>NC_140950.1:122606558-123206558 GCF_014529385.1 Adiantum capillus-veneris | reverse complement strand
CCCCTCTGATCCAAGCATCTGAAAAGCCCATCCTGTGAAGTGTGCCCTCTAGAAAGTCCCAGTCAACTCTGTCATATGCCTTCTCAAAATCGAGAAGAAGAATCACAAGGTCCTCCCCACGGAGACGTGCCAGGGCAGAAGCCTCCCAGAAAGTGAAGATGTTGTCAAGGATACTACGTTCCTTGACAAAACCTGTCTGAGTCCCATGAATAAGGCTCTCCAAAAGTGGCTGAATCCTCAAACTCAGAGCCTTGGCAAGAATTTTGTAGGCTGAGTTGAGGATGGTGATAGGGCGCCACTGTCGAATCTCATCCAAGGAGCCACCCTCCTTTGGAATGAGGTAAATCAGGCCCTCACTCATGCTATCTGGCATCACTCCTGTGTGCAGACTGTACTGAAAGGCACTACAAAGATCTGGGCCAAGCAAGTCAGAGTACTCCAAGAAGAAGCTGGGAGTCAGCCCATCCTCACCGGGACAACTACCAGGAGGAAGGGCCCTAAGAGCCGTGTGCAACTCCTCAAGCTGAAGAGGTATCTCTAGCCTCTGGCGCATCTCCTCAGTCACAAGACAAGGCATCTACGCCCAAAACTGCTCCCTGCATGCATCCTATCTCTCTGACTGAGGCTCAGCCGATAGTAGCTCACGATAAAAGTCAGTAGCAACTGCACGCATATCCTCAGGCTCACAAACAACTGACCCATCGGGTCTCCTCAGCTGTTTGACCTTGGCATGCGAGTGCCGAGGTCCCACTGTCTCAAAAAAAGCACCTGTCACTCTGTCACCTACCTGAGTCCACTGAGATGCCTGTCTGTGAAAGGCAAACTCATGGCGCCTGTCCTCTGTGCAAGCAAGCTCCTATCGAGCCTGCTGTAGCTGCTCCTCCAACCATGGGCTGTCTGGATGCTGCTCCTGCATCCTCTGTAGTGAAGCAATGCCTCGTCTGAGACACTGCTCCTCCTCTCTCGCTGCAGCCCGTCGAGCCAAAGACTCCTGGAGAAAGAAGTGGCTAAGCTGAGCTAGGCCTGAGGCCACTCTGTCTGCCGGTAGAGCCTGGCTGTCCATGCCCTCTATCCAAAAAGCCTCGACCCTCTCTCCGAGTGCTGAGTCCAACAAGACCCGCTCTGGGATGCGAAGCATCGTGCTCCCACTCCTCTGCCTGTCTGCCACTGTGAGGATCACTGGTGCATGGTCCGAGAAGGATGTCCCTGCTAGGATGCCCACTGATCCCCCCATGTCACTGAAGTGGTCACTAGTGTAGAAGCGATCTATCCGCGATAGATTCACTCCTCCCACTCTGCGGTCCGATCTAGAGAAGGCAAGACTCTCTGAAGGCCTCACAAAGCCTGAATGCTGCCATGTATTCGAGACCCTAAAAGTCATACACAACCTCTCCCAAGCTGCTAACTCGACTCCATGCACAGTAGCATGGCTGCCTCCGATCCTGTCAGAGGGGTCCTCCAACATGTTGAAGTCCTCTCCTACACACCAATGGTCAACTTGTGGCAGAGAGTCAACAATCTGTGACCAAAACTCTGCACGAGCACTCGCCACATTGGGCGCATAAATGTTCAGGAAGCCCACAAGGTCACCCTGAACCTGCAGAGTGATCCACTGAGCCCTGCCTGGCACAATAATCCCTCTGCCCACAATGGCCTGCTGTAGTGAGTCCGCAATAGTCATACATACCCCACCTTGGATGCCTCCAGGTCCAAAAGCAGCTGACCAAAAGGTATCATAACGTCCACGCAAAATCTGACCACATCGCCGAATGCGGCTCTCAGAAAAATGGTGCTCTTGAAGCATAAGGAGATCAATCTCTCCTCCCACAAGGCAACGCTGCAGCTCCTGACGCAATCGGCCCCGCTGTCGCTGAAACTGGGGCCCACCTAATCCCTGCACATTCCACGAGGCGATCCTCATGGGGAGCGAGAGAGAACAGATGGTGTCGCAGCAGCAAGATGGGCTATCTTCGAGGCAGGCTTGGATGGGGAGTAATCCGCATTCGAGCGTCCTCTAGATAGGTGAGCTTGTAGTGAGTGTCTGGCCCAAGCCCAAGCAGAGCGAGCCATGCATAAAGCAACCTCCTCTGTCCAGGAGTCCTCATGTATGTATACATAGCAAGGCAAACACTACGTATCAGCAAAAAAGTATACCACAATGTGCCTACATTCTGCTGAGTCTGGGGGTGTCACCGCAAACTTGGCCAGTGGCCACAAAGTCTGCAGCAAATCTGTAACTCCAAGTTCTCCCATGTGGTGAGAGAACTCGAGAACCTGTGTATGCAACCATCCCTCCACTGAGTCGAGGGACCACTCTGTCTCGGTCCTACCACAGAGGGGAAAGGAGAAACCAACTGCCGATTCCAAGGCCTCTGTCCCCCTAGCGGCGAGGAACAGAGCGTGGACCCTGAAGCAGGTTGCCTCGTGGTCTGCTGTGGAATCGCCGAGAAAGCAAGTGAATCCGTAATCGAAGAAATCCCAGCGGCGTCAGAGGTCAATGCTCGTCAGACCACGAGGGATAGCTGCAAGGGAAGATGTCTGAATCTGCAGAGGGGGCCGCAAGAAGGGCTGACCCTCTCTCGCTAGGCGACTCGTGGCAAAAGCACTGCCAAGAGATCTCCTAGCCGCCGGCAAGGGACCAGTCTCCTGGGTCGACTGAGGTACTAGAGCAGGAGGAGGGGGAGCAGGAGCAGGGGGGGGGGGGGGGGGGGGGAGGAGAAGAGAAGCGGGGTGGGGCGACAGAGATAGAGGGGCGAGGTGGGGAGTGGGCGGGAGCAGAGGGCAGAGGAGGGGATGAGGAGGAAGAGGGGAGATTTGGAGGTGGGAAGGCTGGCGAGGGTGAAGCGGAGGTGGAGGCTGGTGTAGGGGACTCCTCCTGCTCAAGAGGACCAAAGCGGTTCCCCGTGGGAACCCACTGCTGCTGAGTAGGCACCTGAGGGCCACTCTGCGTGCCAAGCTGTCGCTGTGGCCCCTAGCGTCGACGGCCATGGGCCTGCTACCACCCCTCCTCTGCTGGAGCCCCAGGCTTGGAGGGTGGCTCAGAATCTGTGCGTTGTGTCGCTGGCTGAGGCTGCGGCCAGCCTTGGCAAGCTGGGGCTGAGGCTGAGGTGCAGGTCGTGGCCTCATCCGTGGACAGGCCTTCGCTAGGTGGCCCATCTGTCTACAAATGAAGCATTGGTTTGGGAGACCCGAGTACTCCACACTCTGTCGAAACCAACCCCCACTCACCCGAGGCAAGAGGATGACCTTCGGGAGCGTGTGGGTATCTCTGACCAAAACTCGAACTGAAGGGATGCCAGCCGCCTTGGCAGCTACTGATGCTGCCGTACGAGGTGTCTCGAGAATGTTAAAGAATATGATGTTAAAGAATATGTCCATTGTGCTATGGGCGGCTGGACACTGACTATACTATGTTGTAAATATACTTTGGATAATAGTTCAAAGAGAAGAAGAGAAGAGCAGCTCGTTGAATGGCTGCTGCAGGGTAACGATTGTGTGTGTGTGTCTCGATGTGTGTTGGTGTGTGTGTGTAGTCTTCTTTCCTACCTTCTCCATCACCTGCGCACTCTACAAAGTGGTATCAGAGCTCAGTTTAAGGAGCTACAGTCAATACACAGGTTTCCGCAGCTCTGGAAAACAGCAGAAAAGAGAGGTTTTTTGGTCATAACTCTCTCACCCGAACTCAGAATACAGTGATCCAGGAGTCTATCTTTATGTTTTTGGGTGTTCCGGACGCATTGGCATACTTAGATTTTCCAAAATCTGCAATTTTTTGCAGCAAACAGCCAGCTCACACAAGCATAGGAGATGTCCAGTTTTGCCTCGACAGTAGATTTACAGGTTACAGGTGAAGAATTCAGCATTTACACAGGTTTTGGAGAGCGACATAGAGCTTTTGCATCATGATATTGTGTTATCGAAGATTATGTTTGGTTGTTGTGGGTCCGTTATGGACAGCCGCCTATGTAAGAAAGGTTGTGGGAAGAAGTTGAGGCGGTTATATTGTCAGATTGAGTACTTTGTGGTTATGTATGGATATGCGGTCAATGTATTTTGGAAAACTGTAGCCTTTGTGAGGGTCGAGTGAGGTTTTTTGAAGCCTTGCCTTGGGAGCTTTGGTACCTTGGCAAGGTGGATTAGGTACTGGAGCGAACACCCGACTAGCCCCGCGAAAGACCTCATATGTCGTTTACGACTATGGGAAGAAGGTGGATGTATGGATATGTGGTACAAGACAGCGTATGGATTGCATTTGCATACAGGTCCATGTGGACATTGTTTTAGAGTATTTATGCATAGTACTGAGTCAGTCTGTGGAAAAGTGAGTCAATGGATTTTTCCTTGGTAGTGAGAGATTTTCTGTCAGTGTTTATGAGCACTTTGGTTGAGATTGTCATTTGAGATATTGTCCAAATACAAACGAAACTCTACCCAAATTTTGTCAAAATCCTTTGGAAGAAATTGAGAGAGTGAAGATGACAGAAAGTTCAACTCAAGTCACACAGATTGTTGGAGAGAAGCTGACCAGAGAGAACTAGTACATCATGTACATATGCATCGATAATACGATGATTTGTAACATTTTTAGAAACCCCCATAGGCTGTACATTTGCCTCATTTGAATTTACATTTGAACTTCCACCATTGAAAAGAGGCAATAAACTGTCATAAATGTCGTGAGCTTACATTACTATCTATAGTACATGACAACAAAGGCTGAACACAATCTTCCACAAACACAACAAAGACTGAACACAATCTTCCACAACAAAGACTGAACACAATCTTCCACAAACACAACATCACCTGAGACCAAAATACACTTTGGTTGCGGATGGTACAACCTGTAACCTTTTCTTTCAACACTATAACCAACAAAAATACATTTGACAGCCTTATCATTTAATTTTTTCGTTGTGCTTGTGGCACTAAACCATAAGCCAAACAACCAAAAACATGCATGTGCTCATTAGATGGCTTTCTATCATGCCATGCTTCATATAGAGTCATAGATTGCAATGCTTTTGTAGGACACCTGTTGAGTACATAAGTGGCACACATGACAGCCTCCAACCAAAACAAATGTGGTAAAGCTTGACTCTTGACCATACATCGTGCCATTTCCATAAGAGACCTGTTTTTTGTCTTAGCAACACCATTTTGGTGAGGCGTATACGACACTGTACATTGGTGTTTTATCCCATGACTAGCGAGAAATGCATTAAATTCATGAGACATATACTCTCACCCTCGATCGGAACGGAGGACGCCCATAGTAAATTTTGATACATTTTCAGTCATAGCAAGAAATTGCTTGAAGCACATAAATACTTTGGACTTAGCTTTCAATGGATATACGCATGCATGCTTGGAGTAGTCATCAATGAAAGTCACAAATTACAAGTAATTTCCCAAGGACGGAGTTTGCATAGGCCCACAAACATCACTATGTGCAAGTTACAATCTGTATGTTAGCATGAACTGACCCATCCTTTGGAAATTTAGCACGCTGCATTTTACCCAAAATACAGCCTTCATAAACATGTTTGACAGGTGCTTCAAGAGGTGGCAAAGAAGAAACCATATTAGATTTGTGCAAACACACCAAACTGGCAAAATTCAGATGCCTAAAACGTGCATGCCACAGTTTTGCATTTGAAACAGCCCTTGAATCTGCAATTGCATTTGCAAAATTCTATGCACACTTGTCATACAATGTGAGCTTATACAGCCCACCATACAAAAGGCCATATGAAACAATTTCATCACCAAAACTGAGATCATGAATTGTACATCTATCATCCACAAACTTGACTATGAGGCCAAGTCTAACAAGTGCAGATACAGACGAAGGGTTCTTTTTCATCCTAGGTACATACAATGCATTAACAAGTGGGAAAGAACTGCCATTTGTAGCAGTAAGCACAATCTTTTCAACTCCTTGAACATGATGCAAGGCATTGTCGGCAAAAGTCATCATATTCCCATGAGGGACAGACTCAATAGAGGTAAAAAACTCACGATGTGAGGTAATGTGCTTTGTAGCACCACTGTCAAAATACCACACATGTGAATCTGCAACAACTGACATACGTGCATCATGGACAATAAGATCATAAGTGCACTCTGGACTAAATGCCCATTCTGCATCAACATCAGTATCACAATCTTCTTTGACAGAAGACTCTGCAATCATTGCACTTGTATTGGGCCCTGTAGTGGATCCAGCCTCTTCCTTCTTAGCCTCTTTTGCATTCAATTTTGGACACTTCTTGATCAAGTGATCATTAACTTTAGAATAATGAAAACGCATCCTCTTTTTGCCCTTATCACTAGAATTGCCAAACCAAAGGTTGCCACCAAAAGCATTAGGAACAGAAGTTTTGCCACTCATAGGCAGAACCATAAGAAGTGGTTACATTGCTGTTCCCATGTTTTCTTTGAGCTGCAATAAAAGCCTGTTTAATTGCACACTGCCTAGTCCTGTTTTTTTTGAAAAGTGACTCTTGTAACAACAATGTGCATAATGCATTAAACTTGACAACTTCATGATTTCCTTGGGTCATAAGTGTCCAAGTACTAGCAAAAGGCTGGTAAGAATATGACAAAACATCAAGAACAATCTGCACAAGTAAACTGTCAGAAATGTCTTCTCCTGCAGAAATTAGTTGCTCATTAACATCCTTGACACTAGCAAGGAAAGTATTAATTTCATCTTCCTCATGCATAATCTTCGATTCTAGCTCTTTACGCAACAAAGCAGTTTTAGCCTCATTGTGACTTGCATAAAGACCTGGTAGAATATCCCAAGCTTGTTTTGCAAATTTTGCTCAACGGATGGGAGGAGTGATAGTGTGCTTCACAGACAATGCAATCAATGCATGAGCCTGCACACATCTTACATTCAAACGAGCCTGCTCAGCTATAGGCAAAATAGCTCTGACAGCAGCAACCCTGGCAACAAAACCTAGAGCATCTTCAACATCTCCTGTTTCCCCAGTACTAGGACGTACATCAATTTCCTGAACAGTGTTCGAAACTCTCTTTGATGCAAGTACACGTTGCATCATGTAAGACCACATAGGGTAATTGTCCCCATCCAGTTTGTCCTCAGCAGCAAACATCTTTAACACATTTTTGTTGTTGTCAGCCATGGAAAATGCCTGCACCTGATGTGAAAAATGCCCAAAATAAGGAGAAACTGAGTGAGATCAGCATGTGCTATATGCACAACCCACAATAGATTGTACGGGCCCTGTTATGTAGTAATGACACTGATAAAAATTGTACACAAAATGACAAAATTGCCTGTGCATCCTGGCTACAGTGGAACTGAAATGAAATTCTCAGCAAAAAGATCTCGATGAGCTTGCTTAAAAATTTTGCCGACTTACTGACGCTCACAAAAGCTCGTTGAAATCTGAGAAAATGAACAAGGGTATTTTGGCGACGCTGGCGACTAAGCCCCGAAGGACGTGACATGCTCTGATACCAATTGTTGGAATTAGGGTTGCAAGGAAACGCACACAGCTTGGAGAAGATGAAGGAACCTCAAGGCACAAAACAAAGAGTGTATTAATTAATCTGCAATGAAAAGATAGATAGCCCTACAGTGATGGGTGTATATACAATGCACGGGGAAAAAAAGCTCCTAAAGAGGGAAAAAATGCCCCGGGGGTCCTAATGTGTTAACACACATCACTACCACATGTATATGGTAGCCCTCCCCTTTTCAAAATCCTCCTTGATGATAGGGTATTGCCTATTAGATTTATAGAATTGATAGAGACTGAATTAAAGCATAAGAACTACTTTGCAATATGTTGAAATTGATAAAGAGCTCACGGATACAAAACATGATGTCCCTATATATAGGGAGCTCAAAAGGAGGACTAAATCCTATATCTAGGGAGTGATTGTAAAGATTAAAAAAAGGGTCCAATAAGAGAGAGAGAGAGAGAGAGAGAGAGAGAGAGAGAGAGAGAGAGAGAGAGAGAGAGAGAGAGATTGGAAGACTACGGCTAAGCTTAGAGTGATTTAGGGAGAGAATTGAGGGTGCTAAAGGTAAAAAGACCCTAGAGAGAAAAAAGCCTTTAGCCTTATTGAAAGCTTATTTAATGAAGGTTCAAACTAGGACTAAGGTACTCCTAGGCTATGTCATTAGGCTTGATCTCCAAGAAACCCTCCTTCAAGTTGATGACCTAGCACAACAAAATAATCCTTGTGATACACCTACTCAAGGTTCACTCTAAGGATACAACACTCTTATAATTGTCTGGTTCTCTTAGGTGGATACAACAAGAGAGTTCATCTAGCTTAGGAAGATACTAGGTAGACTAAAAGAAGGTGTTTTGAGATACAAAGAGACTTTTGCCTAGCTTGTATAGACCTTTAGAAGGCCCATTATTTGTCTACATGCACAAGGTTTGCCTCACTGAGGCAGTCTTTTCTTCATCTGCATCTTTTGAATCTGACTCTTCGATGTACATTGCTTTTATCCGTTGTTTCAGGAAACATGATTCCTTTGTGCGATTGCCTCCACTCAGGTAAGATAGGTGTAGGGAGATCTGTTAGGGTGGTAACAAGGCTAGAATTCTCATCAAAAGTTGAAATACTTTTGATGAGAACAACAATTTTGATATCTTCTTCCACATCTTTGTTGATTCCTGCTAATTGTGACTGTAAAATCTTGAATTTGCTTAAGTGTGCTGACATAGTAGTGTCGGCAGTTTTTGTAGCAAAGTGGACTGGGAAGGCACTATAAGGACCATGAGAGGTGGTAGAGAGGAAGCAACAGAAATAAGAGATTAAAGCCGATAAGATATTTGAATGAGCACTATATCATCATAGATATTCCTTTTTGGAATCAGTTCAAGCGGCTTGATTAACAAATGGCCTCATAGAGAGAAATCTCGAAGCTTGTGCTAGCATGTTATGGAGCTTTAAGCAAAAGACGATGAGATATGTGATAAATCTGGGGCTTAATAGGGAGCAAGAGAAACAATCGGCTTAATCAAGCTATAGAAAGATAATCAGACATATTTGAGAGCGATAATTATAAGTCTTTTGAGGCTTGCTTTGGAGCAATAGAGACAGTAATTATCACTTAATGATAATCAAACAAATGAGCTTGACTTAACAAATGAGAGAGAGATATGGCTTAATTAAAATCAAACCAATAGTAGGGAGATTATGAGACGTTGTTGATCGGCTTTAATTCGACCTTGTACAATAGGTGATGAAGGAGGCCTTTGTTGATTTCTCTCTTGAGCTTTGTCGACACCATAGTAGATCAACAAAGCAGGTCGTCTCTATCGTCCTTGCAACTAACGGCCTTGCTTAGAACACCAAGGCCTAATTGTAATCACAAGCTGCACCCAAAGGGTGCACCCCATCCCCAACCATGGAAAACCTCCTCTTACCTACTCAAGGCCCCTCACCAAGTCCTAGCGACTCCCTTCAGCTCACTCTCCTCCTTCTTATGCACTCCTTCTTGATGGCTCTCGACCTTTATTTTTCTCATAGTTGGTAGCTTATAGTGCTATCCCTTCACCATCCTAGTGGCTTTGTACCCAGCAGCTACCAGTCCGCCCTCTTGTAGGTATTGTTCTCCTCCCATGCACTACCAAGCGACTCTCTCACCTGATGGGAGCACCCCAACCTATCTTCATGGCCCAGTGCACCTTCTGGAGACACCTTCTTTGCGTTCCCTGCTTACGGTCTTCTTCAAATGGCCATGCCATCTACATCCCACCATGCCCTTCTAGCGTTATCCTAGCTTGCTCATGGCCCCTTGCGATCTCGTGTTAGCTGCGCAGGTGATGGCCCCTGAGTGAGTCTGTCCATTGACTCCCTCCCAAGCGGTGTTGCCCTCAGCGCCCACGATAGCGCTCCTCTCGCTCGGCTGCTTATGGCCTCTCTTCTCGTACGATATGGCGGCCCTAAGCTCGACTCTTTTGGCCTCTCTCCTTAGGTCCGCATTTAGAATGCCTTCCCTGTTGGAATTAGGGTTGCAAGGAAACACACATAGCTTGGAGAAGACGAAGGAAGCTCAAGGCACACAACAAAGAGTATAATACTTAGTGTGCAATGGAAAGATAGATAGCCCTAGAGTGATGGGTGTATATACAATGCACGGGGAAAAAACCTCCTAAAGTAGGAAAAAATGCCCGGGCGGTCCTAGTGTGTTCACACACATCACTACCACATGTATATGGTAACAAATCCCCCCTGGGAGTGATGCGGTAAACGAGGGTTGACACGAAGAGTAAAGGGTAGTGCCATGGTTTAAGTATGGAGCCTGATTTACCCTTGTAATTTTCTGTGGTTAAAGCGCACATTTGTAAGCCCCCCATTATGGGGAGAAGCCATCATGCGTGAAGGAAAATCACTCACCGGAAACCAAAATTTTCACAGTAAAAAATCAGGGGCAACTTTAGGGGCCTCAGGGGCTTCCGCCCCCGAGACTTTTTTTTCCCTCGCCAGAATATTCCTTTTTGCCGGAATATTATGGCCGGACGGCGGCCGGAAAGTGGTCGGAAAACAACCGCCGGTTGGCCGGTGGCCGGTAGTCAATGGCCGGTGGTCGGAAGTCAATGGCAGGTGGCCGGTGGCCGAATTGAAAAGCGGACTTGTCTTCTCAAGGGCGGCCATACATGGGCGGATTGGAGGGTCCGATTTGGACTTATTCACACAAGGGCGGCTACACATGGCTGCCTCTCATAAGAGAGGGCAGCCCTTTTGGCCTATAAAAGAGGGCCATTTCTACACACTTTTTATAGTGTGAAGTTGATGCGACAAGGTGAGTGTGAGGTGGTGAGAGTGAGCAAGGCGGGAGCTCCATTAAGGGTATAATCCCTTTGTAAACTACTTCTTATTTTGAAGTACTAAAGCCATTGAGTGGCTGCTTTCCCGTGGACGTAGCCCACATTGGGTGAACCACGTATATTGTGTGTACTCTCTCTCTCTCTCTACTCTATAATCTCGTGTATGTAAATCTATCTCTCTCCATTAAGTAATCTACTCAATTATCTATTTAGCTATGTCTTATTTCCTAACAACTGGTATCAGAGCAAGGTTTGCTCGTAGCTAAATTATCTCAAGGAAAGGATTCCTTGAATTGAGTGGGAGTTATGGCGGAGGAAGGGAAGCTCAAGATTGAGAAGTTCAACGGCAAAAACTACCAACATTGGAAGATGCAGATTGAAGACTATCTCTATCAGAAGGACCTCTATTTGCCACTAGGCGGTCTTGCAAAGAAGCCCGCAAGAATGGCAGATAAAGCATGGATTGTCCTTGATCGAAAGGCACTGGGAACAATCCGGTTAAGCTTGGCGTTGATAGCCGTTTTTCCGCTCTCCATAATTGCCATAGTAAGTTACTCCACCCTACCAAATTCACCCAAACGCTATGGCTATCCCTACCATTTCACTGTACATAGGCATGTGTGAGTTAGGGGGCTTTTCCCATATCTTCTTAAAAACCCTCAGCTAGCTAGTCACTGGGCTAGTTGAGCCAAAAAAATAAAAAAATAAAAAAATAAAAGTATATTATGGCCTCTTTGTGTGTAAATATTTCATTGTATATATGGCCTAAATATAGGGATTTTTTACAATTATTTTGGTATTTTATTTAAATATTTGTACTTAGGTGTGTGTTTTATTAAACCTATGTACACCTTCTTTCATCCTCTTACACCATAATTATATTTTTTGCCAATATGTACATACTCTAACCTCATATTTTTCCTTTATACAATCACTCCCACATTTTCACCCTCACCCTCGTGAAAACAAAAAATTGATTTCTACTCATTGGTTACGTTTATTATATTATTTACTTGCATACCTTTTCCTCTTTCACCCAAAATAATTCAAGGAGGGACCATATCATATGATTCCAATATCTTTCCATATCCATAACTCCTCCATATTTTTATTATTATTTTTACTAATTATTCTAACACCATGTGCTCATTGAGCTAAAGTCCATGAATAGTCCATACACTAGTCCCACCATGTATATATTTCTTTATTCACCAATAATCCTCCTCCATGCATGGGTAAAGGGCAACTTGGATGCTTTGTATTATAATATGACAAAGGAGGGGCTCACTCTTGGATGCATTGTACAAATTCAACAAAGGAGGGGGCCACTAAAAGACTTTTGCAGTCATAAAATAGGCTTTTTTGGTGAGAATTTTGGCACCTATCTCCACTCCGAATTTGGAGCGGTGGTCAAAAGAGAAAATGTAGCCCACGCTCTGAATAATCACCTCAAAATTTTTTCATGATTTTTGGAGCTACCAGCGGTGAGATATGATTTTTTGAGTGGACCCCAGTCTGCCCACTTTTCTCACAAGTAGCCCTTAGTCTTCTCTCACCCTTCCACAAACCTACTCACTCTTACACATCCCTCCCTCTCCTTCCCTCACTCAAACCTGCAATTTCCATGACTCAAGAGAAAAGAGAGACATGGTGCTCGGGCTGCTTTGAAGTGTATCGTTAATGATCAAGCAAACATAAATATATATATGTAAGAAAGAGAGAGAAGGGGGAAGGGGGTGCTTGTTGCACTAATGCCTTCTTACAAATCTGTCATGACCAATCGAAGTGAGATTAGTATTTGTTCAACATAGCCTGAGTAAATTACACCACAACACATCACAAAAAAAAAAACCACCCCAGTCACTGTCTTAAGGCCATGGGAGTCCTCTCCACCCTGTCGCCCTCTTACAACATGTGGGGTTTATGGCTAAATTGATAACAATACCCAGAGACAAGCTATGAAGAACTTAAATAAAACACCAAGACACTTACACATCATTGTTGTCCATGACTTCACGTTGGAAGGGAGACAAGGTATCCATGCTTAGTCCAAATTCACCCTCCTTGATTCAGCAAATGTTGGGCTTACACTAGTAGGAGAAATGATAGATTTCCTACTCTCAATTTAATGATCCCTCTCTCTTACAATGGCATAGAGTTCCCTTGCTAATCACCCCTAATAGAACACATACATATGCCTAATGCCAATGAGATTCCACTCAAGAGCTCCTTCTCAAGAGGTTGAGCTTGGCTTCTCAAGCTATAGCATAGTGCTCTTTCTTCTCCCCCTTTTGTGCTAGCTACACCCTCCTTTTATAGAAATTTTGAAGGCTAGGGTTACTCCTCTAACCATGGTTGGGTTAGATTTTCAGCAATTTATCTAATTTCTTTTGCTTGGAATTATCAAGAAGTTGGTGGGGAAAGAGAGAGGAGAGAAATGGAGGTGATAGGACTTTTTATAGTGGGTTAGTGTTAGTAGAGTTAGTATTAATTTACAAATGGAATTGGATATTTACAATGGGAGTATCCATGTAGGATACAAATAAGGAAGAAAAACTCTTAAGAGGTAAGAAAAGGTGGATTTCTTACAAGGTTGATGCTCCAAGTGTCTTGAGTAGGGCCAATTTTGACGCTTGTTGACGGTCCACTAGCTTTGACGGTACATTTTTTCTCCACTCTTGACCTTCCTTGAGAGACAAGGTAATTGAAGCTGAGTAATCAACCACCATGATGCTGTCTTTTAAGAGAAGAGGCTGAATTTTACGGTTTTTTTGATAGATATGGGTAAATTGGAGAAGGAAAAATGAGACTAGGTGGTCAATTTTGGAATGGAATTGTGTGTGGGAGGTATGAGTTCACCATGGTTTCTCTTATTCTTCAAGGTTGAGGAGAAGGTGAGTAGGGTGCAGAGAGGAGTGGTGAGAGAGGTGGGGATGATGAGTGGAGAAGTGTGTGTGAAAGAGGAAAATGATAAAGTGGAAGAGAGAGTGTGGCTGCATAGCATGGGAAAACTGGGGTCCACTAATAAAATCATAGCTCACAGCTCGTAGCTCAAAAAAATATGAAAAAATTTGAGGCAAAAGTTCAGCCTAGGAGCTACAACTTTTGTTTGTATCACCTTTTCAAATTAGGAGAGTAAGTGAACTTTAAAAATTCAGCAAAACTGACCGTTTTTTCCACTGCACAAGGTCCTTGTGGGGTCCTTCTTTGGATGATTCTTTTGAATACCTCCAAGAGTGAGCCCTCCATAGTGCATGTATGCATGCCACCTACCCTTGACCTTATTTGGTAGGTCTATAATTGAAGATATTGTTGAGATTATGATATAAGTGAATAGTAAAACTAAGAAAATCAAATATTGAGGGGTCTAAAAAATATGTACATGTCAAATATAAATAATATAGGTGGAAAAAATATAAAGGGGTCAAAGGAAATCTCTCTCATTATGAGGCTACCATAAAAAGATAAATATTTTTGGTGTTCTAATTTTCAAAATAGATGTAGGAAGGGAAAAATCACAATAGTGAAAAAATATACACATAAATAGAACTAGTTTTTTTGGATTTTTGTTGGGGTGGAGTTACACCAAATATAAGAGAAGCTTACATGAAAATATTTCTATATGGAATAAAGAGTATGAAAAATGGTAAGAAAAAATTGTGGTAATGGTGAGGAAATGTATAGAGCATAAATAACACACACCTAGGTAGAAATATTTAAATAAATACCAAAATAATTATGAAAAAATATTTTATTTAGGCCCTATATACAAAGGATATTTACATACGCATGGGCCATAATATACTTATATTTTTTAATTTTTTTAATTTTTTTGGCTCAACTAGCCCAATGACTAGCTAGCTGAGGGTTTTAAAGAAAATATGGGGAAAGTTCCCTAACTCACACACGCCTATATATAGTGAAATGGTAGGGATAGCCATAGTGTTTGAGTGATTTGATAGGGTGAGGTAGCTTACTATGGCCACTATGGAAAGCCAAAAAACGGCTATCATTAGCCCTCCCCCAGGATGATGGTATATTCATGTACCATCATAGAGCATCTTTTCCAAAGAGAGTGCTTTAGAGTCCTTGACGAGATTTTCATTGTTTGGCCCCTCAGAATTTTGGTTGGAGTTACACTCATGCTTCATGTAACAATACTTACATGAGACAGCGGCCTTTGGACAGATCTTTGGTAGATCCTTTGGTAGAAGGCGACTCAAATAGGGCTTCAAGCGATACCCGTTTACCTTCCTGGAGTGCTCTTTACCATTCAAGTCCATAAGCTGATAGTAACTAGAATTGAAAGCCTTCTTGACTATGTATGGCCCTCGCCATCTAGTTTCAAACTTGGCATCAAAACGATTGTCAAGTCGATTGTCATACCTTAGCACAAGCTCTCCTTCCTTGATGCCTTTGTCCTTCAATTTCTTGTCGTGCGTTTCTTTTGCTTGTGTGGCTTTCCTCTTGTAGCACTCATATGCTGCTTCTCTTTTCCACTCAAGCTCCACTAACTTAAGAAGTCGATCCATCCATACCTCTTGATCATCTTGTGCTCCTTTGCCATGAAGTCGCATTGTTGGAATGTTGAGCTCGATAGGCTGCAAAGCCTCTTGACCATAGACCAAGTGAAATGGTGTGAACTCCGTGGCTTCCATATATGTGGTTCGATACGCCCACAAGGCACCATCCAAGAAGTCATCCCACAACTTTGTCTTGTTTTTCACCATCTTTCTAATGATGCCTGCATTGACACCATTAGCTTTTTCTACCAAACCATTTGATTGGGGATAGTAGGGAGTACTGTGACGATGTAGAATGCGAAGTTCTTCACAGACTTCTGTGAGCAATCCCTTTCTAAACCCTGGACCATTATCAGAAACAATCTCCAAAGGTGTGCCAAATCTACAAAAAATGTGAGTGTAGACGAATTTGCTCACTGTCCTCTCATTTACCTTTGCCACACTTTGTGCTTCCACCCACCTAGTCATATAGTCTACAGCCACTAGAATGTAGAGTTTACCATTTTTTGTCCTAGGCAGAGGACCCATAGCATCAATGCCCCACTTTTCAAAAGGTCCATTTGCAAGCACTATTTGCCTCGGGCCATGCACCAACCTTCTATTTCCATTTATCTGACAATTGTGACAGCTTTTACACCAATGTTGAACATCCACATGCAAGCTTGGCCAAACATACCCCGCAAGCAAAATCTTCTTCACAGTTGATTCTTGGGCAAAATGACCACCACATGCCTCTTCATGCAAACCTTTTAGAATGGCTGGAATTTCCTCGATAGTTGGTACTCTTCTGCACACTTGATCCTTCCCTCTTTGATAGAGGGAGCCTTATAGGAAGAGATAGAAACTTGCCTTCTTCATGAGTCTCCTCTTCTGAGCTTTCGTGAAGTCTTGTGGAAACTCACCCTCCAAAATGTAGCCAATAATGGGAGCCAATGACTCCAATCCCTGGTATCTCGGTTGCTTGACAGCTGCTACCACCATGATGACCTGCACTTCTCTCTCAACACATGTAACTGCTTGTTGTGCAAGTAAATCGGCATCTTCATTTTGTTTCCTCGGAATATGATATAGTTGCACTTCTTCAAACTGATTAAACATCTTACGAATGGCATGAACTTTTGTCCTTAAGCTTTCATTCTTGCATGCCCAAATGCCTAAAATCTGTTTAACAATGAGAAGTGCATCTCCCTTTACCATGAGGCGTTGTATCCCTTGGCCAATGCACATCTTCAAACCATGAATTAGTGTGTCGTATTCTGCTTCATTGTTGCTAGCTGAACTTGGTAGATTGAACTTCTCTTTCATGACCACCTCTCCACTTGGGTTGAGCAACACTAGCCCTCCCCCTGCTTTCCCTGTGGCTCGTCGAAAAGCTCCATCAAAGAACAAGGTAAAAGCATTGGGAATACTTTTTGGTGGTGGCAATGGTGGGGTCTTTACTTGAGGCACCTTAATTTCCTTCTCATGTACCCTATAAGTGAGAATCCCTGCCAATTGTGCACGCACAGTATCTTCTACCTTGAAAGAGTATTGGAACTCTTGCAACTCCATAATCCACTTTGAGATCCTAGTACTAAGATTCATTTGAGATGACACCCAAGGGAACAAATTTTCTGCAGTGAGAATTACAAAAGGTTTTGGTAGCAGGTAGGATCTAAACTTTCTCACCGCAAACATGAGAGAAAGCATCATGAGTTCTGCTTCTGTGTAGTCTCTCTCCAAAGCATTCATGACCCTACTAGCAAAGTAGATGGGTCGCATCCTTGTACTGTGGGGATCTTGTTGTAGCAACACAACACCAATTGTTTCCCTTCCAACACTAGAGCTAACAAAGAATGTGTACTCCCAACAAGGAGGCATGAGTGTTGGTAGCTCTGACAAAATGACTTTAATGTTACAAAAATACTCTTCAAGCTCATCAGACCATGCAAATTCTACTTGTTGTGTCAACTTTTGCAAAGGATGAAGCAACTCCGAGGCTAAGTGAATGAAACGTGACATATACTTCACCTTCTGAATGAAAGAGATGACCTCCTTAAGACTCTTCGGTGATGGGAGCTCAATAAGAGCCTTTGCCTTTGAAGGATCCACCTCAATGCCTTTATAGGAAACCTTGTGACCGAGCAAGATCACTTCATCCTCACCTATGTGGCACTTGTCGGGGTTGAGTTGACCTCCCATGTCGTAGAGCTTCTTTAAACCTTCTTCTACACTTTGTAGATGCAATGATTTTGAGCTATAAATGCAAAAATCATCAATGAACACCCTAATTGACTTTCCAAAGAATGCTTGAAACACCATATTCATGAAACGTTGGAATGTTGCAGGAGCATTTGTCAGACCAAATGGCATGACTCTAAAAGCATAACAACCCCAAGGAGTGATAAAGGTTGTTTTCAATTGATCCTCCAATGCAATCCCTATTTGAAAGTAACCTGAGTAACCATCGCAAATAGTGTACTTCTCATGACCAGCTACCTCATTTAGTATCTCATCCTGGAATGGGAGGGGAAAGTGATCTCTTTTTGTTGCCTCATTGAGGGGACGGTAATCCACACACACCCTCCACTTGCCATTTTTCTTAGGAGTGACAACAACAGGAGAGACCCACTCTGAATTCTCCACTGGATAAATGAAACCTGCTGCTAGAAGCTTTCTTACCTCCTTGAGTAGAGCCTGCTCCTTTATAACTCCTAGCCTTCGTAGCTCTGAGCTTTAGGTGTGGCCTCAGGCTTTAACTCAATCTTGTGTTGAACAACATCTACCCCACGCACGTCGGTGTAGTCTTTAGCAAAAAGCCTAGGAAACTTCCTTAGCACTCATTTGAACTCCTCTCTTTCATCCTTTGTAAGTGTTGTTGATAGCATACCTTCTAGCATCCCTTCATCTTGAACACCTTCGTTCTCTTGAGGACCTACCTCCTCCAAGCCTTGACAAGAAGTCTCTTGGTTTCTTGGCTTAAACCTTACCCCCATGACTTCGATGGAAGACTCCTCTTCAGTAATGCTCCCGCTAATTTCTTCTTCTGAAGTGCTATTGGTCCAGCCTTCCTCCGTCTCGCTTTGTGATGATTCTTCATGGAGCTCCTCTTGGCGTTGCTCCTTCATGTCAAAGACAACCTTCTTATGATTTTCATTCCTACAAATTAGCTTTCCACTCTCCCAATCCTGCAAAGCTCGCATTTTCATTAGCCATGGTCTCCCTAGGATAAATGGGTAACCATTTCCTTTGGTAGACATGACATAGAAATCCATTGCCTTCTTAATGCCAAAGGCCTCCACAAAAACATTTTTACAAATGCCTACGCACCTAGCCTTGCTATTGTTTGCCATCTTGACCTTAATTTCAGGTGTCTCATGGATGTGCATGCCTAGTTTTTGCATGAGTCCCTCTGTCATGATGCAAATTTGTGCACCCCCATCCACTAGACCTTTCCTAACCAATCTCCCTTTTATGTAACAATCTAGCACCGGTGTAATGTCCTCATTCATTTCAGCTTGTGCAATTTTTACAACAGGCACACTCTCTTTTACCTTTCTCCTAGTGCTAATTGCCCTTGTTAAATCCCTCCTAACTTGTGGACATAATGCAAGAAATTGAGGCCATGAGATATCAGGACCCTTACCTCTCATGTCTTCCAACAGGTTGTATGGAGCCATTCCATGTCCAAGAGGGAAGTCTTGGAGGTTGATACGACGTCGAGTCCTCTTAGCCTCCTTGGTCTCCTTTGCCTTCTTTTCTCGTCCATGGTCACTTTGTGATGTAACTCCTTCTTTCTTCTTACCTTTCCCTCGGCCACGCTTAATGCCATTTGCTTCCATGTCAACCTCTCTTGAATTTGTCACCTCTACCACATGCACGTTTGGGTCTGGCAAAGGTGAAACTCCTTCCACTCCTTGTGGAGGTGGTCTTGCTCCATTTGTCCTTTGTATAAGCCGTGGTTGCTGACTAGTTCCTTCACCTACATTCATCACTGGGTAATTCAAGTTAGGTCTCCCTGGCTCCCCACGGGGCCAAGGACAATTATACATCCCATGTCCAGACTCTCCGCAATTCCAACATTGCAAGACTCTCCTAGTTCGTGGCTCTCTCTCTTCTGACTTCTTTGCTTGTCCCTTTGGACCTACTGCTTGTGCAAGGTGAATGCTAGAAGGTATGCTATCTACAACACTTAAAAAGGATGAAAGAGAGGAGTTCAAATGTGTGCTAAGGAAGTTTCCTAGGCTTTTTGCTAAAGACTACAACGATGTGCATGGAGTAGATGCTGTTCAACACAAAATTGAGTTGAAGCCAGAGGCCACACCTAAGGCTCAAAAGCTACGAAGGCTAGGAGTCATCAACAGGAAGGCTTTACTCAAGGAGGTAAGAAAGCTTCTAGTAGCAGGTTTCATTTATCCAGTGGAGAATTCAGAGTGGGTCTCTTCCGTTGTTGTCACTTCTAAGAAAAACGGAAAGTGGAGGGTGTGTGTGGATTACCGTCCACTCAATGAGGCAACAAAAAGAGATCACTTTCCCCTCCCATTTCAGGATGAGATACTAAATGAGGTAGCTGGTCATGAGAAGTACACTGTGTGTGATGGCTACTCAGGCTACTTTCAAATAGGTATCGCATTGGAAGATCAATTGAAAACAACCTTTATCACTCCTTGGGGTTGTTATGCTTTTAGAGTCATGCCATTTGGTCTGACAAATGCTCCTGCAACATTCCAACGTTTCATGAACATGGTCTTTCAAGCATTCTTTGGAAAGTCAATTTGGGTGTTCATTGATGATTTCTGCATTTATAGCTCAAAATCATTGCATCTACAAAGGGTAGAAGAAGGTTTAAAGAAGCTCTACGACATGGGAGGTCAACTCAACCCCGACAAGTGCCACATAGGTGAGGATGAAGTGATCTTGCTCGGTCACAAGGTTTCCTATAAAGGCATTGAGGTGGATCCTTCAAAGGCAAAGGCTCTTATTGAGATCCCATCACCGAAGAGTCTTAAGGAGGTCATCTCTTTCATTCAGAAGGTGAAGTATATGTCACGCTTCATTCACTTAGCCTCGGAGTTGCTTCATCCTTTGCAAAAGTTGACACAACAAGTAGAATTTGCATGGTCTGATGAGCTTGAAGAGTATTTTTGTAACATTAAAGTCATTTTGTCAAAGCTACCAACACTCATGCCTCCTTGTTGGGAGTACACATTCTTTGTTAGCTCTAGTGTTGGAAGGGAAACAATTGGTGCTGTGTTGCTACAACAAGATCCCCACAGTACAAGGATGCGACCCATCTACTTTGCTAGTAGGGTCATGAATGCTTTGGAGAGAGATTACACAGAAGCAGAACTCATGATGCTTTCTCTCATGTTTGCGGTGAGAAAGTTTAGATCCTACTTGCTACCAAAACCTTTTGTAATTCTCACTGCAGAAAATTTGTTCCCTTGGGTGTCATCTCAAATGAATCTTAGTACTAGGATCTCAAAGTGGATTATGGAGTTGCAAGAGTTCCAATACTCTTTCAAGGTGGAAGATAGTGTGCGTGCACAATTGGCAGGGATTCTCACTTATAGGGTACATGAGAAGGAAATTAAGGTGCCTCAAGTAAAGACCCCACCATTGCCACCACCAAAAAGTATTCCCAATGCTTTTACCTTGTTCTTTGATGGAGCTTTTGGACGAGCCACAGGGAAAGCAGGGGGAGGGCTAGTGTTGCTCAACCCAAGTGGAGAGGTGGTCATGAAAGAGAAGGTCAATCTACCAGGTTCAACTAGCAACAATGAAGCAGAATATGACACACTACTTCATGGTTTGAAGATGTGCATTGGCCAAGGGATAAAACGTCGCATGGTAAAGGGAGATGCACTTCTCATTGTTAAACAGATTTTAGGCATTTGGGCATGCAAGAATGAAAGCTTAAGGACAAAAGTTCATGCCATTCGTAAGATGTTTAATCAGTTTGAAGAAGTGCAACTATATCATATTCCGAGGAAACAAAATGAAGATGCCGATTTACTTGCACAACAAGCAGTTACATGTGTTGAGAGAGAAGTGCAGGTCATCATGGTGGCAGTAGCTGTCAAGCAACCGAGATACCAGGGATTGGAGTCATTGGCTCCCATTATTGGCTACATTTTGGAGGGTGAGTTTCCACAAGACTTCACGAAGGCTCAGAAGAGGAGACTCATGAAGAAGGCAAGTTTCTATCTCTTCCTAGAAGGCTCCCTCTATCAAAAAGGGAAGGATCAAGTGTGCAGAAGAGTACCAACTATCGAGGAAATTCCAGCCATTCTAAAAGGTTTGCATGAAGAGGCATGTGGTGGTCATTTTGCCCAAGACTCAACTCTGAAAAAGATTTTGCTTGCGGGGTATGTTTGGCCAAGCTTGCATGTGGATGTTCAACATTGTTGTAAAAGCTGTCACAATTGTCAGATAAATGGAAATAGAAGGTTGGTGCATGGCCCGAGGCAAATAGTGCTTGCAAATGGACCCTTTGAAAAGTGGGGCATTGATGCTATGGGTCCTCTGCCTAGGACAAAAAATGGTAAACTCTACATTCTAGTGGCTGTAGACTATATGACTAGGTGGGTGGAAGCTCAAAGTGTGGCAAGAGTGAATGAGAGGACAGTTAGCAAGTTTGTGTATACTCACATTTGTTGCAGATTTGGCACACCTTTGGAGATTGTTTCTGATAATGGTCCAGGGTTTAGGAAGGGCTTGCTCACAGAAGTTTGTGAAGAGCTTCACATTCTACATCGTCATAGCACACCATACTACCCACAGTCAAATGGTTTGGTGGAGAAGGCTAATGGTGTCATTGCAGGAATCATTAGAAAGATGGTGCAAAACAAGAGAAAATTATGGGATGACTTCTTGGATGGTGCCTTGTGGGCATATCGAACCACATATAGGGAAGCCACGGAGTTCACACCATTTCACTTGGTCTATGGTCAAGAAGCTTTGCAGCCTATCGAGCTCAAAATTCCAACAATGCGACTTCATGGCAAAGGAGCACAAGATGATCAAGAGGTATGGATGGATCGACTTCTTACGTTAGTGGAGCTTGAGTGGAAAAGAGAAGCAGCATATGAGTGCTACAAGAGGAAAGCCAGACAAGCGAAAGAAACGCACGACAAGAAACTGAAGGACAAAGGCATCAAGGAAGGAGAGCTTGTCCTAAGGTATGACAATCGACTTGACAATCGTTTTGATGCCAAGTTTGAAACTAGATGGCAAGGGCCATACATAGTCAAGAAGGCTTTCAATTCTAGTTACTATCAGCTTATGGACTTGAATGGTAAAGAGCACTCTAGGAAGGTAAACGGGTATCGCTTAAAGCCCTATTTGAGTCGCCTTCTACCAAAGGATCTACCAAAGATCTGTCCAAAGGCCGCTGTCTCATATCTCGTCAAGGACTCTGAAGCACTCTCTTTGTAAAAGATGCTCTATGATGGTACATGAATATACCATCATCCTGGGGGAGGGCTAATGATAGCCGTTTTTCGGCTCTCCATAATTGCCATAGTAAGTTACTCCACCCTACCAAATTCACCCAAACGCTATGGCTATCCTTACCATTTCACTGTACATAGGCATGTGTGAGTTAGGGGGCTTTTCCCATATCTTCTTAAAAACCCTCAGCTAGCTAGTCACTGGGCTAGTTGAGCCAAAAAAATAAAAAAAATAAAAAAATAAAAGTATATTATGGCCTCTTTGTGTGTAAATATTTAATTTTATATATGGCCTAAATATAGGGATTTTTTATAATGATTTTGGTATTTTATTGTAATATTTGTACTTAGGTGTGTGTTTTATTAAACCTATGTACACCTTCTTTCATCCTCTTACACCATAATTATATTTTTTGCCAATATGTACATACTCTAACCTCATATTTTTCCTTTATACAAATCACTCCCACATTTTCACCCTCACCCTCGTGAAAACAAAAAATTGATTTCTACTCATTGGTTACGTTTATTATATTATTTATTTGCATACCTTTTCCTCTTTCACCCAAAATAATTCAAGGATGGACCATATCATATGATTCCAATATCTTTCCATATCCATAACTCCTCCATATTTTTATTATTATTTTTACTCATTATTCTAACACCATGTGCTCATTGAGCTAAAGTCCATGAATAGTCCATACACTAGTCCCACCATGTATATATTTCTTTATTCACCAATAATCCTCCTCCATGCATGGGTCAAGGGCAACTTGGATGCTTTGTATTATAATATGACAAAGGAGGGGCTCACTCTTGGATGCATTGTACAAATTCAACAAAGGAGGGGGCCACTAAAAGACTTTTGCAGTCATAAAATAGGCTTTTTTGGTGAGAATTTTGGCACCTATCTCCACTCCGAATTTGGAGCGGTGGTCAAAAGAGAAAATGTAGCCCATGCTCTGAATAATCACCTCAAAGTTTTTCATGATTTTTGGAGCTACCAGCGGTGAGATATGATTTTTTGAGTGGACCCCAGTCTGCCCACTTTTCTCACAAGTAGCCCTTAGTCTTCTCTCACCCTTCCACACACCTACTCACTCTTACACATCCCTCCCTCTCCTTCCCTCACTCAAACCTGCAATTTCCATGGATTCTCCCACCCTCTTCACCATTACCCTTCTCTCTCATCCCTATAGTTCTTTTATGAACCTCTACATACATACACCCTCTCCATGTCTCTCTCTATTGCTTCTATGCTACAATTTCATTTACCTCTAAAATTCAGCATCTTAACCATGATAACTTCTGCAAATTGAGGATTTTTCATCAACAAATCCTCTTTTCATCGTGTTGGTCAACCGTGGCGGCGGCGTAAAGAAGCGAAGAAGAAGAAGAAGACCAGCGGTCATTTTTTCCACAATCTACACAAGGGTGAGTTCAAGCTTCTTCAAAGCTTCACCATCTCAATGATTCTCTTTTAATTCACCCCTCTTCCTTCATCAAATCAACTCATCCTACCCATTGTAAATGTATCACTAACAATTCTAGTGATTATTACCACTAACAACTAACTTCTCTTGTAAAAATGCACCCACACTATCAACATATGGAGTAGGCAACCGCACAAGTAAAACAAATTCACTCACTCCCATGGAAGTTTCTCTCCTTTCACCACATCAATAATTCTCTTACTTGAGCCCACATCCATGTGCCTCAAGAGAAAAGAGAGACCCCATCCTCATTTGAAATTCATAAAAATTCATAATCCTTGATCTTTCCTAATAAAATTTTTTAGGCTTAATCCTAATCAAGGCTTCTAAAACCTATAAATAGAACCCATTCCTCCTTGTAAAAGACATCACTATACCATTGCACACTATATTGAGGGTACCACATGCTAGTTCTATCTTGGTTGTAAAGAGAGAGTAAGCTTTCTATACACCATCACCTTGGTGCATAGAAAAGCTTGAGCTAGTTTGAGTGAGTGCGAGTAGAAGATATTCTTCCTACCATTGTTGTATCTACCCCAACATCAATGAATTGGTAGTTTTGGGTGCAATTCATGTCCAAAGGCTTGGCAAACTCATTCAGCTTCATAAGGTGACTTGTTTCATTGAAGGTTGTTGTTTTGTTGCTTGTGATTCATTGGCTATTGTTTGGCTACCATTGTAAGAGGGTGGATGGTGAGAGGGCTCCCATAACCCTAAGACAATGTGCTAGTCACTTGATTACACAAGCTCTAAGTTCCTTTTTGTGCAAAATATAAAGTTGAAGCTAAGTTGTACACCATCTCTCTCTCTCTCTCTCTCTCTCTCTCTCTCTCTCTCTCTCTCTCTCTCTCTCTCTCTCGTGTTTTAGTGTGTGAGAGTGTTCCATTGGTGTTAGGGTTAGTGTAAATTCCTTGCTTGTTTGTGAGTTGCTCTAACGATTCTCCTCTTTTGCGTCCTAGTTCGCTCTTAAACTAGGTGGTGCCCCTTGTGTAGTTGGGATTTGGCTGTGGGTTTGTTGTTTTGGTTTGTGTTGTGTTGTGCCCCAGCCCCATTGAGCAGCACGGGAGCCTTGAAGGGTGTCTAGAGGTTGCTCTTCTTGTTGCCCGCCCCGGACCGCCTCAGCGTCAATGGTGGCCTTCAATGTTTCGGAGATGAAGACCACGGAGGACTTGATGAAGTCACTTGACGACTTCTACGAGAAACCATCGGCATCCAATAAGGTATTTCTTATGAAGCGCTTGTTCAATCTAAAGATGGTAGAGAATGGTTCAGTTGCAGAACACCTAAATGACTTTAACACAAACATAAGTCAACTTCGATTAGTGAAAATCAATTTCGATGACAAAGTGCGAGATCTCCTTATACTATCATCTCTACCGGATAGTTGGGATAGCCTTGTGATGGCTGTAAGTAATTCTATTTCTGGCACAAATACTCTTAAGTTTGATGATGTTGTGGGTGTTCTCCTAAGTGAGGAAATACGAAGGAGAAGCACAGGAGAATCATCAAGTGCTGCACTATTAATGGAAACAAGAGGAAGGTATAAGGAGAGGTTCAAAAACCAAAAGGGTCATGATCGCTCAAGGCGGAGCAAGTCACGCACAAAGTCAGTTCTTGAATGTTGGAACTACGGCAAGAAGGGCCACGTCAGGAAGGATTGCTGGTCCAAGAAGAAGAAGGAGACAGAGTCTCAAGACAACAAGCCAACATCGGAGGCCAATGTGGCAGGTAAAGTAGAGCAAGATGCTCTAATTCTCTCATTAGACAATGTGTCTAATTCCTGGATAGTAGATTCCGGGGCTTCATTCCATGCGACACCACACAAGAAACATTTCCAAGACTACACCAAAGGTAATTTTGGGTATGTATACTTGGGAGATGATGAAGCTTGTGAGATTGTCGGCAAAGGTACAATTTCTGTCAAAACTGCTAACGGAAATGAATGGAAGCTTAAAGATGTTAGGCATGTTCCTTCTCTTCGCAAAAATTTAATCTGTACAGGACAATTGGATGATGAAGGTCACAACATTGCATTCGGAAACAAACGGTGGAAGATCTCAAAGGGATCTTTGGTGGTTGCCAAGGGAGAAAAGGTCGGTACACTTTACTTGTGTACTGTTAGCACGCAACCTTTAGCTTGTGCAACAACTACAGAAGTTGACAGTGCAGTGTGGCACTACCGGCTTGGGCATATGAGCGCCAAAGGAATGCAAATCCTTCAAACAAAGAAGCTTCTACCAGGTTTGAAAGAAGTGGACTTAGAGTTCTGTGAAGATTGTGTTTATGGTAAACAAAAGAGGGTAAAATTTCAAAAATTAGAAAATGAAAGAAAAAATAAAAAACTTGAGTTGGTTCATTCTGATGTTTAGGGTCTTGCAAGTACACCATCACTTGGTGGCTCATTGTACTATGTAACATTCATAGACGATGCGACTAGAAAAACATGGGTTTATATCATGAAGAATAAATCCGATGTATTTTCCATATTTCAAAGTTGGAAAGCCTTTGTGGAGAATGAAACAGGTGCCAAGGTTAAATGCCTCAGATTCGACAATGGAGGCGAATATTGCAGCCAAGATTTTGAAAGATTTTGTGCTAGCAATGGCATTTGGAGGCAAAGAACAACCCCAAGGACACCTCAACAAAATGGGATTTTGGAAAGGATGAATAGGACAATCATGGAGCGAGCACGAAGCATGCGGCTACATGCAGGCCTACTTTCACTGTCATGAGCTGGTCCTTGTTGCTGTTCACTTTGTAAGTCCGAGATTTGTCTTTGTAATTGATCCTCTGATCTAAGTGCACTTTCGGCTATCATTAAGCGCTGTTTTCTTTCCAATTCCAGCTCTCTCTTTAGTGCCCCCACTTCTTCTTGCGGTTGGACCACCGGTGTTGTTGGTAGCAACGTTTTTTGTTTCTTTGCTCGTTCTATCTCCCTTGCTTGTATATCTGTTACTGCTCTCAAATCCTTCACTTCAATTTGTAAGTCATCGATTACGACTTGCAAACTTTTGACTGTCTCGAGGGCATCTTGCTTTTCTTTTTCCAACCTTTGGATTTGTTCATCTCTGTCATTGACATCTTCAAGAAATACATTGATTGTATCTTCACAAATGGCATTGAAATTTTCTGACTCCTGTAAATTTTCCTTGAGGAGGTTTACTCTGCTTTTGAGCCCTAAGATCTCACATCCATTTATCAATGTGTGATACTGTTTCAGTGTTTGGGTGACCATCTGTCCTTTCTTCTTCTTCTTCATTGGGTGGTGTATGAACCCTCTCATCACGATGTGAGCTCTTTGAATGCGGACGAGAGTCAGCAGGTGGGGTTGATTGCCTTTCACTTGTCTCTGGCCTTGGAGATGGAGGTGGTGTTTCCTGATGTCGTGAAGTTGGCCTTAACTGATCTCTCAAGGTTTGGAGATCCTCCTCTTCAAGTAGCAGTTCTGGTTCATCCATAGCATTCCTTTCTTGGATGTACCTTTCAAACCAGTCCAACTCAAAAGCTGGGTTGTGTTTATTCTTTGTTCTCAATGTGTAAGTGCTACTAGAAGGTCTCCAAGTGGCTCCTACATCGCCTCGTAGAGATCTCTCGAGTACAAAGCCTTCTAGCATTCTTTCCATTTTTGCTACCTTCTGCAATCTGGTGTTGTTCTCCATTTCCACTTTCCGCATCTTTAGTCTCAAATCTTCTTCTTCAGTTTTTCTTTCTTCTTCCATCTTTTCCTGTGTACTTTTGGTTACTCTTTCCAGCCTGCATCCTCCAATGGTGTTAGTAGAGGCCGGTACTCACCTTTATGAACTGTCTTCAATATTCTCTCTTAACACCAGCCAGTCGTTTTGATGAGGAGCAGGTGGCAGCTGATCTGCCGCTCCTATGGCCTTGTATATTATTCTGGTGAGGACTTCTCCTCCTGCAATGTAATTTGGATTGTCCTGTCGTAGCTTTGTCACTTCCTCAAACAGATATGATGCATGATCTATATAGAACTCATGTGTCATTCCCATAGCCCAGGTCAGTGTTGTTGAGATGACCCCGTGTGGTGTAGTGTATCTAGGCGGTCTCTTGCTGTAGCTCAACAAACACTGACTGTATACCTGTGTGAGTTCTCTTACTTCCGGGTTTGCTATGAGTTCGAAAGAAGGCAGTTTGGATCTTTGCAGGTAGACTGTGAGGTTCTTCCTTCTTTCTCTCATGTTGGCTCTGTGATGAGACAATTTTAATGCCTCTTTGACGATTTCCTTTGTGATCTGAATCTCCATCACCTCATTATCCATGTCTGTCACCCTGCAAGTTCCATCTTCTTGGATAGTCTCAATTAGGTGTTGTACCCTCTTGAAATCTATCCCCACTGGTGGTAGTGAAACAAGGTTCCACAAGCCAACTTTTTCAGCCATGACCTTTGCGGTGATCTTTTCAAGTAATTTTCTGCCTCCTTGGGGATCATTACTGTATCCACTAAATTTCCTTTGTCATCCACATAGGAACCTTGGTAGATTTGAAAGGCTGCTGCCTGTTGCACGTCTGTAGGTATCCACGTGGCCGCAGGCTTTAATGAATTGGGTAGAAGTGCATAGGGTATTGCACCTTCCGTTGCCAGGTTCTTGACTTTTCTTTTTCCCGGAAAAGCATCCATGGACCCTGTATTCACAAATAACGGTTAATGTACAAACATAGTACTTCTCTTCTAAATTGATTACCACTTAATCATGCATCTAGGTGAGCCTTCTTAATCCCAAGATGCGTTAAGGTAAAATGTTAGCAAATAGACAAGCTCTTTCATTGTCCGACTCTGACGGCTTCAAATTAATGTTGATGATGAAGGAGAACAAGTCCAAATGACTTGAAATTTTGTGTGGTGTATGTGCGTAGGGCATGTAAGGTCACCCTATAGTCACAAACTGAAAATCAGCTCATTTGCAATTTCTGCCCAGTCTATCGCGATAGACTGGCTATCTTTTGTCAGGAGATATATTTTCCACATGTGACTTCACCAGTTGGTTCCTCATGTCTTGTACATGATCTGATCCCATTTCCATCTCAAATGGATGTCAAGTGACCCCTTTTTGGATCAACTTCCATTTTTTCAGATTCCCTCCAAGGAGATGTTGGTCTATCTCCCTCATTTTGTGTTGTTTTGGGCTCAAACTTAGTGGGTAGTCCTCTTGCATCATGCTGAAGCCAATTGTTGATTCCAATTTTTGATCAGATGGCCCTGTATCACTCTGCTTAGTCTATCGCGATAGACTGGGACTTAGTGTCATTTTTTCATATTTTGGCTCTATGATCATCTGTCTGCCTTCTCCTAGTTGATGTAAGGTTTCTTGACCTCTCACATGTGAATTTTAACCATCTGCTATTGAGATGCCCTGGTGTGACTCTGAGTTGCTGTCAAGTCTATCTCAGCTTGCCATATGAGTCTATCTTGTCTCCAAATTTGGTGTACTGCCTCCATATGCTTCCCCAAGTCTATCCTTGTGAAAATATTGAAAATCCTTCCCCCAAAGATAAAAATAGCAAGTCTATCGCGATAGACTCAGTTACTTGGTCAAGAGAGAGCAATTTTTCACTTTGATTTGCTATTTGTGATCATTATCCCTTGTTAGTACCCCTTATGAAGTCAAAATCAAAAATTTACTTGTCTAAGTGTAATAGCAAGTCTATCGCGATAGACTCAGCATCTAGTCATTTTTACAAGTTTTTTGATGTTAGTTGACCACAATGGTGTTAGTAGGCTCTCCTAGACACACACATTAAGTTTTAATCAATTTAGAAAAGTGTACTCCCTGTTTGCAGCACTTAGCTGGTTCTGGAGTCAGAGTAGACCACTTAGGTGATGGTCGCCGTTCTTTTTGGTCATTGTATGACTCAGGCTGACTTTCATTTCCTTTTGACCTTCCGTCAAAGCAGTCGGTTGTTCTTTTTGTGTTTACATCACCAAGAACGACCATTTGGACGTCTTTCTGGCCTGTTGCTGGCGTTTGCCCTAGTGGACGAGCTTTTTCGTGAGTGGACACATTCCAACTCGTAGTTGACCTCTTTTGGATGTACTCTGTCAAATTTGGTGTCATTTGGTCACTTGGTCCGCCCGTTAGAGTATCATGACGCTTTGCGCAGTTTCCGTCAGATAGGGATGTTAGGCTTCGTTTTGAAGGACTTTTTCATGGTCTAACCATTCAGTTGGTTTGTCGAGGTTATTGGCTTGCTGCCTATGAGTTTTGGCTCATTTTCGATCACTTTGGTTCAGCCGCCCTTCTGCAGGTCCTGTGAAATTAGGGTTTTTTGGGCGGCTTCCTTCACGCTTTTCGAGGTCATAGGCTTGATCCCTAAGCTATAGGCATTGTGCCTTTCAATTTTGGTTCCATTTGGTGGCCTCTAGGTCTTCCTAACAACCGATCTACAGTATGTGTGCACAGGTTGTGATGGTGGTGCTGGCGAGGTTTTGCGACTAACTGAAGTAAACAACACTTAGAGTCAGTGTTGAGTGACGAGCATACCTCTCATATCTGATGTCGATCTGGTGACCGTGCGCGATGGATGAGCTCCTGAAAGTCTCAACTGTTGTAGGGAGCTCTCTCTCTCTCACAATGGAAAATGACTCAAATGAGAAATTTCTAGCCTAGCCCCTCTATATGTAATCGAGACTCCGACACGAAATTTTCCCATCTTTTACCTGTTGGCCATAACTTTTTGCGAGGTGCGGTTTAGCCTCGCAAATTTCCTGATTTGGACCTCGTTTGCTCCAGTTCTACAATTTTTGCAGATTTCTCCTTTTGGAGGTCCCGTCATGACGGTGGTCATTTTTGCCCTGTCACCTTCGCAGTCCCTATTTTTTCTATGTCTTCTTTACCTCGCTCTGATCAGGCGTCTCTTCTGTTGTGTTTCCATCTAGCTTATGGATTTTTTTCTATATTTTTTGCTAGAAAATGGCTAAAATAAAGCAAATAAATCCCAAAATAACCCAAAAATAGCAATTCTAACCTATAAAAATACCCATGAAAAGAAAAACACTTTGTAGCACACTTTTCTCTCGTCTATGTACATTCTCACTCTAAATTGTCAACCTTGGCCTATTTTTTGCTGTTTTTCGACGGTTTTTTGGCCACTTTTGACTCTCTTTATAGTATATACACATCCCTAGGGGCTCATATATGATCATTTGGTCCCCAATTCTGATGAATTACGAGGGCATATTCTTTTCCCAAAATCACACAATAAAATGCAAAAATGGTTGAAAAATTAATCACAAACATTGCCCTCTAATATATGACGTGAGTCCGTATTTGGAATGCCTCCCCCCTTCCTAGTTGGAGTCCTCCCGGATGACAGGGTCGTCAAGGGTATGTGCTGTGCATGGGCATGAACTCGTGCTAATGCAGGCCTTGTAATGTAGCCCTATATGCATGCACAATCAATGCATTTCGAAAAAATTTATGCGGTGTAAGAGGAAGGTATAAGCGGTTTGCTTATTGGCATTTGTCGTTGAGGTTTCCTGTGGTAGCCTGAGTTGGCTGGCAAAGTTTCTTTGCAAGAAGAAGTTGTAAATCTGCCGCTCTTTGTTTGATTTTTTTCCACGGTTTTTGAATTGGTGTATGTGGCTCCTTTGAAGTCGATATTGTTGTATATTTTGTTGCATGTTCTGGTGGAACATTCTTTCGTTTCCATTGGATGACTTTGGTCGTACAGATCCTCGTAGTTGTTGTTGTGGATTCTACTTGTTTCCGCGTGCTGGTTGTATGATTTAGATTGTCATTGACAGTTGTAGACAACTGTTCGTTAATCTTCTTTGGCATCCATACTTGTGTTGTTGGCGCTTTTTGAATTGGTAATTTTGGACGCCATACCAATATAGTCCGTTGCGGATTCGACTGGTTGATAATTGTTCTTTGAAGCTTTGCTGGCTTTTGGTGTTTTGTATGTTCTTCTGTCCACTTTTTTATAGGAATTAAGCTATCTTGCTTGAGCCAGACTTGATATTTCCGCCCTTGATGAAATTATGCCTCGGCTAGATCTGTACATCATACCCAAACTTGCCTGGTTCCTGCATGATTGTTGATTTTTGATAATACATTTCTTGACATGTAAACTTTGTTTGTTGTTGGTCAATGCTTTGCGGATGTATTAACTCCTGTCTCCACCTTGACATGTATTGGTCATATGATAAGAGGGGTTCTGAAAAGTTTTCATTTCTGAACAGTGCTTCATTAGTATCCAAATCAATGAATGCCCTGTTAGCTTTCATCCATGACACTGCTAAGATACACGGCGTTGCTGATCTAATTGGTGGCAGTACATGGAGCTTGTTAGTGTACGTGTGTGCCTGCACTGTGATTGGTAATATAATAGACCACAATGTGGTCACCTCATCACCCGATGCTACTTTCAACCTGTGTGTCTCTGGGAATTTCCTCATTGGTCCAAGTTTCTGAAAAAGCTCAAAGCTGGTGACACTCAATTTTGCCCCAGTATCAAGCAATGCATAGATTTCAACTTGTTTTGTTCTTGCATAAGCTTTTATGTAAGAACTACACCACGTATTTTCCAAGTTGTCAGTGGTGCTTTCGTCCCGAGCCATAAAGTCTGTTATTGTCTTTGCTAATTCTTCGCTTTGTATATCCGCTTCGATTGTTCGGAATGTCAAAAGAGGATATTCGTCACTCATCATTGGTGTGACCATGTTTATTGTCCTTAGAAACTGCTTTCTCTTAGCAATGCATTCCTTGGCTTCTTGATGTGCCTGGTCCTGAATTCGTTGCTGTTCCTGTCTATAGGCTTTGCCATAATGCAATTGAAACAAAATTTCCAGTGTTAAAGGTAGATGATACTTTTTCAAACGACACCCACTAATCCAGTTCAGCATTTCTTTTCCATCTAGTGTCGACAGTTTTACTGCTCCGCTGGACCATATTTCTTGGATCAAATAAGGCCCCATTCCTCTTTTCTTTAGCTTCTTGGCATGCTGTTTAAGGGTGTATACTAAGACATAGTCGCCCATTTTGAAGTCCTTGTTTTTGACATGTTTGTCAAAAAACTCTTTCTGTTGTCTTTTTTTTGCATATATGGCTGCTACAGCATTGAGTCGTAACTCATCTAATTTTTCGAGGTCCGCTAACCATTCTGAAAGCTCATGCCCTGTCCACTCTAATTGTGTAGCTACCCTTAGTGTGGGAATCAAAAATTCAATAGGTAATATTGCATTTAACCCATATACCATATTAAATGGTGTAGCATTGAGTGTTGTTTTATATGCAACTCGATAAGCCCACAATGCTGAATATAGCATTTGATCCCAATCCGTTCTTGTTTCACTAACCAATTTTGTAAGAACTGTGCACAATATTTTGTTGGTCGCATCTGCTTGACCATTGGCTTGTGGATGGTAGGGTGCGGATTTGTGATGAATTACCATAAACTCATTTAAGAGATGTTGGATAACTTCATTTACAAAGTGTGTCCCTCTATCACTCACCAGCTCGATTGGAAGGCCATAACGTGTAAACACATATTCATATAAGAATTGTGCTGTGGTTCTAGCGTCTGCTTTCGTTGTGGCTTTTGCTTCCACCCATTTGGTCATGTAATCCGTGGCCACTATGATATATTGTGCTTGTGAACGATACGCTGGTGGAGTAATAGGACCAACAAAGTCCAATTCCCATTTAGCGAATGCTCGAGCACTCATCATTGGTCTTAAAGGCATTTCGTCTCTTTTAACTGGTACCTTAGTGCGTTGACATTCATCACACCTTTTCATGAATTCTGCTGCATCTTGAATCATGGTCGGCCACCATATGCATGCAACCATAATGATTTTTACGGTTCTCTCCGTTGAAAAGGGACCTCCTACTATGCCTGCATGAGCTTGTTCTAATAATGGAAAGTAGTCATTTTCATGAGGAACTAACCTCAACTGGTCATCAGTTCCTCTTTTATACAATTGGTCACTAATGAGGGTATACCTATTCGCTTCGATTCGTAAAGCCTTTTGTCTGGCTTTAGACCAATCTCCTGGCAACTCCTTATTAGTCAAATATTCCACAATAGCATGACTCCATGCGGGTGCTACTGTCACTTGGTATAATGTGGCATAATCCACAGTGGTATTGGATGTGCATGTCTTGCATTTCTTGATGTAGTTAGCTACATCGCCTGCCATTCCTAGCCAATACACTCCGAGTCTTCTTAATTGTTCATAGGTCATTTGATTTCCTGGATGGAAACCCCCTGTTTGTGTATGGGCCTCCTCTAGATATGCGTCGTACTCCTCTGGGCCTATACACAACCTTAGAATCCCATTGTTTCCATGATGGTACATTCTTCCCGCAAGCACTGTGTAATTTTGTGCTTGTCTAAAGTTTTCCACCGTGTGTCTGTCGTCAAGATTCATTCCATATGTCAACAACGGAATAATTTGCTCTGACCATTTCGGTACCATCTCTATATTAAACAGGTATGCGTCTGGGAGATCATCATCTACCCTAGTAGCTTTTTCGTCGTGTAGTAATCGAGAAAGGTGGTCTGCTCTTTGATGAGTTTTTCCTTTCTTAACTACTATCGTGAAATCAAACTCCAGCAACACAATGAACTATCTTACAATTCGTCCCGTGTTACAAGGTTTGTTTACTAAGTACAAGAGTGCCTGATGATCCACAAAAAATGTGAATTTGTTCGCAAGTAAGTGATGTCGAAATTTCTTTACCGCATATATCATACCCAATCCTTCTCTTTCAGTGGTGGTATAATTTTTTTCTGCACCGTTGAGTTGTCTACTAGCATAACTGATGGGAAAATCTGTATTACCCTCCCCTGGTTGTGCTAATATACAGCCTATTGAAAATGCCGAAGTATCTACATGTACATAGAAGATCTTTGACCAATCAGGTGCTTTTAGAATTGGTGTAGATACCAGTGCATCTTTTAGTTTCTGGAATGACTCCTCACATTCGTTGGTCCATATGAAGATCGTGATTAGACTATACAAGGGTTTTGCTATTACAGCGTACATGTAGATAAAACGTCGGTAGTATCCACAATGCCCCATAAATGATTGTATCTCTCGTACAGTGTTTGGTCTTGGCAATTCTATGATCACCTTTACCTTTTCTTCATCAGTGGTAATTCCATCAGCCGATACTATGTGGCCTAGGATCTTACCTTGCCGTACCATGAATACACATTTTTCTGGGTTCGAATACCTGTAAGATGATCTATATGGTCTTCTCTCAATAGGGAATAGACACACAAATCATCCATGTAAATATCCAAGAATATTCTCAAGTATTCTTTAAAAGCATGTGTCATTAATCTCTGAAATGTGGCTGGAGCATTGGTCAAGCCAAATGGCATTACCCTAAATGCATATATGCCCCATTCTGTTGCAAACGCTGTTTTGTATTGATCTTCTAGTTTGACCCGCAATTGGTTATCACCAGAGAATCCGTCCATGAAGCTATAGGCTTGCTTGCCTGCTACTCGTTCCAGAACGTGTTCCGTGATAGGAAGATGATAGTTTTCCCTTATTGTTGCTACGTTTACCTTCTTGAGATGCACACACACTCGTAATTTCTCGTTTTTCTTAGGTACCACCACTATCGGCAACACCCAGTCAGTGTGCTCTATCTCATAAATAAATTCAGCCTCCATAAGTTTGTCTATCTCTTCCTTTATCCTTTTGGCGAATGTCTCATTGTACGTGTATGGACATTTTTTGCTTGGCTTTGCATCAGACTTCAGAGGGATTGAATGTTCACAAATGCTAGGATCCACCCCCTTCAAATCTTTGTACGACCAGGCAAATACATCACGAAATTCCTTAAGCATTTTGATTAGTAAGTCCTCTTCTTCCCGGCTTAGATCTGTGGCAATGTAATCAGGTCGAGGACTTTCTCCCAGCTCTGCTAGGTCTATTTTCTTGGCGTTCTCTGGCCCATCGTAGGACTCGTTTGATTTAGGCTCTCTCATTGGTTGTTGAACCACCAATTTTCTTTCCTGAATGGTGTACTTACAATAGTGAGTAGGTACATCTATCTTTTAGTCCCATCACTAGCGTTTGTTCCATCGCTACTTTCCATTTCAGTTGTCCATACATTTTTCAGCTTTTGTTTCAAATCATTGTATCTCTTTTTCTGCTCAACTTTCGTTATAATTGGATCGCCAGAGACATCCAATTTTTCTGTTGCAACTCTTTTTTTGGCTTTGCTGGTTTTCTTAAGTTTCAACAGTCTTGACTTAAAACCTGAGTCTTCAGCAACCTTAAGAAATCTTCTTGACACTTTGTCCTTAGCACAATCAACAACATGAATGTTCATAAGGAAATGTGTCTTACCCTTGAACTCTGACATAAGTCTCAGTCTAGTTGGTAGACTGTTATGGTGTCGCCTACTCTTGTATCTTTTTTGGCGCCTCTCACTTTGGTTTGGGAAATTGTAGAAGACGTCATTGTCTTGATCTTGATGGTCGTCTTCCTCCGTATTTTCCGACTTCTTGTCATCCGCATTATCTTTGTTTTCACATTGATCAGAAGAATCATAAATTCTTCTCCATCTTGCTCGATTTCTTTAGTGGGGATGTCCACATAGCCCAATATCTTAATCTCAAGTTTCGTTTTCGTTTTATTGATCCTCGTATTCTCAGTATCTCCATCGTTCTCGTCTTCCTCCACAATTTTGCTCAACATGTAGTATGGTACGATATCGTAGCCATTCTTGTCACAAAATTTGGTGGGAGTGACTTCATTGACGCATACATCCAATGTAGCCAAAATTTGAGACCATTCTAGGGGTTTGAGCTTCTCTTCAGGAAAGGGTTCTCGTATATAGGCATCGTCTTCCAAGACCCTCTCTAGTGTCCTTTCATTGTGGTCAAATTCACTACATTTTGGGAGATAGTTTTTGTGATGGCACTACAATAAAATCTGACTTTGCCTCGTACTCTCCCATATAGGATGATAGTGTTCTTAGCAAATGGGGTTGACTGTCAATAGACTGTACAAATCGTTTGTCTCCCCAATATGATTCCACTTCTAGATTCATTTGTGATCCAGCCGCAAATTCCTCTATTGGTGGAAGAGACACTCCTCTTCCATCTCCCGTCTGGTTTACTCGTCTGCTTATCTCACTTTCTTCATTGGCCTCTCTGTTTGTTTCCACAATTCGTCAAGACCATCTATTTCTTTACAACTTTCAAATATAGCTATGTGAAATCCCTTGAAAGAGTTATCCGTGGTATTCAACACTATCCTTGGATCTAATGTGGGGTCCTTGAGCTTTTTTCCATGCTCGTGACTAGAATCTACCTGTTCCTCGTTTGGTGGGATTATTGGTGTAGGTGGGACAAGGATCACCCCCTTAGGTTTTCCAACTAATGGTTCTAGTAAAGCTTGGGCTGTTTGAATCATTTTCTTGCACATTTCAAGCATGTCCTTTTCTAGTTCTACGTATGGATATGTCATCCAGCTCTGTTCTTGGGTTTGGTTGTTTGTGAGCCGTACTTCATAGGCTTTTAGGAGGGCATCTAATGGCTCATTAACCTTTTCTCCAATGATGATCCTCTCGAATTGACACTTCTCAATTTCTCTTCTATGGATGGTTCTTTTGGAGGTTAAAACATCTTTATAAGTGAAGGTGAAACCATTTCCTCATGTTGTCTTATCTTTTTAGCTTGGGTAAGCTCCTCATCTAGAGATTGTTTCTCTTGTTACCTTCATGATTCATCCTAGCCTTTCTAGCTTTCCAGCTATTCGGTTTGTTCTTGGTTTTTTGACTAAATGCATTGGTCTTTGGCTCACCCATCTCTAGACTCGCATTCATTTTTGTTTTCTCTGTCTCTGGGTTCTCACACTACAAGAGTTCGCGTAGAATTCGGCGTAGGTACTGACAAAATAACGCTAAATTTTAAATTTAAAAGCGTTGAAATAAGGTTCGGAAGCAGCGCCGGTATCGTAGTGTCGGTATAACTATCGGTGTGGCGGGCGTTGGAATAGACATATAAACAAGCGTCGGGATAATCAACGGTATAAGCCTTGGTATTAATAAATTAAATTCCGACGCCTATTCCGTGATCCATACCGACGGTCATACAGTAACCTGTACCGACGACCAAAACCTACAAAAAAAATTTGGACGTAGAGGGTTGGGAACTAATGCTGCATGTACTGGAGCAAAAGAAAACAGCCCTCTCTGCCCAAAGGAAGAGTGCACAAGCAACCGCACTCCACCTACAAGCTGACGCTAAAGAGCGAGTGTATGGCAATTAGCAAAATTGTAAGAATAACATAACTTATTAACATGATTAAAACATGAGGCAAAAACTGTAAAACCATAAACATAACCTGTGTGCCATACCATAACCATAACCATAACCATCACACGATTGCTATACCATCATAGCAAAACTATAACCATCACCTGAACCAAAACCATAACCATAACCTTGCACAACCATAACTATAACCATAGCAAAACCATAACCATCACTTGAACCAAAACCAAAACCATAACCATAACCATAACCTTGCACAACCATAACTATAACCATAGCAAAACCATAACCATAGCACGATTGCCAAAACCATAACCATAACCATAACCTTGCACAACCATAACCATAACCATAACCATAAACCATAAACATAAGTTGACTATCAAACCTTAACCATACCATAAACATAACCATAAACCATAAACATAAGTACTACAAAACTGTACATATGCAAGAGGTCACTGAGTGAGAAGCCCTCATGGTAATGCCTCCTAATCGACGTCCTCTCCCTCCTCCTCCAGCTGGGTCAAAAGGGCCACAAGTCAATGCTTGTACCCATACTTCTCCTCTTGGCGTGTCGGAAGGACTTCACGGCAACTTCTTGCAAAATTATGGTTTAATCATTAGATAAATCTTCAAATAAAATATATACTATCAATAATTTAAAGCATACATATAATACTTACAAACTCGTATCAAAGCGTATTGTAGCCTCCACTCCCAAGATGTGATGCTCCAACAGACTCTAAACATGCTCTGGCTGCATCTCTCTGCTGTTGAAATCTATTGGGATTGTCTTGTGTCTCTCGTGCAATCCCAATCCACTCCTCTGCATCCAACCATGCCGGCCGTCGTTGAATCTGTCTCTGGCCTCTGACCAACGGTGTGACATTGTGGACCTCGCCACGCTCAAAATCCAGGTGTTCGAGACCTTGTCGTACCCCTCTGTCAGCCTGTACTCTCTCTGAATGGTGTCGACAATGTAATTCTTTCTCTCAAGATCGAGATTTTCCCAAATCTCCATCACAGTATGACCAAACTGAATCGTACAGAGCTGTCGAATCCTCTGTCGCATTTCCTTTTCCACCCTATCTGCCACAACAGCCCCATCCTTGCTCCTGTACACCTTGCTAGGATCATGCTTGTGTGATCCCCAAGGTGTATGTGGTGTGCCCATCGGTGAACTATCTACTGAAGAGAGTAGTGGGCGCTCTCTCGATGGTGTGGACGCATCGGTAGAACCGCTACCACAACAGCCACCACCTCCAGAGCGACGACGATGTCATCTCAAGGATGAACCACCTGTCGGTGTAGAGGGCACACGAGTCCTAGTCGTAGGGGGCACATTAGACTGAGGTGGGGGCCGCTCGGTGTAGGGACCACACTAGTCCCGGGCGTAGGGTCGGTCGTAGTAGGTCTAGAGTTACTTGAACCTGCACCCCAAATATATTGTGCCATGGCGATCTGCTCAGGTGTGAACTGAGACAAAAACGATCCCATTTTCTCGGGTGACATGCCGGCCAGAGTGACTGGAAAACTAAAACTAGGAGAGTAGGGCTCATTGTCATCGGCCATGGCTAATCATACACAAACAAAACCCACAAAATATGTTAGTTTATGTAAGAAATACTTAATCAATACGAACAACAAATCAACGAAACTGCTACACAAATGAAACAAATCAACAAAACTGCTACACCAAAATCTAAAGTGTATTGTAGACTAATAAAAAGAGCCATGCAAAAGGTTTCCTAGCAAAAGTCATTAGTTAATCTCTCATCCTCTATGAGATCTGATGCACCAAAGATGTCTATCTCAATATGTACTTCTGCATCTTTGTCGTCGAACTCTACTTCTTCTTCGCTCTCCGCATCAGCTTCACTATTTGACACCTCATCTCTAGGTTCAGACAATTTCTCAATGCTGACATCCACCTCAAAATCTAAACTTAAAGTTGGAGTCATTTCTGTGCTTTGTTCATGAATCACCTTTTTGAGCTCAACATCCAATCCTTCACACACTTGCTTGCTACGTGGAGCAACTTGAACGACATAGAGCCAGTAGGGTTTAGACAGATCATTCTCATCAGCTTCTGTCCATAGTGGATCGTGTATGAACACAACTTGTTCACAATGCTGTGAAAGTACGAATGTATCCCACACATCTATCCACACCCGCCTAGAGTTCACTTGAATCAATCCACTCTCGTCTTTGCGCACAGTTGCATTACGGTCGCTGGTAATAACTTTGAACCACTTGACATCAAAGATAAAGATATCAAACTTTCTAAAGCTACTCTTTAAGATGGCTTGGATGTAGCCAAAGTATTCAAGCTGGCTCTGTATTCTCATCCCTAGCACTACTTCTACTTTCTTGGACAAAGCTTTCCCTAACACCACTGTCGAAAGTGACGCTTTGTTTGTCGATCCGTTGCACTCTGAAGTGCTTCCCATGCAACCACAAAGCTCCATATTTGTGATACTGCATCCACAAAATTGAAACAGACTAAAATTTATTAAAGCAAACTAATTTTTATGTACAACTCGAAAAGGAAGTTGTGAAATGTACATGCCAATTGCAACCCCTTGACATCTCCTCTTCCTCTTCAATAATCAACACTCCATTCCTCTTTTCCTCTGAGAGTGTCACATCTAACCACAACCCAGTTGGAAAGTCAGGCAATTTCTAAAGATGGTCTGGAAAAGGAAGGTTTCTAGTTGCACAGTTGCGCTTGAATTGAAGGCGATCTATCAAACGTTGTTGCTTTTCCCCTTCGTACCTCTCTAGCCACTTTTGCATGATGTCTGAGTTGAGAAGGCAAAATCTCATAACCTTTTCTCGCATTGTGATGTCCATCTTCCTAACGATGCCTTGTCCCTGCGGCTCGTCGCTTGTCACCTTAACATTGACCTCAATACTCCACATTCGGGACATCTTTGGAGCAATTGAGACCAAAAATTCACTGATGAGGACAAGAGACTCTTGTACAAGCCATCCTTTAGCCATGCTACCCTCGGGGCGAGCCGTTTGACAAACAAACCCCTTTAAAGTCTTCATAAATCTCTCTAAGAAGAACATCCACCTGCTATGGACCACCCCAGCATACTTCATCGACTACATGCACAAGTACATGCATTTGGATGGTAAGAATGTTTGTTGGAGAGTACTTCTCCACCATGCACACTGCTTCAATAGCATTTAAGCGTGCTGCATCGATGTTGTCTTCTCTTATCTCTTTTGAACTGATCCAGCGTACCAACTCACTGATTTTGTAGATTGTTCTTCTAATGTCATCTGTCAAACAACCCTTTATGGCAATTGGTAAAATGAACTGTAAAAATTTGTGCCAATCGTGGGACTTAAGACCACTGAGATTTTCATCTCTCGTAAAAGCCGTTTTCAAACATAGCATGCATCCTGTGGGAGTCTTGAATGAAGATATAGTTTTCTTCACTTGTTGCTCTTCTGCGCGACTCAGATCACATGGACCTTTTGGTATAGACCACTTTCCATTGGGTTTAAGTCGAGGCCACATCTCCGGCATTCAACCCACAGCCTACAGGTCATCTCTTTGGGCCTTTCTCTCCCTTTTTCCAGTGATGGTCTTCCAGATGATCTCCCCCCACATTCTTGAAGATGTGCATTGGGTCGAGCAAATGATTAATCAGTAGGTCACTCCAATACGAGAGATCATGGAGAATAGAAAGTCTTTTCATTCCAGGTGGCATCCAATCTCCCCTCTCCAGCCACATGTTTTTCCAATCGCTCGCTTTCAGTGGATGCATACCATGTTTTCATATGTTTGGTCCACGTAGCTCATGTCCTTCAGGAAAAAATCTACCATGCCCCTCATAAACTGTCTTGCTCAAATGCTTAGAGCGTCAGAAGCCAAGTCGAGGATCACATTTTGGACATGCATGATTGCCCGAGTAACTCAAGCCTGAAACATCACATATTAATATTTAAAAGCGTTGATAAAGCCATGAATCACATGTGTGTGAGGGTTTTAAAGGCACTTACCTGAGCACTCACCGAACCCTGGCCAATCTTGCATGTTCCACATGAGAATGCCTTGCACATGTAAATTCCATCATCCAATTGGTTGGGACATATCAACCACATCGATTCCTGTCCACAAGATTTGGAGCTCTTCATTAAGTGGTGCCAGATAGACGTCCATGTTCTTTGCTTTGTACTTTCCTGGGATGATCAATGACAACAACAGATGGCCCTTCTTGATAGCGAGCCATGGTGGAAGATTATAATTAACCACACAAATAGGCCACGTGCTCCATGACAAACTCCGTAATTCGAATGGGTTTACTCCGTCCATTGCCAGACCAAAGCGGATACATCGAGGCTCGTTCTTAAGTGTAGGCCAACTTTCCTCTATGTGCTTCCATGCACGAGAGTCAGTAGGTACCCGCATAACATCATCTGTCTATCTAGTATTTGAGTGCCATGTCATCAAAGCGGCTATGGACTTGCACCTAAACATGCTCTTTATTCTTGGAATGATAGGAAAGTGTCGAAGGACCTTTGTTGGGATAAATTTTCCCTGTGTGTCCTCCCTATACCTGTTTGATCCACAATTGGGACACTGTTCCAGGTTTGCATACTCATTGCAAAAAAGTATACAATCATTAGGACATGCATGTATTTTCTGATAATCCAAGCCCAAATTAGTAAGAATCTTTTTAGCGGATGGACGGGTAGGGTGCATGTGATGTCCTTCTGGCAAGATTTGCTCATCCAGCAACCTGGCATTACATGAACAAGTCAGCCCTTTGATCACTTTATATGAACTATAATTTGCACTTTACCATGCTTAGGATAGATATGTTTACCTAAAAAGCTCTATGACTGAGGCGTCAGACCAACCGTAGACAGACTGCAAATTAAGCATTGCCAATGTGGTACGGAGAACTGAGATTTTTGCACCAGTGTAGAGCGGCATGCGTGCAAGACTTTGCATCATCTTGCCCTCCTCATCATTGCTATTATGCCATCGATATGAACGGGATAGTTGAGGTTGGTCCACAATACTGCGTTAAATGTTGTCGCCTTCTATGTTGGAATCCATGTCAAAGAACGCGTCCAACATCTGCTCCATCTCTACTTCTTGAAATGGTTGGGAGGACTCAATTGATGGAGGAGTCAGTTGATGTCTGCTCGTCTGAAAATCGTGTTCTTTGGGATGAAGTTGGAGCAATATCTACTTGCAGACTTTGACCTTCAATCTCTAGACCATGAGATCGATAACGCATCCTGTGTCGTACGAGTCTGAGAGAGAGAGAGAGAGAGAGAGAGAGAGAGAGAGAGAGAGAGAGAGAGAGAGAGAGAGAGAGAGTGTCTTATCCTCTTCGCTACGCGCTTCTCCCTCACTGGATTCACGACGTGATCACACCATCGCGGTAGCCTCTCCGAGAGCTACGCGCCCACGCCACGCATTCACATTTTTGAGCTGTTCGTGACCGATCCTTCTTCGAGCTTGTTTTTCTTGTAAGTAGCACATACAGTGTCTGTTTTCAACAATCAAGTGCTTTATGGAATGAGAGAGAGATTAGCTACACATAGATACCCATAGACTTAGGTTTCGCACACTTTTAGATTAAGACCTGTGAGTCTATTGCGACTGTATTCGAGATAACTAGAGTTCAAATCTGGTGAGATTAGACTTATAGGTAAGTATATACTATTGAGAGGATGGTGCCTAGTAAGTTTGATGCGATTTCGAGTTCATTTGATGTGTAAACGGTGTTGTGAGCGTTTAGGGATAGAGTGGGTTGCTTTCAACAAGGGTTAATGGTTGATGCATCATAGAAGTGTGTATGTGTAGATTGGTCTCAGCCTATTGGTCTCAGCCTAACAAGCTAACGAGATTGCCGCTGTGCACCTACGGGTTAGTCATGTCACCAGATGATAAGTATGTTGTCTGTGTCATGCTTGTGAGCATGAACAGGGGAGTAGTTTTGCCCTAAAACATTGGCACTGCTGTTGGGGACACAAGACCTTAAGTATGGAGATCTACGTCACTCGTGTGATGGTTAGCTTACTTTAGTTTCGACTAGAGAGAGCTTAAACTTTTAAAACAAGATCCAGGATAGAGTATCCTGAGGTCTAGTGGATAGCCAGGAAGCCTGTGTCTTGCCGAGGGTCTGTGAATAGTTAGATTTAGTTAAGTAGGATAATGTGGAGCTATGGTTTTTTGGTTTTGAGTGCTGGTTATACTTGTGTAGAAATAGAGTAGAAAAACGCTGTAAAAACGCAAAACAAACAAAAAGAAGAAACAATGAGGCTATCTGCTTGCCTTGAAAGCAAAACCCACATCATATACTCTTTAAGGGGGTGAAAAGAGTAGACATTGGAATTTATGATCCAACACTTGAGAAAACATAAAAATTGCGACCAAAACCAACGAAAAGAAACATGTGATTTTCATAAGAAAACACTAAGTGAACCTAAAGAGGCCAAGAAGAGATAAAACCATTAGCCTAGGATAAACTGACTGTGTCATGTGGTACGATTGATATTCACAAGCTTAAGATGAAGTGTCTTCAAATTTGCATCACTTTTAGTGCATTTGAGTTGTGAATTGCCATAGAAAAGTGAAATTTGTGAAGTGCTTGAGTCCAAGGTCAAAAGTGTCCAAACTTCATAAAACTTGAGGGATAGACTTATATGGGCACAGAGAACACAACTGTCCAAAAACAGACAAAAAATCAAATCCTAATTGCTCTCTGCTGAGTCTATCACAATAGACTGGTGAAGTTGGTGATTGACTAACAACTGGAAAAACCCTTTATACCACAGGTTTAACACATCAATACAAGGGAACTCACAAAAATTGAGTGAAAATGAACACCATCTTGACCACAAAACTTCAAAACTGGTGTTCTAGAGTCTGAATTCAGAGACAGAGGCAAGAAGGTTTTGACCAAATGTCCAAACAGTGCAAAAACTTGTCAATGCACTACACAGGGAATGGGTGAACTAGCTGTGGAGATAACTTGACAGAAATGCCAACAGTGGAGAACATGCTCAGTCTATCGCGATAGACTAGGGAAGCTGCTGTTGAGGACCTTATTTTTCAAATTTCCCCTAGGGAGAGCTTTAGGAGAGCCTATACATCATACACATCAAATTTCAAGGCATTTAGATCACTGAAAGTGAATCTAAGGCCCAGATAGAGAATCAGGATCTGACCAAAATACTAAAATTGGACCAAAACCCAAACCAAGTGTCCAAACTTTATAAAACTTGAGGAGTAGACTATAGAGGGTAAAAGGAACTCAAAGGTGAAGTCACAATTTTAAATTGACTTATGCTGAGCAATTTTTCAGTCTATCGCGATAGACTAGGAAAGTGGTAATTCACACATATTTTGCAAGTTGTGACTATACTGCTAGGACATACTCTCCACATAGATCCCAGCCATCATTTCATATTTGAAATTGGACCACCAGAAGATTGACTAAGTGTTTGTTGTAAATACTTGAAATATTTTTCGTGGTTCAAGGAAAACCCTTGTGAACAGACTAACCATACTTGTGTAGATCCCAGAAGGAGATCATCACAGAGCCGCACAGGAAGAAGGAGTCCAGGTAAGCTTTAAGGGATTTGGTTTAACTTTAGAGGATGATGCTGCTACTTGGTTTGACTCTGTGGAGCGAAGAGACTTTGAGTCTATGGAGGAAGTGTTTGACAAGTTTATCGAGGAATTCTCACAAAGGGGAATAGCTCATAATACAGTCTCACAAATCCATCAATTCAAACAGAAAGAGGGAGAATCTGTGCGAAAGGCAGCCCTATGATTAAAAAGATATGTTAAGTTCTGCCCCGTGGAAGAATTGCCAACTCAGTCCAGACTTATGCTTATATTTATCCAAGCACTAAGGAATGCAGATCTCCAGAAGGACTTACATATGAAAAGGAGCACGATGTTGAATGAGTTAACCAAGGAGGCTCTATACCTTGTGGACAATTGTGCGGTCTACAAAGAGGGTGAGTTCAAGGATCTCGACGATGATTCCTCCTCGCAACAAAGCGGAAGCAAGTCTGCTAAGACAACACAGGAAGGAGAAGTAGCTGTAAGCCAAGAGCATCTTGTAGAGGAAGTGCTTAAAAAGATTAACTTGTATTCCAAACCACAAGCTAAACAGCCAAAATGGTGTGCGATTGAACAAAAATGGACAAACCATGGGACGGAGGAATGTTATTATAACAAGGATATGTGAGAGAACGACCATATGCTCCGCAAGCTCAAGCGACATCCCCTCAAGTCTCACCGATGCCTAGATATCAAACAGGCAACCTACTAGGACTTGTAGGTGTAGAAAGACCACAACCATTGTTGGGACAACAACCACCCCTACCAGGATTACGACCAGTCGGCATAAGATACACACCAACAGTAAGTGAATCAGAAGAGAAGGCTTTGGTGCCTATGCATGCATACTACGAAGATCCCAATGGGTATGCTGCAAATCCTATCTATTATCCACCGGAAGAACCCTCAACAGCAGAACCATGGAGCATGATAGGAAATACAGGACCACCAACTGCTGCACAGGCAGTGGGAGAAGGAAGATATAGCTTGGATGAAAGAACACTTTTGTTCATAGCCAACGGAGTCATGAGCGGGCAAAGGCTTGCACACCAACAAAGAGGAGCCCAAGGAGCACCTCAACAGCCTAGGGGACCATGCTACAAGTGTGGTGGAGACCATTGGTTGAGGGACTGTTGTTGTGCAGCTCCGCTCCCATGCTAAGAAATATGCCAAGAAGATGTAGATCAAGCTTATTGAAAGCCTACTTGATTAATGGTCAGTGATCATGGCTTGATAACAAGCCAAGTTTAATGATTAATGTATGTTAGATGCGGCTTAAAAGGGCCAACAGATGCCTTAATGATACCAAAATTGATTATGCTTGAAGTGAGCACAGATGGGAGTTTATGATCTAGAATTGTAGTGCTTAAAGTGCTCTACTAGTCTGTCTTTACAACTCGCCGATTGGAGCTACGGTGAAGAAGCTATGGTAGTTTGAAGTTTAAGTCGATTGCAGATCCGTATCGGATTGAGCAACTGCAGTTGAGGTGACAGAGATGAAATGAATGCACGGGCCTTAAGTGCTCACTTTGTGGAGCGCGTCGGCCTTTTTATATCAGCAACAGAGTTACGGTTGCCAAGTTATTGGCTGTTAAAGATGCACCGGGGGTCGGTTTCATACCAGTCCGGTCAGCTCGATCGGGATGCTATCTGGGAATTTTTGAGCTTTATCCAAGTCTTGGAATGCATTGACTGCGGGATTTACCCCAAGGTGAGAGATTCCTTGATGACATTGTTGCTCAAGGACTGCTAGAGAAATAAGTTTTGCTTCGAAATGCATTGGCCGATATGAATACCGAATGTGGTGACCTTGCGGAGGCACAAAAAGCTATCGGTGCGCTTTCACTCGAGATTCAAAGAATGCCAAACGTTGTAGTGTGAAGGCAGTGGAGCAAGGAAGAGCGTGCTCAAGTTGGTGGCCTTTGAAGGCCACCTGCCCAAGGACTATGGTGACCAAGGGCCCAATAGCAATGGCCGCCCAAGGTGACATGCTCAGCGGCTGCCCATTTGAAGAAACTAAAAGGGTTTCAGTGGGAAAGCCAAGCAAGCATGGCGCAGGCAGCATGGAGGAGATGGCGCAAGGCTTCTAAGGCTCGCGCAGGCCGATGCGGGCTTCGGATGAGGGCGGCCATGAAGAAAAAAATCCTCAGCTCGCCCTGGCTCTCCTATTCGGTACGAGGCTCGCTGGTTTTCACGCAGCTTGCCGAATTCAAATGCCACGTCATCAAAGCTAGCTCCTGCGCCACGTCAGTGACGCCCGGCGCGACTGCTTAAGGGAGGGCACTCTATTAATAAAAAACTCTCTTTTGCATGAGATGGGGAGAAGCAAGCGAAAGGAGGGATCTCAAGGAGAGATTATCGAGCTTGAACGAGGAAGGAGCAGAGGAGGACGGCAATTCAAAGCTTCAAGGAGCCAAGGAGGAATCTCCAAGCCAAGGAAGCAAGGGCAAGCTTCTCTCTTGATTGGCAATCCAAGCTAAGGTAGGGCGAGTCCAAGCTAAGGAAGGGAGAGCCTCTCTCGAGATCCAATCCAAAGGTGCTTCAGCTCGTCCTCAGCACACAAACAAGGACAAGCAGATCTCTCTCAATCTCCAATCCAAGCAGATCTCTCTCAATCTTTCTCTCAATTAAGCATAAAAAGGACGACAGAGGCGATCAGAGAATGCTACATAGAGATAGTTTGTAGAGTATTTGGCAGTAATTGAAGCATACAGATTGAGACACTGAGCAGAATTAGGTACATGAGGCAGATAAAGCGACAGTACGCAATCTCTATCACCTCATCAGCTTGAAGTTTGATTAATTATCTTGCTGAGGCCTGGTGTCGTTAATGGCCCGGTTAATTTTGTAAAGCAGGAGCTTAAACTCCTCGTAAGCAGATGATCCAAGTGATGGCGCTGTTAACAGCCCGCCTTCGCTAAAGATTAAGTTTTACTCAAACATATTAATCAATTAATTGATGATTAAGGTGATTTCCAGATTCAATTGCATCTGTTGTTCTTGTTCTCTCTCTTTCACACCTCTCACAGTCAGAGGCCCGGCGCCTGCCCGGCTCACGTAGCGAACACATATCCCTCGACACTTTCCTCATGATGAAATCATTAGGGTCAACGCATATCGCACCGAGTGTGGAATTACTCACTTGATCCCTTATAACAAGGTTGTCTTTGACATGAAGGAGCAACGCCAAGAGGAGCTCCATGAAGAATCATCTCAAAGTGAGACGGAGGAAGGCTGGGCCGATAGCACTTCAGATGAAGAAAGTAGCGGCAGCATTACTGAAGAGGAGTCTTCCATCGAAGTCATGGGGGTAAGGTTTAAGCCAAACAACCAAGAGACCTCTTGCCCAGGTTTGGGAGAGGTAGGTTCCCAAGAGGACCAAAATGTGCAAGATGAAGGAATATTAGAAGGTATGTTGTCTACAACACTTACAAAGGACGAAAGAGAGGAGTTCAAATGTGTGCTAAGGAAATTTCCTAGGCTTTTTGCTAAAGACTACACCGATGTGTGTGGAGTAGATGCTATTCAACACAAACTTGAGTTGAAGCCAGAGGCCACACCTAAGGCTCAGAAGCTACGAAGGCTAGGAGTCATCAAGGAGTAGGCTTTACTCAAGGAGGTAAGAACGCTTCTAGCAGCAGGTTTCATTTATCCAGTGGAGAATTCAGAGTGGGTCTCTCCCGTTGTTGTCACTCCTAAGAAAAATGGCAAGTGGAGGGTGTGTGTGGATTACCGTCCACTCAACGAGGCAACAAAAAGAGATCACTTTTCCCTCCCATTTCAAGATGAGATACTAAATGAGGTAGCTGGTCATGAGAAGTACACTGTGTGTGATGGCTACTCGGGTTACTTTCAAATAGGTATCGCATTGGAAGATCAGTTGAAAACAACCTTCATCACTCCTTGGGGTTGTTATGCTTTTAGAGTCATGCCATTTGGACTGACAAATGCTCCTGCAACTTTCCAACGCTTCATGAACATGGTGTTTCAAGCATTCTTTGGAAAGTCCGTTAGGGTTTTTATTGATGATTTTTGCATTTATAGCTAAAAATCATTGCATCTACAAAGGGTAGAAGAAGGTTTAAAGAAGCTCTACGACATGGGAGGTCAACTCAACCCCGAAAAGTGTCACATAGGTGAGGATGAAGTGATCTTGCTTGGTCACAAGGTTTCCCATAAAGGCATTGAGGTGTATCCTTCAAAGGCAAAGGCTCTTATTGAGCTCCCATCACCCAAGAATCTCAAAGAGGTCATCTCATTCATTCAAAAGGTGAAGTATATGTCACGCTTTATTCACTTAGCTTCGGAGTTGCTTCATCCTTTGCAAAAGTTGACACAACAAGTAGAATTTGCATGGTCTTATGAGCTTGAAAAGTACTTTTGTAACATTAAAGTCATCCTGTCAGAGCTACCAACACTCATGCCTCCTTGTTGGGAGTACACATTCTTTGTTAGCTCTAGTGTTGGGAAAGAAACAATTGGACCAGTTTTGCTACAACAAGATCCCCATAGTACCCGGATGCGACCCATCTACTTTTCTAGTAGGGTCACGAATGCTTTGGAGAGAGGCTACACGGAGGCAGAACTCATGATGCTTTCTCTCATGTTTGCGGTGAGAAAGTTTAGATCCTACTTGCTACCAAAACCTTTTGTAATTCTCACTGCAAAAAATTTGTTTCCTTGGGTGTCATTTCAAATGAATCTTAGCACTAGGACATCAAAGTGGATTATGGAATTGCAAGAGTTCCAATACTCTTTCAAGGTAGAAGATATTGTGCGTGCACAATTGGCAGGGATCCTTACTTATAGGGTACATGAGAAGGAGATTAAGGTGCCTGAAGTAAAGACCCTACCATTTCCACCACCTAAAAGTATTCCTAATGATTTTACCTTGTTCTTTGATGGAGCTTTTCGACCAGTCATAGAAAAAGCAGGGGGAGGGCTAGTATTGCTCAACCCACGTGGAGAGGTGGTCATGAAAGAGAAGGTCAATCTACCAGGTTCAACTAGCAACAATGAAGCAGAATACGACACACTACTTCATGGTTTAAAGATATGCATTGGCCAAGGTATACAACATCTCATGGTAAAAGGGGATGCACTTCTCATTGTGAAGCAAATTTTAGGCATTTGGGCATGCAAGAATGAAAGCTTAAGGACAAAAGTTCATGCCATTCGTAGGATGTTTAATTAGTTCGAAGAAGTGCAACTATATCATATTCCTAGGAAACAAAATGAAGATGCCGATTTACTTGCACAACAAGTAGTTACATGTGTTGAGAAAGAAGTGCAGGTCATCATGGTGGCAACAACTATCAAGCAACCGAGATACCAAGTATTGGAGTCATTGACTCCCATTATTAGCTACATTTTGGAGGGTGAGTTTCCACAAGACTTCACGAAGGCTCAGAAGAGGAGACTCATGAAAAAGGCAAGCGCGTATCTCTTCCTAGAAGGATCCCTCTACCAAAGAGGGAAGGATCAAGTGTGTAGAAGAGTACCAACTATCAAGGAGATTCCAGCCATTCTAAAAGGTTTGCATGAAGAGGCATGTGGTGGTCATTTTGCCCAAGAGTTAACTGTGAAGAAGATTTTGCTTGCGGGGTATGTTTGGCCAAGTCTGCATGTGGATGTCCAACTTGGTGTAAAAGTTGTCACAATTGTCAAGTAAATGGGAATAGAAGATTGGTTTATGGTCCAAGGCAAATCCTGCTTGCAAATGGACCCTTTGAAAAGTGGGGCATTGATGCTATGGGTCCTCTCCCTAGAACAAAAAATGGTAAACTCTACATTCTAGTGGCTGTAGACTATATAACTAGGTGGGTGGAAGCACAAAGTGTGGCAAAGGTAAATGAGAGGACAGTGAGCAAATTTGTCTACACTCACATTTGTTGTAGATTTGGCACACCTTTGGAGATTGCTTCCGATAATTGTCCAGGGTTTAGAAAGGGCTTGCTCATAGAAGTCTGTGAAGAACTTCACATTCTCATATCTCGTCAAGGACTCTGAAGCACTCTCTTTCGAAAAGATGCTCTATGATGGTACATGAATATACCATCATCCTGGGGGAGGGCTAATGATAGCCGGTTTTCAGCTTTCCATAATTGCCATAGTAAGCTACCTCACCCTATCAAATCACTCAAACATTTTGGTTATCCCTACCATTTCATTGTATATAGGTGTGTGTGAGTTAGGGGACTTTCCCCATATTTTCTTAAAAACCCTCAGCTAGCTAGTCACTGGGCTAGTTGAGCCAAAAAAATAAATAAAATCAAAAAAATAAAATGTATTATGGCCCATTTGTGTGTAAATATTTCATTGTATATAAGGCCTAAATAAAAGGATTTTTCATAATTATTTTGGTATTTATTTAAATATTTCTACCTATGGTGTGTTATTTATGCTATGTACATTGACTCACCATTACAATATTTTTTCTTACCATTTTGCATAATCTTTATTCCATATAAAAATAATTTCATGCAAGCTTCTCTTATTTTTGGTGTAACTCCATCCCAACAAAAATCCAAAAAAACTAGTTCTATTTATGTGTATATTTTTTCACTATTGTGATTTTTTCCTTCCTACATCTATTCTCCATTACTCTCATAAATTACACCACCAAAAATATTCATCTTTTTATGGTAGACTTATAATGAGAGAGATTTATTTTGACCCCTTTATATTTTTTCCACCTATATTATTTATATTTGACATGCACATATTTTTTTAGACCCCTCAATATTTGATTTTCTTAGTTATACTATTCACTTATATCATGATCTCAACAATATCTTCAATTATAAACCTACCAAATAAGGTCAAGGGTATGTGGCATGCATGCATGCACTATGGGGGGCTCACTCTTGGAGGTATTCAAAAGAATCATCCAAAGAAGGACCTCACAAGGACTTTGTGCAGTGGAAAAAAACAATCGGTTTTGCTGAATTTTTAAAGATCACATGCTCCCCAAATTTGAAAAGGTGATACAAACAAAATTTGTAGCTCGTGGGTTGAACTTTCACCTAAAATTTTTTCATATTTTTTTGAGCTACGAGCTGTGAGCTATGATTTTATTTGTGGACCCCAATTTTCCCATGCTATGCAGCCACACTCCCTCTTCCACTTTATCATTTTCCTCTTTCACACACACTTCTCCACTCATCATCCCCACCTCTCTCACCACTCCTCTCTGCACCCTACTCACCTTCTTCTCAATCTTGAAGAATAAGAGAAACAATGGTGAACTCATGTCTCCTACACACACTTTCATTCCAAAATTGACCACCTAGTCTCATTTTTCCTCATCCATATTACCCATATCTATCAAAAAATCACAAAATTCAGCCTCTTCTCTTGGAAGACAACATCATGGTGATTGATTACTCATGTTCACTTACCTTGGCTTCCAAGGAAGGTCAAGAGTGGAGAAAAAATGTACCGTCAAAGCTAGTGGACCGTCAACAAGCGTCAAAATTGACCCTACTCAAGACACTACTTGGAGCATCAACATTGTAAGAAATCCATATTTTCTTACCTATTAAGATTTTTTTCTTCCTTATTTGTATCCTATATGGATACTCCCATTGTAAATATCCAATTCCATTTGTAAATCAATAAAAATACTAACTCTACTAATTTACTAACACTAACCTACTATGAAAAGTCCTATCACCTCCACTTCTCTCCTCTCTCTCTTCTTCATCTATCCACACCAACTTCTTGATAATTCCAAGCAAAAAAAATTAGATAAGTGCTGAAAATCTAACCCAACCATGGTTAGAGGAGTAAACCTAGCCCTCAAAATTGCTATAAAAGGAGGGTGTAGCTAGCACAAATGGGAGAGCCATAAGCAAGAGCACTATGCTATAGATTGAGAAGCCGAGCTCTTGAGTGGAAGCTCATTGTCGTATGCATGTGCATGTGTTGTAATAGGGGTGATTAGCACGAGAACTCTATGCCATTGTAAGAGAGAGAGAGCGATCATTCAATTGAGAGTGAGAAATCTATCATTTCTCCTACTAGTGTAAGCCCAACATTTGTTGAATCGAGGGTGGATTTGGACTAAGCTTGGATACTTTGTCTCTCTTCCAACGTGAAGTAATGGACAACAATGATGTGTAAGTGTCTTGGTGATTTTTTAAGTTCTTGATAGCTTGTGTCTGGGTGTTGTCATCAATTTAGCCATAAATCCCACATACTGTAAGAGGGCGACAGGGTGGAGAGGACTCCCTTGGGCCTGTTTGTTGGAGATCAAGCCTAATGACATAGCCTAGGAGTACCTTAGTCCTAGTTTGAACCTTCTTTAAATAAGCTCAATAAGGCTAAAGGGTTTTTTCTCTCTCTGGGGTCTTTTTACCTTTAGCACCCTCAATTCTCTCCCTAAATCACTCTAAGATTAGCCGTAGTCTTCCAACCTCTCTCTCTCTCTCTTTCTTATTGGACCCTTTTTTTTTATCTCTACAATCACTCCCTAGATATAGGATTTAGTCCTCTTTTTGAGCTTGCTATATATAGGGACATCACGTTTTGTATCCATGAGCTCTTTATCAGTTTCAACATATTACAAAGTATTTCTTATGCTTTAATCCAGTCTCTATCAATTCTATTAATCTAATCGGCAATACCCTCTCATCAATGAGGATTTGAAAAGAGGGGGGGCTACCATATACACGTGGTAGAGATGTGTGTGAACACATTAGGACCCCCGGGGAATTTTTTTCCTCTTTAGGAGGTTTTTTTCTATCTGCATTGTATATACGCCCATCACTCTAGGGCTATCTATCTTTGCATCGCACACTAATTAATACCCTCTTTGTTTTGTGCCTTGAGCTTCCTTCATCGTTGGTGAGCCAAAGTTGGTCCACGCTATAAAGTGTGCTATGCAGTGCAAAGGGTGCTAGAATGCGCATGGCAAAGGGATAAAGCAGGTACGAAGGCCCTGGGCAGGAGAGTGGCAGCGGAAATGTATGCTTAAAGTGGTTTTTTAGGCCAGGGGGCCTTCGAAGTGGGCTGATTGGGACTGCAGGTCAAAGTGTTCGAGATGCGTCGAATGTGCCCCAAAATGTGGTGTTCAAGATGCTCTAGAAGCTCGTCTAGACAGCTCATCAAACGGGACTTCAGTGTGAAAGATATGCCAGTCCGAAGATGGAAGGCTTCGCAGGTCCCGACTTGCAGAGCAGGTACAGATAGGTGGCCAAAACTGGGATAAGTGGATACACATGTAAAGCTCAAGTTGTGGAGCATGCCGGTCTTTTCGGATCGCCGTTCGGAGCTCAAACAAGAAAGTTACAGCTAGTTAAAAGTTTTCCGCGGGTCGGGTGTGCACAAGGTTGTCCGCATCAAAAGACGTGCGGCCATGTGTTTTTCTTGCCTCGACTAGGTTTGGCAAGGTAGCATACATTGTGGGAAGTTAGCCAAAGTTTACGGCTTGCCGACCAAAGTCATGAGCATTGCGATACGCACAGTTCAGTTGGGCAAGCAATGATGATGGGAAGGGATCGGATATTTTTTTCTCTCTCTTGAACATGTTGTCCGAGGCCAAGGTGCGAAATGGTGGGGAATCACGAGGATTTTTGGGCCGGCAAGTGGAGCTCCCATGCAACGTGGTAAGAAAATTCCTATGGCAAGCCCTGGCTGTGTTGTGAGCACCGAACGCGCGGGAATATATGCCAATTATTTCCTTGGTTGTAAACTCAAAAAAGAGAAAGTATAGCTTGGAGGGTTTTTGCATAAGACAAAGGAGGGCTTCAAAACAAAAAAACAAAGGGAAAGAAGGGAAGCTCTCAGACTCGCAAAGCCCAAAAAAAGATTTTTTTTTTCTTTCTTTGGCTTGCAAAAACTAAGAGGAAAAGGGGAGAAGATAGTGATGGGGGCTTTTCACAAGCCAAGCTCACATACCCCTCTTCTCTCGTCCCCACCCTATGAAAACCTCCTCTTAGGGAGGGAGTGATAAAAGGAATTGGAAAAGTAAGAAAAAAAATAAAGTATGATTATGTAAATATATGAAAAAGGTAAAATAGACCACCTCATGCTTGCGGGACAGCCTATCCCCACTTTGCCTCCTTTTTCTTCACTGTTGCCCCGCCGTGTGTCCCTTTTCCTCTCCTCCACTCAAAAGGTCAACCCCCTCTCTCTTTCCCTTGTCCTTTCTCCTTTCTCTCTCTCCTCAAGCTACCCCACCCTTCACCAATAATACATTCTAACTCACCAATAATGCACCCTAACTCACATGCCACTTATCCTGTCTTCCAAAACAATATACCCCACCCCCCTTTTCTGTCTCCTATCATATCCCATGACCCAAATATCCCCCTCTCTCTCTAAAATTCAAAATCTCTCTTGTCTTGTAGCCAAATGGCTTCCCCCACACTCACACACACACTTAGTTTCATTGAAAAAGGTGCCCACAGACCCCTCCCCACCCAGTGGTTACCTGATTTTTCTTGTGTTCACACACATCTGCACACAGATTCACCTCTGAACACACTCCTCTCTCTCCCCTCTTGTAATTACTTTATTCTCCATATCACCTCTCACTTTTTTTCATCAACCCATCTCTCTCTTAGTCTCTCTCTCTCATGAGACTGCTGTTCTGGCACATATACACACAGCCAGACAAGTGGAGCCCACAGTCACATGGCCTATGTAGATAATGATTTCTTCATTTCTAAATTCTAGAATTTCTCCCCCCTCCTCCCCTATATAAAGAGGGGTCACCATCACACTAAAGACACACACAACATCACCAAAGACCACACTATGCACTGTGTGTGCCTAGTGCACACACACACACACACCCACACCATCACCATCACTGCAATCACCATGCTCGTGTTGAGCATGACCTCTACATCCTTGGGCTATGGAAGATGAAGGGAAACTAAATGAAGGATGATGGCCATAACACTCGTGCGAGTCTTCGCCATCAACTCCCACCTATCCGCCATGTGCTCTACCACGCTCTCCCTTCTCATTCCCCTACCCTATGCTCCCCATTTCATCGCCTTATTCTCTAAATAAAGCTTGAGGTTGTGAGTATGTTTTCTTGCAATGTTTTGCCCATGTGAGGTGTGCGGAATCACCACCTAGTCTTGTGTTTGGAGTGAGCTTGTTTATGTGTGAAGGGTGTGCGGATTCGCCATCCTTTTGTGGTGCCTAAGTACTAATCCGCTATACCCCCTCCCTCACTCTCTCTCTCTCTCTCTCTCTCTCTCACTTGATCTCATTCCCTTTCCTCTTCATCATTACTCCCAAGCATCCATCTCTCTTGGATGAAAACTTTGTTATGGTGGTGTGTTGTTTGCGTCCTAGCCGCTGAAGCTAGGTTGTGCCCCCTGTTTGCTTTACCATGATAGGCTCGAGGCGCGCCATTCGGTCCCCGATGTTTTAGAGGCCGTCGGGGGTTCGGGGTTCTCTTTGCTCCCGTCATTTGGTGCCCCCACTGAGGATCTTTTCATGAAACCCTTCAGTTTACAAGACTGAAACCCCTAAACTATTGTGAATGGATGAATGGCTAGCAGGATTTGCTAATTGGACCACAGAAGAAGAAGAGCTCCAAGCACAACTAGACGAACTCCGCATCTCCATCGAAGCTCGAGTGCCAGGCGTAACGGTAATCGATTTGCAGTGGGAGAGTCAACCAACACGCCAAACCCAGTGGATATACATAGGCCAAGTGCCAAGAAGAAGAAGGAGAAGGTCGAAACCATGTCCGCAACCTACAACCAACCCACAACAACAAAATGGAAGGAGCTGTACACAATAGAGAATCAACAGTATTTTACTTTGAGAATCGGGTAACTCAAGTCACCGAGGTAATTATCACAGTCAGTTTTCAAGTCGCACCTGATGCTGCAGCACAGATAACGGAATCATTGGCTCACACTCTCACTAGAGAAACTAGGGATCTACTGAGTTTGTTTCAAGAAAGAACACCACCCTCTCCCACAAGCTTGGACAGTGACTAAGCACCTCTAAGCTTCACATGAATCAGTACAACCTACCTCAAGACAGATCACACATACCAACACGTGTACACTCAATCAAGGTAATACTGGACTTGAAGGCTAACTACTAGCACGTCATTGAATCCATGTTGGGTGGGGAGCAATTTTTTGAGGTTCTGGCATCAGATCAACCATTTGTCCTACCTTTGGTACAAGGAAATGTACCGTTTGAAGTTTTAATCTATGTCCTAGTATAAGAGGGTATACACACCTCCTTGTAAAGAAGAAAAAACTTTTGCAAGTTAAGTAGTGTGTCTTTCTAGCTCTCTCTCAGTAATCATGGCAAGTGTAGCATTTCCAACATTTAAAGGAAAGAAGGGGGAGGATTTGGTAACAGACTTCCTAGATGACTTTGAAGTAGCATGTGTAGTGAGCAACAAAGATACGGATGAATCCCGGGTTAGAATCTTTAAGCATCTCATGAAGCTAGAAGCTAGATCATGGTACAATGCACTTCCACAAGAAACCAAGGATGACTGGGAACCCTTAAAAACCGTTTTTAAGAGGCGCTTTGGGGAAGGTACCACTTCAGAAAAGTTGTGGGACAAGTTGAGAGACTTGAAGCAGGAGGGTCTTTTAGAATATGCCACCTATGAGTCCAAATTTGTGGATTTGTGGGAACGGTGGGTTGAGTCACTGGCAAGGGGGGAAGCTGCACCCGATTTCCTAAAAAAAGATCGGTTCACGCATGGCTTATGGCCGCTTCTCAAGGAGAAGGTGAAAGGTAGATTCCTGGCTACGTACGAGTTAGCCGTTGAGATTGCTTGCCTTAAGGACAAGAAGCTGCGAATGAAAGCCAAAGAAACCGAGTCAACACAAGCAGGAACATCGCGTCAACCAACAACTACGACAACCACCATACCACCACCACTGGCTCTTGGGGTAAGAGATGACCAACAAGATATGTTGGCCCATATTACTGACCAACTGCAGAATTTGTCTGTCCACTTAATACAACAAGGGAGGAGTCAAGAAAGAGATCAAGACCCTGGAAGAGCACGACGACAAAACAGGGAGTATCATTGCTACAACTGCGGAGAAGACGGTCACGGTATCTACTACTGTCCCAAACCACGACAAAACTATAATAGAGGAGGTAGGAGGAACCAATTGTCACCCCCTAGAGAAAGAACACCCACACCCCGAGCACCAGCCCCACCAACACAAATTCTACGTCCGCCACAATCACCACTTACAATCATCCTACGCCCACCATCAATTGGTACCCGCACACCAAGTATCATTGGTCTTGCAGAAGAGGTCAAGATGAAGGTAACCGAAGAAGGATCAAGCGAGAAGTTTATTCAAAGAACTGAAGCAGTGGAACAAGAGGTTAAAGAATCAAAAGATGCTACCTAGGTGGGGGAGGTAAGTCAAGAAAATTGTGTTACAAATGTGAGTACATCCTTAACCTTGAATGAAATAGACACCAAAGCGATCAATCGACAGCATTGGGCAGTAAGGGTAAGAAGGTGTAAAGTCTTGATTAGGCCTTGTCAGAGTAAGAGGAATGCAAAGGGCATGAAAGATACAAGAGAAGAGGAAGACCAGCCTGCTAGCAAGGCTTTGCAGAAGGTGGGCAACATATCAAGCAAAGGGGAGGGCTTTGAAAACGGAAGCCTGTGCACCAGCATGGACCCAGGACAGTGTATCAAGCTAAAGGAATCTTGCATCAAGGCAGTTTCACTTGAGGACCATAACGAAGAGGTAAGTATGACTTAAGGTTTGGAGTTGGCTATTGCTCCAGAGGCTTGGCAGCCAAGAAAGACTTTATTGTGTAGTGTTATAGACTTGGAGAAGGGTAATGCCTCTAGTCTACTGAAAGATGTTATATCCTTGGAGATGGGTAATGCCTCCAGTTTATGTGAGGGTGTTCAGAGTAAGTGTGATGATCAATATGTTGCCAACCTTTTAATAATGTTCCAAACTCCTCCACAACACAACATTGTGTTTGCATGGAATGCATCAGACCTATGGCTATGGCTAGCTGCTATAACATATAGAGAGAAGATCAACATGGAGATAAGAGCAAAGGAGCCATGGATAGACAAAAGCCTAATAGAATGCAAGAATGAAGACCTCATTCGCAATTTGGTACAATTTTTTACAAATAGTGCATCCTCTCTTTGGAGAAAGGTAAGTGGATTACGCTTGAATTTAAGCCGCAAGGTAGGTGGCTTGCTATTAGCATCAGTAAAGGAAGCTGACATGTTTGAGCACACCCAAAAGAAGCATGATATGCTTGCAGTTTTTTCCAGTCATGGCAGTAAGCAGGATTCTGAAGACAACTTGAGCTCACAACACCAACAAGTCGGCCATATATGGTGGATTCTTGGTACACTCTTGGGAATCATAATTTTCAGTTCTGTCTTTGCAGGAGCCAAGATGCTCATTTCCCCTCTCGCTATTGGTGGTTACAAATTTGGTCCAATTTGGCATGCAAATTTTATTGTTTAGACACTGCAGACAATGATCCTATTTTTCACTTGGGATCCAGGAGGACACTGGCACAAAGTTCTGGAAGCCATGGGCTTCCCCTTTAATCAACCGACACTATTCCAAGGAACAAGCTATCACTCGGACCTGTTACAGATTCATGAATATCCCCGAAATCTCACCAATGGCCAAATGGAATGGCTAATTCAGAAGGCAACTCGATATCGGATCCTACAGCTAAGCGGAAGAAGAAATAGATGAGCTAGAGACATGAATGCCTCTAGCCAAAAGGGGAGGGCTAATGATGGGGGCTTTTCACAAGCCAAGCTCACATACCCCTCTTCTCTCGTCCCCACCCCATGGAAACCTCCTCTTAGAGAGGGAGTGATAAAAGGAATTGGAAAAGTAAAAAAATAAATAAAGTATGATTATGTAAATATATGAAAAAGGTAAAATAGACCACCTCATGCCTGCGGGGCAGCCTATCCCCACCTTGCCTCCTTTTTCTTCAGTGTTGCCCCACTGTGTTTCCCTTTTCCTCTCCTCCACTCAAAAGGTCAACCCCCTCTCTCTTTCCCTTGTCCTTTCTCCTTTCTCTCTCCCCTCAAGCTACCCCACCCCTCACCAATAATACATTCTAACTCACCAATAATGCACCCTAACTCACATGCCACTTATCCTGTCTTCCAAAACAGTATACCCCACCCCCCTTTTCTCTCTCTTATCATATCCCATGACCCAAATATCCCCCTCTCTCTCTAAAATTCAAAATCTCTCTTGTCTTGTAGCCAAATGGCCTCCCCGACACTCACACACACTTAGTTTCACTGAAAAAGGTGCCCACAGACCCATCCCCACCCAGTGGTTACCTGATTTTTCTTGTGTTCACACGCATCTGCACACAGATTCACCTCTAAACACGCTCCTCTCTCTCCCCTCTTGTAATTACTTTATTCTCCATATCACCTCTCACTTTTTTTCATCAACCCATCTCTCTCTTAGTCTCTCTCTCATGAGACTGCTGTTCTGGCACATATACACACAGCCAGACAAGTGGGGCCCACAGTCACATGGCCTATGTAGATAATGATTTCTTCATTTCTAAATTCTAGAATTTCTCCCCCCTCCTCCCCTATATAAAGAGGGGTCACCATCACATTAAAGACACACACAACATCACCAAAGAACACACTATGCACTGTGTGTGCCTAGTGCACACACACACACCCACACCATCACCATCACTGCAATCACCATGCTCGTGTTGAGCATGACCTCTACACCCTTGGGCTATGGAAGATGAAGGGAAACTAAATGAAGGATGATGGCCATAACACTCGTGCGAGTCTTTGCCATCAACTCCCACCTATCCGCCATGTGCTCTACCACGCTCTCCCTTCTCATTCCCCTACCCTATGCTCCCCATTTCATCGCCTTATTCTCTAAATAAAGCTTGAGGTTTTGTGAGTATGTTTTCTTGCAATGTTTTGCCCATGTGAGGCGTGCGGAATCGCCACCTAGTCTTGTGTTTGGAGTGAGCTTGTGTATGTGTAAAGGGTGTGCGGATTCTCCATCCTTTTGTGGTGCCTAAGTACTAAGCCGCTATACCCCCTCCCTCACTCTCTCTCTCTCTCTCTCTCTCTCTCTCTCTCTCTCTCTCACTTGATCTCATTCCCTTTCCTCTTCATCATTACTCCCAAGCATCCATCTCTCTTGGATGAAAACTTTGTTATGGTGGTGTGTTGTTTGCGTCCTAGCCGCTGAAGCTAGGTGGTGCCCCCTGTTTGCTTTACCATGACAGGGTCGAGGCGCGCCATTCGGTCCCCGGTGTTTTAGAGGCCGTCAGGGGTTCGGGGTTCGCTTTGCTCCCGTCAACAGCGTTTTTGAAGAGGACTTTCTTTTTCTTTGGCTGGAGGGGAAGAAGAAAAGGAATAGAAGTGGGAGAAAAAAAACATGCTTCGTGCGCTCATTATCAAGGGTCGAGGCCGACACGCGTGGTCCGCAAAGCAGCTCAAAAGAGCAAAGGGCTTGCACGAGAGGTAGCGAGTGAAGGCGATGAAGACAAAATGTTGCTGTCGATGTGAAGCCATAAGTGGATGCTCCGATCGAGGGTGTGCCGACGGATGTGAGTTTGGAGGGAGGTGTGTGCCCCTCTATGTGGAACAGTGATGGCTATAGTGCGGCCATGAGTAGACCATATGGATCCTCTACAGGGGTTTTTGTTTTGAATAAGAAGCTATGATTGCCGATTGTGGCATCGTCTTTCCCCCCTTCCTCCCTTTCTTCTTTGCTCGTCTCCAAGGTGTGTGGTGCCGGTGTGTGTGAGCGTGTGCGCCCCCCCGGGCCCCCTGTGTGTGTGAGAGAGAAAGAGAGAGAGGTGTCGAGTTGTGGAAGAGCTGGAAGCGAGCAAGATCGGTGTGATCTCTTTCTGAGGATTGTGTAAAGTGTGTGTGCATTGGATGAAGTGCAGGCGAGGCCCTGTTAGTGTAAATCGTCTTTTTTGAAGCTGTTTTTGAGAGGACATGGGTGCTGTGAATACCCTGAGCTTTATAGGGGCAGTTGCGTGTGTGTTGGGTGTGTTCCCCATTCCCCCTCTCCATCTTCTGGTGCCCGCATGGAGGAGCACACTGATTGCTCCCAGTTAAGTCAAGAGAAGGAGTGTTTGGTGTTGGTCGACATGGCGTCTCGAAGTTATGGGCCAATTTTTACAGGTGAAGGAAATCGTGAGGAGTGGGTTGCAGACTTTGAGCTGTATATGCTGTTGTTGCGCATGCCGAACGAGGACAGCAAGATGCAGACATTTCCTTTGGTGATGCGCGTGAAGGAAAAGGTATGGTACGAAGCTTTGGAAGGTGAGCCAAGGCATGCTTTGCCAGCTCTGCGGGGGCGTTTCCTACACGACTTCCACAAAGAGGCGTCCCCGATTGAGATGGATGCCAAACTGAAGGCGCTCAAAAAAGATGTAAGTGAAGAGTTCAGTTTGTTTTTGGATCATTTTGAAGTGTGCTGGGTAGAGTTAGCGGGTGCCATGCAATTGGCCAATGGCGACTACTTCAAGCTCGATAAATTCATGGCATGCGTGCATCCTAAAGTGAGGGAGAAAGTGGATTTTGAGAGCCCAGAAAACTATAATGGTGCAGTGGCCATCACAAAGGGAAAAAGCAAGAAAATAAAAAAGAAGATTGAACAAGGCGTGTCGGTCCAACCTCAGGGTCCGAGGGATGTTGTTCATGATGAGAACCCTGCAAATCGAGGTGTAGCTGTTGTGCCACAAAATTGGGTGCGAACCATGCAGGATATATCTGAGAAAATGCAGGAATTGCGGCTAAGCATGATGGATAGAGGTCAACCCAGAGGAGCAAGGGGCAGGGCAAGGCCACTGCCTGGCCGGTGTTACAATTGCGGTGAAGAAGGACACTATGCACGGGATTTCCGTCATCCGCTAAGAGAAAGAGGCAGTATTTATCCACTGTTTGGCAGAGGTAGAGGCCAAGCACAGCTCAATGGCCCGAGAGAGCCGGTAGTTGAGAATCAGGTGCAGCCAGCTCCTCAGGATGGTGGTGAAGTCTCTAGGGTGAATATCATTGGAGTGGATAAGCAGGATGTTGAAGTTTTGGCCAACAAAATAGCAAGGATGGAAAGGGAGACAGAAACCGAGCGGGAGACGAGGGCCCGTAAAGGTAAGGAGAAAGTGTATGAAGGCAAGGAGCAATCGAAAACTAGCAAGAACAGGAGGCGTCGCAAAATCAAGCAAGCAGACTTTCAGCTAGGACGTGGATATCCCGAATATGACTTGGTAAGCGATGTTCAAAATCAAAAGGCTAACATTACCTTTGGTCAGTTGTTGGATTAAATCCCAAGCTACGAAGACAGTGGTCTACAAGTGTCAGCACGAGGCTTCCAAAGGCTAAGGGGAATGTGCATGCAATACGAAACATAGCAATAAGAGTGGGTAGCCCGACGGATGTCCTTCCTCTAGTGGATGCGGTCATTGAAAAGAGGATGCAGGTTCAAGCCTATATAGACGATGGAGCACATGTTTGCGTCATGACAGAAGCTGCTATGAAGGAAACAGGGGTCAAAGAAGTAGCTAACTCAAATGTACGCATGAGGATGGCTAACCATACCAAAGCGAGGTGTTTGGGTGTGGCTCAAGACGTAAGAGTGAAAGTGATGGGCATTGAGTGCCTAATAGATTTCTTTGTGATGAAAGCGGGTGACAATGCTTATCCAATCATCTTAGGTAGGCCATGGCTACTTGCAATAGGGGATAAGCAGGATTGGGGGAGTAGTGTGTTTACCTTGACTGACAAGGAAAGAGGGAGACAGGTGGTGCTTAATTTAAAGACCAAAGAGAGCCATTTTCACCCTGTTGGCAGAAAAAGACAAAGATGATACAACAAGCTATGAGTACGAGACCGAGACAGCCTATGATGAGGGCTACACAAATACTGAGGAAGAGGAAAGTGAGGATGATATGCTAAAGATAGATGCCGACTTGTTTGGGGTCACTGTTGAAGGCCCCTATGTAAAAGGGGAGGTGCAACCGCAGGTTGGTAGCATAGGTGTGGAGGAGGTACCTGCTATGCTAAGCAAAGATTTGACCAAGGAAGAGAGAGAAGGCTATGTGGAGCTGTGTGCCTCTTTTCCGAATTTATTTGCGACGAAGTACGAGGATCTACGAGGAGCGAAGGGTGCAGAGCACAAGATAGTTCTTAAAGAAGGGTGCAAACCAAAGGCACAAAAGCTAAGGAGGTTAGGGGAAATTCAGAAGGAGGCTCTTTGGCAGGAGATTAACCAGCTGCTAGATGCAGGTATCATATACCCCGTGAAGGAGTCAGAGTGGGTTTCTCCAGTGGTTATCACCCCTAAGAAGAATGGAAAATGGCAGGTGTGCGTCGATTACAAGCCATTGAATGCGGAAACCAAGAGAAACCACTACCCGCTGCCATTCCAAGATGAAATCTTAAATCAGGTGGCCGGTCATGAGAGGTACTCTATTATGGATGGATTTCCGGGGTACTTTCGGATTGGGATTGCACTTGAAGACCAATTGAAGACGACATTTATCTCTCCATGGGGGTGCTTTGCCTATCGCAGGATGCCGTTTGGTTTAGTGAATGCCTACGCCACCTTCCAAGACTAGATGAATAGGGTGTTTGGTCCCTACTTGGGCAGGTTCATTAGAGTTTTCATGGATGATATTGGATGTTATAGCTCAAGGGCGGATCATTTGTCAAAGTTGTAGCTATGTTTTCAAAGGCTGGACGAAGAAGGAGGTCAATTAAACCCTAAGAAGTGCAAGCTAGCACAACCTCGAGCGCACTTGATTGATCTGCCAAGCGGTAGATTTGCCAATGTGATTACACAAAATTTCTTTCACTCTGTCAAAATCTTCTTGAGCAGCTTCATCCCATTCGGTCAGCAAAGCGGTAGATTTGCCAATTTATCCAAGAGTGGTGCGAGATGAAGCCAAAGAGGAGCTCGACCTGATTGGAGCTTTTACCATGTGGTTTGATGGTGCATATAGAAGGGTGTTAAAGAAAGCTGGTGGAGGTGTGGTGATACACGATCCACACGGCAAGGTAATCTTCTCAAAAGCCTATGATTTGGAGGATGTTCATACCAACAATGAAGCATAATATCTTGCCCTCCATCTAGGTTTGAAACAATGCGTTGAGTTCAGCATTTCCAGGTTGGTGGTCAAAGGTGATGCGTTATTGGTCATCAAGCAACTGCTAGGCCAATGACAAGTAAAGCGAGATTCCTTAAAAAATTGGTTCTTTGCCATCAAGAAGTTGTTGAAGTTCTTTAGAGAAATCCGGTTCAAGCATGTGAAGAGAGAGCACAACCAAGAGGCAAACCAACTAGCAAGCAGTAAGGTGTAGGTACATGTTGCAGGTATGTATGTGGCCCCGGCCACATACACAGGTAGGGAGTCATTGAAGGAGGTGGAAGATTTCTTGAGTATCGGGCAGTGTCCTCAAGGTTTGTCTAAACTACAAAGGAGGAGGGTAGTTCAGAAAGCTCGCAAATTTACACCAATAGGTGAAGACCTAATGACTTACGGAAGAGACGGGGTGCTAAGGAGAGTGCTCTATAAAGAAGAGATTAACTTAGTACTGGAGCAATGTCATGAGGAGAGTGGACACCAAGGGAAAGGTCAAGTACTGTTTCGAGTGTTGAGAGTGGGGTTTTGGTGGCCTTCAGTAGTGAAGGATGTGCACTATTGGTGCAAGACCTGCCATGAATGCCAGACTATAGGAGAGAGGCGTTTGACAGCTGAGTCACAGGGAGCGATTATTGCTCAGAATGATTTTGAAAAGTGGGGTTTGGATGCCATCGGTCCACTCCCTAAGTCTACAACTGGCAAGAAATATGTTGTGGTAGCCATCGACTACCTCACCAGGTGGGTCGAGGCCAAAGTTGTGAAGGAGCTAAATGCATAGGTTGTGGCCCACTTTGTTTTCGATAACATTTGTTGCCGTTATGGAGTACTGTGGGTACTCATTTTTGATAGAGGGCAAGGATTTAGAAGCAAGCTTATGCAGGCATTGGTGGAAAAACTAAAGATTTAGCATCGGTTTTCCTCGCCTTATCATCCCCAATGCAATGGTCTTGTAGAGAGTGCCAATGGAAAAATCATCAAAATGCTCACAAAGTATGTATATAAGCAGGAGACAGAATGGGAGATCAATCTAGAGAAGTGTCTATGGGCCTACAAAACATCCTACAAAGTGGCGACCAACTTTACTCCATTTGAGTTGGTTTATGGTAAGGAGGCAGTGCTACCAGTGCATGCACAATTGGGTGCTTTGAAAGGTATGTGGCGCATCAGTGCCACTCCACAAGCTGTTGTACAAGATAGGATTGTCGGCCTTGAGGCATTGCAGATGGATAGAGAGGCAACAATAGACTACTATTTTAAGCAGCGGGAAAGGATAGAATAAGGGGACCTAGTAATGAAGTATGAAAGCTACTTGGACTTCACCTTCCAAAAGAAGTTCAAAAAGAAATGGACGGGTCCATACAAAGTGAAAAAGGCCTTTCCGAATGGGATCTATCAGCTGGTGAAAGCCAATGGTAAGCTTCTCAGGCATAGGGTAAATGGTGTACTGCTCAAGCTGTACTTTGATAATGGAGTGGTGCCCGATGTGCATCAAATGGTGATCAGGGGGGTTGGGCAACCCACTTGAAGGGACTCAAGAGTAACAGACATGCAGTTTTGTACATACTATACATATTGTACATATAGTGGTGTGTTTTCCAGTGTAATTGAGTGTTTGCAGAGTGTTGCAACTTTCAAGTTCAAAAAAGCTAATTTTGGTTGAACATGAATGTTCAACAGGGGGGTGGGCAATGATGGTGCAGCCAAAGTTGGTCCACACTATAAAGTGTGCTATGCAGTGCAAAGGGTGCTAGAATGCGCATGTCAAAGGGCTAAAGAAGGTATGAAGGCCCTGGGCAGGAGAGTGGCAGCGGAAATGTATGCTTAAAGTGGTTTTTTAGGCCAGGGGGCCTTCGAAGTGGGCTGATTGGGACTGTAGGTCAAAGTGTTCGAGATGCGTGGAATGTGCCCCGAAATGTGGTGTTAAAGATGCTCTAGAAGCTCGTCTAGACGGCTCGTCAAACAGGGCTTCGGTGTGAAAGATATGCCAGTCCGAAGATCGAAGGCTTTGTAGGTCCCGACGGGCAGAGCAGGTACAGACAGGTGGCAAAACTGGGATAAGTGGATACACATGTAAAGCTCAAGTTGTGGAGCATGCCGGTCTTTTCGGATCACCGTTCGGAGTTCAAACAAGAAAGTTATAGCTAGTTGAAAGTTTTCTGGGGGTCGGGTGTGTGCAAGGTTGTCCGCATCAAAAGGCGTGTGGCCAGGTGTTTTCCTTGCCTCGACTAGGTGTTTTTCTTGCCTTGACTTAGGTTTGGCAAGGTAGCATACATTGTGGGAAGTCAGCCAAAGTTTACAGCTTGCTGACCAAAGTCATGAGCATCGCGATACGCACAGTTCAGTTGGGCAAGCAATCATGATGGGAAGGGATCAGATATTTTTTTCTCTCTCTTGAATGGTTTGTCCGAGGCCAATGTGTGGAATGGTGGGGAATCATGAGGATTTTGGGGCCGGCAAGTGGAGCTCCCATGCAACATGGTCATAAAATTCCTATGGCAAGCCCTGGCTGTGTTGTGAGCACCGAACGCGCGGGAACATATGCCAATTATTTCCTTGGTTGTAAACTCAAAAAAGAGAAAGTATAGCTTGGAGGGTTTTGTCATAAGACAAAGGAGGGCTTCAAAAACAAAAAAAGAAGGGGAAAGAAGGGAAGCTCCCATGCAGGGTGCAAGGCGCTACTGCCCAAAAAAAGATTCTTTTTTTTCTTTCTTTGGCTTGGAAAAACTAAGAGGAAAAGGGGAGAAGATAGCGTTTTCGAAGAGGGCTTTATTTTTCTTTGGCTGGAGGGGAAGAAGAAAAGGAAGAGAAGTGGGAGAAAAAAAAACACGCTTCGTGCGCTCATGATCAAGGGTCGAAGCCGGCACACGTCGTCTGCGAAGTGGCTTGAAAGAGCGAAGGGCTTGCACGAGAGGTAGCGAGTGAAGGCGATGAAGACGAAAATTTGCTGTCGAAGTGAAGCCATAAGGGGATGCTCCGGTCGAGGGTGTGCCGACGGATGTGAGTTTGGAGGGAGGTGTGTGTCCCTCTGTGTGGAACAGTGATGGCTATAGTGCGGCCATGAGTAGACCATATGGATCCTGTACAGGTGTTTTTGTTTTGAAGAAGAAGCTATGATTGCCGATTTTGGCGTCGTCTTTCCCCCCTTCCCCCTTTTCTTCTTTGGGCGTCTCCAAGGTGTGTGGTGCCGGTGTGTGTGAGCACATGTGCGCCTCCCCGGGCCCCTTGTGTGTGTGAGAGAGAAAGAGAGAGAGGTGTCGAGTTGTTGGAAGAGCTGGAAGCGAGCAAGATTGGTGTGATCGCTTTCTGAGGATTGTGCAAAGCGTGTGTGCATTGGGCGAAGTGCAGGCGAGGCCCTGTTAGTGTAAATCATCTTTTTTGAAGGTGTTTTCGAGAGGATAGGGGTGCTGTGAATACCCTGAGCTATATAGGGGCAGTTGCGTGTATGTTGGGTGTGTTCCCCATTCCCCCTCTCCATCGTCTCCAAGTTGTGTGTGTTTCCTTGCAACCCTAATTCCAACAATTGGTATCAGAGCATGTCATGTCCTCCGAGGCTTAGTCGTCAGTGTCGCTAGACCACCCCTGCTCATTTTGTCAGAATTCAACGAGCTTTGGTGAGCGTAAGTAAGTCGATAAATTGTTTTAGCAAGCTCATAGAGCTCTTTTTTCTCAGAATTTCATTTCGAGCTCATTTTGACCTTCGTTTCCACTGTAGCTAGGTTTGCATAGGCAATTTCGTCATTTTGTGCAGAATTTTTGTCAGTGACAATTACTACATAACAGGGACCATACAATCTATTGTGGATTGTGCAATATATGACGTGTTGATCTCACTCAGTTTCTCCTTATTTTGGGTAGTTTTCACATTAGGTTCAGGCATTTTCCATGGCTGACAACAACACAAATGTGTTAAAGATGTTTGCTGCTGAGGAAAAACTGGATGGGGAAAATTACCCCATGTTGTCTTACATGATGTAGCATGTACTTGTATCAAAGGGAGTTTGGAACATTGTTCAGGAAATTGATGTACGTCCTAGTACTGTGGAAACAGGCGAGGTTGAAGATGCTCCAGGTTTTGCTGCTAGGGTTGCTGCTGTCAGAGCTATTTTGCCTACTACTGAGAAGGCTCGTTGGGATGTAAGAGATGTGTAGGATCATGCATTGATTGCATTGTCTATGAAGCACACTATCACTCCTCACATCCCTTCAACAAAATTTGCTAAACAAGCTTGGGATATTCTAGCAGGTCTTTCTGCAAGCCGCAATGAGGCTAGAATTGCTTTGCTGTGTACAGAGCTAGACTCGAAGATTATGCTTGAGGAAGATGAAATGAATACTTTCCTTGTTGGTGTCAAGGATGTTAATGAGAAACTAATTTCTGTAGGAGAAGACATTTTTGACAGTTTACTTGTGCAGATTGTTCTTAATGCTTTGTCAGATTCTTACCAGACTTTTGCTAGTACTTGGAGGCTTATGACCCAAGAAAATCTTGAAGTTGTCAAGTTTGATGCATTATGCACATTGCTGTTGCAAGAGTCACTTTCCAAAAAAAAAAAGGACTAGGCAGCGTGCAATTGAACATGCTTTTATTGCAGCTCAAAGAAAAGGTGGGAACAGCAATGTAACCACTTCTTATGGTTCTACCTATGAGTGGAAAAACTTCTGTTCCTAATGCTTTTGGTGGCAGCACTTCGTTTGGCAATTCTGGTGATAAGGCAAAAAGAAGATGCGTTTTCATTATTGTAAAGATAATGATCACTTGATCAAGCAGTGTCTAAAATTGAAGGCAAAATAGGCTAAGAAGAAAGAGGTTGGATCCACTACAGGGTCCAATACAAGTGCAACCATTGTAGAGTCTTCTGTCAAAGGAGATTGTGATGCTGATGTTGATGCAGAATGGGCATTTAGTGCAAAGTGAACTTATGATCCTATTGTCGATGATGCATGTATGTCAGTTGTTGCAAATTCACATGTGTGGTATTTTGACAGTGGTGTTACAAAGCACATTACCTCACATCGTGAGTTTTTTACCTCTATTGAGTCTGTCCCTCATGGGAATACGATGACTTATGCCGACAATGCCTTCCATCATGTTCAAGGAGTTGAAAAGATTGTGCTTACTGCTACAAATGGCAGTCCTTTCACACTTGTTGATGCATTGTATGCACCTGGGATAAAAAAAGAACCTTTTGTCAGTATCTACACTTGTTAGACTTGGCCTCGTAGTCAAATTTGTGGATGACAAATGTACAGTTTATGCTCTCAGTTTTGGTGATGAAATTGTTTTTGAAGCACATAAAACATGGCAAGCAGGAGTAGAAGCTTATAAGAAGTGGATCGAGAATTCAAGGAAAGTGATGCATTGGATTTCACTATGCATTAGTGACTTCTTTATACCACATGTGAAGAAGGCTCAATCTCCAAAGGAAGCATGGGAGATACTAGCAAGAATGAACAACTCCAATACAGAACCACGAAAAGTTCACTTGAAGCAAAGGTTACATTGTGTATGGCGAGGAAATAGATCCATATCACATTATGTGACAGAGATAAAGCAAATACAGGAAGATCTTGCGAGCATTAATGTTGAAGTTCCAGATGATGACTTAGTTTCAGTGACATTGAATGGTTTGGGACCGGAATACAAGTCATTGGATACATCTATATCTGTTCGAGGACACATGCCTGATTTTGAAGAGTTAGTAAACCTTTGTTTGCAAGAAGAGGTGAAGTTAGGCAACTCAGGTACTTCTACATCAAATAACAATTCCAGAGATCAGGTTTTTTACTCTAGAGGTCGTGGAAACAATAGAGGTGGAAGAGGAAACTATGGTCGTGGAAACAATGTTGGAAGAGGTCAATGGCAAAACCAACAAAGTCAAAGTTACAATGATTATAGCCAAAGAGGCAGGGGGAGAGCCCGAACTCGTGGACTTGGAGGTGGACGATTTGTACATCCTCAAAGAGATGGATATTGTAACAGATGTGGCATTTATGGTCACTTTGAAAGAGAATGTTACACAAGGCTAAATCAAAATCGTGATCGTGGTGGAAGAGGCCGAGGTTATGGCAGACATGGAGGAAACTTTGTTGGATACAATCCTCATGATTAAAATATATATGACAATAGGTCGAGTGGACATTTATTTCCTATGGAGCATGTTGTTGGAAGCATGGTGGAACCACATCATACAGATGATTAGTATTTAGATAGTGGTGCCACACATATGACATATCATGGTGAATGGTTTGACAGAAAAGAGAAGTTAGAAGAGGATGAGTTTTTCGCTACAGGTGATGATACTATGCATCGGATTACACATGTTGGTTCTGTTCCATTGCTAGAAAAAGACGGGACATACAACACATTGGGAGATGTTCTATATGTGCCTTCAATCACAAAGAATTTAGCATCAGTTGGACAAATGACAGATCAAGGGTTGCAAGTCCATTTTAATCGTTATGGATGCTTCATAGAGGAGTTTCACAAAGGCATACCAGGCAAGATATTGGCACGTGGAAGAAAGAAAGGTCGCTTGTTCTCATCGGAAGCTGGAGATCCATGTTTACACAGTGGTATGCATGCAAACAAATCAGCCACTCAAGATGATTGGGCAGAGTTATGGCATAAGAGGATTGGTCATGTCAATTTTAGAAGACTAAAGCATATGCAATCAAATCAAATTGTACGTGGATTACCAAAGTTTGGCAGATTGAATTTTGATCATGTTTGTGAGGCTTGTCAATTTGGAAAGCAATCTCGTTTACCATTTCCAAAGAGGGGGAGAATTAGCCAAAGTCCTTTGGAAATTGTTCATTCAGATATTTGGGGACCTTGTGATCATGCTACACCAAATGGTTGTCGATATTTTATCACATTTACGGATGATTACAGCAGAATGACATGGGTTTACTTTCTAAAGGCAAAGTCAGAGGCATTTGAGGTATTTTTGAAGTTCAAAGTTATGGTTGAGAAAGAGAATGGTTGTCAAATTAAATGCCTACGTACAAAAGGAGGGGAGAGTACACGTCACATAGTTTTGATGATTACTTACGTGAACAAGGCATAAGAAGACAGATTACTTGCAGATACACACCACAACAAAATGGAGTTGCTGAGAGAAAGAATAGAGTTATAACAGAGATTGCAAGAGCCATGATGAATGAGATGAATATGCCATTAACATATTGGGCTGAAGCAGTTCATACAGCAGTACACATTATGAATCGAACACCAACAGCTGCCATTCATGAAATTTCACCTTATGAGAGACTTTATGGGATCAAGCCAACAGTTTCCTACATGAAAGTTTTTGGATGTGTTTGCTATGTTCATGTGCCAAATGAAGCAAGAAAGAAGATGGAGCCAAAGGCAGTGAAGTGTATATTTTTGGGCTACCTAGTTGAAAAGAAAGGTTACAAGTGCTATGATCCTACGACAAGACAAGTTTATGTCAGTAGAGATGTCAGATTTTGTGAGCATGAACCATGGTATAAACCAAAGCCAGTGATGATAGAAGATGAGTATGAAGAGCAAGAGAATGTGCATCATGTTGTTGATAAGCCAGGACCATCAACAAGAACTATTTCAGGACCACATATGGCAGAGGAGAGTACAGGAAGTGTCAACCCATGGAGTGGTCGTTTGCGAGATAAGAAGCAAGACGAGAAAGGCAAGAAGAAAGTGGTTGACGAGAGTTCTGGAGATGAAAGCTTCGATGAAGAGCATGGTTTACCACATTTGAGGACACTTGGCAGTAAGCATATTGAGAAATATGTACCCCCATATGCAAGAGTTGAAGAGAAGATTGCACCACAGTTGAGAAGATCAGAGAGGGTGCGTTATCCAGTTGATAGATTGACATACAACGGTTACATGCGTACACATTATGCATACATGGTTTCACGTGTGCAACATAAAGAGCCTACATGTTTTCAAGAGGAAATTGGAAAATCAGAATGGGAGTCAGCTATGGATGATGAGATGGATGCTCTTGTGACGAATGACACTTGGGATTTGGTTCGCTTGCCAAGTGGAAAGAAAGCAATTGGTTCAAAATGGGTATACAAAGTCAAGTGCAAGTCAGATGGTAGTGTGGAAAGATACAAAGTGAGGCTTGTTGCTAAAGGTTATGCACAAACAAAAGGTCTTGATTATGATGAGACATTTAGTCCAGTTGCAAAGATGACAACAGTCAGATTGGTGATAGCAATGGCAAGTATGTTCGGTTGGAATTTACGGCAAATGGATGTGGATAATGCATTCTTGAATGGTGACTTGGAAGAAGAAGTTTATATGATACAGCCAGAGGGTTATCAACATCCAGAGTTTCCATATTATGTGTGTAAGTTGAAGAAAGCATTGTATGGTTTGAAGCAAGCATCTAGAGCTTGGTGTGAAAAGATAACCAGATTCTTGAAGAAGATTGGATTTAAACAATCTACTGCTGATCACTCATTATTTTTGAAGCATGTTGATGGAGAGATCGTCGTTATTGTTATCTATGTTGATGACTTGATTCTCACTGGAAGTCATGCTGAGAAAATTTTGCATGTCAAGAAGAGTTTGTTGAGAGAATTCAACATGAAGGACCTTGGTGAGTTGAGATATTTCTTGGGAATTGAAATTGTCAATACATTATCAGGAATTTGGATGATACAAAGACAATACGCATTGGATATGCTTGAGAAGTATGGAATGACAGCATGCAAACCGGTTGATACACCTCTTGATCAAAATGTGAAGTTGTTTGATGATGGACATTACATTGAGGATGTCACTATGTACCACAAGATGGTTGGAAGCCTTATTTACTTGACAATAACAAGGCCATATTTGAGTTATGCAGTGGGTGTTGTGAGTCAATTCATGCAAAAGCCATGTAAAAGTCATCTTGATGCAGTGAGACGGATTATGAGATATGTGAAAGCCACTGTCGGTTATGGAATGTTTTATGAAAAGAATGGGAAGCTTTGTCTTTATGGTTACACAGATGCAGATTGGGCAGGAGATTTTATGGATAGAAGATCTACAAGTGGTTATGCATTTTCCATTGGCAATGGTATGATAAGTTGGAGTAGCAAGAAGCAATCAACTGTAGCATTATCAAGTACAGAAGCTGAATATCGTGGAGCAGCTTTGGCAGCATGTGAAGAGTCATGGTTGAGAGTGCTTATGGTAGAATTTGGTTTTGACTATCTTGACAGTGTCATTATATATTGTGACAATATTAACAGCATCATGTTGGCAAAGAATCCAGTCTACCATGCTCGCACTAAACACATTGAGGTACATTATCACTTCATTAGAGAAAAAGTTTTGGCAAATGAGATTGATTTGGTGTATGTGAAGACAAATGATCAAGTTGCGGATATGTTCACAAAAGCTCTTGGAAAGGAGAAGTTTTGCTACTTTCGTGAAGCATTGGGAATCCATCATATGCAAGCTCACTCTGAGCTTGAGGGGGAGTGTTAAAGAATATGATGTTAAAGAATATGTCCATTGTGCTATGGGCGGCTGGACACTGACTATACTATGTTGTAAATATACTTTGGATAATAGTTCAAAGAGAAGAAGAGAAGAGCAGCTTGTTGAATGGCTGCTGCAGGGTAACCATTGTGTGTGTGTGTCTCTATGTGTGTTGGTGTGTGTGTGTAGTCTTCTTTCCTACCTTCTCCATCACCTGCGCACTCTACACAGAACAGTCCTGATGGCGGAGCCAATCCTGGAGAGAAGTGGAAGGTACTCCCTCCGTAAACCCGGAAAGCAGACTGAGATGGGGATGTCTGCCTCCTCTACTAGCACATCTGAAGTCGGGTCAAAACCATGTCGCCACTGTCGAAAGTGGGCGCGTGATGCTCGGATAGCCAGTGCACTCATAGCTATGACCTTGGAGGCCATCTCAGAAGTCTCGAACTCGATCTGGTAGTACCCCCGTCCGAGGATCTGAACATCCAAAATCTTGCCCTCCTCTGCGAGAAGGCGGGCCTGGAGAAGGTTTCGCAGCTCTCCTCTGCTAGGACGGGTGCTGAGAACCTTGCAGATGACAGAAGTCGCCTGCAAGCGCTCTACCTCTGTGGCAAGGCTCGCTTGCTCTATCGACGAAAGAGCAAGTCGAATGGTGGGCTCAGCGGGGTCGGGCGAGGGGGCTTCAGGCGAGTCCCTCTGTGGCGGATTTGGAGCCTCCATCTGTGTCTACTGCCGAGTCGAAGAGGCGGATGGAGAAGAACAATCTCCAACCGAGGACGCCGAACACTTGTCCGAAGAACAAATGTTGCAGAGCCAGGCACAAAGAAACCTTCGGGGATAATACGGACAAAGGGGGGGGGGGGGGACCGGGGGGGGGGGCAGCGGACGGGCTAGGGGGCAGCTAGGGGGGGAAGGCTGCGGGCAGCAGGTGGCGGGCAGGGCTGGGAGGGGGAGACAGCGCAAGGCGGGAGGGGGTGGGGGATGCAGTGCGAGGGCGGGGGGGGGGGGGGGGGGGGGGGGGGGGGGGGGCAGCGCGAGGGGGGCTGATGGCAGCGCGAGGACAAGAGAGAGAAGGGGGGTGAGGGGAGGCAATGGCACAAGAGGGGGGGAGCGTGCAGCAACAGCGAGATTTTTGTGTGTGAGCGTTTTTTATGAAGCTTATCACTGCTGAAAGCAAAGGTTACAGGTTATATCATCCGCAAACAAAGTGTATTCTGGTTTCACGGGATGTAGTGTTTGTGGAAGATTCTGTTCAGCCCTTGATGTCATGTACTAGAGACAGTAATGTAAGCTCACATGACATTTATGACACTTTGTTGCCTCTTTTGAGTGGTGGAAATACGAATGTAAGTTCCAATGAGGCAAATGTACAGCCTATGGGGGTTTCTAAAAGTGTTACAGATGAGCCTATTACTGATGTAGATGTACATGATGTACTTGATGAGGAAAGGACTGGAAATGAGTAGGCTAGAGGTATGTCAAAATGGCTGGTGCACACTTTCCGTGATAGGATGCACCTTTGTCTAGTCATACTCGTTCAGGCTCTCACCATGCATCTTATGCATCATACTGTTATGCTTTGGCTGTGTCTAGCTTACATGATGTTGAGGATCCTCTGTCTTTTGATGAAGCACAAAATTCAAAAAATTGGATGGCTGCCATGCAATCAGAATATGATGCACTTATAGAAAATGACACATGGACCTTATGTGATTTGCCTCCTGGCAAAAAGGCCATTGGTACAAAGTGGGTTTACAAGTTGAAACGCAAGTCAGATGGTGAGTTTGATCACCATAAGGCTCAACTTATTGCAAAGGGTTATGCATAGCAAAGATTATGAAGAGACTTTTGCTCCCACTTGTCGTATGACTACTGTGCGTTTTCTATGTGCATTGGCAACACATTTTAGGTTGGATGTACATCAATCAGACATTGTTACTGCTTTCTTGAATGGTGACATATTTGAGGAAGTTTATGTAACGCAGCCTCGCGGTTTTGTCATAAAAGGACAAGAGGACAAAGTGTGCTGATGTAAGAAGGCTTTGTATGGGTTGAAGCAATCTCCTCGTGCTTGGTATGAGAAAGCTGACACTCATTTGGTTAAACGGGGCTTTCGTAATAGTCCAACAGAAAGCACATTGTATGTAAAGCGTGAGGGTGATGTACTTCTCATTGTGGTTCTTTATGTCGATGATTTGCTGATCACTGGACCAAATGAGAGACATGTTGCTGAATTAAAGGCCGATTTGAATGCTACTTTCAAGATGAAAGATTTGGGACTGTTTCATCATTACTTGGGTATACAGTTTAAGTAGTGTGATGGTGGTATTGCCTTGTGTTAGAAAAGTTACATAGAGACATTTCTATGTAAGTTTGGACTTGAGGATTTTGCAAACCTATTGCCACTCCCATGGAAACAGGTTTAAAGTTGAGTCTACATGATGCTAGCGATCCTGCTGATGTCACTCTTTACCAAACTGCTATTGGATGCCTTATTTATGTATGCAACACGAGGGTAGATATTCAGTTTGCAGTCTCACGGGTCAACAAATTTATGCATAGCCCAAGGTCTAAGCATTAGCAGGCTGTCAAGAGGATTTTCCGCTACCTTAGTGGCACTTTACATCTTGGCTTGTTTTATCCCAAGGGGGGATCATTGCCGCCAGACTTACATGCTTTTTCGGATTCAGATTGGGCTGGTTGTTTTGACACACGAGTGTCCACAAGTGGTTTTTGTTTCATGCTTGGCAGTTCATGTATATCATGGTTGAGTAGAAGCAACCTACTGTGGACACTTCAAGTTGTGAGGCTGAGTACAGGGCAGTCTTCACAACTACGGTTGAGTGTGTATGGCTCAGATGCCTTATGGCTGATTTGGGTGTTGGACAGGACACTGCCAACACTATCTACAATGATAGTCAGAGAGCATTGGCAGTTGCAAGGAACCCAGTTTTTCATGCTCGCACAAAGTACATTGAGGTGCATTACCACTATGTCAGGGAGAGGCCTCAACAGGAGAGATCAGCTTGGCTTATGTGCCAACACAGGACAACCTTGCAGATATTTTCACAAAGGCATTGTCTCGTGAGAAGCTTCAAGATTTCTATAAAGCTTTGGGCTTACTCCCCTTTGTGGACTAATCATGTCCTCAGGGCATGGCACTTCCCTTTACTCATGTGCCAGCTCTCGTTCACCGCATCACTCCAGGGAGGATTCGTTACAATATACATGTGGTAGTGATGTGTGTGAACACACTAGGACCGCCGGTGCATTTTTCCCTCTTTAGGAGGTTTTTTCCCCTGAGCATTGTATATACGCCCATCACTCTAGGGCTATCCATCTTTCCATTGCATACTAAGTAACACACTCTCTATTGTGTGCCTTGAGATTCCTTTATCTTCTCCAAGCTGTGTGCATTTCTCTGCAACCCTAAATACAACACATGTGAGACTTCAAACTGAATATTCGGCCTCATGTTGCATACATAAATGAGGAAGCCAACAGGAGTTTGGTAAAGAGTGACATCAATAGGATCACTAGCATCATGTAGTCTCAAATTCAAACCTGTTTCCATGGGAGTGGCCATAGGTTTGCAATCCTCAAGTCCAAACTTACATAGCAATGTCTCTATGTAACTTTTTTGACATAAGACAATACCACCATCCCAGTGCTTAAACTGTATGCCCAAGTAATGATGCAACAACCACAAATCTTTCATCTTGAAAGTAGAATTCAAATCAACCTTAAATTCAACAATATGTGCCTCATTGGGACCAGTGATCAGCAAATCATCCACATAAAGAACAACAATGAGAAGTAAATTGCCCTCACGTTTGACATACAATGTGCTTTCTATTGGACCGTTACAAAATCCTTGTTTGCCAAATGAGTGCTAGCTTTCTCGAGATTACTTCAACCCATACAAAGATTTCTTCCATATGCACACTTTGTCCTCTTGTCGTTTCTTGACAAAACCGCAAGGCACGTTACATAGACTTCCTAAAAAATGTCACCATTCAACAAAGCAGTAACAATATCGAATTGATGTACATCCCAACCAATGCACATAGAAAAGGAGCAGTAGTCACACGACAAGTGGGAGCTAAAGGATGTACATCCCAACCAAGATGAGCTGCCAAGGCACATAGAAAACGAACAGTAGTCATACGACAAGTGGGAGCAAAAGTTTCTTCATAATCTATGCCTTTCTGCTGCGCATAGCCTTTTGCAACAAGTCGAGCTTTTATGGCGATCAACCTCATCATCCGGCTTGCGTTTCAACTTGTTAACCCACTTTGTACCAATGGCCTTTTTGAGAGGAGGCAAATCACATAAAGTCCATGTGTCATTTTCCATAAGTGCATCATATTCTGATTGCATGGTAGCCATCCAATTTTGTGAATTCCGTGCTTCATCAGAAGATAGGGGTTCCTCTATATCACATAAGCTAGACATAGCCAAAGCATAACAATCTGATGCATAAGAGGCATGGTGAGAACCTGAGCGAGTACGACTAGACAAAGGTGCACCAGCCATTTTGTCATACCTCTAGCTTGCTCATTTTCAGCCTTTTCCTCATCAAGTACATCATGTACATATGCATCGATAATACGATGATTTGTAACATTTTTAGAAACCCCCATAGGCTGTACATTTGCCTCATTTGAATTTACATTTGAACTTCCACCATTGAAAAGAGGCAATAAACTGTCATAAATGTCCTGTGAGCTTACATTACTATCTATAGTACATGACAACAAAGACTGAACACAATCTTCCACAACAAAGACTGAACACAATCTTCCACAAACACAACATCACCTGAGACCAAAATACGCTTTGGTTGCGGATGGTACAACCTGTAACCTTTTCTTTCAACACTATAACCAACAAAAATACATTTGACAGCCTTATCATTTAATTTTCTGCGTTGTGCTTGTGGAACTAAACCATAAGCCAAACAACCAAAAACATGCATGTGCTCATTAGACGGCTTTCTATCATGCCATGCTTCATATAGAGTCATAGATTGCAACGCTTTTGTAGGACACCTGTTGAGTACATAAGTGGCACACATGACAGCCTCCAACCAAAACAAATGTGGTAAAGCTTGACTCTTGACCATACATCGTGCCATTTCCATAAGAGACCTATTTTTTGTCTTAGCAACACCATTTTGGTGAGGCGTATACGACACTGTACATTGGTGTTTTATCCCATGACTAGCGAGAAATGCATTAAATTCATGAGACATATACTCTCACCCTCGATCGGAACGGAGGACGCCCATAGTAAATTTTGATACATTTTCAGTCATAACAAGAAATTGCTTGAAGCACATAAATACTTTGGACTTAGCTTTCAATGGATATACGCATGCATGCTTGGAGTAGTCATCAATGAAAGTCACAAATTACAAGTAATTTCCCAAGGACGGAGTTTGCATAGGCCCACAAACATCACTATGCGCAAGTTACAATCTGTATGTTAGCATGAACTGACCCATCCTTTGGAAATTTAGCACGCTGCATTTTACCCAAAATACAGCCTTCATAAACATGTTTGACAGGTGCTTCAAGAGGCGGCAAAGAAGAAACCATGTCAGATTTGTGCAAACACACCAAACTGGCAAAATTCAGATGCCTAAAACGTGCATGCCACAGTTTTACATTTGAAACAGCCCTTGAATCTGCAATTGCATTTGCAAAATTCTATGCACACTTGTCATACAATGTGAGCTTATACAGCCCACCATACAAAAGGCCATATGAAACAATTTCATCACCAAAACTGAGATCATGAATTGTACATCTATCATCCACAAACTTGACTATGATGCCAAGTCTAACAAGTGTAGATACAGACAAAGGGTTCTTTTTCATCCTAGGTACATACAATGCATCAACAAGTGGGAAAGAACTGCCATTTGTAGCAGTAAGCACAATCTTTTCAACTCCTTGAACATGATGCAAGGCATTGTCGGCAAAAGTCATCATATTCCCATGAGGGACAGACTCAATAGAGGTAAAAAACTCATGATGTGAGGTAATGTACTTTGTAGCACCACTGTCAAAATACCACACATGTGAATCTGCAACAACTGACATACGTGCATCATGGACAATAAGATCATAAGTGCACTCTGGACTAAATGCCCATTCTGCATCAACATCAATATCACAATCTTCTTTGACAGAAGACTCTGCAATCATTGCACTTGTATTGGGCCCTGTAGTGGATCCAGCCTCTTTCTTCTTAGCCTCTTTTGCATTCAATTTTGGACACTTCTTGATCAAGTGATCATTAGCTTTAGAATAATGAAAACGCATCCTCTTTTTGCCCTTATTACTAGAATTGCCAAACCAAGTGTTTCCACCAAAAGCATTAGGAACAAAAGTTTTGCCACTCATAGGCAGAACCATAAGAAGTGGTTACATTGCTGTTCCCATGTTTTCTTTGAGCTACAATAAAAGCCTGTTTAATTGCACACTGCCCAGTCCTGTTTTTTTTGGAAAGTGACTCTTGTAACAACAATGTGCATAATGCATTAAACTTGACAACTTCATGATTTCCTTGGGTCATAAGTGTCCAAGTACTAGCAAAAGGCTGGTAAGAATATGACAAAGCATCAAGAACAATCTGCACAAGTAAACTGTCAGAAATGTCTTCTCCTGCAGAAATTAGTTGCTCATTAACATCCTTGACACTAGTAAGGAAAGTATTAATTTCATCTTCCTCATGCATAATCTTCGATTCTAGCTCTTTACGCAACAAAGCAGTTTTAGCCTCATTGTGACATGCATAAAGACCTGGTAGAATATCCCAAGCTTGTTTTGCAAATTTTACATTAAAATGAGCCTGCTCAGCTATAGGCAAAATAGCTCTGACAGCAGCAACCCTGGCAACAAAACCTGGAGCATCTTCAACATCTCCTGTTTCCCCAGTACTAGGACGTACATCAATTTCCTGAACAGTGTTCCAAACTCTCTTTGATGCAAGTACACATCGCATCATGTAAGACCACATAGGGTAGTTGTCCCCATCCAATTTTTCCTCAACAGCAAACATCTTTAACACATTTTTGTTGTTGTCAGCCATGGAAAATGCCTGCACCTGATGTGAAAACTGCCCAAAATAAGGAGAAACTGAGTGAGATCAGCATGTGCTATATGCACAACCCACAATAGATTGTACGGGCCCTGTTATGTAGTAATGACACTGATAAAAATTGTACACAAAATGACAAAATTGCCTGTGCAGACCTGGCTACAGTGGAAACGGAGGTCAAAATGAGCTCGAAATGAAATTCTGAGCAAAAAGATCTCAATGAGCTTGCTTAAAAATTTTGCCGACTTACTGACGCTCACGAAAGCTCGTTGAAATCTGAGAAAATGAACAAGGGTATTCTGGCGACGCTGGCGACTAAGCCCCGGAGGACGTGACGTGCTCTGATACCAATTGTTGGAATTAGGGTTGCAAGGAAACACACACAGCTTGGAGAAGATGAAGGAACCTCAAGGCACAAAACAAAGAGTGTATTAATTAATCTGCAATGAAAAGATAGATAGCCCTACAGTGATGGGTGTATATACAATGCACGGGGAAAAAAAGCTCCTAAAGAGGGAAAAAATGCCCCGGGGGTCCTAAGTGTTCACACACATCACTACCACATGTATATGGTAGCCCTCCCCTTTTCAAAATCCTCCTTGATGACAGGGTATTGCCTATTAGATTTATAGAATTGATAGAGACTGAATTAAAAAAGCAGGACTAAATCCTATATCTAGGGAGTGATTGTAAAGATTAAAAAAAGGGTCCAATAAGAGAGAGAGAGAGAGAGAGAGAGAGAGAGAGAGAGAGAGAGAGAGAGAGAGAGAGAGAGAGAGAGAGATTGGAAGACTACGGCTAAGCTTAGAGTGATTTAGGGAGAGAATTGAGGGTGCTAAAGGTAAAAAGACCCTAGAGAGAAAAAAGCCTTTAGCCTTATTGAAAGCTTATTTAATGAAGGTTCAAACTAGGACTAAGGTACTCCTAGGCTATGTCATTAGGCTTGATCTCCAAAAACCCTCCTTCAAGTTGATGACCTAGCACAACAAAATAATCCTTGTGATACACCTACTCAAGGTTCACTCTAAGGATACAACACTCTTATAATTTTCTGGTTCTCTTAGGTGGATACAACAAGAGAGTTCATCTAGCTTAGGAAGATACTAGGTAGACTAAAAGAAGGTGTTTTGAGATACAAAGAGACTTTTGCCTAGCTTGTATAGACCTTTAGAAGGCCCATTCTTTGTCTACATGCACAAGGTTTGCCTCACTGAGGCAGTCTTTTCTTCATCTGCATCTTTTGAATCTGACTCTTCGATGTACATTGATTTTATCCGTTGTTTAAGGAAACATGATTCCTTTGTGCGATTGCCTCCACTCAGGTAAGATAGGTGTAGGGAGATCTGTTAAGGTGGTAACAAGGCTAGAATTCTCATCAAAAGTTGAAATACTTTTGATGAGAACAACAATTTTGATATCTTCTTCCACATCTTTGTTGATTCCTGCTAATTGTGACTGTAAAATCTTGAATTTGCTTAAGTGTGCTGACATAGTAGTGTCGGCAGTTTTTGTAGCAAAGTGGACTGGGAAGGCACTATAAGGACCATGAGAGGTGGTAGAGAGGAAGCAACAGAAATAAGAGATTAAAGCCGATAAGATATTTGAATGAGCACTATATCATCATAGATATTCCTTTTTGGAATCAGTTCAAGCGGCTTGATTAACAAATGGCCTCATAGACAGAAATCTCGAAGCTTGTGCTAGCATGTTATGGAGCTTTAAGCAAAAGACAATGAGATATGTGATAAATCTGGGGCTTAATAGGGAGCAAGAGAAACAATCGGCTTAATCAAGCTATAGAAAGATAATCAGACATATTTGAGAGCGATAATTATAAGTCTTTTGAGGCTTGCTTTGGAGAAATAGAGACAGTAATTATCACTTAATGATAATCAAACAAATGAGCTTGACTTAACAAATGAGAGAGAGATATGGCTTAATTAAAATCAAACCAATAGTAGGGAGATTATGAGATGTTGTTGATCCGCTTCAATTCGACCTTGTACAATAGGTGATGAAGGAGGCCTTTGTTGATTTCTCTCTTGAGCCATAGTAGATCAACAAAGCAGGTCGTCTCTGTCATCCTTGCAACTAGCGGCCTTGCTTAGCACACCAAGGACTAATTGTAATCACAAGTTGCACCCAAAGGGTGCACCCCAGCCCCAACCATGGAAAACCTCCTCTTACCTACTCAAGGCCCCTCACCAAGCCCTAGCGACTCCCTTCAGCTCACTCTCCTCCTGCTTATGCACTCCTTCTTGATGGCTCTCGACCTTTATTTTTCTCATAGTCGGTAGCTTATAGTGCTATCCCTTCACCATCCTAGTGGCTTTGTACCCAGCAGCTACCAGTCCGCCCTCTTGCAGGTATTGTTCTCCTCCCATGCACTACCAAGCGACTCTCTCACCTGATGGGAGCACCCCAACCTATCTTCATGGCCCAGTGCACCTTCTGGAGACACCTTCTTTGCGTTCCCTGCTTACGGTCCTCTTCAAATGGCCATGCCATCTACATCCCACCATGCCCTTCTAGCGTTATCCTAGTCAGCGCCCACGATAGCTCTCCTCTCGCTCGACTGCTTATGGCCTCTCTTCTCGTACGATATGGCAGCCCTAAGCTCGACTCTTTTGGCCTCTCTCCTTAGGTCCGCATTTAGAATGCCTTCCCTGTTGGAATTAGGGTTGCAAGGAAACACACATAGCTTGGAGAAGACGAAGGAAGCTCAAGGCACACAACAAAGAGTATAATACTTAGTGTGCAATGGAAAGATAGATAGCCCTAGAGTGATGGGTGTATATACAATGCACGGGGAAAAAACCTCCTAAAGTAGGAAAAAATGCCCGGGTGGTCCTAGTGTGTTCACACACATCACTACCACATGTATATGGTAACAAATCCCCCCTGGGAGTGATGCGGTGAACGAGGGTTGACACGAAGAGTAAAGGGAAGTGCCATGTGTTAAGTATAGAGCCTGATTTACCCTTGTGATATTCTGTGGTTAAAGCGCACATTTGTAAGCCCCCCATTATGGGGAGAAGCCATCATGCATGAAGGAAAATCACTCACCGGAAACCAAAATTTTCACAGTCAAAAATCAGGGACAACTTTATGGGCCTCGGGGGCGGAAGCCCCCGAGACTTTTTTTTCCCTCGCCAGAATATTCCTTTTTGCCGAAATATTATGGCCGGATGGCGGCCGGAAAGTGGTCGGAAAACAACCGCCGGTTGGCCGGTGGCCGGTAGTCAATGGCCGGTGGTCGGAAGTCAATGGCCGGTGGCCGGTGGCCGAATTTAATGGCCGGTGGCCGAATTCAAAAGCGAACTTGTCTTCTCAAGGGCGGCCATACATGGGTGGATTGGAGGGTCCGATTTGGACTTATTCACACAAGGGCGGCTACACATGGCTGCCTCTCATAAGAGAGGGCAGCCCTTTTGGCCTATAAAAGAAGGCCATTTCTACACACGTTTTACAGTGTGAAGTTGATGCAACAAGGTGAGTGTGAGGTGGTGAGAGTGAAGCAAGGCGGGAGCTCCATTAAGGGTATAATCCCTTTGTAAACTACTTCTTATTTTGAAGTACTAAAGCCATTGAGTGGCTGCTTTCCCGTGGACGTAGCCCACATTAGGTGAACCACGTATATCGTGTGTACTCTCTCTCTCTCTCTCTCTCTACTCTATAATCTCGTGTATGTAAATCTGTCTCTTTCCATTAAGTAATCTACTCAATTATCTACTTAGCTATGTCTTATTTCCTAACAACTGGTATCGGAGCAAGGTTTGCTCGTAGCTAAATTATCTCAAGGAAAGGATTCCTTAAATTGAGTGGCAGTTATGGCGGAGGAAGGGAAGCTCAAGATTGAGAAGTTCAACGGCAAAAACTACCAACATTGGAAGATGCAGATTGAAGACTATCTCTATTAGAAGGACCTCTATTTGCCACTAGGCGGTCTTGCAAAGAAGCCCGCAAGAATGGCAGATGAAGCATGGATTGTGCTTGATCGAAAGGCACTGGGAACAATCCGGTTAAGCTTGGCGTTGATAGCCGTTTTTCGGCTCTCCATAATTGCCATAGTAAGTTACTCCACCCTACCAAATTCACCCAAACGCTATGGCTATCCCTACCATTTCACTGTACATAGGCATGTGTGAGTTAGGAGGCTTTTCCCATATCTTCTTAAAAACCCTCAGCTAGCTAGTCACTGGGCTAGCTAAGCCAAAAAAATAAAAAAATAAAAAACTAAAAGTATATTATGGCCTCTTTGTGTGTAAATATTTCATTGTATATATGGCCTAAATATAGGGATTTTTTATAATTATTTTGGTATTTTATTTAAATATTTGTACTTAGGTGTGTGTTTTATTAAACCTATGTACACCTTCTTTCATCCTCTTACACCATAATTATATTTTTTGCCAATATGTACATACTCTAACCTCTTATTTTTCCTTTATACAAATCACTCCCACATTTTCATCCTCACCCTCGTGAAAACAAAAACTTGATTTCTATTCATTGGTTACGTTTATTATATTATTTACTTGCATACCTTTCCTCTTTCACCCAAAATAATTCAAGGAGGGACCATATCATATGATTCCAATATCTTTCCATATCCATAACTCCTCCATATTTTTATTATTATTTTTACTCATTATTCTAACACCATGTGCTCATTGAGCTAAAGTCCATGAATAGTCCATACACTAGTCCCACCATGTATATATTTCTTTATTCACAAATAATCCTCCTCCATGCATGGTTCAAGGGCGACTTGGATGCTTTGTATTATAATATGACAAAGGAGGGGCTCACTCTTGGATGCATTGTACAAATTCAACAAAGGAGGGGGCCACTAAAAGACTTTTGCAGGCATAAAAACAGGCTTTTTGGTGAGGATTTTGGCACATATCTCCACTCAGAATTTGGAGCGGTGGTCAAAAGAGAAAATGTAGCCGACACTCTGAATAATCACCTCAAATGTTTTCATGATTTTTGGAGCTACCAGCAGTGAGCTATGATTTTTTGAGTGGACCCCAGTCTGCCCACTTTTCTCACAAGTAGCCCTTAGTCTTCTCCCACCCTTCCACACACCTACTCACTCTTACACATCCCTCCCTCTCCTTCCCTCACTCAAACCTGCAATTTCCATGGCTTCTCCAACCCTCTTCACCATTACTCTTCTCTCTCATCCCTATAGTTCTTTTATGAACCTCTACATACATACACCCTCTCCATGTCTCTCTCTATTGCTTCTATGCTACAATTTCATTTACCTCTAAAATTCAGCATCTTAACCATGATAAATTCTGCAAATTGAGGATTTTTCATCAACAAATCCTCTTTTCATCGTGGTGGTCAACAATGGCGGCGGCGTAAAGAAGCGAAGAAGAAGAAGAAGACCAGCGATCATTTTTTCCACAATCTACACAAGGGTGAGTTCAAGCTTCTTCAAAGCTTCACCATCTCAACGATTCTCTTTTAATTCACCCCTCTTCCTTCATCAAATCAACTCATCCTACCCATTGTAAATGTATCACTAGCAATTCTAGTGATTATTACCACTAACAACTAACTTCTCTTGTAAAAATGCACCCACACTATCAACATATGGAGTAGGCAACCGCACAAGTAAACCAAATTCACTCACTCCCATGGAAGTTTCTCTCCTTTCACCACATCAATAATTCTCTTACTTGAGCCCACATCCATGTGACTCAAGAGAAAAGAGAGACCCCATTCTCATTTGAAATTCATAAAAATTCATAATCCTTGATCTTTCCTAATAAAATTGATTAGTCTTAATCCTAATCAAGGCTTCTAAAACCTATAAATAGAACCCATTCCTCCTTGTAAAAGACATCACTATACCATTGCACACTATATTGAGCGTACCACATGCCAGTTCTATCTTGGTTGTAAAGAGAGAGTAAGCTTTCTATACACCATCACCTTGGTGCATAGAAAAGCTTGAGGGAGTTTGAGCGAGTGCGAGTAGAAGATATTCTTCCTACCATTGTTGTATCTACCCCAACATCAATGAATTGGTAGTTTTGGGTGAAATTCATGTTCAAAGGCTCACGCTTCTCCTCCATTTTGGCTTGGCAAACTCATTCAGCTTCATAAGGTGACTTGTTTCATTGAAGGTTGTTGTTTTGTTGCTTGTGATTGATTGGCTATTGTTTGGCTACCATTGTAAGAGGGTGGATGGGGAGAGGGCTCCCATAACCCTAAGACAATGTGCTAGTAATGCTATAACCAAATCTTGTCACTTGATTCCGCAAGCTCTAAGTTCCTTTTTGTGCAAAATATAAATTTGAAGCTAAGTTGTAAACCATCGCTCTCTCTCTCTCTCTCTCTCTCTCTCTCTCTCTCTCTGTCTCTCTCTCGCTCGTGTTTTAGTGTGTGATAGTGTTCCATTGGTGTTAGGGTTAGTGTAAATTCCTTGCTTGTTTGTGGGTTGCTCTAACGATTCTCCTCTTTTGCGTCTTAGTTCGCTCTTAAAGTAGGTGGTGCCCCTTGTGTAGTTGGGATTTGGCTGTGGGTTTGTTGTTTTGGTTTGTGTTGTGTTGTGCCCTAGCCCCATTGAGCAACACGGGAGCCTTGAAGGGTGTCTAGAGGTTGCTCTTCTTGTTGCCCGCCCCAGATCGCCTCAATTTTGGTGCCCCCACGGAGGATAGGCTTGTGTATGTTTTGTGAAGGCTCAACCTTTAGCATAATCAAGTAGCTTGCATGAATCACGAGAATTTGTATGATCCCTTCATTCCCATTGCAAGGCAAAAGGTACACATAATTGTTAGTACTAAGTTGCAATTTCAGCGAGTAATTCGTAGAATTTTAGGTCCTCTTAGGTTGGTAGAGATAAACGCATCAGTAAATCCTTTTATTTTGCCTCTCATTAGGTACGACCTTAGTTTGGACGTCTATATTTTTGTTTTGTTTTAAGAATTAGGTCATGCATAGACCATGGATAATGGCCCAGGAATACAGGTTTTTCCCTTTCATTCCACTCCACACATTAGAGTAAACATTGCAATTAGTAGAAAAATCCATTTTCAACAACGTATGGTATTCATGTTTGGTGCCCAAAGAGTAGGAGAAATTCTCGCATCACCAAAACCTGTCATTCTACCTCTTATTGATTATCATAGGTCATTTGATGTGAATATTTTTATTTTGTTGTAGAATAGATTGCAATTTAGAAAATATTATTGTGTAAATATTTTAAAGAAAGAAAAAACAAAAACGCGTCACTTTGAAATCAATTCAATGGAGAGCCAACGCCAAATGTCTAGATATCCTCTTTTCTTTGGAGATCCTGGAGAGGATGCAGAATTATTTCTAGCGAATTTCAAGATGTCTTGCCATATCAAGAGGATAGTAACTGATCAAGAACGTGTAGAAATGTTTGAGGTGGTCCTTAGGAAAGATGCTAGCACTTGGTTTGACTCTTTGCCTGAGGAAGCTAAAGGGAATTACACGGAAGTTTTGAACCGTTTCAAGAAATACTTCTTTGATCCCCAAAACACTCAGAAATTATGGCAAGACATTGTTTCTCATAAGTAAAAAGACTTAGATGACTACTACTTGTACAAACAAGAGTTCCTACGTCTTTGGGCTCTATGGATACGAAATGTTGCTAACCCTGTTGATGGTGCAGAATTTCTAAAGAAGGAGAGGTTCATAGCCGGAATCTTTCCTGACCTTAAGGTAAAAGTTGAGGCGGGTGCACCTGCTACCTTTGATGCAACTGAAACTAGGGCTGCTGAGAAATATAGGAAACTCAAGTGCTTAAGGTGGGAGGTTCCAATAGAAGGTCTTAGACCCAAAGGTAAGTCACAAGCATCAACATCTAAGGAGCTTCCTGAGGTAACGGCGGAAGTGATTGAGAAGTTAAATGAATCTTTAAGCAGCTTGTCAATTCACCTTGCACAAGCCGTAGGTCCAAAGGGACAAGCAAAGAAGTCTGAAGAGCGAGACCCACGACCTAGGAGAGTCTTGCAATGTTGGAATTGCAGTGAGTCTGGACATGGGATGTATAATTTTCCTTGGCCTCGTGGGGAGCCAGGGAGACCTAACTTGAATTACCCAGTGATGAATGCAGGTGAAGGAACCAGTCAGCAACCACGGCTCATACAAAGGCCAAATGGAGCAAGAACACCTCCACAAGGAGTGGAAGGAGTTCCACCTTTGCCAGACCCAAACGTGCATGTGGTAGAGGTGACAAATTCAAGAGAGATTGACATGGAAGCAAATGGCATCAAGCGTGGCCGAGGGAAAGGTAAGGAGAAAGAAGGAGTTAAATCACAAAGTGACCATGGATGAGAAAAGAAGGCAAAGGAGACCAAGGAAGCTAAGAGGAATCGACGTCGTATCAACCTCCAAGACTTTCCTCTTGGACATGGAATGGCTCCATACAACTTGTTGGAAGACATGAGAGGTAAGGGTCCTGATATCTCATGGCCTCAATTTCTTGCATTATGTCCACAAGTTAGGAGGGATTTAACAAGGGCAGTTAGCACTAGGAGAAAGGTAAAAGAGAGTGTGCCTGTTGTAAAAATTGCACAAGCTGAAATGAATGAGGATATTACACCGGTGCTAGACTGTTACATCAAAGGAAGATTGGTTAGGAAAGGTCTAGTGGATGGGGGTGCGCAAATTTGCATCATGACAGAGGGACTCATGCAAAAACTAGGCATGCAGATCCATGAGACACCTGAAATTAAGGTCAAGATGGCAAACAATAGCAAGGCTAGGTGCGTAGGCATTTGTAAAAATGTTTTTGTGGAGGCCTTTGGCATTAAGAAGGCAGTGGATTTCTATGTCATGTCTACCAAAGGAAATGGTTACCCATTTATCCTAGGGAGACCATGGCTAATGAAAATGCGAGCTTTGCAGGATTGGGAGAGTGGAAAGCTAATTTGCAGGAACGACAATCATAAGAAGGTTTTCTTTGACATGAAGGAGCAACGCCAAGAGGAGCTCCATGAAGAATCATCTCAAAGCGAGACGGAAGAAGGTTGGACCGATAACACTTCAGAAGAAGAAAGTAGCGGCAGCATTACTGAAGAGGAGTCTTCCATCGAAGTCATGGGGGTAAGGTTTAAGCCAACCAATCAAGAGACCTCTTGTCAAGGTTTGGAGGAGGTAGGTTCCCAAGAGAACCAAAAAGTGGAAGATGAAAGAATGAAAGAGAGGAGTTCAAATGTGTGCTAAGGAAGTTTCCTAGGCTTTTTGCTAAAGACTACACCGATGTGCGTGGAGTAGATGCTGTTCAACACAAAATTGAGTTGAAGCCAGAGGCCACACCTAAGGCTCAGAAGCTACGAAGGCTAGGAGTCATCAACGGGAAGGCTTTACTCAAGGAGGTAAGAAAGCTTCTAGCAGCAGGTTTCATTTATCCAGTGGAGAATTCAGAGTGGGTCTGTCCCGTTGTTGTCACTCCTAAGAAAAATGGAAAGTGGAGGGTGTGTGTGGATTACCGTCCACTCAATGAGGCAACAAAAAGAGATCACTTTCCCCTCCCATTTCAGGATGAGATACTAAATGAGGTAGCTGGTCATGAGAAGTACACTGTGTGTGATGGCTACTCAGGCTACTTTCAAATAGGTATCGCATTGGAAGATCAATTGAAAACAACCTTTATCACTGCTTGGGGTTGTTATGATTTTAGAGTCATGCCATTTGGTCTGACAAATGCTCCTGCAACATTCCAACATTTCATGAACATGGTGTTTCAAGCATTCTTTGGAAAGTCAATTAGGGTGTTCATTGATGATTTCAGCATTTATAGCTCAAAATCATTGCATCTACAAAGGGTAGAAGAAGGTTTAAAGAAGCCCTACGACATGGGAGGTCAACTCAACCCTGACAAGTGCCACATAGGTGAGGATGAAGTGATCTTGCTCGGTCACAAGGTTTCCTATAAAGGCATTGAGGTGGATCCTTCAAAGGCAAAGGGTCTTATTGAGCTCCCATCACCAAAGAGTCTTAAGGAGGTCATCTCTTTCATTCAGAAGGTGAAGTATATGTCACGCTTCATTCACTTAGCCTCGGAGTTGCTTCATCCTTTGCAAAAGGTGACACAACAAGTAGAATTTGCATGGTCTGATGAGCTTGAAGAGTATTTTTGTAACATTAAAGTCATTTTGTCAGAGCTACCAACACTCATGCCTCCTTGTTGGGAGTACACATTCTTTGTTAGCTCTAGTGTTGAAAGGGAAACAATTGGTGCTGTGTTGCTACAACAAGATCCCCACAGTACAAGGATGCGACCCATCTACTTTGCTATTAGGGTCATGAATTCTTTGGAGAGAGACTACACGGAGGCAGAACTCATGATGCTTTCTCTCATGTTTGCGGTGAGAAAGTTTAGATCCTACCTACTACCAAAACCTTTTGTAATTCTCACTGCAGAAAATTTGTTCCCTTGGGTGTCATCTCAAATGAATCTTAGTACTAGGATCTCAAAGTGGATTATGGAGTTGCAAGAGTTCCAATACTCTTTCAAGGTAGAAGATAGTGTGCGTGCACAATTGGCAGGGATTCTCACTTATAGGGTACATGAGAAGGAAATTAAGGTGCCTCAAGTAAAGACCCTACCATTGCCACCACCAAAAAGTATAATTCCCAATGCTTTTACCTTGTTCTTTGATGGAGCTTTTCGACGAGCCACAGGGAAAGCAGGGGGAGGGCTAGTGTTGCTCAACCCAAGTGGAGAGGTGGTCATGAAAGAGAAGGTCAATCTACCAGGTTCAACTAGCAACAATGAAGCAGAATATGACACACTACTTCATGGTTTAAAGATGTGCATTGGCCAAGGGATAAAACGTCTCATGGTAAAGGGAGATGCACTTCTCATTGTTAAACAGATTTTAGGCATTTGGGCATGCAAGAATGAAAGCTTAAGGACAAAAGTTCATGCCATTCGTAAGATGTTTAATCAGTTTGAAGAAGTGCAACTATATCATATTCCGAGGAAACAAAATGAAGATGCCGATTTACTTGCACAACAAGCAGTTACATGTGTTGAGAGAGAAGTGCAGGTCATCATGGTGGCAGCAGTTGTCAAGCAACCGAGATACCAGGGATTGGAGTCATTGGCTCCCATTATTGGCTACATTTTGGAGGGTGAGTTTCCACAAGACTTCATGAAGGCTCAGAAGAGGAGACTCATGAAGAAGGCAAGTTTCTATATCTTCCTAGAAGGCTCCCTCTATCAAAGAGGGAAGGATCAAGTGTGCAGAAGAGTACCAACTATCAAGGAAATTCCAGCCATTCTAAAAGGTTTGCATGAAGAGGCATGTGGTGGTCATTTTGCCCAAGAATGAACTGTGAAGAAGATTTTTCTTGCGGGGTATGTTTGGCCAAGCTTGCATGTGGATGTTCAACATTGGTGTAAAAGCTGTCACAATTGCCAGATAAATGGAAATAGAAGGTTGGTGCATGGCCCAAGGCAAATAGTTCTTGCAAATGGACCCTTTGAAAAGTGGGGCATTGATGCTATGGGTCCTCTGCCTAGGACAAAAAATGGTAAACTCTACATTCTAGTGGCTGTAGACTGTATGACTAGATGGGTGGAATGGGTGGAAGCTCAAAGTGTGGCAAGAGTGAATGAGAGGACAGTTAGAAAGTTTGTGTACACTCACATTTTTTGCAGATTTGGCACACCTTTAGAGATTGTTTCTGATAATGGTCCAGGGTTTAGGAAGGGCTTGCTCACAGAAGTTTGTGAAGAGATTCGAATTCTACATCGTCATAGCACACCATACTACCCACAGTCGAATGGTTTGGTGGAGAAGGCTAATGGTGTCATTGCAGGAATCATTAGAAAGATGGTGCAAAACAAGACAAAATTATGGGATGACTTCTTGGATGGTGCCTTGTGGGCATATCGAACCACATATAGGGAAGCCACGGAGTTCACACCATTTCACTTGGTCTATGGTCAAGAGGCTTTGCAGCCTATCGAGCTCAAAATTCCAACAATGCGACTTCATGGCAAAGGAGCACAAGATGATCAAGAGGTATGGATGGATCGACTTCTTACGTTAGTGGAGCTTGAGTGGAAAAGAGAAGCAGCATATGAGTGCTACAAGAGGAAAGCCACACAAGCGAAAGAAACGCACGACAAGAAACTGAAGGACAAAGGCATCAAGGAAGGAGAGCTTGTGCTAAGGTATGACAATCGACTTGACAATTGTTTTGATGCCAAGTTTGAAACTAGATGGCAAGGGCCATACATAGTCAAGAAGGCTTTCAATTCTAGTTACTATCAGCTTATGGACTTGAATGGTAAAGAGCACTCTAGGAAAATAAACGGGTATCGCTTGAAGCCCTATTTGAGTCGCCTTCTACCAAAGGATCTACCAAAGATCTGTCCAAAGGCCGCTGTCTCATATCTCGTCAAGGACTCTGAAGCACTCTCTTTGGAAAAGATGCTCTATGATGGTACATGAATATACCATCATCGTGGGGGAGGGCTAATGATAGCCGTTTTTCGGCTCTCCATAATTGCCATAGTAAGTTACTCCACCCTACCAAATACACCCAAACGCTATGGCTATCCTTACCATTTCACAGTACATAGGCATGTGTGAGTTAGGGGGCTTTTCCCATATCTTCTTAAAAACCCTCAGCTAGCTAGTCACTGGGCTAGTTGAGCCAAAAAAATAAAAAAATAAAAAACTAAAAGTATATTATGGCCTCTTTGTGTGTAAATATTTCATTTTATATATGGCCTAAATATAGGGATTTTTTATAATTATTTTGGTATTTTATTTAAATATTTGTACTTAGGTGTGTGTTTTATTAAACCTCTGTACACCTTCTTTCATCCTCTTACACCATAATTATATTTTTTGCCAATATGTACATACTCTAACCTCATATTTTTCCTTTATACAAATCACTCCCACATTTTCATCCTCACCCTCGTGAAAACAAAAAATTGCTTTCTACTCATTGGTTACGTTTATTATATTATTTACTTGGATACCTTTTCCTCTTTCACCCAAAATAATTCAAGGAGGGACCATATCATATGATTCCAATATCTTTCCATATCCATAACTCCTCCATATTTTTATTATTATTTTTACTCATTATTCTAACACCATGTGCTCATTGATAAGTCCATGAATAGTCTATACACTAGTCCCACCATGTATATATTTCTTTATTCACCAATAATCCTCCTCCATGCATGGTTCAAGGGCAACTTGGATGCTTTGTATTATAATATGACAAAGGAGGGGCTCACTCTTGGATGCATTGTACACATTCAACAAAGGAGGGGGCCACTAAAAGACTTTTGCAGGCATAAAAACAGGCTTTTTGGTGAGAAGTTTGGCACATATCTCCACTCAGAATTTGGAGCGGTGGTCAAAAGAGAAAATGTAGCTGACACTCTGAATAATCACCTCAAATGTTTTCATGATTTTTGGAGCTACCAGCAGTGAGCTATGATTTTTTGAGTGGACCCCAGTCTGCCCACTTTTCTCACAAGTAGCCATTAGTCTTCTCTCACCCTTCCACACACCTACTCACTCTTACACATCCCTCCCTCTCCTTCCCTCACTCAAACCTGCAATTTCCATGGCTTCTCCCACCCTCTTCACCATTACCCTTCTCTCTCATCCCTATAGTTCTTTTATGAACCTCTACATACATACACCCTCTCCATGTCTCTCTCTATTGCTTCTATGCTACAATTTCATTTACCTCTAAAATTCAGCATCTTAACCATGATAGCTTCTGCAAATTGAGGAATTTTCATCAACAAATCCTCTTTTCATCGTGGTGGTCAACCGTGGCGGCGGCGTAAAGAAGCGAAGAAGAAGAAGAAGACCAGTGGTCATTTTTTCCACAATTTACACAAGGGTGAGTTCAAGCTTCTTCAAAGCTTCACCATCTCAATGATTCTCTTTTAATTCACCCCTCTTCCTTCATCAAATCAACTCATCCTACCCATTGTAAATGTATCACTATCAATTCTAGTGATTATTACCACTAACAACTAACTTCTCTTGTAAAAATGCACCCACACTATCAACATATGGAGTAGGCAACCGCACAACTAAACCAAATTCACTCACTCCCATGGAAGTTTCTCTCCTTTCACCACATCAATAATTCTCTTACTTGAGCCCACATCCATGTGACTCAAGAGAAAAGAGAGACCCCATTCTCATTTGAAATTCATAAAAATTCATAATCCTTGATCTTTCCTAATAAAATTGATTAGGCTTAATCCTAATCAAGGCTTCTAAAACCTATAAATAGAACCCATTCCTCCTTGTAAAAGACATCACTATACCATTGCACACTATATTGAGCGTACCACATGCCAGTTCTATCTTGGTTGTAAAGAGAGAGTAAGCTTTCTATACACCATCACCTTGGTGCATAGAAAAACTTGAGCTAGTTTGAGCGAGTGCGAGTAGAAGACATTCTTCCTACCATTGTTGTATCTACCCCAACATCAATGAATTGGTAGTTTTGGGTGCAATTCATGTCCAAAGGCTCACGCTTCTCCTCCAATTTGGCTTGGCAAACTCATTCAGCTTCATAAGGTGACTTGTTTCATTGAAGGTTGTTGTTTTGTTGCTTGTGATTCATTAGCTATTGTTTGGCTACCATTGTAAGAGGGTGGATGGTGAGAGGGCTCCCATAACCCTAAGACAATGTGCTAGTGATGCTATAACCAAATCTTGTCACTTGATTCCGCAAGCTCTAGGTTCCTTTTTGTGCAAAATATAAAGTTGAAGCTAAGTTGTACACCATCTCTCTCTCTCTCTCTCTCTCTCTCTCTCTCTCTCTCTCTCTCTCTCTCTCTCTCTCTCTCTCGTGTTTTAGTGTGTGAGAGTGTTCCATTGGTGTTAGGGTTAGTGTAAATTCCTTGCTTGTTTGTGGGTTTCTCTAACGATTCTCCTCTTTTGCGTCCTAGTTCTCTCTTAAACTAGGTGGTGCCCCTTGTGTAGTTGGGATTTGGCTGTGGGTTTGTTGTTTTGGTTTGTGTTGTGTTGTGCCCCAACCCCATTGAGCAGCAAGGGAGCCTTGAAGGGTGTCTAGAGGTTGCTCTTCTTGTTGCCCGCCCCGGACCGCCTCAGCGTCAACGGTGGCCTTCAATGTTTCGGAGATGAAGACCACGGAGGACTTGATGAAGTCACTTGACGAGTGCTACGAGAAACCATCGGCATCGAATAAGGTATTTCTTATGAAGCGCTTGTTCAATCTAAAGATGGCAGAGAATGGTTCAGTTGCAGAACACCTAAATGACTTTAACACAAACATAAGTCAACTTCGATTTTGTGAAAATCAATTTCGATGACAAAGTGCGAGCTCTCCTTATACTATCATCTATACCAGATAGTTGGGATAGCCTTGTGATGGCTGTAACTAGTTCTATTTCTGGCACAAATACTCTTAAGTTTGATGATGTTGTGGGTGTTCTCCTTAGCGAGGAAATACGAAGGAGAAGCACAGGAGAATCATCAAGTGCTGCACTGTCAATGGAAACAAGAGGAAGGCCTAAGGAGAGGTTCAAAAACCAAAAGGGTCGTGATCGCTCAAGGCGGAGCAAGTCACGCACAAAGTCAGTTCTTGAATGTTGGAACTGCGGCAAGAAGGGCCACGTCAAGAAGGATTTTTGGTCCAAGAAGAAGAAGGAGACAGAGTCTCAAGGCAACAAGCCAACATCAGAGGCCAATGTGGCAGGTAAAGTAGAGAAAGATGCTCTAATTCTCTCATTAGACAATGTGTCTAATTCCTAGATAGTAGATTCCGGGGCTTCATTCCATGCGACACCACACAAGCAACATTTCCAAGACTACACCAAAGGTAATTTTGGGTATGTATACTTGGGAGATGATGAAGCTTGTGAGATTGTCGGCAAAGGTACAATTTCTGTCAAAACTGCTAACGGAAATGAATGGAAGCTTAAAGATGTTAGGCATGTTCCTTCTCTTTGCAAAAATTTAATCTCTACAGGACAATTGGATGATGAAGGTCACAACATTGCATTCGGAAACAAACGGTGGAAGATCTCAAAGGGATCTTTGGTGGTTTCCAAGGGAGAAAAGGTCGGTACACTTTACTTGTGTACTGTTAGCATGCAACCTTTAGCTTGTGCAACAACTACAGAAGTTGACAGTGCAGTGTGGCACTACCGGCTTGGGCATATGAGCGCCAAAGGAATGCAAATCCTTCAAACAAAGAAGCTTCTACCAGGTTTGAAAGAAGTGGACTTAGAGTTCTATGAAGATTGTGTTTATGGTAAACAAAAGAGGGTAAAATTTCAAAAATTAGGAAATGAAAGAAAAAATAAAAAACTTGAGTTGGTTCATTCTGATGTTTGGGGTCTTGCAAGTACAACATCACTTGGTGGCTCATTGTACTATGTAACATTCATAGACGATGCGACTAGAAAAACATGGGTTTATATCATGAAGAATAAATCCGATGTATTTTCCATATTTCAAAGGTGGAAAGCCTTTGTGGAGAATGAAACAGGTGCCAAGGTTAAATGCCTCAGATTCGACAATGGAGGCGAATATTGCAGCCAAGCTTTTGAAAGATTTTGTGCTAGCAATGGCATTTGGAGGCAAAGAACAACCCCAAGGACACCTCAACAAAATGGGATTTTGGAAAGGATGAATAGGACAATCATGGAGCGAGCACGAAGCATGCGGCTAAGCAGGCCTACTTTCACTGTCATGAGCTGGTCCTTGTTGCTGTTCACTTTGTAAGTCCGAGATTTGTCTTTGTAATTGATCCTCTGCTCTAAGCGCACTTTTGGCTATCATTAAGCGCTGTTTTCTTTCCAATTCCAGCTCTCTCTTTAGTGCCCCCACTTCTTCTTGCGGTTGGACCACTGGTGTTGTTGGTAGCAACGTTTTTTGTTTCTTTGCTCATTCTATCTCCCTTGCTTGTATATCTGTTACTGCTCTCAAATCCTTCACTTCAATTTGTAAGTCATCGATTACGACTTGCAAACTTTTGACTGTCTCCAGGGCATCTTGCTTTTCTTTTTCCAACCTTTGGATTTGTTCATCTCTGTCACTGACATCTTCAAGAAATAGATTGATTGTATCTTCACAAATGGCATTGAAATTTTCTGACTCCTGTAAATTTTCCTTGAGGAGGTTTACTCTGCTTTTGAGCCCTTAGATCTCAACATCTCTTATGCTGATCAGTTTAAGGGTGTCATCTTTTGCTCCTGCAACTTCAGAACTTCTTGATGGGTTGTTTCTAACTTCCTTTTGTTTGCCTTGTTCTGATCGGCTAACCACTGACTGTGTAGTCTTGTTCGGTTTAGTAGGGTCTCCATTGACTGTAAATCCAGGTCTATAGTAGCTTCCAACTCAATTTCTTGAGAGGAGGAAGATTTTTCTCTTGTCAGATCCACCTCTTTTTGCTTGTATGTATCAATGTGTGATACTGTTTCAGTGTTTGGGTGACCATCTGTCCTTTCTTCTTCTTCTTCATTGGGTGGTGTATGAACCCTCTCATCACGATGTGAGCTCTTTGAATGCGGACGAGAGTCAGCAGGTGGGGTTGATTGCCTTTCACTTGTCTCTGGCCTTGGAGATGGAGGTGGTGTTTCCTGATCTCGTGAAGTTGGCCTTAACTGATCTCTCAAGGTTTGGAGATCCTCCTCTTCAAGTAGCAGTCCTGGTTCATCCATAGCATTCCTTTCTTGGATGTACCTTTCAAACCAGTCCAACTCAAAAGTTGGGTTGTGTTTATTCTTTGTTCTCAATGTGTAAGTGCTACTAGAAGGTCTCCAAGTGGCTCCTACATCGCCTCGTAGAGATCTCTCGAGTACAAAGCCTTCTAGCATTCTTTCCATTTTTTCTACCTTCTGCAATCTGGTGTTGTTCTCCATTTCGATTTTCCGCATCTTTAGTCTCAAATCTTCTTCTTCAGTTTTTCTTTCTTCTTCCATCTTTTCCTGTGTACTTCTGGTTACTCTTTCCAGCTTGCGTCCTCCAATGGTGTTAGTAGAGGCCGGTACTTGCCTTTGTGACATGTCTTCAATATTCTCTCTTAACACCAGCCAGTCGTTTTGATGAGGAGCAGGTGGCAGCTGATCTGCTGCGCCTATGGCCTTGTATATTATTCTGGTGAGGACTTCTCCTCCTGCAATGTAATTTGGATTGTCCTGTCGTAGCTTTGTCACTTCCTGAAACAGATATGATGCATGATCTATATAGAACTCGTGTGTCATTCCCATAGCCCAGGTCAGTGTTGTTGAGATGACCCCGTGTGGTGTAGTGTATCTAGGCGGTCTCTTGCTGTAGCTCAACAAACACTGACTGTATACCTATGTGAGTTCTCTTACTTCCGGGTTTGCTATGAGTTCGAAAGAAGGCAGTTTGGATCTTTGCAGGTAGACTTTGAGGTTCTTCCTTCTTTCTCTCATGTTGGCTCCCTGATGAGACAATTTTAATGCCTCTTTGATGATTTCCTTTGTGATCTGAATCTCCATCACCTCATTATCCATGTCTGCCACCCTGCAAGTTCCATCTTCTTGGATAGTCTCAATTAGGTGTTGTACCCTCTTGAAATCTATCCCCACTGGTGGTAGTGAAACAAGGTTCCACAAGCCAACTTTTTCAGCCATGACCTTTGCGGTGATCTTTTCAGGTAATTTTCTGCCTCCTTGGGGATCATTACTGTATCCACTAAATTTCCTTTGTCATCCACATAGGAACCTTGGTAGATTTGAAAGGCTGCTGCCTGTTGCACATCTGTAGGTATCCAGGTGGCCGCAGGCTTTAATGAATTGGGTAGAAGTGCATAGGGTATTGCACCTTCCATTGCCAGGTTCTTGCCTTTTCTTTTTCCCGGAGAAGCATCCATGGACCCTGTATTCACAAATAACGGTTAATGTACAAACATAGTACTTCTCTTCTAAATTGATTACCACTTAATCATGCATCTAGGTGAGCCTTCTTAATCCCACGATGCGTTAAGGTAAAATGTTAGCAAATAGACAAGCTCTTTCATTGTCCGACTCTGATGGCTTCAAATTAATATTGATGATGAAGGAGAACAAGTCCAAATGACTTGAAATTTTGTGTGGTGTATGTGCGTAGGGCATGTAAGGTCACCCTATAGTCACAAACTGAAAATCAGCTCATTTGCAATTTCTGCCCAGTCTATCGCGATAGACTGGCTATCTTTTGTCAGGAGATATATTTTCCACATGTGACTTCACTAGTTGGTTCCTCATGTCTTGTACATGATCTGATCCCATTTCCATCTCAAATGGATGTCAAGTGACCCCTTTTTGGATCAACTTCCATTTTTTCAGATTCCCTCCAAGGAGATGTTGGTCTATCTCCCTCATTTTGTGTTGTTTTGGGCTCAAACTTAGTGGGTAGTCCTCTTGCATCATGCTGAAGCCAATTGTTGATTCCAATTTTTGATCAGATGGCCCTGTATCACTCTGCTTAGTCTATCGCGATAGACTGGGACTTAGTGTCATTTTGTCATATTTTGGCTCTATGATCATCTGTCTGCCTTCTCCTAGTTGATGTAAGGTTTCTTGACCTCTCACATGTGAATTTTAACCGTCTGCTATTGAGATGCCCTGGTGTGACTCTGAGTTGCTGTCAAGTCTATCTCAGCTTGCCATATGAGTCCATCTTGTCTCCAAATTTGGTGTACTGCCTCCATATGCTTCCCCAAGTCTATCCTTGTGAAAATATTGAAAATCCTTCCCCCAAAGATAAAAATAGCAAGTCTATCGCGATAGACTCAGTTACTTGGTCAAGAGAGAGCAATTTTTCACTTTGATTTGCTATTTGTGATCATTATCCCTTGTTAGTACCCCTTATGAAGTCAAAATAAAAAATTTACTTGTCTAAGTGTAATAGCAAGTCTATCGCGATAGACTCAGCATCTAGTCATTTTTACAAGTTTTTTGATGTTGGTTGACCACAATGGTGTTAGTAGGCTCTCCTAGACACACACATTAAGTTTTAATCAATTTAGAAAAGTGTACTCCCTGTTTGCAGCACTTAGCTGGTTCTGGAGTTGGAGTAGACCACTTAGGTGATGGTCGCCGTTCTTTTTGGTCATTGTATGACTCAGGCTGACTTTCATTTCCTTTTGACCTTCCATCAAAGCAGTCGGTTGTTCTTTTTGTGTTTACATCACCAAGAACAACCATTTGGACGTCTTTTTGGCTTGTTGCTGGCGTTTGCCCTAGTGGACGAGCTTTTTCGTGAGTGGACACATTCCAACTCGTAGTTGACCTCTTTTGGATGTACTCTGTCAAATTTGGTGTCATTTGGTCACTTGGTCGGCCCGTTAGAGTATCATGACACTTTGCGCAGTTTCTGTCAGATAGGGATGTTAGGCTCCGTTTTGAAGGAATTTTTCATGGTCTAACCATTCAGTTGGTTTGTCAAGGTTATTGGCTTGCTGCCTATGAGTTTTGGCTCATTTTCGATCACTTTGGTTCAGCCGCCCTTCTGCAGGTCCTATGAAATTAGGGTTTTTTGGGCGGCTTCCTTCACGCTTTTCGAGGTCATAGGCTTGATCCCTAAGCTATAGGCATTGTGCCTTTAAATTTTGGTTCCATTTTGTGGCCTCTAGGTCTTCCTAACAACCGATCTACAGTATGTGTGCACAGGTTGTGATGGTGGTGTTGGCGAGGTTTTGCGACTAACTGAAGTAAACAACACTTAGAGTCAGTGTTGAGTGACGAGCATACCTCTCATATCTGATGTCGATCTCGTGACCGTGCGCGATGGATGAGGTCCTGGAAGTCTCAACTGTTGTAGGGAGCTCTCTCTCTCTCACAATGGAAAATGACTCAAATGAGAAATTTCTAGCCTAGCCCCTCTATATGTAATTGAGACTCCGACACGAAATTTTCCCATCTTTTACCTGTTGGCCATAACTTTTTACGAGATGCGGTTTAGGCTCGCAAATTTCCTGATTTGGACCTCGTTTGCTCCAATTCTACAATTTTGCAGATTTCTCCTTTTGGAGGTCCCGTCATGACGGTGGTCATTTTTGCCCTGTCACCTTCGTAGTCCCTATTCAATTTCTGTGTCTTCTTTACCTCGCTCTGATCAGGCGTCTCTTCTGTTGTGTTTCCATCTAGATTATGGATTTTTTTCTATATTTTTTGCTCGAAAATGGATAAAATAAAGCAAATACATCCCAAAATAACCCAAAAATAGCAATTCTAACCTATAAAAATACCAATGAAAAGCAAAACACTTTGTAGCACACTTTTCTCTTGTCTATGTACATTCTCACTCTTAATTGTCAACCTTGGCCAATTTTTTGATGTTTTTCGACGGTTTTTTGGCTAGTTTTGACTCTCTTTATACTATATACACATCCCTAGGGGCTCATATATGATCATTTGGTCCCCAATTCTGATTAATTAGGAGGGCATATTCTTTTCCCAAAATCACACAATAAAATGCAAAAATGGTTGAAAAACTAATCACAAACATTGCCCTCTAATATATGATGTGAGTCCGTATTTGGAATGCCTCCTCCCTTCCTAGTTGGAGTCCTCTTGGACGAAAGGGTCGTCAAGTGTATTGGCTGTGCGTGGGCATGAACTCGTGCTAATGCAGGCCTTGTAATGTAGCCCTATATGCATGCACAGTCAATGCATTTAGAAAAAAATTATGCGGTGTAAGAGGAAGGTATAAGCGGTTTGCTTATTGGCATTTGTCGTTTAGGTTTCCTGTGGTAGCCTAAGTTGGCTGGCAAAGTTTCTTTGCAAGAAGAAGTTGTAAATCTGCCGCTCTTTGTTTGATTGTTTTCCACGGTTTTTGAATTGGTTATGTGGCTCCTTTGAAGTCGATATTGTTGTATATTTTGTTGCATGTTCTGGTGGAACATTCTTTCGTTTCCATTGGATGACTTTGGTCGTACAGATCCTCGTAGTTGTTGTTGTGGATTCTGCTTGTTTTCGCGTGCTGGTTGTATGATTTAGATTGTCATTGACAGTTGTAGACAACTGTTCGTTGGTCTTCTTTGGCATCCATACTTGTGTTGTTGGCGCTTTTTGAATTGGTAATTTTGGACGCCATACCAATATAGTCCATTGCGGCTGGTTGATAATTGTTCTTTGAAGCTTTGCTGGCTTTTGGTGTTTTGTCTGTTCTTCTGTCCACTTTTTTATAGGAATTAAGCTGTCTTTCTTGAGCCAGACTTGATATTTCCGCCCTTGATGAAATTATGCCTCGGCTAGATCTGTACATCATACCCAAACTTGCCTGGTTCCTGCATGATTGTTGATTTTTGATAATACATTTCTTGACATGTAAACTTTGTTTGTTGTTGGTCAATGCTTTGCGGATGTATTGACTCCTGTCTCCACCTTGACATGTATTGGTCATATGATAAGAAGGGTTCTGAAAAGTTTTCATTTCTGAACAGTGCTTCATTAGTATCCAAATCAATGAATACCCTGTTAGCCTTCATCCATGACACTACTAAGATACACGGCGTTGCTGATCTAATTGGTGGCAGTACATGAAATTTGTTAGTGTACATGTGTGCCTGCATTGTGATTGGTAATATAATAGACCACAATGTGGTCACCTCATCACCCGATGCTACTTTCAACCTGTGTGTCTCTGGGAATTTCCTCATTGGTCCAAGTTTCTGAAAAAGCTCAAAGCTGGTGACACTCAATTTTGCCCCAGTATCAAGCAATGCATAGATTTCAACTTGTTTTGTTCCTGCATAAGCTTTTATGTAAGAACTACACCACGTATTTTCCAAGTTGTCAGTGGTGCTTTCGTCCTGAGCCATAAAGTCTGTTATTGTCTTTGCTAATTCTTCGCTTTGTATATCCGCTTCGATTGTTCAGAATGTCAAAAGAGGATATTCGTCACTCATCATTGGTGTGACCATGTTTATTGTCCTTAGAAACTGCTTTCGCTTAGCAATGCGTTCCTTGGCTTCTTGTTGTGCCTGGTCCTGAATTCGTTGCTGTTCCTGTCTATAGGCTTTGCCATAATGCAATTGAAACAAAATTTCCGGTGTTAAAGGTAGATGATACTTTTTCAAACGACACCCACTAATCCAGTTCAGCATTTCTTTTCCATCTAGTGTCGACAGTTTTACTGCTCCGCTGGACGATATTTCTTGGATCAAATAAGGCCCCATTCCTCTTTTCTTTAGCTTCTTGGCATGCTGTTTAAGGGTGTATACTAAGACATAGTCGCCCATTTTGAAGTCCTTGTTTTTGACATGTTTGTCAAAAAACTCTTTCTGTTGTCTTTTTTTTGCATATATGGCTGCTACAGCATTGAGTCGTAACTCATCTAATTTTTCAAGGTCCGCTAACCATTCTGAAAGCTCATGCCCCGTCCAGTCTAATTGTGTAGGTACCCTTAGTGTGGGAATCAAAAATTCAATAGGCAATATTGCATTTAACCCATATACCATATTAAATGGTGTAGCATTGAGTGTTGTTTTATATGCAACTCGATAAGCCCACAATGCTGAATATAGCATTTAATCCCAATCCGTTCTTGTTTCACTAACCAATTTTGTAAGAACTGTTTACAATATTTTGTTGGTCGCTTCTGGTTGACCATTGGCTTGTGGATGGTAGGATGCGGATTTGTGATGAATTACCATAAACTCATTTAAGAGATGTTGGATAACTTCATTTACAAAGTGTGTCCCTCTATCACTCACCAGCTCGATTGGAGGGCCATAACGTGTAAACACATATTCATATAAGAATTGTGCTGTGGTTCTAGCCTCTGCTTTCGTTGTGGCTTTTGCTTACACCCATTTGGTCATGTAATCCGTGCCCACTATGATATATTGTGCTTGTGAACGATACACTGGTGGAGTTATAGGACCAACAAAGTCCAATCCCCATTTAGCAAATGCTCGAGCACTCATCATTGGTCTTAAAGGCATTTCGTCTCTTTTAACTGGTACCTTAGTGCGTTGACATTCATCACACCTTTTCATGAATTCTGCTGCATCTTGAATCATGGTCGGCCACCATATGCATGCAACCATAATGATTTTTACGGTTCTCTCCGTTGAAAAGGGACCTCCTACTATGCCTGCATGAGATTGTTCCAATAATGGAAAGTAGTCATTTTCATGAGGAACTAACCTCAACTGGTCATCAGTTCCTCTTTTATACAATTGGTCACTAATGAGGGTATACCTATTCGCTTCGATTCGTAAAGACTTTTGTCTGGCTTTAGACCAATCTCCTGGCAACTCCTTATTAGTCAAATATTCCACAATAGCATGACTCCATGCGGGTGCTACTTTCACTTGGTATAATGTGGCATAATCCACAGTGGTATTGGATGTGCAAAAGTTGCATTTCTTGATGTAATTAGCTACACCGCCTGCCATTCCTGGCCAATACACTCCGAGTCTTCTTAATTGTTCATAGGTCATTTGATTTCCTTGATGGAATCCCCCTGTTTGTGTATGGGCCTCCTCTAGATATGCGTCGTACTCCTCTGGGCCTATACACAACCTTAGAATCCCATGGGCCGGTAGTCAATGGCCGCTTGTCGGAAGTCAATGGCCGGTGGCCGAATTCAAAAGCGAACTTGTCTTCTCAAGGGCGGCCATACATGGGCGGATTGGAGGGTCCGATTTGGACTTATTCACACAAGGGCAGCTACACATGGCTGCCTCTCATAAGAGAGGGCAGCCCTTTTGGCCTATAAAAGAAGGCCATTTCTACACACCTTTTACAGTGTGAAGTTGATGCAACAAGGTGAGTGTGAGGTGATGAGAGTGAAGCAAGGCAGGAGCTCCATTAAGGGTATAATCCCTTTGTAAACTACTTCTTATTTTGAAGTACTAAAGCCATTGAGTGGCTGCTTTCCCGTGGACGTAGCCCACATTGGGTGAACCACGTATATCGTGTGTACTCTCTCTCTCTCTCTCTCTCTCTACTCTATAATCTCGTGTATGTAAATTTGTCTCTCTCCATTAAGTAATCTACTCAATTATCTATTTAGCTATGTCTTATTTCCTAACAACTGGTATCAGAGCAAGGTTTGCTCGTAGATAAATTATCTCAAGGAAAGGATTCTTTGAATTGAGTGGGAGTTATGGCGGAGGAAGGGAAGCTCAAGATTGAGAAGTTCAACGGCAAAAACTACCAACATTGGAAGATGCAGATTGAAGACTATCTCTATCAGAAGGACCTCTATTTGCCACTAGGCGGTCTTGCAAAGAAGCCCGCAAGAATGGCAGATGAATCATGGATTGTCCTTGATCGAAAGGCACTGGGAACAATCCGGTTAAGCTTGACGTCAACGGTGGCCTTCAATGTTTTGGAGATGAAGACCACATAGGACTTGATGAAGTCACTTGACGACTTCTACGAGAAACCATCGGCATCGAATAAGGTATTTCTTATGAAGCGCTTGTTCAATCTAAAGATGGCAGAGAATGGTTCAGTTGCAGAACACCTAAATGACTTTAACACAAACATAAGTCAACTTCGATTTTGTGAAAATCAATTTCGATGACAAAGTGCGAGCTCTCCTTATACTATCATCTGTACCAAATAGTTGGGATAGCCTTGTGATGGCTGTAACTAGTTCTATTTCTGGCACAAATACTCTTAAGTTTGATGATGTTGTGGGTGTTCTCCTAAGCGAGGAAATACGAAGGAGAAGCACAGGAGAATCATCAAGTGCTGCACTGTCAATGGAAACAAGAGGAAGGCCTAAGGAGAGGTTCAAAAACCAAAAGGGTCGTGATCGCTCAAGGCGGAGCAAGTCACGCACAAAGTCAGTTCTTGAATGTTGGAACTGCGGCAAGAAGGGCCACGTCAAGAAGGATTTCTGGTCCAAGAAGAAGAAGGAGACAGAGTCTCAAGGCAACAAGCCAACATCGGAGGCCAATGTGGCAGGTAAAGTAGAGAAAGATGCTCTAATTCTCTCATTAGACAATGTGTCTAATTCCTGGATAGTAGATTCTGGGGCTTCATTCCATGCGACACCACACAAGCAACATTTCCAAGACTACACCAAAGGTAATTTTGGGTATGTATACTTGGGAGATGATGAAGCTTGTGAGATTGTCGGCAAAGGTACAATTTCTGTCAAAACTGCTAACGGAAATGAATGGAAGCTTAAAGATGTTAGGCATGTTCCTTCTCTTCGCAAAAATTTAATCTCTTCAGGACAATTGGATGATGAAGGTCACAACATTGCATTTGGAAACAAACGGTGGAAGATCTCAAAGGGATCTTTGGTGGTTTCCAAGGGAGAAAAGGTCGGTACACTTTACTTGTGTACTGTTAGCACGCAACCTTTAGCTTGTGCAACAACTATAGAAGTTGACACTACAGTGTGGCACTACCGGCTTGGGCATATGAGCGCCAAAGGAATGCAAATCCTTCAAACAAAGAAGCTTCTACCAGGTTTGAAAGAAGTGGACTTAGAGTTCTGTGAAGATTGTGTTTATGGTAAACAAAAGAGGGTAAAATTTCAAAAATTAGGAAATGAAAGAAAAAATAAAAAACTTGAGTTGGTTCATTTTGATGTTTGGGGTCTTGCAAGTACACCATCACTTGGTGGCTCATTGTACTATGTAACATTCAAAGACGATGCGACTAGAAAAACATGGGTTTATATCATGAAGAATAAATCCGATGTATTTTCCATATTTCAAAGGTGGAAAGCCTTTGTGGAGAATGAAACAGGTGCCAAGGTTAAATGCCTCAAATTCGACAATGGAGGCGAATATTGCAGCCAAGCTTTTGAAAGATTTTGTGCTAGCAATGGCATTTGGAGGCAAAGGACAACCCCAAGGACACCTCAACAAAATGGGATTTTGGAAAGGATGAATAGGACAATCATGGAGCGAGCACGAAGCATGCGGCTACATACAGGCCTACTTTCACTGTCATGAGCTGGTCCTTGTTGCTGTTCACTTTGTAAGTCCGAGATTTGTCTTTGTAATTGATCCTCTGCTCTAAGCGCACTTTCGGCTATCATTAAGCGCTGTTTTCTTTCCAATTCCAGCTCTCTCTTTAGTGCCCCCACTTCTTCTTGCGGTTGGACCACCGGTGTTGTTGGTAGAAACGTTTTTTGTTTCTTTGGTCATTCTATCTCCCTTGCTTGTATATCTGTTACTGCTCTCAAATCCTTCACTTCAATTTGTAAGTCATCGATTACGACTTACAAACTTTTGACTGTCTCCAGGGCATCTTGCTTTTCTTTTTCCAACCTTTGGATTTGTTCATCTCTGTCACTGACATCTTCAAGAAATACATTGATTGTATCTTCACAAATGGCATTGAAATTTTCTGACTCCTGTAAATTTTCCTTGAGGAGGTTTACTCTGCTTTTGAGCCCTTAGATCTCAACATCTTTGATGCTGATCAGTTTAAGGGTGTCATCTTTTGCTCCTGCAACTTCAGAACTTCTTGATGGGTTGTTTCTAACTTCCTTGGAGATGGAGCTGGTGTTTCCTGATCTCATGAAGTTGGCCTTAACTGATCTCTCAAGGTGTGGAGATCCTCCTCTTGAAGTAGCAGTTTTGGTTCAGCCATAGCATTCCTTTCTTGGATGTACCTTTCAAACCAGTCCAACTCAAAAGCTGGGTTGTGTTTATTCTTTGTTCTCAATGTGTAAGTGCTACTAGAAGGTCTCCAAGTGGCTCCTACATCGCCTCGTAGAGATCTCTCGAGTACAAAGCCTTCTAGCATTCTTTCCATTTTTGCTACCTTCTGCAATCTGGTGTTGTTCTCCATTTCCACTTTCCGCATCTTTAGTATCAAATCTTCTTCTTCAGTTTTTCTTTCTTCTTCCATCTTTTCCTGTGTACTTCTGGTTACTCTTTCCAGCCTACGTCCTCCAATGGTGTTAGTAGAGGCCGGTACTCGCCTTTGTGACATGTCTTCAATATTCTCTCTTAACACCAGCCAGTCGTTTTGATGAGGAGCAGGTGGCAGCTGATCTGCCGCGCCTATGGCCTTGTATATTATTCTGGTGAGGACTTCTCCTCCTGCAATGTAATTTGGATTGTCCTGTCGTAGCTTTGTCACTTCCTCAAACAGATATGATGCATGATCTATATAGAACTCATGTGTCATTCCCATAGCCCAGGTCAGTGTTGTTGAGATGACCCCGTGTGGTATAGTGTATCTAGGCGGTCTCTTGCTGTAGCTCAACAAACACTGACTGTATACCTGTGTGAGTTCTCTTACTTCTGGGTTTGCTATGAGTTCGAAAGAAGGCAGTTTGGATCTTTGGAGTGATAGGCATTTTTCAGCTCTCCATAATTGCCATACTAAGTTACTCCACCTACCAAATTCACCCAAACGCTATGGCTATCCCTACCATTTCACTGTACATAGGCGTGTGTGAGTTAGGAGGCTTTTCCTATATCTTCTTAAAAACCCTCAGCTAGCTAGTCACTGGGCTAGTTGAGCCAAAAAAATAAAAAAAATAAAAAAATAAAAGTATATTATGGCCTCTTTGTGTGTAAATATTTCACTGTATATATGGCCTAAATATAGGGATTTTTTCTTATTATTTTGGTATTTTATTTAAATATTTCTACTTAGGTGTGTGTTTTATTAAACCTATGTACACCTGCTTTCATCCTCTTACACCATAATTATATTTTTTGCCAATATGTACATACTCTAACCTCATATTTTTTCTTTATACAAATCACTCCCACATTTTCATCCTCACCCTCGTGAAAACAAAAAATTGATTTCTACTCATTGGTTACGTTTATTATATAATTTACTTGCATACCTTTTCCTCTTTCACCCAAAATAATTCAAGGAGGGACCATATCATATGATTCCAATATCTTTCCATATCCATAACTCCTCCATATTTTTATTATTATTTTTACTCATTATTCTAACACCATGTGCTCATTGAGCTAAAGTCCATGAATAGTCCATACACTAGTCCCACCATGTATATATTTCTTTATTCACCAATAATCCTCCTCCATGCATGGGTCAAGGGCAACTTGGATGCTTTGTATTATAATATGACAAAGGAGGGGCTCACTCTTGGATGCATTGTACAAATTCAACAAAGGAGGGGGCCACTAAAAGATTTTTGCAGGCCTAAAAACATGCTTTTTTGGTGAAAATTTTGGCACCTATCTCCACTCCAAATTTGGAGCGGTGGTCAAAAGAGAAATTCTAGCTCACACTCTGAATAATCACCTCATAATTTTTCATGATTTTTGGAGCTACCAGCGGTGAGCTATGTTTTTCTTAATTGAACCTCAGTCTGCCCACTTTTCTCACAAGTAGCCCTTAGTCTTCTCTCACCCTTCCACACACCTACTCACTCTTACACATCCCTCCCTCTCCTTCCCTCACTCAAAACTGCAATTTCCATGGCTTCTCCCACCCTCTTTACCATTACCCTTCTCTCTCATCCATATAGGTCTTTTATGAACCTCTACATACATACACTCTCTCCATGTCTCTCTCTATTGCTTTTGTGTTACAATTTCATTTACCTCTCCTAAAAATATCTAAAATTCAGCATCTTAACCATGATAAATTCTGAAAATTGAGGAATTTTCATTAACAAATCCTCTATTCATTGTGGTGGTCAACCGTGGCGGCGGCGTAAAGAAGCGAAGAAGAAGACTAGCGGTCATTTTTTCCACAATCTACACAAGGGTGAGTTCAAGCTTCTTCAAAGCTTCACCATCTCAATGATTCTCTTTTAATTCACCCCTCTTCCTTCATCAAATCAACTCATCCTACCCATTGTAAATGTATCACTAACAATTCTAGTGATTATTACCACTAACAACTAACTTCTCTTGTAAAAATGCACCCACACTATCAACATATGGAGTAGGCAACCGCACAAGTAAACCAAATTCACTCACTCCCATGGAAGTTTCTCTCCTTTCACCACATCAATAATTCTCTTACTTGAGCCCACATCCATGTGACTCAAGAGAAAAGAGAGACCCCATTCTCATTTGAAATTCATAAAAATTCATAATCCTTGATCTTTCCTAATAAAATTGATTAGACTTAATCCTAATCAAGGCTTCTAAAACCTATAAATAGAACCCATTCCTCCTTGTAAAAGACATCACTATACCATTGCACACTAGATTGAGCGTACCACACGCCAGTTCTATCTTGGATGTAAAGAGAGAGTAAGTTTTCTATACACCATCACCTTGGTGCATAGAAAAGCTTGAGCTAGTTTGAGTGAGTGCGAGTAGAAGATATTCTTCCTACCATTGTTGTATCTACCCCAACATCAATGAATTGGTAGTTTTGGGTGAAATTCATGTCCAAAGGCTCACGCTTCTCCTCCAATTTGGCTTGGTAAACTCATTCAGCTTCATAAGGTGACTTGTTTCATTGAAGGTTGTTGTTTTGTTGCTTGTGATTCATTGGCTATTGTTTGGCTACCATTGTAAGACGGTGGATGGTGAGAGGGCTCCCATAACCCTAAGACAATGTGCTAGTGATGCTATAACCAAATCTTGTCACTTGATTCCGCAAGCTCTAAGTTCCTTTTTGTGCAAAATATAAAGTTGAAGCTAAGTTGTACACCATCTCTCTCTCTCTCTCTCTCTCTCTCTCTCTCTCTCTCTCTCTCTCTCTCTCGTGTTTTAGTGTGTGAGAGTGTTCCATTGGTGTTAGGGTTAGTGCAAATTCCTTGCTTGTTTGTGGGTTGCTCTAACGATTCTCCTCTTTTGCGTCCTAGTTCGCTCTTAAACTAGGTGGTGCCCCTTGTGTAGTTGGGATTTGGCTGTGGGTTTGTTGTTTTGGTTTGTGTTGTGTTGTGCCCCAGCCCCATTGAGAAGCACGGGAGCCTTGAAGGGTGTCTAGAGGTTGCTCTTCTTGTTGCCCGCCCCGGACCGCCTCAATTTTGGTGCCCCCACGGAGGACAGGCTTGTGTATGTTTTGTGAAGGCTCAACCTTTAGCATAATCAAGTAGCTTGCATGAATCACGAGAATTTGTATGATCCCTTCATTCCCATTGCAAGGCAAAAGGTACACATAATTGTTAGTACTAAGTTGCAATTTCAGCGAGTAATTCGTAGAATTTTAGGTCCTCTTAGGTTAGTAGAGATAAACGCATCAATAAATCCTTTTATTTTGCCTCTCATTAGTTACGACCTTAGTTTGTACGTCTATATTTTTGTTTTGTTTTAAGAATTAGGTCATGCATAGACCATGGATAATGGCCCAGGAATACACGTTTTTCCCTTTCATTTCACTCCACACATTAGAGTAAACATTGCAATTAGTAGAAAAATCCATTTTCAACAACGTATGGTATTCATGTTTGGTGCCCAAAGAGTAGGAGAAATTCTCGCGTCACCAAACCCTGTCATTCTACCTCTTATTGATTATCATAGGTCATTTGATGTGAATATTTTTATTTTGTTGTAGAATAGATTGCAATTTAGAAAATATTATTGTGTAAATCTTTTAAAGAAAGAAAAAAAAAACGTCACTTTAAAATCAGTTCAATGGAGAGCCAACGCCAAATGTCTGGATATCCTCTTTTCTTTGGAGAGCCTGGAGAGGATGCATAATTATTTCTAGCGAATTTCAAGATGTCTTGCCGTATCAAGAGGATAGTAACTGATCAAGAACGTGTAGAAATGTTTGAGGTAGTCCTTAGGAAAGATGCTAGCACTTGGTTTGAATCTTTGCCTGAGAAAGTTAAAGGGAATTACACGGAAGTTTTGAATTGTTTCAAGAAATACTTCTTTGATCCCCAAAACACTCAGAAATTATGGCAAGACATTGTTTCTCATAAGCAAAAAGACTTAGATGACTACTACTTGTACAAGCAAGAGTTCCTACGTCTTTGGGCTCTATGGATACGAAATGTTGCTAACCCTGGGGATGGTGTAGAATTTCTTAAGAAGGAGAGGTTCATAGCCGGACTCTTTCCTGACCTTAAGGTAGAAGTTGAGGCGGATGCACCTGCTACCTTTGATGCAGCTTAAGGGGGGAGGTTCCAATAGAAGGTCTTAGACCCAAAGGTAAGTCACAAGCATCAACATCTAAGGAGCTTCCTGAGGTAACGGCGTAAGCAGCTTGTCAATTCACCTTGCACAAGCCGTAGGTCCAAAGGGACAAGCAAAGAAGTCTGAACAGTGAGACCCACAACCGAGGAGAGTCTTGCAATGTTGGAATTGCGGTGAGTCTGGATATGGGATGTATAATTGTCCTAGGCCCCGTGGGGAGCCAGGGAGACCTAAATTGAATTACCCAGTGATGAATGCAGGTGAAGGAACTAGTTAGCAACCACGGCTCATACAAAGGCCAAATGGAGCAAGACCACCTCCACAAGGAGTGGAAGGAGTTCCACCTTTGCCAGACCCAAACGTGCATGTGGTAGAGGTGACAAATTCAAGAGAGGTTGACATGGAGGCAAATGGCATTAAGCGTGGCCGTGGGAAAGGTAAGGAGAAAGAAGGAGTTAAATCACAAAGTGACCATGGACGAGAAAAGAAGGCAAAGGGGACCAAGGAAGCCAAGAGGACTCGACGTCGTATCAACCTCCAAGACTTTCCTCTTGGACATGGAATGGCTCCATACAACCTATTGGAAGACATGAGAGGTAAGGGTCCTGATATCTCATGGCCTCAATTTCTTGCATTATGTCCACAAGTTAGGAGGGATTTAACAAGGGTAGTTAGCACTAGGAGAAAGGTAAAAGAGAGTGTGCCTGTTGTAAAAATTGCACAAGCTGAAACAAATGAGGACATTACACCTGTGCTAGATTGTTACATAAAAGGGAGATTGGTTAGGAAAGGTCTAGTGGATGGGGGTGCACAAATTTGCATCATGACAGAGGGACTCATGAAAAAACTAGGCATGCACATCCATGAGACACCTGAAATTAAGGTCAAGATGGCAAAAAATAGCAAGGCTAGGTGCGTAGGCATTTGTAAAAATGTTCTTGTGGAGGACTTTGGCATTAAGAAGGAAGTGGATTTCTATGTCATGTCTACCAAAGGAAATGGTTACCCATTTATCCTAGGGAGACCATGGCTAATGAAAATGCGAGCTTTGCAGGATTGGGAGAGTGGAAAGCTAATTTGCAGGAACGACAATCATAAGAAGGTTGTCTTTGACATGAAGGAGCAACGCCAAGAGGAGCTCCATGAAGAATCATCTCAAAGCGAGACGGAAGAAGGTTGGACCGATAACACTTCAGAAGAAGAAAGTAGCGGCAGCATTACTGAAGAGGAGTCTTCCATCGAAGTCATGGGGGTAAGGTTTAAGCCAACCAATCAAGAGACCTCTTGTCAAGGTTTGGAGGAGGTAGGTTCCCAAGAGAACCAAAAAGTGGAAGATGAAAGAATGCTAGAAGGTATGCTATCTACAACACTTACAAAGGATGAAAGAGAGGAGTTCAAATGTGTGCTAAGGAAATTTCCTAGGCTTTTTGCTAAAGACTACACTGATGTGCGTGGAGTAGATGCTGTTCAACACAAAATTGAGTTGAAGCCAGAGGCCACACATAAGGCTCAGAAGCTACGAAGGCTAGGAGTCATCAAGGAGCAGTCTTTCCTCAAGGAGGTAAGAAAGCTTCTAGCAGCAGGTTTCATTTATCCAGTGGATAATTCAGAGTGGGTCTCTCCCGTTGTTGTCACTCCTAAGAAAAACGGAAAGTGGAGGGTGTGTGTGGATTACTGTCCACTCAATGAGGCAACAAAAAGAGATCACTTTCCTCTCCCGTTTCAGGATGAGATACTAAATGAGGTAGCTGGTCATGAGAAGTACACTGTGTGTGATGGCTACTCAGGCTACTTTCAAATAGGTATCGCATTGGAAGATCAATTGAAAACAACCTTTATCACTCCTTGGGGTTGTTATGCTTTTAGAGTCATGCCATTTGGTCTGACAAATGCTTTGCAACATTCCACGTTTAATGAACATGGTGTTTCAAGCATTCTTTGGAAAGTCAATTAGGGTGTTCATTGATGATTTCAGCATTTATAGCTCAAAATCATTGCATCTACAAAGGGGAGAAGAAGGTTTAAAGAAGCTCTATGACATGGGAGGTCAACTCAACCCCGACAAGTGCCACATAGGTGAGGATGAAGTGATCTTGCTTGGTCACAAGGTTTCCTATAAAGGCATTGAGGTGGATCCTTCAAAGGCAAAGGCTCTTATTGAGATTCCATCACCGAAGAGTCTTAAGGAGGTCATCTCTTTCATTCAGAAGGTGAAGTATATGTCACGCTTCATTCACTTAGCCTCGGAGTTGCTTCATCCTTTGCAAAAGTTGACACAACAAGTAGAATTTGCATGGTCTGATGAGCTTGAAGAGTATTTTTGTAACATTAGAGTCATTTTGTCAGAGCTACCAACACTCATGCCTCTTTGTTGGGAGTACACATTCTTTGTTAGCTCTAGTGTTGGAAGGGAAACAATTGGTGCTGTGTTGCTACAACAAGATCCCCACAGTACAAGGATGCGACCCATCTACTTTGCTAGTAGGGTCATGAATTCTTTGGAGAGAGACTAAACGGAGGCAGAACTCATGATGCTTTCTCTCATGTTTACGTGAGAAAGTTTAGATCCTACCTGCTACCAAAACCTTTTGTAATTCTCACTGCAGAAAATTTGTTCCCTTGGGTGTCATCTCAAATGAATCTTAGTACTAGGATCTCAAAGTGGATTATGGAGTTGCAAGAGTTCCAATACTCTTTCAAGGTAGAAGATAGTGTGCGTGCACAATTGGCAGGGATTCTCACTTATAGGGTACATGAGAAGGAAATTAAGGTGCCTCAAGTAAAGACCCTACCATTGCCACCACCAAAAAGTATAATTCCCAATGCTTTTACCTTGTTCTTTGATGGAGCTTTTCGACGAGCCACAGGGAAAGCAGGGGGAGGGCTAGTGTTGCTCAACCCAAGTGGAGAGGTGGTCATGAAAGAGAAGGTCAATCTACCAGGTTCAACTAGCAACAATGAAGCAGAATACGACACACTACTTCATGGTTTGAAGATGTGCATTGGCCAAGGGATAAAACGTCTCATGGTAAAGGGAGATGCACTTCTCATTGTTAAACAGATTTTAGGCATTTGGGCATGCAAGAATGAAAGCTTAAGGACAAAAGTTCATGCCATTCGTAAGATGTTTAATCAGTTTGAAGAAGTGCAACTATATCATATTCCGAGGAAACAAAATGAAGATGCCGATTTACTTGCACAACAAGCAGTTACATGTGTTGAGAGAGAAGTGCAGGTCATCATGGTGGCAGCAGTTGTCAAGCAACCGAGATACCAGGGATTGGAGTCATTGGCTCCCATTATTGGCTACATTTTGGAGGGTGAGTTTACACAAGACTTCACGAAGGCTCAGAAGAGGAGACTCATGAAGAAGGCAAGTTTCTATCTCTTCCTAGAAGGCTCCCTCTAGCAAAAAGGGAAGGATCAAGTGTGAAGAAGAGTACCAACTATCAAGGAAATTCCAGCCATTCTAAAAGGTTTGCATGAAGAGGCATGTGGTGGTCATTTTGCCCAAGAATGAACTGTGAAGAAGATTTTGCTTGCGGGGTATGTTTGGCCAAGCTTGCATATGGATGTTCAACATTGGTGTAAAAGCTGTCACAATTGTCGATAAATGGAAATAGAAGGTTGGTGCATGGCCCGAGGCAAATAGTTCTTGCAAATGGACCCTTTGAAAAGTGGGGCATTGATGCTATGGGTCCTCTGCCTAGGACAAAAAATGGTAAACTCTACATTCTAGTGGTTGTAGACTATATGACTAGGTGGGTGGAAGCTCAAAGTGTGGCAAGAGTGAATGAGAGGACAGTTAGCAAGTTTGTGTACAATCACATTTGTTGCAGATTTGGCACACCTTTGGAGATTGTTTCAGATAATGGTCCAGGGTTTAGGAAGGGCTTGCTCACAGAAGTTTGTGAAGAGCTTCACATTCTACATTGTCATAGCACACCATACTACCCACAATCAAATGGTTTGGTGGAGAAGGCTAATGGTGTCATTGCAGGAATCATTAGAAAGATGGTGCAAAACAAGAAAAAATTATGGGATGACTTCTTGGATGGTGCCTTGTGGGCATATCGAACCACATATAGGGTGTTGGTGCAATTGGAGCTATGTAACCATGGCGGTGCAGGGAAGAAGATCCAGCAGAAGGCAAGAGAGAGAGAGAGAGAGAGAGAGAGAGAGAGAGAGATCTCGACACAGGAAAAACTCGCGCTATGATTGAATTTCTTAAAGTGTAAAAACCTTACAAGTATAAAAATAGCCAAAACTTTCCATGCAAGACTTGAGCTCTAAGTGAAGCTAACCTGCATGCTATAGGGGACAATGCCCACGGGCTTGACATATCTAACAATCCCCCCCTCAAGCCCGAACTAGGACAAGCAGCTCATGATACCTCGAGTTTTTGGTATACTCGTCAACCATGAGTTTTAGGTTTTCTCACAACCAAGGATTTTTGGTTTATCCATAACCTGGTGCTAGGTCAGTAACCCCCCCTTGAACAGATAGGGTGTAGGTCAAAAAATTTAGCTACCAAAAGTGGAGTTTTTGGTTCACTGCCAAACCTTGGGTTTAAGGTGTACCCAGTAACCTCATGAGGAGCGGACAAAATGGTACTTGAGAACAAAAAATTGATAAATTGGGAGGTCTTACCACTTATGGGTGGCAGTGTCTATAGCCCGTACAATTTATTTTGACTAAATAACATGAAAAGAGTTGATCTAATAAATTTCCTCATCAACGGAATATATTGGAGATTCAGTGTCTCCCTCAACCACATGAATTTGAGTTTTACCCTTTTGAAAGCACTTATTTGATGGATGATTTGTTTTACCACAGTGAACACAAGGATTCTTCTTGAAACAGTCTTTCGTCTGATGATTGTTGCGCCCACAAATGGCACAAGTTCTGGTTCCATTGAATGGTCGAGATGAAGCTGCTGTAGCAGCACATTTAGTGACTGTATATGCATTGGAAGTATCAGAAGAACTGGTGGGTGACACGGCATTCGAGACTGTATATGCCCTGGGAATAATAGTAGAATTGGTACTAGGTACCCTGCGTTCTTCTTCCTACAATGAATTGATGATACCATCCAAGGAGGGCAACGGATCTTTCTCTTTTAAAACAGTAACAATTTGATGAAATTTGTCAGTCAAACTTTTTAACAAAATGGCTATGAGATCTTCTTCTGGTACTGAAGCTTCGACATAAACAAGTTGAGTTCTAATACTCTTCAGTCTATTGGCTAAAGCTGAAATATTTTCATCTTCACGCATGCGGATGGAATATAATTCCATTTTTAAACTCATTTTTGAATACTTAGCTTTGGCACCGAAAAGCTTCTCTAACTCTATCCAAGCAGCACTTGAAGAATCGAGTACATCATCCAAGTAATGAATAAAATCATCTTCTAAGGAGGTTAGGATAATACCAAAAGCTTGTTCGTCTTTCCTCTGTAGCTCAGCAGATAGTGCCCTTGTAACTGCAGCGGATGTGCCGGACTCGTCGGCTGCGAGAGGCTTGACCACATTCCAAAGATTTTTCCGCATCAGATAACCTTTGACTTTAATTTGCCAGGTATGGAAACCAGATCCGTTGAATTTATCCACCTTCGAAGCCATATTTGAAGCTTTATAGCTTTTGATTTGACGTCGTTTGAATTGTGCTCCGAGTCAGGGGTTTGTTCGATATTGAATTGCAGAGCCAAACAAGAATCCCTTTATGTGTGAAAAACACTAACAAGGGACCATGTGGCTAGCAGCCTTTTGATATGCTCGCAAAACTGCCAAAAAATTTGACCAAAACTATGTTGGATTGCAATACAAACTGCCAAATGATAGTAGCATTTTGAAATGCATTCTCGGTGGCTCAATGATTTGCAGCAGCATTTTGATATGCAAGTAAAAGAGAGATCGCATCTACTACAGTTGGATAGACAGCATCTCAATATGCTTGCAAAACTGTCCAAAAGCCTTCAATGCCTTTTGATATGCTGTCGTTTGTTGCATGATAGGGATGACAACGTTTTGAGAGGCTTTACAAAGCTGCCTGTTAAAAATGATCAAACTACAGCGTTTTGAAGTGCTGATGCTCACCGCCTTCCTGGAGCACCTATGACTGCAGCGTCTTGAGAGGTGAGGCCGTCCTTGTCTGCCTGGGAAGAACCGCATGCAACACTTCAATAAAGACCCTTTTGATATGCACACATGGGAGCCCGCCTGAGAGCAGCGTCTTGAGATGCTACACGCCTGTGGCTCTGATACCAGTTGTTGGTGCAATTGGAGCTATGTAACCATGGCGGTGCAGGGAAGAAGATCCAGCAGAAGGCGAGAGAGAGAGAGAGAGAGAGAGAGAGAGAGAGAGAGAGAGAGAGAGAGAGAGAGAGAGAGAGAGATCTCGACACAGGAAAAACTCACGCTATGATTGAATTTCTTAAAGTGTAAAAACCTTACAAGTATAAAAATAGCCAAAACTTTCCATGCAAGGCTTGAGCTCTAAGTGAAGCTAACCTGCATGCTATAGGGACAATGCCCACGGGCTTGACATATCTAACATAGGGAAGCCACAGAGTTCACACCATTTCACTTGGTCTATGGTCAAGAGGCTTTGCAGCCTATCGAGCTCAACATTCCAACAATGCGACTTCATGGCAAAGGAGCACAAGATGATCAAGAGGTATGGATGCATCGACTTCTTACGTTAGTGGAGCTTGAGTGGAAAAGAGAAGCAGCATATGAGTGCTGCAAGAGGAAAGCCACACAAGCGAAAGAAACGCACGACAAGAAACTGAAGGACAAAGGCATCAAGGAAGGAGAGCTTGTGCTAAGGTATGACAATCGACTTGACAATCGTTTTGATGCCAAGTTTGAAACTAGATGGCAAGGGCCATACATAGTCAAGAAGGCTTTCAATTCTAGTTACTATCAGCTTATGGACTTGAATGATAAAGAGCACTCCAGGAAGGTAAACGGGTATCGCTTGAAGCCCTATTTGAGTCGCCTTCTACCAAAGGATCTACCAAAGATCTGTCCAAAGGCCGCTGTCTCATGTAAGTATTGTTACATGGAGCATGAGTGTAACTCCAGCCAAAATTCTGAGGGGCCAAACAATGAAGATCTCATCAAGGACTCTGAAGCACTCTCTTTGTAAAAGATGCTCTATGATGCTACATGAATATACCATCATCCTGGGGGAGGGCTAATGATAGCCGTTTTTCGGCTCTCCATAATTGCCATACTAAGTTACTCCACCCTACCAAATTCACCCAAACGCTATGGCTATCCCTACCATTTCACTGTACATAGGCGCGTGTGAGTTAGGGGGCTTTTCCCATATCTTCTTAAAAACCCTCAGCTAGCTAGTCACTGGGCTAGTTGAGCCAAAAAAATAAAAAAATAAAAAAATAAAAGTATATTATGGCCTCTTTGTGTGTAAATATTTCATTGTATATATGGCCTAAATATAGGGATTTTTTTTTTTATTTTGGTATTTTATTTAAATATTTCTACTTAGGTGTGTGTTTTATTAAACCTATGTACACCTTCTTTCATCCTCTTATACCATAATTATATTTTTTGCCAATATGTACATACTCTAACCTCATATTTTTCCTTTATACAAATCACTCCCACATTTTCACCCTCACCCTCGTGAAAACAAAAAATTGATTTCTACTCATTGGTTACGTTTATTATATTATTTACTTACATACCTTTTCCTCTTTCACCCAAAATAATTCAGGGAGGGACCATATCATATGATTCCAATATCTTTCCATATCCATAACTCCTCCATATTTTTATTATTATTTTTACTCATTATTCTAACACCATGTGCTCATTGAGCTAAAGTCCATGAATAGTCTATACACTAGTCCCACCATGTATATATTTCTTTATTCACCAATAATCCTCCTCCATGCATGGGTCAAGGGCAACTTGGATGCGTTGTATTATAATATGACAAAGGAGGGGCTCACTCTTGGATGCATTGCACAAATTCAACAAAGAAGGGGGCCACTAAAAGACTTTTGCAGGCACCTATCTGCACTCTGAATTTGGAGCTATAAATCGAGGTCTATAGTAGCTTCCAACTCAATTTCTTGAGAGGAGGAAGATTTTTCTCTTGTCAGATCCACCTCTTTTTGCTTGATTTTATCAATGTGTGATACTGTTTCAGTGTTTGGGTGACCATCTGTCCTTTCTTCTTCTTCTTCATTGGGTGGTGTATGAACCCTCTCATCACGATGTGAGCTCTTTGAATGCGGACGAGAGTCAGCAGGTGGGGTTGATTGCCTTTCACTTGTCTCTGGCCTTGGAGATGGAGGTGGTGTTTCCTGATCTCGTGAAGTTGGCCTTAACTGATCTCTCAAGGTTTGGAGATCCTCCTCTTCAAGTAGCAGTTCTCGTTCATCCATAGCATTCCTTTCTTGGATGTACCTTTCAAACCAGTCCAACTCAAAAGCTGGGTTGTGTTTATTCTTTGTTCTCAATGTGTAAGTGCTACTAGAAGGTCTCCAAGTGGCTCCTACATCGCCTCGTAGAGATCTCTCGAGTACAAAGCCTTCTAGCATTCTTTCCATTTTTGCTACCTTCTGCAATCTGGTGTTGTTCTCCATTTCGATTTTCCGCATCTTTAGTCTCAAATCTTCTTCTTCAGTTTTTCTTTCTTCTTCCATCTTTTCCTGTGTACTTCTGGTTACTCTTTCCAGCTTGCGTCCTCCAATGGTGTTAGTAGAGGCCGGTACTCGCCTTTGTGACATGTCTTCAATATTCTCTCTTAACACCAGCCAGTCGTTTTGATGAGGAGCAGGTGGCAGCTGATCTGCTGCGCCTATGGCCTTGTATATTATTCTGGTGAGGACTTCTCCTCCTGCAATGTAATTTGGATTGTCCTGTCGTAGCTTTGTCACTTCCTGAAACAGATATGATGCATGATCTATATAGAACTCGTGTGTCATTCCCATAGCCCAGGTCAGTGTTGTTGAGATGACCCCGTGTGGTGTAGTGTATCTAGGAGGTCTCTTGCTGTAGCTCAACAAACACTGACTGTATACCTGTGTGAGTTCTCTTACTTCCGGGTTTGCTATGAGTTCGAAAGAAGTCAGTTTGGATCTTTGCAGGTAGACTGTGAGGTTCTTCCTTCTTTCTCTCATGTTGGCTCCCTGATGAGACAATTTTAATGCCTCTTTGATGATTTCCTTTGTGATCTGAATCTCCATCACCTCATTATCCATGTCTGCCACCCTGAAAGTTCTATCTTCTTGGATAGTCTCAATTAGGTGTTGTACCCTCTTGAAATCTATCCCCACTGGTGGTAGTGAAACAAAGTTCCACAAGCCAACTTTTTCAGCCATGACCTTTGCGGTGATCTTTTCAGGTAATTTTCTGCCTCCTTGGGGATCATTACTGTATCCACTAAATTTCCTTTGTCATCCACATAGGAACCTTGGTAGATTTGAAAGGCTGTTGCCTGTTGCACGTCTGTAGGTATAAAGGTGGCCGTTGGCTTTAATGAATTGGGTAGAAGTGCATAGGGTATTGCACCTTCCGTTGCCAGGTTCTTGCCTTTTCTTTTTCCCGGAGAAGCATCCATGGACCCTGTATTCACAAATAACGGTTAATGTACAAACATAGTACTTCTCTTCTAAATTGATTACCACTTAATCATGCATCTAGGTGAGCCTTCTTAATCCCAAGATCCATTAAGGTAAAATGTTAGCAAATAGACAAGCTCTTTCATTGTCCGACTCTGACGGCTTCAAATTAATGTTGATGATGAAGGAGAACAAGTCCAAATGACTTGAAATTTTTTGTGGTGTATGTGCGTAGGGCATGTAAGGTCACCCTATAGTCACAAACTGAAAATCAGCTCATTTGCAATTTCTGCCCAGTCTATCGCGATAGATTGGCTATCTTTTGTCAGGAGATATATTTCCACATGTGACTTCACTAGTTGGTTCCTCATGTCTTGTACATGATCTGATCCCATTTCCATCTCAAATGGATGTCAAGTGACCCCTTTTTGGATCAACTTCCATTTTTTCAGATTCCCTCCAAGGAGATGTTGGTCTATCTCCCTCATTTTGTGTTGTTTTGGGCTGAAACTTAGTGGGTAGTCCTCTTGCATCATGCTGAAGCTGAGGCATGCTTTTCCATGCATGGGAACCCCCCATATTTTTTTCTCTTTTACCAAAAATATTTTCTATTATATAAGTTACTTTTGATTTTTCTTCCCTTTTTCACAAACGTTTTAGCCTTTATTAAATAAATAATACTTATGCTAATCAATCACGATGTAGCATAATAAGTAAGCTTTCTTTGTTGATCTCTCTTTTGATCTTAAAAATATTAAATATATATATTCTAGTATTTTCTAATATTTTTTTTTTCATGTATGTATATTATTCCACTCTACCAAATATTTTATTCACTAGTTTTCATTTTCAAACCTCAACCCCACTTTCAAATTTCAATAATACCTCCATCTAGATGATTGCCAATCTTTTCAACACTCTAGGTCATGTTTTCATACACATGAAGGAGCTTACACTTGAAGGCAAGAGAGAAGTCCACTCAAAGGGAACCACCAAAAGACTTTTGCAGCCACAAATAATACATTATTTGGCTGAATTTTTTAAGTAAAAAAGAACCCCGAATCTGAAGGAGCGTTCAACATGAAAGATGTAGCTCGTGATCTCAACTTTTAGCTCAATTTTTTTTCAGAATTTTTGGAGTTATGAACACGGAGATATGATTTTTTTAGTGGACCCTAGTTTTCTCATGTAATGGTGACACAGGCCATCCCCACTTTTCTTCCTTCTAGAATGGCTATGGTTCTACAAGTCTTCAAGCATGATTACAAGAGACAAGGCTCTTTTAATGTGGTCTTGGCTAGTCTAGAGTAATTCTATCATCATTTTTGGAGGATCCATCCTCATCAACAAATATCCACCTTCGACAACCTCTCTTATAATTTTCTTACCTCTCTCTTCTCTCCCTAATAAGCTTATGTCTATCCAAAGCTAGACTATTGTAAATATTTCCTATCCTCTACATCCTACCCACATTCTCTCTTTTTCTCTCTCTATTGACTCTAGTATTTTAAATAACGAGGAGACAAGATGGGAGCCACAGTCACATGCACCCCATTTTCCTAGTCACCAAAGTGGGACACTCACCTCAAATAAAAATATTGCTAAATCCTTCCCTCCTTCCCTATATAAGGAGGATATGAGAGCTCACTTGGGAGAGAACACACACACACACACACACACCTATCCATACACACTCTTGTGCTACATGCTTGTAGCATGAACCCTAATCACATAATCACAACACCATCATCATCACCATCACCATCACCATGCACAAAAGATGAGCACCACACCTCCACACCACTTGTAATTAAGGGTTGAAGGCACAATTTCAAGAAGAAGAAGGGTGGACACACTCATGATATTCCTCGCCATCAACTCCCATCTCTCCATTATGCCTCCTACGATCTCGTTCCCTTCTCATTTTCCTGCCATACGCTACCTATTGTATTCATCTTTTGCAAGCAATCAACACACTCCATCTTGGTGCCATACTTTGTGTTAGTAGGCTCTCCTAGACACACACATTAAGTTTTAATCAATTTAGAAAAGTGTACTCCCTGTTTGCATCACTTAGCTGGTTCTGGAGTCAGAGTAGACCACTTAGGTGATGGTCGCCGTTCTTTTTGGTCATTGTATGACTCAGGCTGACTTTCATTTCCTTTTGACCTTCCATCAAAGCAGTCGGTTGTTCTTTTTGTGTTTACATCACCAAGAACAACCATTTGGACGTCTTTCTGGCCTATTGCTGGCGTTTGCCCTAGTGGACGAGCTTTTTCGTGAGTGGACACATTCCAACTCGTAGTTGACCTCTTTTGGATGTACTCTGTCAAATTTGGTGTCATTTGGTCACTTGGTCTGCCCGTTAGAGTACGTGACGCTTTGCGCAGTTTCTGTCAGATAGGGATGTTAGGCTCCGTTTTGAAGGAATTTTTCATGGTCTAACCATTCAGTTGGTTTGTCGAGGTTATTGGCTTGCTGCCTATGAGTTTTGGCTCATTTTCGATCACTTTGGTTCAGCCGCCCTTTTGCAGGTCCTGTGAAATTAGGGTTTTTTGGGCGGCTTCCTTCACGCTTTTCGAGGTCATAGGCTTGATCCCTAAGCTATAGGCATTGTGCCTTTCAATTTTGGTTCCATTTGGTGGCCTCTAGGTCTTCCTAACAACCGATCTACAGTATGTGTGCACAGGTTGTGATGGTGGTGCTGGCGAGGTTTTGCGACTAACTGAAGTAAACAACACTTAGAGTCAGTGTTGAGTGACGAGCATACCTCTCATATCTGATGTCGATCTGGTGACCGTGCGCGATGGATGAGCTCTTGGAAGTCTCAACTGTTGTAGGGAGCTCTCTCTCTCTCTCTCAAAATGGAAAATGACTCAAATGAGAAATTTCCAGCCTAGCCCCTCTATATGTAATCGAGACTCCGACACGAAATTTTCCCATCTTTTACCTATTGGCCATAACTTTTTGCGAGATGCGGTTTAGGCTCGCAAATTTCCTGATTTGGACCTCGTTTGCTCCAGTTCCACAATTTTTGCAGATTTCTCCTTTTGGAGGTCCTGTCATGACGGTGGTCATTTTTGCCTTGTCACCTTCGTAGTCCCTATTTTTTCTGTGTCTTCTTTACCTCACTTTGATCAGGCGTATCTTCTGTTGTGTTTCCATCTAGATTATGGATTTTTTTCTATATTTTTTGCTAGAAAATGGCTAAAATAAAGCACATAAATCCCAAAATAACCCAAAAATAGCAATTCTAACCTATAAAAATACCCATGAAAAGCAAAACACTTTGTAGCACACTTTTGTCTCGTCTATGTACATTCTCACTCTTAATTGTCAACCTTGGCCTATTTTTTGCTGTTTTTCGATGGTTTTTTGGCCACTTTTGACTCTCTTTCTAGTATATACACATCCCTAGGGGCTCATATATGATCATTTGGTTCCCAATTTTGATTAATTACGAGGGCATATTCTTTTCCCAAAATTACACAATAAAATGCAAAAATGGTTGAAAAATTATTCACAAACATTGCCCTCTAATATATGACGTGAGTCCGTATTTGGAATGCCTCCCCGCTTCCTAGTTGGAGTCCTCCCGGACGACAGGGTCATCAAGGGTATGTGCTGTGCATGGGCATGAACTCGTGCTAATGCAGGCCTTGTAATGTAGCCCTATATGCATGCACAGTCAATGCATTTAGAAAAAAATTATGCGGTGTAAGAGGAAGGTATAAGCGGTTTGCTTATTGGCATTTGTCGTTGAGGTTTCCTGTGGTAGCCTGAGTTGGCTGGCAAAGTTTCTTTGCAAGAAGAAGTTGTAAATCTGCCGCTCTTTGTTTGATTGTTTTCCACGGTTTTTGAATTGGTGTATGTGGCTCCTTTGAAGTCGATATTGTTGTATATTTTGTTGCATGTTCTGGTGGAACATTCCTTCGTTTCCATTGGATGACTTTGGTCGTATAGATCCTCGTAGTTGTTGTTGTGGATTCTGCTTGTTTCCGCGTGCTGGTTGTATGATTTAGATTGTCATTGACAGTTGTAGACAACTGTTCGTTGGTCTTCTTTGGCATCCATACTTGTGTTGTTGGCGCTTTTTGAATTGGTAATTTTGGACGCCATACCAATATAGTCCGTTGCGGATTCGACTGGTTGATAATTGTTCTTTGAAGCTTTGCTGGCTTTTGGTGTTTTGTCTGTTCTTCTGTCCACTTGACATTTCCGCCCTTGATGAAATTATGCCTCGACTAGATCTGTACATCATACCCAAACTTGCCTGGTTCCTGCATGATTGTTGATTTTTGATAATACATTTCTTGACATGTAAACTTTGTTTGTTGTTGGTCAATGCTTTGCGGATGTATTAACTCCTGTCTCCACCTTGACATGTATTGGTCATATGATAAGAAGGGTTCTGAAAAGTTTTCATTTCTGAACAGTGCTTCATTAGTATCCAAATCAATGAATACCCTGTTAGCTTTCATCCATGACACTGCTAAGATACACGACGTTGCTGATCTAATTGGTGGCAGTACATGGAACTTGTTAGTGTACGTGTGTGCCTGCACTGTGATTGGTAATATAATAGACCACAATGTGGTCACCTCATCACCCGATGCTACTTTCAACCTGTGTGTCTCTGGGAATTTACTCATTGGTGCAAGTTTCTGAAAAAGCTCAAAGCTGGTGACACTCAATTTTGCCCCAGTATCAAGAAATGCATAGATTTCAACTTGTTTTGTTCCTGCATAAGCTTTTATGTAAGAACTACACCACGTATTTTCCAAGTTGTCAGTGGTGCTTTCGTCCCGAGCCATAAAGTCTGTTATTGTCTTTGCTAATTCTTCACTTTGTATATCCGCTTCGATTGTTCGGAATGTCAAAAGAGGATATTCGTCACTCATCATTGGTGTGACCATGTTTATTGTCCTTAGAAACTGCTTTCTCTTAACAATGCGTTCCTTGGCTTCTTGTTGTGCCTGGTCCTGAATTCGTTGCTGTTCCTGTCTATAGGCTTTGCCATAATGCAATTGAAACAAAATTTTCGGTGTTAAAGGTAGATGATACTTTTTCAAACGACACCCACTAATGCAGTTCAGCATTTCTTTTCCATCTAGTGTCGACAGTTTTACTGCTCCGCTGGACGATATTTCTTGGATCAAATAAGGCCCCATTCCTCTTTTCTTTAGCTTCTTGGCATGCTGTTTAAGGGTGTATACTAAGACATAGTCGCCCATTTTGAAGTCCTTGTTTTTAACATGTTTGTCAAAAAACTCTTTCTGTTGTCTTTTTTTTTGCATATATGGCTGCTACAACATTGAGTCGTAACTCATCTAATTTTTCAAGGTCCGCTAACCATTCTGAAAGCTCATGCCCCGTCTAGTCTAATTGTGTAGCTACCCTTAGTGTGGGAATCAAAAATTCAATAGGAAATATTGCATTTAACCCATATACCATATTAAATGGTGTAGCATTGAGTGTTGTTTTATATGCAACTCGATAAGCCCACAATGCTGAATATAGCATTTGATCCCAATCCGTTCTTGTTTCACTAACCAATTTTGTAAGAACTGTGCACAATATTTTGTTGGTCGCATCTGCTTGACCATTGGCTTGTGGATGGTAGGGTGCGGATTTGTGATGAATTACCATAAACTCATTTAAGAGATGTTGGATAACTTCATTTACAAAGTGTGTCCCTCTATCACTCACCAGCTCGATTGGAAGGCCATAACGTGTAAACACATATTCATATAAGAATTGTGCTGTGGTTCTAGCGTCTGCTTTCGTTGTGGCTTTTGCTTCCACCCATTTGGTCATGTAATCCGTGGCCACTATGATATATTGTGCTTGTGAACGATACGCTGGTGGAGTAATAGGACCAACAAAGTCCAATTCCCATTTAGCGAATGCTCGAGCACTCATCATTGGTCTTAAAGGCATTTCGTCTCTTTTAACTGGTACCTTAGTGCGTTGACATTCATCACACCTTTTCATGAATTCTGCTGCATCTTGAATCATGGTCGGCCACCATATGCATGCAACCATAATGATTTTTACGGTTCTCTCCGTTGAAAAGGGACCTCCTACTATGCCTGCATGAGATTGTTCCAATAATGGAAAGTAGTCATTTTCATGAGGAACTAACCCAACTGGTCATCAGTTCCTCTTTTATACAATTGGTCACTAATGAGGGTATACCTATTCGCTTCGATTCGTAAAGACTTTTGTCTGGCTTTAGACCAATCTCCTGGCAACTCCTTATTAGTCAAATATTCCACAATAGCATGACTCCATGCGGGTGCTACTTTCACTTGGTATAATGTGGCATAATCCACAGTGGTATTGGATGTGCAAAAGTTGCATTTCTTGATGTAATTAGCTACATCGCCTGCCATTCCTGGCCAATACACTCCGAGTCTTCTTAATTGTTCATAGGTCATTTGATTTCCTCGATGGAATCCCCCTGTTTGTGTATGGGCCTCCTCTAGATATGCGTCGTACTCCTCTGGGCCTATACACAACCTTAGAATCCCATTGTTTCCATGATGGTACATTCTTCCCGCAAGCATTGTGTAATTTTGTGCTTGTCTAAAGTTTTCCACCGTGTGTCTGTCGTGAAGATTCATTCTATATGTCAACAACGGAATAATTTGCTCTGACCATTTCGGTAGCATCTCTATATTAAACAGGTATGCGTCTGGGAGATCATCATCTACCTTGTAACATTTAATGGCCTAAAATCTTATGTGTAGCGGAAATTAGCATGAACATAGCGAGCATTTCATTAGAGTTGATTCCTAATGAGAATTACAAGAGTGCTTGGGTGGAGAGAGCAACAAAAAGCATAACACCTAGTTAGATAGCATCGACAATACTTTCAAAAGAGAGAGCAATTAAGCTATTGACAACAGTTGAGGACCGGATTTGCATGGAGCCGGTCCCCCCTCCAAAAGCCTTTGTATTATGGTTTCTCCCATCAAGAGAGACATTGTACAATACAATTCTTTGTGTTCCTTCAAGACTAGCTAGTGCAATGAAGATGGAAGCTTCATACACCAAGCAAAACACTTAATCAAACACAACTTGAATTATCCCCGTTCTCAGACCCAAGACCTCACACACCTTCGAAGATGGTGAGAGCTAGCAGGGTATGAGAGTAGATTGAGAGGAAAAAGAAGTATCTTACGAGAAAGAAGTACATCTCCTCACATAATCACTCATATTAGCATAGCTTAGCTTAGTAATTAGCTTGGTAGAGAAGATGAGCATGCATTGAAGCTTGGCTCTTGGTTGGATTTGCATCCACATGCCAAGAGAGTGTTGATGTAGGCTTCTATCTCACAAGCTTGGAGTAGGTGATGAGCTCTCCATTAAAGCTTGGGAGGAGATAGAGTATTTTCCCTTCACACATGGTCAAGTGTGAGAGTGTGTGTGTCAATCCAAGCAAAAATCAGCCCCCCCTCTCTCTTGGGCGAGCCCTAGCTGCTAAATAAGTCTGGCCTTTGCCTCATTGGACCTCCCCAGGTCAAGCCAATAGGAATTAAGCAGCATAAGTGATAGCCTTTAGACATGTGTCCCCCTTTCCCCTTTTGTGAGAGCTTTAGGTAATTAAATAATTAAACTAAACTCTCATTGGACCCCTTTGCCTCCTGGCCAATAGGAATCAGGCAAGCCATGAGGCTCCTGAATGCTCATTGGACCCCTTGGGAGACTGCCCAATAGTCTTCTAGGAGACTTAATTCTCATTGGTTTCTTTTATTAAATGTTTTTAAATTAATTAAACTAGATTTACTCTAGCTTAATTCTCATTGGTCCACTTCAAGGGTCTTCCAATAGGAATTGGGCACACCTTGTGGGCATCTGGCCTAGGGAGCTGACATGTGTCCCTCATTCCCTTTGTGTAAAGGGAGCCTGTGTGTGTGTGTGTGGCTTTCTCTCTCATCCCCTAGCTTTGGGGCTCGCCCCCTCCCATGTAGGGATGTAGAAAGACTTTTTGGGCACACACTAAGCATCCAATTTTCCCTAGGGTTGACCTTTGGACACAACCTTTGAATTTTGGAACCTTAGCATTTTGGAAGTCTTAATGGGCTGAACCTTAGGGTCTTTTTGGCCCATTGTTTCACATGGCTCTTTTGCAGATGGCCCCCCCTTTGGATCCCTATTTTCCCTCCTTTGGATCCCTACTGTGGCCGGTCTGCTAACTTAACCAATATTCTAGCTTTTTCTCCCTTGGCACTTCCCCACATTAAATGATCAGTTTAATATGAGAAAATCATTTAGGAGAATTAGATATTGATTATTATGACATTACCTCTCTCTTGAAATCATAGTCGTCCTCGACTATGGTGTAGAGAAGATAAAGCATATACATGAGTCCTTTTCCTAGCGGGTAGAGGATCCCTATGTCACCCTACGACATCATTCCATAATGGATGACTAGTCCATTTGGCGCTTGAGAGCCTGAGGCTGCCGCAAGCATGTCTGCACATTAGTCCTATCAGTCTTCCATAGTAGAGTGACAAGTTCTACTTTGGTGTTTGGGAGACGTCGTCCCCACAAACTTGATCTAAGCATGCATACTACTTCATTTTTGTGCACAAATAAAGAAAAAGAGAGTCTTATAAGACAAATTTTTTTGTTCATTTTTAACATTTTTAACATTTGCTTACTCTTGGGAAGCATTGTAAGCATTGACAAGGTTTAGGTTATCCTTTAATTGTATGCCTTGCATCCATCTAGCATCTTCAAAAGGATAATTCTTAAACTTAATAAGATATCGTCGGATAGTCTTACCGCCTCTTAATACCTTGTCTTCATGTCGGAGAATGGACTCGGGCTGCAACACCTCCTCGTGGTCCTCGATCTCCGGTGGATCTTCAATAGTTGGTTCTTGAGGTGGCTCTCCTTTGTAAGGCTTTAATAGGCTCACATGAAAAGCATTGTGTATGAGCCAATGATTGGGCAACTTAAGTTGATAGGCCATCTCATTGATTGGCCTAAGAATCTGGAAGGGACCATAGTACCTTTTTGCTAGTTTAGCATAGTATTTTTGGTGGCCCGTAGGATTCTTGCCCGTCGTGTGCCTTAATCGAGCCTTGGGAAACTTTAACAAGACCCAATCGTTTTCTTTAAAGGCTTGGGCTCTTCTGTGCTTGTCAGCAGCAACCTTTTGCCTTTGCTGTGAGATAGAGATAGCATCCTTAATCTTTTGGAAAGATTCTTGTAGGTCTCGGCTATACTCATCTGCAGCGAAGATCTTCCCATGTACCTTAAGTAGCAAGGGACTTTTTGATCTTCCCTCAATTACCTCGAAAGGTGCTTTTCCTGTAGAAGTATGTACAGTGTTATTGTAAGCATACTCTACTAAGGGTAAGTACTTCTCCCATTGGGATCTTTGATCTACTTCCGTTACATAGGCTTTTAGTAGATCAAGAATGGTTAGGTTAGCTATTTCACTTTGGCCATCAGTTTGTGGATGATAGGCTGAAGAGAAGTTTAGCCTTGTTCCTAAATTCTCAAAGAGACCCTTCCAGAAATTACTGGTCATTCTAGGATCTCTATCCGACACTATGGACATTGGCAAGCCATGGTACTTGAAAATTTGTGAAATGAAGAGGGTTGCCATTTGATGGGCTTTGATAGTCTTTTTGACAGGTATAAAATGAGCTTGTTTACTGAACCTGTCTACTATCGTCCATATTCCCGTATTCCCATGGATAGACTTAGGCAATCCAAAGATAAAATCCATGGATATGCTCTCCCATGGTGAATTAGGGATTGGCAAGGGTTGAAGCAATCCAAGTTGCTTCTCTCTATCAAATTTTGTCTTTTGACATACCACACATTTGGAAACATACTCGTGTATGTTCACTTTCATGGTAGGCCAATAGAAATATGTTTCAATTCCCTTTAGGGTAGACTGAATCCCTCTATGCCCCGCATATGGGGGAGCATGAGATTCATACATTACTTTCTCACGTAGTGAGTTAGTAACGCATAGTCTATTGCCATAGAGAAGATAACCATCTTGTAAAGTAAATGGTTCTTCTTTCTTCCCTAATGCAAGGGCTGAAATCACATCTCTAAAATCGGGATCAATAGCATACTCATCTATCATTAAAGATAGATCATTGTGAGTTGCTATGGAAACCGCATTCACTCTCGGTCGTCTTGAGAGTGCATCGGCTACTTGATTATGCTTGCCAGCAATGTGAGCAATATGAAAATGAAATTGCGAAAGGAAATTTGCCCACCTCATTTGTTTGTCGGAGAGCTTGGTCTGCGTCATGAAGTACTTAAGACTTTGGTGATCTGTTCGCAGAATGAAAGGAGTCCCCAATAAATAGTGCTTCCATGAGTCTAAGGCATGTAGAACTGCAAGGAGTTCTTTTTCGTATATGCCCAGAGCTTGCTCAACAGGGTCGAGCCTTCGACTCTCATAGCCTATGGCGTGCCCTTCTTGGAGCAGAACAGCCCCAAGGCAATCACCACAAGCATCACATTGGACCTCAAATGGTTTTGAGAGATCCGGTAGTGTAAGCACAGGTTGAGAGATAAGCTTTTCTTTAAGCTTTTCGAAAGCATTGTTCTCCTTAGCAGACCACGTATACCTAACATTTTTCTTTGTTAGGTCATGTAATGGTCCCGCAATTTGTGAGAACTTTTCTATGAAGCGTCTATAGTATGCACACATACCTATAAAGCTTCTTAGTTCATGAAGATTCCTTGGTTTAGGCCATCCTTTTATTACCTCTAACTTGGATGGATCCATTTGGATTCCATCTCGAGAGATAATGTGACCTAAATATTGAATCTCTTGCAAGAAAAATTCACTTTTCTTTAGATTAACATAAAGTTTATTCTCTCTTAAAACTTGAAATATTACCTGGAGGTGTTGCTTGTGTTCCTCCAATGAATTAGAGTAGATGATAATATCATCAAAGAACACTCCAGTGAAGGTTCGATGAGGCCTGAACAGCTTCTCCATCAAGCGGTTAAATGTGGCTGGTGCATTAGTCAAGCCAAAAGGCATGACAATGTATTCGTAAAGACCAAATGTAGTACGAAATGCGGTCTTTACAATGTCTTGATCAACTATCCTTATTTGATGATAGCCACTTTTTAGGTCAATCCTACTGAAGTAGGTCGATCCTTGTAGCTTATCAAATAGGTCTTCTACCCGTGGAACGGGAAACCTATTCTTGATAGTGATCCTATTTAGTGCTCTATAGTCGACACACATACGATATGTGCCATCTTTCTTTTGCACTAATAGCACAGGTGAGCAAAATGGAGATGAGCTAGGCCTAACCATGCCCTTCTCAACTAACTCATGCACTTGCCGCATAATCTCCTCTTGTTGAGCTTGAGAAACTCTATAAGGAGGTTTGTTAGGCGGTGAACTTCCTGGAAGAAGTTCAATTGCATGGTCGTCATTACCTCGTTTAGGAGGTAGCTCACAAGGGATGTCGTCAATAAAGACATCTTGAAACCCCTTGAGAAAATTGGATAACTCTAATTCCTTTTGGTTGCTTTTATTTTCTTTTGCTAAAGCATTAGGTTCATTTTGAGAATCTTTAACAAAAATCATGTACACGGAAATAGAGCTCTTTATTGACTTGTTGAAAGCTGGTGTATGTACAATGGGGATGGTGTTACCCATCTCCTTAGCATCTATATACATGTCCTTTTCCCTGAACTTAAAGGAGATTCTCCTTTCAGGAAATTTAACATGGGCAGCCAGACGGTCAAACCATGGTGCCCCTAGGATTACATCCTCATGCTTGAGAGGAGAGATAAAGAAGTCCTCTTTGTCCACATAGCCTTGGACATGAAACCTCAATTTCCCGATTAAGGGAGTGACTGAAGCTTCTTGCCCCTTGAAGGCACTGTCTGCGGGTAGGATATCTCCCATCTCGTAGGATTGTATGCCTAGCTTGGTGGCTAACTCCATAGATATGAAATTGTGAGTAGAACCAGTGTCAAAGAGAATAAAAGCATCATGTTCTCTTACCTTTCCCCAAGCATGGCATAGAGGAGATCCTTTGTGTTGAGTTTGGTGAATCTCCTCCTCTTGGATTTCAACCAAAGAAGCTCTAGGAGGATCTTGGCGGTTGTTCTTTTGGGGACAAGCGCGGTACGCATGCCCTTGTTCGCCGCACTTGAAACACCGGTTATCTTTACGATAACGCTCAAGCTCTTCAGGAGAGAGTTTATTCTTTCCTTTGTAAACTCCCTTCTCTTTAGCTTTGTTGGAATTGCCCTTAGGAGACTTTTGGACATTGTCCTTCCCCTTAGGCTCATTGGAACCCTTGTTTTCCGGGGGCTTATTATTTCTTTTACCCCCCGTTTGGAAATTGATTCGCGAGGCCACCATAGTATGGTGTATTACCGCCGATATGGTACGTGGCCTTTGGGAGTTGACATACTCCGCCATTTCTTCGGTTAAGCCTGCACAAAATTGTTGCTTTTGCTCTCCAAAATCCAACTTTTTGAAGAAAGTGGCTTTGAGTTGTAGGTCCCAAAACTTGTCTACATATTTGTGGATGGATTCATTGGGAGAGAGCTTTAAGCTTCACCATTCGGTGAGTACTTTGTCTTTGGCATCGGTGGCCAAAAACTGCTTCATAATGGAAGCTCTTAAAGCCTTCTATGTTCGTGGAGCTTCACCGTTGGCTCGTAGGCTAGACCACCATTGTCTGGCGGACTTTTGAAAGTGCATAGCTACATGGCGTAGCTTAGAGGACTCCGTGAAGCCCTCATCTCCAAACGCCGCATCGAATTGCTGGATAAAGGCCAAAACTTTGTCTGTAGCACCGAAGGTGCCATCATAGGTAAGGAAAGAGATGCTCTTCCCTCCCTCTTTGAATTTCTTCAGCTTGGACTACCTCTTCCATGCGGCATAGGATTTCCTATGGCCTCTTCTTTTTGATGGTTCAAAAGTTGCACCATCACTTTCTTCAGAAGATGAAGAATTTGAAGAAGGTGGAGAAGAGGGTGACCTCTTTCTCGCCTTTTTCTTGTCTTGATCTTTGTCGTCTTCACGATAGCTTTCATAAGAGGAAGAGGATGAAGAAGATGGAGAAGAGGGTGTCCTCTTTCTCGCCTTTTTCTTCTCTTGCTTTTTATCATCCCTCTTTGAATTATGGAGTGGAGAAGAGTGTGATGGTCTTCTCCGCTTTGGTGGTGATGGAGAGCGTTTAGCCCGCCGTCTTCGTGGAGCCATCTCCGCCGAGGTGGCGGGAGACTCGCTTCTTTCTCGTTCCTTCGGTGGAGGCTCTTGAGTTCTCCTTTGGGAAGGAGATGCATCATCAAGAAGTAAGTTCTTGAGCCCTTCATATGGATTCTCTTCTTCTTCCCGAATCGGAGAGAGACCTCTTTTGGTAGTCTCACAAGGAGGCTTCCTAGGTGTTCTCTCGTCATGGTGATGAGCTTGGAGAATCCCGTGAGCACGGAGCTGCCGTTGCACTTCACTTTGGAGAGATGGATTGCCCATGGCTTGTTGAAGCCTAGAAACAAGATAATTAACAAGCATTGAAGCATCATTAGTAGCTTGCTCATGAGCAAAATCAAAGTTATCAACATTAATTTCACTCTCTTTACTATTGTCAGCCATTCTAACAACTTTTAGGTGTAAAATTTTTAGGTGTACTTTGGCACTTCAAACCCTAGTTGCTACTCCTCTTTACCCCTTTAGAAAAAGCACTCAAGCTACTGTACCCGCGGCTCGAATACCATTAATTGCAAGGAATAGAAGAGAGGGTCTTTCGACACCAAAACAGCACCGGCTCCTGTCAAGCTTCTAATAGCTCAATAGTGGTTAAGCCGTAGGCAAGCCCCGTAGGACTCCACTATTAAGACCATAGCTCTCGACGGTGATGCCCCGTTAACTGCACAAAGGCAGGCGCACTGCAAGGCTGAAAAATCCCTATTCTACTTACTCACAGGCAATTAATAATACCAACCATTTGTAGCTAGCTTGAGGACCTCCCTTCTTGAGCAAGAAAAGAGAAACCTTGAGCTCTGATACCAATGTAACATTTAATGGCCTAAAATCTTATGTGTAGCGGAAATTAGCATGAACATAGTGAGCATTTCATTAGAGTTGATTCCTAATGAGAATTACAAGAGTGCTTGGGTGGAGAGAGCAACAAAAAGCATAACACCTAGTTAGATAGCATCGACAATACTTTCAAAAGAGAGAGCAATTAAGCTATTGACAACAGTTGAGGACCGGATTTGCATGGAGCCGGTCCCCCCTCCAAAAGGCTTTGTATTATGGTTTCTCCCATCAAGAGAGACATTGTACAATACAATTCTTTGTGTTCCTTCAAGACTAGCTAGTGCAATGAAGATGGAAGCTTCATACACCAAGCAAAACACTTAATCAAACACAACTTGAATTATCCCCGTTCTCAGACCCAAGACCTCACACACCTTCGAAGATGGTGAGAGCTAGCAGGGCATGAGAGTAGATTGAGAGGAAAAAGAAGTATCTTACGAGAAAGAAGTACATCTCCTCACATAATCACTCATATTAGCATAGCTTAGCTTGGTAGAGAAGATGAGCATGCATTGAAGCTTGGCTCTTGGTTGGATTTGCATCCACATGCCAAGAGAGTGTTGATGTAGGCTTCTATCTCACAAGCTTGGAGTAGGTGATGAGCTCTCCATTAAAGCTTGGGAGGAGATAGAGTATTTTCCCTTCACACATGGTCAAGTGTGAGAGTGTGTGTGTCAATCCAAGCAAAAATCAGCCCCCCCTCTCTCTTGGGCGAGCCCTAGCTGCTAAATAAGTCTGGCCTTTGCCTCATTGGACCTCCCCAGGTCAAGCCAATAGGAATTAAGCAGCATAAGTGATAGCCTTTAGACATGTGTCCCCCTTTCCCCTTTTGTGAGAGCTTTAGGTAATTAAATAATTAAACTAAACTCTCATTGGACCCCTTTGCCTCCTGGCCAATAGGAATCAGGCAAGCCATGGGGCTCCTGAATGCTCATTGGACCCCTTGGGAGACTGCCCAATAGTCTTCTAGGAGACTTAATTCTCATTGGTTTATTTTATTAAATGTTTTTAAATTAATTAAACTAGATTTACTCTAGCTTAATTCTCATTGGTCCACTTCAAGGGTCTTCCAATAGGAATTGGGCACACCTTGTGGGCATCTGGCCTAGGGAGCTGACATGTGTCCCTCATTCCCTTTGTGTAAAGGGAGCCTGTGTGTGTGTGTGTGTGGCTTTCTCTCTCATCCCCTAGCTTTGGGGCTCGCCCCCTCCCATGTAGGGATGTAGAAAGACTTTTTGGGCACACACTAAGCATCCAATTTTCCCTAGGGTTGACCTTTGGACACAACCTTTGAATTTTGGAACCTTAGCATTTTGGAAGTCTTAATGGGCTGAACCTTAGGGTCTTTTTGGCCCATTGTTTCACATGGCTCTTTTGCAGATGGCTCCCCCTTTGGATCCCTATTTTCCCTCCTTTGGATCCCTACTGTGGCCGGTCTGCTAACTTAACCAATATTCTAGCTTTTTCTCCCTTGGCACTTCCCCACATTAAATGATCAATTTAATATGAGAAAATCATTTAGGAGAATTAGATATTGATTATTATGACATACCCTAGTAGCTTTTTCGTCGTGTAGTAATCGAGAAAGGTGGTATGCTCTTTGATGAGTTTTTCCTTTCTTAACTACTACCGTAAAATCAAACTCCAGCAACACAATGAACTATCTTACAATTCGTCCCGTGTTACAAGGTTTGTTTACTAAGTACAAGAGTGCCTGATGATCCACAAAAAATGTGAATTTGTTCACAAGTAAGTAATGTCGAAATTTCTTTACCGCATATATCATACCCAATCCTTCTCTTTCAGTGGTGGTATAATTTTTTTCTACACCGTTGAGTTGTCTACTAGCATAACTGATGGGAAAATCTGTATTACCCTCCCCTGGTTGTGCTAATATACAGCCTATTGAAAATGCCGAAGTATCTACATGTACATGGAAGATCTTTGACCAATCAGGTGCTTTTAGAATTGGTGCAGATACCAGTGCATCTTTTAGTTTTTGGAATGACTCCTCACATTCGTTGGTCCATATGAAGATCGTGATTAGACTATACAAGGGTTTTGCTATTACAGCGTACATGTAGATAAAACGTCGGTAGTATCCACAATGCCCCATAAATGATTGTATCTCTCGTACAGTGTTTGGTCTTGGCAATTCTATGATCACCTTTAACTTCTCTTCATCAGTGGTAATTCCATCAGCCGATACTATGTGGCCTAGGATCTTACTTTGCCGTACCATGAATACACATTTTTCTGGGTTCGAATACCTGTAAGATGATCTATATGGTCTTCTCTCAATAGGGAATAGACACACAAATCATCCATGTAAATATCCAAGAATATTCTCAAGTATTCTTTAAAAGCATGTGTCATTAATCTCTGAAATGTGGCTGGAGCATTGGTCAAGCCAAATGGCATTACCCTAAATGCATATATGCCCCATTCTGTTGCAAACGCTGTTTTGTATTGATCTTCTAGTTTGACCCCCAATTGGTTATAACCAGAGAATCCGTCCATAAAGCTATAGGCTTGCTTGTCTGCTACTCGTTCCAGGACGTGTTCCATGATAGGAAGATGATAGTTGTCCCTTATTGTTGCTACGTTTACCTTCTTGAGATTCACACACACTCGTAATTTCCCGCTCCACTATCGACGACACCCAGTCAGTGTGCTCTATCTCATAAATAAATTCAGCCTCCATAAGTTTGTCTATCTCTTCCTTTATCCTTTTGGCGAATGTCTCATTGTACGTGTATGGACGTTGTTTGCTTGGCTTTGCATCAGACTTCAGAGGGATTGAATGTTCACAAATGTTAGGATCCACCCCCTTCAGATCTTTGTACGACCACGAAAATACATCACGAAATTCCTTAAGAGTTTTGATCAGTAAGTCCTCTTCTTCCCGGCTTAGATCTGTGGCAATGTAATAAGGTCGAGGACTTTCTCCCAGCTCTGCTAGGTCTATTTTCTTGGCGTTCTCTGGCCCATCGTGGGACTCGTTTGAACCACCAATTTTCTTTCCTGAATGGTGTACTTACAATAGTGAGGAGGTACATCTATCTTTTAGTGTCATCACTAGCGTTTGTTCCATCGCTACTTTCCATTTCAGTTGTCCATACATTTTTCAGCTTTTGTTTTAAATCATTGTATCTCTTTTTTTGCTCAACTTTCGTTATAATCGGATCGCCAGAGACATCCAATTTTTTTGTTGCAACTCTTTTTTTGGCTTTGCTGGTTTTCTTAAGTTTCAACAGTCTTGACTTAAAACCCGAGTCTTCAGCAACCTTAAGAAATCTTCTTGACACTTTGTCCTTAGCACAATCAACAACATGAATGTTCATAAGGAAATGTGTCTTACCCCTGAACTCTGACATAAGTCTCAGTCTAGTTGGTAGACTGTTATGGTGTCGCCTACTCTTGTATCTTTTTTGGCGCCTCTCACTTTGGTTTGGGAAATTGTAGAAGACGTCATTGTCTTGATCTTGATGGTCGTCTTCCTCCGTATTTTCCGACTTCTTGTCATCCGCATTATCTTTGTTTTCACATTGATCAGAAGAACATATATTCTTCTCCATCTTGCTCGATTTCTTTAGTGGGGATGTCCACATAGCCCAATATCTTAATCTCAAGTTTCGTTTTCATTTTATTGATCCTCGTATTCTCAATATCTCCATTGTTCTCGTCTTCCTCCACAATTTTTCTCAACATGTAGTATGGTACGATATCGTAGCCATTCTTGTCACAAAATTTGGTGGGAGTGACTTCATTGACGCATACATCCAATGTAGCCAAAATTTGAGACCATTCTAGGGGTTCGAGCTTCTCTTCAGAGAAAGGGTTCTCGTATATAGGCATTGTCTTCCAAGACCCTCTCTAGTGTCCTTTCATTGTGGTCAAATTCACTACATTGAGATGCTCCGCACATCCATATCTCCTTTTTCTTACAAAGCCACGCTAGGACTTCTGATCCACTAATGGTGGTGAGGTGGTCCGGGGCGGGCAACAAGAATAGTGGCCTCTAAGCACCCTTCTAGGCTCCCGTGCTACTCAATTGGGTGGGGGTTGGAAAAAACAACAAACACACACACAAACCCGCAACCTAACCCTACACAAATTTGGGGCACCACCTAGTTTTGGATGCGAACTAGGACGCGTAAAGAGAGAGAGAGAGAGAGAGAGAGAGAGAGAGAGAGAGAGAGAGAGAGAGAGAGAGAGAGAGAGAGAGAGAGAGAGAGAGAGAGAGAGAGAGAGAGAGAGAGAGAGAGTGCTTGGGCTGCTTTGAAATGTATCGGTAATGATCAAGCAAACACAATTTTATATGTAAGAAAGAGAGAGAAGAGGGAGGGGGTGCTTGTTGCATTAGTACCTTCTTACAAATCTATCATGACCGATCAAAGTGAGATTAGTATTTGTTCAACATAGCTTGAGTAAATTTCACCACAACACATCACAAGAAAAGCCACCCCAATCACTGTCTTAAGGCCCAGGGGAGTCCTCTCCACCCTGTCGCCCTCTTACAGTATGTGGGATTTATGGCTAAATTGATGACAACATCCAGACACAAGCTATGAAGAACTTAAAAAATCACCAAGACACTTACACATCATTGTTGTCCATTACTTCACGTTGGAAGAGAGACAACGTATCCAAGCTTAGTCCAAATCCACCCTCCTTGATTCAGCAAATGTTGGGCTTACACTAGTAGGAGAAATGATAGATTTCCCACTCTCAATTGAATGATCGCTCTCTCTCTCTTACAATGGCATAGAGTTCTCGTGCTAATCACCCCTATTACAACACATGCACATGCATACGACAATGAGCTTCCACTCAAGAGCTCGGCTTCTCAATCTATAGCATAGTGCTCTTGCTTATGGCTCTCCCATTTGTGCTAGCTACACCCTCCGTTTATAGCAATTTTGAGGGCTAGGTTTACTCCTCTAACCAGGTTGGGTTAGATTTTCAACACTTATCTAATTTGTTTTGCTTGGAATTATCAAGAAGTTGGTGTTGATAGATGAAGAAGAGAGAGAGGAAAGAAGTGGAGGTGATAGGACTTTTCATAGTAGGTTAGTGTTAGTAAATTAGTAGAGTGAGTATTTTTATTGATTTACAAATGGAATTGGATATTTACAATGGGAGTATCCATATAGGATACAAATAAGGAAGAAAAAAATCTTAATAGGTAAGAAAATATGGATTTCTTACAATGTTGATGCTCCAAGTAGTGTCTTGAGTAGGGTCAATTTTGACGCTTGTTGACGGTCCACTAGCTTTGACGGTACATTTTTTCTCCACTCTTGACCTTCCTTGGAAGCCAAGGTAAGTGAACATGAGTAATCAATCACCATGATGTTGTCTTTCAAGAGAAGAGGCTGAATTTTGTGATTTTTTGATAGATATGGGTAATATGGATGAGGAAAAATGAGACTAGGTGGTCAATTTTGGAATGGAAGTGTGTGTAGGAGACATGAGTTCACCATGGTTTCTCTTATTCTTCAAGATTGAGAAGAAGGTGAGTAGGGTGCAGAGAGGAGTGGTGAGAGAGGTGGGGATGATGAGTGGAGAAGTGTGTGTGAAAGAGGAAAATCATAAAGTGGAAGAGGGAGTGTGGCTGCATAGCATGGGAAAATTGGGGTCCACAAATAAAATCATAGCTCATAGCTCGTAGCTCAAAAAAATATGAAAAAATTTTAGGTGAAATTTCAACCCACGAGCTACAAATTTTGTTTGTATCACCTTTTCAAATTCGGGGAGCATGTGATCTTTAAAAATTCAGCAAAACCGATTGTTTTTTTCCACTGCACAAAGTCCTTGTGAGGTCCTTCTTTGGATGATTCTTTTGAATATCTCCAAGAGTGAGCCCCCCATAGTGCATGCATGCATGCCACATACCCTTGACCTTATTTGGTAGGTTTATAATTGAAGATATTGTTGAGATCATGATATAAGTGAATAGTACAACTAAGAAAATCAAATATTGAGGGGTCTAAAAAAATATGTACATGTCAAATATAAATAATATAGGTGGAAAAAATATAAAGGGGTCAAAATAAATCTCTCTCATTATAAGTCTACCATAAAAGGATGAATATTTTTGGTGGTGTAATTTATGAGAGTAATGGAGAATAGATGTAGGAAGGAAAAAATCACAATAGTGAAAAAATATACACATAAATAGAACTAGTTTTTTTGGATTTTTGTTGGGATAGAGTTACACCAAAAATAAGAGAAGCTTGCATGAAATTATTTTTATATGGAATAAAGATTATGCAAAATGGTAAGAAAAAATATTGTAATGGTGAGTCAATGTACATAGCATAAATAACACACCATAGGTAGAAATATTTAAATAAATACCAAAATAATTATGAAAAATCCTTTTATTTAGGCCTTATATACAATGAAATATTTACACACAAATGGGCCATAATACATTTTATTTTTTTGATTTTATTTATTTTTTTGGCTCAACTAGCCCAGTGACTAGCTAGCTGAGGGTTTTTAAGAAAATATGGGGAAAGTCCCCTAACTCACACACACCTATATACAATGAAATGGTAGGGATAACCAAAATGTTTGAGTGATTTGATAGGGTGAGGTAGCTTCCTATGAAAATTATAGAAAGCCAAAAATCGGCTATCATTAGCCCTCCCCCAGGATGATGGTATATTCATGTACCATCATAGAGCATCTTTTCCAAAGAGAGTGCTTTAGAGTCCTTGACGAGATCTTCATTGTTTGGCCCCTCAGAATTTTGGTTTGAGTTACACTCATGCTGCTCGGAACAATACCTACATGAGATAGCTTCCTTTTGACAGATCTTTGGTAGATCCTTTGGTAGAAGGCGACTCAAATAAGGCTTCAAGCGATACCCGTTTACCTTCCTGGAGTGCTCTTTCCCATTCAAGTCCATAAGTTGATAGTAACTTGAATTGAAATCCTTCTTGACTATGTATGGCCCCTGCCATCTAGTTTCAAACTTGGCATCAAAACGATTATCGAGTCGATTGTCATACCTTAGCACAAGATCTCCTTCATTGATGCCTTTGTCCTTTAGTTTCTTGTCAAGCTTCTCCTTCGCCTGCGTAGCTTTCCTCTTGTAGCACTCGTATGTTGCTTCTCTTTTCCACTCAAGCTCAGCTAAGGTAAGAAGTCGATCCATCCATGCTTCTTGATCATCTTGTGCTGCTTTGCCATGAAGTCGCATTGTTGGAATGTTGAGCTCAATTGGTTGTAAAGACTCTTGACCATAGACCAAGTGAAATGGTGTAAACTCCGTGGCTTCCCTATATGTGGTTCGATACGCCCACAAGGCACCATCCAAGAAGTCATCCCACAACTTTGTCTTGTTTCTCACCATCTTTCTAATGATGCCTGCAATGACACCATTAGCTTTTTCTACCAAACCATTTGATTGGGGATAGTAGGGTGTACTATGACGATGTAGAATGTGAAGTTCTTTACAGACTTCTGTGAGCAAGCCCTTTCTAAACCCTGGACCATTATCAAAAAAAATCTCCAAAGGTGTGACAAATCTACAACAAATGTGAGTGTAGACAAATTTGCTCACTGTCCTCTCATTTACCTTTGCCACACTTTGTGCTTCCACCCACCTAGTCATATAGTCTACAGCCACTAGAATGTAGAGTTTACCATTTTTTGTCACAGGGAGAGGACCCATAGCATCAATGCCCCACTTTTCAAAGGGTCCATTTGCAAGCACGATTTGCCTTGGACCATAAACCAATCTTCTATTCCCATTTACTTGACAATTGTGACAACTTTTACACCAATGTTGGACATCCACATGCAGACTTGGCCAAACATACCCCGCAAGCAAAATCTTCTTCATAGTTAACTCTTGGGCAAAATGACCACCACATGCCTCTTCATGAAAACCTTTTAGAATGGCTGGAATCTCCTTGATAGTTGGTACTCTTCTGCACACTTGATCCTTCCCTCTTTGGTAGAGGGATCCTTCTAGGAAGAGATACGCGCTTGCCTTTTTCATGAGTCTCCTCTTCTGAGCCTTCGTGAAGTCTTGTGGAAACTCACCCTCCAAAATGTAGCTAATAATGGGAGTCAATGACTCCAATCCCTGGTATCTTGGTTGCTTGATAGTTGTTGCCACCATGATAACCTGCACTTCTTTCTCAACACATGTAACTGCTTGTTGTGCAAGTAAATCGGCATCTTCATTTTGTTTCCTAGGAATATGATATAGTTGCACTTCTTCAAACTGATTAAACATCCTACGAATGGCATGAACTTTTGTCCTTAAGCTTTCATTCTTGCATGCCCAAATGCCTAAAATTTGCTTCACAATGAGAAGTGCATCCCCTTTTACCATGAGACGTTGTATACCTTGGTCAATGCATATCTTTAAACCATGAAGTAGTGTTTCGTATTCTACTTCATTGTTGCTAGTTGAACCTGGTAGATTGACCTTCTCTTTCATGACCACCTCTCCACGTGGGTTGAGCAATACTAGCCCTCCCCCTGCTTTTTCTATGACTGGTCGAAAAGCTCCATCAAAGAACAAGGTAAAATCATTAGGAATACTTTTAGGTGGTGGAAATGGTAGGGTCTTTACTTCAGGCACCTTAATCTCCTTCTCATGTATCCTATAAGTAAGGATCCCTGCCAATTGTGCACGCACACTATCTTCTACGTTGAAAGAGTATTGGAACTCTTGCAATTCCATAATCCACTTTGATGTCCTAGTGCTAAGATTCATTTGAAATGACACCCAAGGAAACAAATTTTTTGCAGTGAGAATTACAAAAGGTTTTGGTAGCAAGTAGGATCTAAACTTTCTCACCGCAAACATGAGAGAAAGCATCATGAGTTCTGCCTCCGTGTAGCCTCTCTCGAAAGCATTCATTACCCTACTAGCAAAGTAGATGGGTCGCATCCGGGTACTATGGGGATCTTGTTGTAGCAAAACCCCTCCAATTGTTTCTTTCCCAACACTAGAGCTAACAAAGAATGTGTATTCCCAACAAGGAGGCATGAGTGTTGGTAGCTCTGACAGGATGACTTTAATGTTACAAAAGTACTCTTCAAGCTCATAAGACCATGCAAATTCTACTTGTTGTGTCAACTTTTGCAAAGGATGAAGCAACTCCGAAGCTAAGTGAATAAAGCGTGACATATACTTCACCTTTTGAATGAATGAGATGACCTCTTTGAGATTTTTGGGTGATGGGAGCTCAATAAGAGCCTTTGCCTTTGAAGGATCCACCTCAATGCCTTCATAGGAAACCTTGTGACCAAGCAAGATCACTTCATCCTCACCTATGTGACACTTTTCGGGGTTGAGTTGACCTCCCATGTCGTAGAGCTTCTTTAAACCTTCTTCTACCCTTTGTAGATGCAATGATTTTTAGCTATAAATGCAAAAATCATCAATAAAAACCCTAATGGACTTTCCAAAGAATGCTTGGAACACCATGCTCATGAAGCGTTGGAAAGTTGCAGGAGCATTTGTCAGTCCAAATGGCATGACTCTAAAAGCATAACAACCCAAAGGAGTGATGAAGGTTGTTTTCAACTGATCTTCCAATGCGATACCTATTTGAAAGTAACCCGAGTAGCCATCACACACAGTGTACTTCTCATGACCAGCTACCTCATTTAGTATCTCATCTTGAAATGGGAGGGAAAATTGATCTCTTTTTGTTGCCTCGTTGAGTGGACGGTAATCCACACACACCCTCCACTTGCCATTTTTCTTAGGAGTGACAACAACGGGAGAGACCCACTCTGAATTCTCCACTGGGTAAATGAAACCTGCTGCTAGAAGCTTTCTTACCTCCTTGAGTAAAGCCTGCTCCTTGATGACTCCTAGCCTTCGTAGCTTCTGAGCCTTAGGTGTGGCCTCTGGCTTCAAGTCAATTTTGTGTTGAATAGCATCTACTCCACACACATCAGTGTAGTCTTTAGCAAAAAGCCTAGGAAATTTCCTTAGCACACATTTGAAATCCTCTCTTTCGTACTTTGTAAGTGTTGTAGATAACATACCTTCTAATATTCCTTCATCTTGCACATTTTGGTTCTCTTGGGAACCTATCTCTCCCAAACCTGGGCAAGAGGTCTCTTGGTTGTTTGGCTTAAACCTTACCCCCATGACTTCGATGGAAGACTCCTCTTCAGTAATGCTGCCGCTACTTTGTCCATCTGAAGTGCTATCGGTCCAGCCTTCCTCCGTCTCACTTTGAGATGATTCTTCATGGAGCTCCTCTTGGCGTTGCTCCTTCATGTCAAAGACAACCTATTATAAGGGATCAAGTGAGTAATTCCACACTCGGTGCGATATGCGTTGACCCTAATGATTTCATCATGAGGAAAGTGTCGAGGGATATGTGTTCGCTACGTGAGCCGGGCAGGCACCGGGCCTCTGACTGTGAGAGGTGTGAAAGAGAGAGAACAAGAACAACAGATGCAACTGAATCTGGAAATCACCTTAATCATCAATTAATTGATTAATATGTTTGAGTAAAAATTAATCTTTAGCCAAGGCGGGTTGTTAACAGCGCCATCACTTGGATCATCTGCTTACAAGGAGTTTAAGCTCCCGCTTTACAAAATTAACTGGGCCGTTAACGACACCAGGCCTCAACAAGATAATTAATCAAACTTCAAGTTGATGAGGTGATAGAGATTGCGTACTATCGCTTTATCTAACTCATGTACCTAATTTTGCTCAGTGTCTCAATCTGTATGCTTCAATTACTGCCAAATACTCTACAAACTATCTCTATGTAGCATTCTCTAATCGCCTCTGTCGTCCTTTTTATGCTTAATTGAGAGAAAGATTGAGAGAGATCTGCTTGGATTGGAGATTGAGAGAGATCTGCTTGTCCTTGTTTGTGTGCTGAGGACGAGCTGAAGCACCTTTGGATTGGATCTCGAGAGAGGCTCTCCCTTCCTTAGCTTGGACTCGCCCTACCTTAGCTTGGATTGCCAATCAAGAGAGAAGCTCGCCCTTGCTTCCTTGGCTTGGAGATTCCTCCTTGGCTCCTTGAAGCTTCGAATTGCCGTCCTCCTCTGCTCCTTCCTCGTTCAAGCTCGATAAGCTCTCCTTGAGATCCCTCCTTTCGCTTGCTTCTCCCCATCTCATGCAAAAGAGAGTTTTTTATTAATAGAGTGCCCTCCCTTAAGCAGTCGCGCCGGGCGTCACTGACGTGGGGCAGGAGCTAGCTTTGATGACGTGGCATTTGAATTCGGCAAGCTGCGCGAAAACCGGCGAGCCTCGTACCGAATAGGAGAGCCAGACCGAGTTGAGGATTTTTTTCTTCATGGCCGCCCTCATCCGAAGCCCGCAGCGGCCTGCGCGAGCCTTAGAAGCCTTGCGCCATCTCCTCCACGCTGCCTGCCGCCATGCTTGCTTGGCTTTCCCACTAAAACCCTTTTAGTTTCTTCAAATGGGCGGCCGCTGAGCATGTCACCTTGGGCGGCCATTGCTATTGGGCCCTTGGTCACCATAGTCCTTGGGCAGGTGGCCTTCAAAGGCCACCAACTTGAGCACGCTCTTCCTTGCTCCACTGCCTTCACACTACCATGTTTGGCATTCTCTGAATCTTTCGAGTGAAAGCGCACCGATAGATTTTTGTGCCTCCGCAAGGTCACCACATTCGGTATTCATATCGGCCAATGCATTTCGAAGCAAAACTTATTTCTCTAGCAATCCTTGAGCAACAATGTCATCAGGGAATCTCTCACCTTGGGGTAAATCCCGTAGTCAATGCATTCCAAGACTTGGATAAAGCTCAAAAATTCCTAGATAGCATCCCAATCAAGCCGACCGGACTGGTACGAAATCGACCCCCGGTGCATCTTTAACGGCCAATAACTTGGCAACCGTAACTCCGTTGCTGATATAAAAAGACCGACGCGCTCCACAAAGTGAGCACTTCAGGCCTGTGCATTCATTTCATCTCTGTCACCTCAACTGCAGTTGCTCAATCCGATACGGATCTGCAATCGACTTAAACTTCAAACTGCCATAGCTTCTTCACCATAGCTCCAATCAGCGAGTTGTAAAGACAGGCCAGTAGAGCACTTTAAGCACTACAATTCTAGATCATAAACTCCCATCTGTGCTCACTTCAAGCATAATCAATTTTGGTATCATTAAGGCATTTGTTGGCCCTTTTAAGCCGCATCTAGCAGACACTAATCATTAAACTTGGCTTGTTCTCAAGCCATGATCACTAACCATTAATCAAGTAGGCTTTCAATAAGCTTGATCTGCATCTTCTTGGCATATTTCTTAGCATGGGAGCGGAGCTGTACGACAACAGTCCCTCAACCAATGGTCTCCACCACACTTGTAGCATGGTCCCTTAGGCTGTTGAGGTGCTCCTTGGGCTCCTCTTTGTTGGTGTGCAAGCCTTTGCCCGCTCATGACTCCGTTGGCTATGAACAAAAGTGTTCTTTCATCCAAGCTATATCTTCCTTCTCCCACTGGCTGTGCAGTAGTTGGTGATCCTGTATTTCCGATCATGCTCCATGGTTCTGGTGTTGAGGGTTCTTCCGGTGGATAATAGACAGGATTTGCATCATACCCATTGGATCTTCGTAGTATGCATGCATAGGCACCAAAGCCTTCTCTTCTGATTCACTTACTGTTGGTGTGTATCTTATGCCGACTGGTCGTAATCCTGGTAGGGGTGGTTGTTGTCCCAACACTGGTTGTGGTCTTTCTACACCTACAAGTCCTGGTAGGTTGCCTGTTTGATATCTAGGCATCGGTGAGACTTGAGGGGATGTCGCTTGAGCTTGCGGAGCATATGGTCGTTCTCTCACATATCCCTTGTTATAATAACATTCCTCCGTCCCATGGTTTGTCCATTTTTGTTCAATCGCACACCATTTTGGCTGTTTAGCTTGTGGTTTGGATCACAAGTTAATCTTTTTAAGCACTTCCTCTACAAGATGCTCTTGGCTTACAGCTACTTCTCCTTTCGGTGTTGTCTTAGCAGACTTGCTTTTGCTTTGTTGCGAGGAGGAATCATCGTTGAGATCCTTGAACTCACCCTCTTTGTAGACCGCAAAATTGTCCACAAGGTATAGAGCCTCCTTGGTTAACTCATTCAACATCGTGCTCCTTTTCATATGTAAGTCCTTCTGGAGATCTGCATTCCTTAGTCCTTGGATAAATATAAGCATAAGTCTCGACTGAGTTGGCAGTTCTTCCACGGGGCAGAACTTAACATATCTTTTTAATCATAGGGCTGCCTTTCACACAGATTCTCCCTCTTTCTATTTGAATTGATGGATTTGTGAGACTGTATTATGAGCTATTCCCCTTTGTGAGAATTCCTCGATAAACTTGTCAAACACTTCCTCCATAGACTCAAAGTCTCTTCGCTCCACAGAGTCAAACCAAGTAGCAGCATCATCCTCTAAAGTTAAACCAAATCCCTTAAAGCTTACCTGGACTCCTTCTTCCTGCACGGCTCTGTGATGATCTCCTTCTGGGATCTACACAAGTATGGTTAGTCTGCTCACAAGGGTTTTCCTTGAACCATGAAAAATATTTCAAGTATTTACAACAACCACTTAGTCAGTCTTCTGGTGGTCCAATTTCAAATATGAAATGATGGCTGGGATCTATGTGGAGAGTATGTCCTAGCAGTATAGTCACAACTTGCAAAATATGTGTGAATTACCACTTTCCTAGTCTATCGCGATAGACTGAAAAACTGCTCAACATAAGTCAATTTAAAATTGTGACTTCACCTTTGAGTTCCTTTTCCCCTCTATAGTCTACTCCTCAAGTTTTATGAAGTTTGGACACTTGGTTTGGGTTTTGGTCCAATTTTAGCATTTTGGTCAGATCCTGATTCTCTATCTGGGCCTTAGATTCACTTTCAGTGATCTAAATGCCTTGAAATTTGGTGTGTATGCTGTTGATAGCCGTTTTTCGGCTCTCCATAATTGCCATAGTAAGCTACCTCACCCTACCAAAATCACCCAAACACTATGGCTATCCCTACCATTTCACTGTAAATAGGCGTGTGTGAATTAGGGAACTTTTTCCATATCTTCTTAAAAAACCCTCAGCTAGCTAGTCACTGGGCTAGGTGAGCCAAAAAAAATAAAAAAAAATAAAAAAATAAAAGTATATTATGGCCTCTTTGTGTGTAAATATTTCATTGTATATATGGCCTAAATATAGGGATTTTTTATAATTATTTTGGTATTTTATTTAAATATTTCTACTTAGGTGTGTGTTTTATTAAACCTATGTACACCTTCTTTCATCCTCTTACACCATAAGTATATTTTTTGTCAATATGTACATATTCTAACCTCATATTTTTCCTTTATACAAATCACTCTCACATTTTCACCCTCACCCTCGTGAAAACAAAAAATTGATTTCTACTCATTAGTTACGTTTATTATATTATTTACTTGCATACCTTTTCCTCTTTCACCCAAAATAATTCAAGGAGGGACCATATCATATGATTCCAATATCTTTCCATATCCATAACTCCTCCATATTATTATTATTATTTTTACTCATTATTCTAACACCATGTGCTCATTGAGCTAAAGTCCATGAATAGTCCATACACTAGTCCCACCATGTATATATTTCTTATTTCACCAATAATGCTCCTCCATGCATGTGTCAAGGGCAACTTGGATGCTTTGTATTATGATATGACAAAGGAGGGGCTCACTCTTGGATGCATTGTACAAATTCAACAAAGGAGGGGTCCACTAAAAGACTTTTGCAAGCATAAAAACAGGCTTTTTGGTGAGAATTTTGGCACCTATCTCCACTCCGAATTTGGAGCAGTGGTCAAAAGAGAAAATGTAGCCCACGCTCTGAATAATCACCTCAAATTTTTTCATGATTTTTGGAGCTACCAGCGGTGAGCTATGATTTTTTGAGTGGACCCCAGTCTGCCCACTTTTTTCACAAGTAGCCCATAGTCTTCTCTCACCTCTTTCCACACTTCTACACACACACACACACATTTCTCTCAATCCCTCACTCAAACCTGCACCTTCAATGGTTTCTCTCACCTTCTTCACCATTAACCTCCCCACTTACTCCCATAGCTCTTATATGAGCTCTCCATGTACATACACCATCTCTATGCCTCTCTCTATTACTTCCAAAGTACAATTCCATCTTACCCCTTATATATATACATAAATTCAGCATGTGTACCATGTTTAACCTCTGCAAATCAAAAGATCTCATCAACGGAATTACCATTTTCATCACGATGATCAACCTTGGCAGCGGTGGCGTAAAGAAGAGAAGACGAAGAAGAAGATCGATGGTCATTTTGAGAACCTACACAAGTAAGTCCAAAACTTCTTCAAGCTTCACCATCACAAGGATTTGTTCACTTCATTCAACCATCTTACTTCAACCATCCACCTCATTCTACCCATTGTAAATGTAACATTAACTTTCTAGTGATTACTAACACTAACCACTAACATACTAACACAAAATAGCATTGACCTAACCATAAAAGACACCTCACCTCAAGACATGTATAGTAACTCTCTCTCTCTCTCTCTCTCTCTCTCTCTCTCTCTCCCCTTCCTTAAAACTTACTTTCACCTTATCTACCATCAATAATGCTCTCTTTTGAGCCCACACCCATGACTCAAGCAGACAAAGAAGGCCCGCAATGTTTTGATATTCAAAAAAATCATAATCCTGATTTGTTAGCTTGTAAATTAGGATTTCCAATAATCTTAATATGGGGTCTCCAACCTATAAATAGCCCCCTCTCCTTCTTGTAAAACAACCTCCAACATCTCACATAGCACCCCAACACTCTATGCGTGAGGAGAGACTTAGGTGTAGCAACCACTTGTGAGCTTCACTCTTGGTGTGAGAGAAGCCTTCAAGCTACACATTGCAAGTGAGAGAGCGTGAGTTCCACAAATCTCAAAACCACTATTTTACATGCTCCTTCATCATCAATAAATTGAGGTTTGGTGCATCAAAGGCGTGATTCGACGTTTAAATCTTCGTCCTTCCATTTGTGCAATACGGTTTGGTAAATTCAAGGTGACTTGTGTATTTTGAGTTTTTATCGGTTGATCTTGATTTGAGAAAGTGTTTTAGTGTGTTTTCCATTGCCAGTTTTGTGTCCATTGTAAGAGGGTATTGTGGTGAGAGGTCTCCCACACCCTAAGACAGTGTGTGTGTGTTTTGGCAATGATTAGCAATCACTAAGCATTGAGTGAGTTTTGTACAAGTTCTACGATAGCATCATAACGAACCATCTCCATTTGCAAGTCACAAATAAGGTATTACGCAAGATCCTTCCCTCTCTCTCTTCCCTTTGCTCTAGCTCTCTCTGGTCCATTTCATGTGTGTCTTGGTGTGAGGTTGTTTGTGTGTGTTGTGTGGTGCATCTTCTTGGTTGTGCCAAAATCTCTCTTGCGTCCTAGTTCGCATACCATAACTAGGTGGTGCCCCTATCTTGTTTGGGTTTGGCTGTGGGTTTGTTGTTTTGTTGTGCTTGTAGTTTCCCCAGCCCAATTGAGCAGCACGGGAGCCTTGAGGGGTGTTTAGAGGTCGCCTCTCTTGTTGCCCGCCCCGGACCGCCTCAATTTTGGTGCCCCCACTAAGGAACTGACTTTGTGCTTATTGTTGTTGTATTGCATGAATGCTTGAATTTTAGAATAATCAAGTAGATTATATGAATCATGAAAACTTGTATGACCGAGTTTAATTTCAAGGAAACAAAAATTGATCTAGAATATGGTTTGGATTAGCATAACATAAGAAAGGAAAAAAGCATTTTCACATAAGAATCTAAAATTCATGTTGAAAGACCTTTCAAAACTTTGTGTAGTTAGTTGATGTCATGAGAGAAAATGATTGTTTGGAACTAATCTTTGCGTGGTTCTAGCATTGAGAGACTATGACACGCTATACCTTTGAGGATATCCCAATCTTCTTCGGGAATCTAGAAGAAGATGTTGATGATTTTCTTGTTGATTTTAGAATGGTTTGTCGTATCCTTGGTAAAAGGGATGACATTGAAAAAGGGGATTTTCTATTGCTATGCCTTAGAGGCAACGCTGAGCAATGGTTTTGGAGTATGTCTTCTCAGATTGAAGATGGGTATACCCAAATTTCCAAAGCTTTGAAGGCTAGATTCTCTAAAGTTCCAACAACGGAGAAAGCATGGGCTTCACTACGGAGACTTCAACAACATGGTGAAGACTACTATGCTTATGAGGATATTTTTTCTCGTCAATGGAAAGGATGTGGATTTAGTTCTACATTTCCAGATTATGTAAAAATGGATCAATTTATTTCGGGTTTGTCTCCTTTCCTAAAGACTAAGGTTACTTGTAGTGGACCCTCTACCTTTGAAGAAGCGGTCACTATTGCCCGAAGGAAGTTTCACAAGTACTTCTACATCAAAAATGGTTGCCATCATGCTGGAAGAACCAACCATCATGAAAGTGTTTCTATCAAGGAGTCATCTCCTTTGCCATACTTGTCTCCTTCTACTCCGACAAATGTTGAAGAAGTTACTTACATACCAACTGATTATTCAAGTGCTAAAGTGTGTGGCCAAGATTCAAATGTGGAATCTCTTTCTTCTACCTTTATCACAAGTATGCAAAAATCGACACAAGATATCTCAAATGGCATTGATGATTCAATAATGGATACATCCAACCTTTTGGCGGAGGATCAATTTCTAGTCCGAGCAGACGAAGCTTTTGTGCAACATGAATCTATGGAGAATGAAGAACTTGAAGGTAACCTTGATCTTATGGAATGTTCTGAGAGTGTATCTTGTCTAAAAGAAGAGAGTGAAGAAGAAGATGAAATCATAGGTGGAGAGATCATAGACCACATTGATCATAAAAAGATGATTGTGTACATGGAATGCCAACTCCAAAACAAAGTAGAAGAGTGTGAGTTGAATCCAGGTGAGGATAATCTTGAAGAAGTGTTTGAGGATGTTGAAAAGCATTGGTATGACCCATGTATGTTAAGCATAGAGGAACCTATCATGCAAGAAGCCAAATGTTTCACAAAATCAAACAGTATTCCATCAACCTTTGAGGTGGTACAATGTGAGGAGTTACAACCTTGCCAAAGGGGGGGCTTAGAAGGGGATGAAGAACATGGGAGAGTAGTAAAAAATAAAATCATAAAAGGAAACTATCAGAAGGGTATCATTCTCTCCGATGGTGTTTTAGTGGGTGGCTCTTCATTCATGGGACAATCTCTTAGCAAGAAAATCCAAGCTTTTGAAGCCCCAATCATCTTCACATTGGGTTTCACCTCTTTAAGGTCAACTTCTCCTCTCTTCACATATAAATTTCATCGGGGACACCATACCTTCTTAAGTGGAAGAGAACATGAATACTTGGTGATAAACGGATGTTTCCAAATCTTCTTCACTTGGTTCTTTGTTGTATGGAGGTCGCACATTGTGATGCTTCTGGTATTCATCATAGATGAAAAACTTGTTGATTGCTACATGTGGATTTTCATCAATCAGTACCAAAATCTATTCTCTTCCAATGTGTTGGAAGCAATAGAAACCTTCGTCTATTATCTACTTATGTGGTAAACTATTTGCAATACCTTCCAATAGCCGCTGGAAGCATGGATCGAGCTTTCCTAAATCATGAAGGCCATATAATTTTTGACTTGGTGAGCCTACCCAGGTTGAATGAATTTTATGAGCTACAGTTCAGGAATTCGCTCATACAAGCTCTTGAAGATCGTAGCAGATACATCAACTTTACACAAGAGGAAGAGCAACCAATCTTTTATATCACATTCATAGTGATAGATGCAATGATGGACAATAGTAAAATCTACAAGTTTTTTCAACCAAAATCAGTAAGTGATTCCATACCATACATCTGGCTTTGGGAAAGATATTTCAAGATCTTTGATCCTGGGGGGTGCTTATGGAAACTTTCTCAATGGAGGAGGTTTACTCCGTCACTTCATTTCATCTTGCTATTGGCTCGGAGAACCTTCCATATCACACAAGGTTTTTTAATCATACAACAAAGGTTCTTCAAAGATAAGAGCAGACAAAGACAGACGTTACATAATATACATGTTGTATGATCAGATAAATGGTACATGAATGTACCATTATCTAAAGGGGGGGCTAATGATAGCCGTTTTTCGGCTCTCCATAATTGCCATAGTAAGCTACCTCACCCTACCAAAATTACCCAAACACTATGGCTATCCCTACCATTTCACTGTAAATAGGCGTGTGTGAATTAGGGAACTTTTTCCATATCTTCTTAAAAAACCCTCAGCTAGCTAGTCACTGGGCTAGGTGAGCCAAAAAAAATAAAAAAAAATAAAAAAATAAAAGTATATTATGGCCTCTTTGTGTGTAAATATTTCATTGTATATATGGCCTAAATATAGGGATTTTTTATAATTATTTTGGTATTTTATTTAAATATTTCTACTTAGGTGTGTGTTTTATTAAACCTATGTACACCTTCTTTCATCCTCTTACACCATAAGTATATTTTTTGTCAATATGTACATATTCTAACCTCATATTTTTCCTTTATACAAATCACTCTCACATTTTCACCCTCACCCTCGTGAAAACAAAAAATTGATTTCTACTCATTAGTTACGTTTATTATATTATTTACTTGCATACCTTTTCCTCTTTCACCCAAAATAATTCAAGGAGGGACCATATCATATGATTCCAATATCTTTCCATATCCATAACTCCTCCATATTTTTATTATTATTTTTACTCATTATTCTAACACCATGTGCTCATTGAGCTAAAGTCCATGAATAGTCCATACACTAGTCCCACCATGTATATATTTCTTATTTCACTAATAATCCTCCTCCATGCATGTGTCAAGGGCAACTTGGATGCTTTGTATTATGATATGACAAAGGAGGGGCTCACTCTTGGATGCATTGTACAAATTCAACAAAGGAGGGGTCCACTAAAAGACTTTTGCAAGCATAAAAACAGGCTTTTTGGTGAGAATTTTGGCACCTATCTCCACTCCGAATTTGGAGCAGTGGTCAAAAGAGAAAATGTAGCCCACGCTCTGAATAATCACCTCAAATTTTTTCATGATTTTTGGAGCTACCAGCGGTGAGCTATGATTTTTTGAGTGGACCCCAGTCTGCCCACTTTTTTCACAAGTAGCCCATAGTCTTCTCTCACCTCTTTCCACACTTCTCTACACACACACACACATTTCTCTCAATCCCTCACTCAAACCTGCACCTTCAATGGTTTCTCTCACCTTCTTCACCATTAACCTCCCCACTTACTCCCATAGCTCTCATATGAGCTCTCCATGTACATACACCATCTCTATGCCTCTCTCTATTACTTCCAAAGTACAATTCCATCTTACCCCTTATATATATACATAAATTCAGCATGTGTACCATGTTTAACCTCTGCAAATCAAAAGATCTCATCAACGGAATTACCATTTTCATCACGATGATCAACCTTGGCAGCGGTGGCGTAAAGAAGAGAAGACGAAGAAGAAGATCGATGGTCATTTTGAGAACCTACACAAGTAAGTCCAAAACTTCTTCAAGCTTCACCATCACAAGGATTTGTTCACTTCATTCAACCATCTTACTTCAACCATCCACCTCATTCTACCCATTGTAAATGTAACATTAACTTTCTAGTGATTACTAACACTAACCACTAACATACTAACACAAAATAGCATTGACCTAACCATAAAAGACACCTCACCTCAAGACATGTATAGTAACTCTCTCTCTCTCTCTCTCTCTCTCTCTCTCTCTCTCCCCTTCCTTAAAACTTACTTTCACCTTATCTACCATCAATAATGCTCTCTTTTGAGCCCACACCCATGACTCAAGCAGACAAAGAAGGCCCGCAATGTTTTGATATTCAAAAAAATCATAATCCTGATTTGTTAGCTTGTAAATTAGGATTTCCAATAATCTTAATATGGGGTCTCCAACCTATAAATAGCCCCCTCTCCTTCTTGTAAAACAACCTCCAACATCTCACATAGCACCCCAACACTCTATGCGTGAGGAGAGACTTAGGTGTAGCAACCACTTGTGAGCTTCACTCTTGGTGTGAGAGAAGCCTTCAAGCTACACATTGCAAGTGAGAGAGCGTGAGTTCCACAAATCTCAAAACCACTATTTTACATGCTCCTTCATCATCAATAAATTGAGGTTTGGTGCATCAAAGGCGTGATTCGACGTTTAAATCTTCGTCCTTCCATTTGTGCAATACGGTTTGGTAAATTCAAGGTGACTTGTGTATTTTGAGTTTTTATCGGTTGATCTTGATTTGAGAAAGTGTTTTAGTGTGTTTTCCATTGCCAGTTTTGTGTCCATTGTAAGAGGGTATTGTGGTGAGAGGTCTCCCACACCCTAAGACAGTGTGTGTGTGTTTTGGCAATGATTAGCAATCACTAAGCATTGAGTGAGTTTTGTACAAGTTCTACGATAGCATCATAACGAACCATCTCCATTTGCAAGTCACAAATAAGGTATTACGCAAGATCCTTCCCTCTCTCTCTTCCCTTTGCTCTAGCTCTCTCTGGTCCATTTCATGTGTGTCTTGGTGTGAGGTTGTTTGTGTGTGTTGTGTGGTGCATCTTCTTGGTTGTGCCAAAATCTCTCTTGCGTCCTAGTTCGCATACCATAACTAGGTGGTGCCCCTATCTTGTTTTGGTTTGGCTGTGGGTTTGTTGTTGTGTTGTGCTTGTAGTTTCCCCAGCCCAATTGAGCAGCACGGGAGCCTTCAGGGGTGTTTAGAGGTCGCCTCTCTTGTTGCCCGCCCCGGACCGCCTCACTGTATAGGCTCTGCTAAAGCTCTCCCTAGGGGAAATTTGAAAAATAAGGTCCTCAGCAGCAGCTTCCCTAGTCTATCGTGATAGACTGAGCATGTTCTCCACTGTTAGCATTTCTGTCAAGTTATCTCCACAGCTGGTTCACCCATTCCCTGTGTAGTGCATTGACAAGTTTTTGCACTGTTTGGACATTTGGTCAAAACCTTCTTGCCTCTGTCTCTGAATTCAGACTCTAGAACACCAGTTTTGAAGTTTTGTGGTCAAGATGGTGTTCATTTTCACTCAATTTTTGTGAGTTCCCTTGTATTGATGTGTTAAACCTGTGGTATAAAGGATTTTTCCAGTTGTTAGTCAATCACCAACTTCACCAGTCTATTGCGATAGACTCAGCAGAGAGCAATTAGGATTTGATTTTTTGTCTGTTTTTGGACAGTTGTGTTCTCTGTGCCCATATAAGTCTATCCCTCAAGTTTTATGAAGTTTGGACACTTTTGACCTTGGACTCAAGCACTTCACAAATTTCACTTTTCTATGGCAATTCACAACTCAAATGCACTCAAAGTGATGCAAATTTGAAGACACTTCATCTTAAGCTTGTGAATATCAGTCGTACCACATGACACAGTCAGTTTATCCTAGGCTAATGGTTTTATCTCTTCTTGGCCTCTTTAGGTTCACTTAGTGTTTTCTTATGACAATCACATGTTTCTTTTGGTTGGTTTTGGTCGCAATTTTTATGTTTTCTCAAGTGTTGGATCATAAATTCCAATGTCTAATCTTTTCACCCCCTTAAAGAGTATATGGTGTGGGTTTTGCTTTCAAGGCAAGCAGACAGCCTCATTGTTTCTTCTTTTTGTTTGTTTTGCGTTTTTACAGCGTTTTTCTACTCTATTTCTACACAAGTATAACAAGCACTCAAAACCAAAAAACCATAGCTCCACATTATCCTACTTAACTAAATCTAACTATTCACAGACCCTCGGCAAGACACAGGCTTCCTGGATATCCACTAGACCTCAGGATACTCTATCCTGGATCTTGTTTTAAAAGTTTAAGCTCTCTCTAGTCGAAACTAAAGTAAGCTAACCATCACACGAGTGACGTAGATCTCCCTACTTAAGGTCTTCTGTCCCCAACAGCAGTGCCAATGTTTTAGGGAAAAACTACTCCCCTGTTCATGCTCACAAGCATGACACAGACAACATACTTATCATCCGATGACACAACTAACCCGTAGGTGCACAGCGGCAATCTCGTTAGCTTGTTAGGCTGAGACCAATCTACACATACACACTTCTATGATGCATCAATCATTAACCCTTGTTGAAAGCAACCCACTCTATCCCTAAACGCTCACAACACCGTTTACACATCAAATGAACTCGAAATCGCATCAAACTTTCTAGGCACCATCCTCTCAATAGTATATACTTACCTATAAGTCTAATCTCACTAGATTTGAACTCTAGTTATCTCGAATACAGTCGCAATAGACTCACAGGTCTTAATCTAAAAGTATGACAAACCTAAGTCTATGGGTATCTATGTGTAGCTAATCTCTTTCTCATTCCATAAAGCACTTGATTGTTGAAAACAGACACTGTATGTGCTACTTACAAGAAAAACAAGCTCGAAGAAGGATCGATCACGAACAGCTCAAAAATGTGAATGTGTGGCATGGGCGCGTAGCTCTCGGAGAGGCTACCGCGATGGTGTGATCACGTCATGAATCCAGTGAGGGAGAAGCGCGTAGCGAAGAGGATAAGACACTCTCTCTCTCTCTCTCTCTCTCTCTCTCTCTCTCTCTCTCTCAGACTCATACGACACAGGATGCGTTATCGATCTCATGGTCTAGAGATTGAAGGTCAAAGTCTGCAAGTAGATATTGCTCCAACTTCATCCCAAAGAAGACGATTTTCAGACGAGCAGACATCAACTGAGTCCTCCATCAATTGAGTCCTCCCAACCATTTCAAGAAGTAGAGATGGAGCAGATGTTGGACGCGTTCTTTGACATGGATTCCAACATAGAAGGCGACAACATTTAATGCAGTACTGTGGACCAACCTCAACCATCCCGTTCATATCGATGGCATAATAGCAATGATGAGGAGGGCAAGATGATGCAAAGTCTTGCACGCATGCCGCTCTACACTGGTGCAAAAATCTCAGTTCTCCGTACCACATTGGCAATGCTTAATTTGCAGTCTGTCTACGGTTGGTCTGACGCCTCAGTCATAGAGCTTTTTAGGTAAACATATCTATCCTAAGCATGGTAAAGTGAAAATTATAGTTTATATAAAGTGATCAAAGGGCTGACTTGTTCATGTAACGCCAGGTTGCTGAATGAGAAAATCTTGCCAAAAGGACATCACATGCACCCTACCCGTCCATCCGCTAAAAAGCTTCTTACTAATTTGGGCTTGGATTATCAGAAAATACATGCATGTCCTAATGATTGTATAATTTTTTGCAATGAGTATGCAAACCTGGAACAGTGTCCCAATTGTGGATCAAACAGGTATAGGGAGGACACACAGGGAAAATTTATCCCAACAAAGGTCCTTCGACACTTTCCTATCATTCCAAGAATAAAGAGCATGTTTAGGTGCAAGTCCATAGCCGCTTTGATGACATGGCACGCAAATACTAGATAGACAGATGATGTTATGCGGGTACCTGCTGACTCTCGTGCATGGAAGCACATAGAGGAAAGTTGGCCTACACTTAAGAACGAGCCTCGATGTATCCGCTTTGGTCTGGCAATGGACGGAGTAAACCCATTCGAATTACGGAGTTTGTCATGGAGCACGTGGCCTATTTGTGTGGTTAATTATAATCTTCCACCATGGCTCACTATCAAGAAGGGCCATCTGTTGTTGTCATTGATCATCCTAGGAAAGTACAAAGCAAAGAACATGGACGTCTATCTGGCACCACTTAATGAAGAGCTCCAAATCTTGTGGATAGGAATCGATGTGGTTGATATGTCCCAACCAATTGGATGACGGAATTTACATGTGCAAGGCATTCTCATGTGGACCATGAAAGATTGGCCAGGGTTCGGTGAGTGCTCAGGTAAGTGCCTTTAAAACCCTCACACGCATGTGATTCATGGCTTTGTCAACGCTTTTAACTGTTAATATGTGATGTTTCAGGCTTGAGTTACTCGAGCAATCATGCATGTCCAAAATGTGATCCTCGACTTGGCTTCTGACGCTCTAAGCATTTGAGCAAGACAATTTACGAGGAGCATGGTAGATTTTTTCCTGAAGGACATGAGCTACGTGGACCAAACATATGAAAACATGGTATGCATCCACTGAAAGCGAGCGATTGGAAAAACATGTGGCTGGAGAGGGGAGATTGGATGCCACCTGGAATGAAAAGACTTTCTATTCTCCATGATCTCTCGTATTGGAGTGACCTACTGATTAATCATTTGCTCAACCCAATGCACATCTTCAAGAATGTGGGGGGAGATCATGTGGAAGACCATCACTGGAAAAAGGGAGAGAAAGGCCCAAAGAGATAACCTGCAGGCTGTGGGTTGAATGCCGGAGATGTGGCCTCGACTTAAACCCAATGGAAAGTGGTCTATACCAAAAGGTCCATGGGATCTGAGTCGCGCAGAAGAGAAACAAGTGAAGAAAACTATATCTTCATTCAAGACTCCCACAGGATGCATGCGATGTTTGAAAACGGCTTTTACGAGAGATGAAAATCTCAGTGTTCTTAAGTCCCACGATTGGCACAAATTTTTACAGTTCATTTTACCAATTGCCATAAAGGGTTGTTTGACGGATGACATTAGAAGAACAATCTACAAAATCAGTGAGTTGGTACGCTGGATCAGTTCAAAAGAGATAAGAGAAGACAACATCGATGCAACACACTTAAATGCTATTGAAGCAGTGTGCATGGTGGAGAAGTACTCTCCAACAAACATTCTTACCATCCAAATGCATGTACTACCAATGTATAGTTGTGTGGGTTCATGTGCGATTGCCGAGGCAAGAGCGTCTTGCACAGGTAATGGATTAGCTAGCGGCTAATCCCCCGCAGGTATAGGTGATTCGGAGAGGTTTTACATGCAAAATCTCGTCCGATTCAAAGGGCAAGTAGCCCTACTGGTGCGGGAGCTCGAGGACTTGCTACGAATGTGACCGGCACGCAAAACGGAGCCTGAAACAGTGAATGACAGCCTACTATGTATTTTTGCAGGTTTAGGGTTTTGGCCCTAAACGGACCCTATTGTCCGTGAAAATTTTGGTTTCCGGTGAGTGATTTTCCTTCACGCACGATGGCTTATCCTCATAATGGGGGCCTTACAAATGTGCGCTTTTACCATAGAAAATTACAAGGGTAAATCAGGCTCCATACTTAACAATGTTCAGAATGCAATCTTAGGTATATCGGCAAGCCGAATACGGACTTGGTGATATCCTCACCGCAAGTCGATTATGTAAAAATGCGAGCATGTGTTAGCTTATCAAATAACTCATCTACTCTGGGCAATGGGTATTTGTTCTCAACTGTAACTGCATTTAAGCGCCGGTAGTCTACGCACATGCGCATACTGCCATCCTTTTTCTTCACTAAAAGGATAGGCAAAGCCCATGGTGAAGAATTGGGTTGTATAAATACTCTGCTAAGGTAGAGAAGCCTTTGAGTAACTCATATAGTAAGGTGGTTTACTAACAGATTTATAGCCTACAGTCACGTCAATGCCATGTTGTACTGAGCGTGTCGGCGGTAAACCTGATGGAAAATCATTAGGAAAGACATCCTGAAATTATTTTGATAATTTTTGTAATTGAAGAGCAACGTTTGATTGTGTAGAATTAGCAATTGGTGGAATAGAGGAGAGAGAAGCATGCGGCGTTGAGGAATGTTCAACAGACTCAATGTTAGAAAGAAAATGAGACAAATGTCAGTGTCCGTCGGTACAAAAACTCTTCCCTTGTGGAGTAGGTACCCATTGTCGATGGTAAAATGCTTCCATCGCTGTAGTTCATCACTTGATAAAGGAGAACTAGGTGTGGAGGTTAATTGTGCACTACCCGCATTGGAGTGAGAAGGATCCCTCTTTTCAACATGGCTCCACACTTTGGAATATGTGTCATCTTGCTCATATTTGCCCTTGAAAGATTATAAAAATTCATTATGAAGTTCCGTGAATAAGAGCGAATTGATCTTTGGCATTCGACTGAGAGCGTCTGCCACTACATTGTATCGGCCTTTGCGATACCTTAACTTGGCGTCATATTCCTGAAGGATCTCTGCCCACCTGGCTTTTTGACCCTTTGTTGTGTAAACCATTTGATGCTTTCATGGTCAAACACAATCTCGAACTGAGCACCATACAGATAGTGACGCCATGTCTTTAAGGTAGACACTATTGCATAGAGTTCACGTTCGTAAGCAGAATAATTCTGCTGAGCTGCATCCAGATTCTTAATTTCAAATGTAATTGGCTGTCCATCTTGTAGCAGGACTGCTCCAATAGCACGGTTACTGGCATCCGTTTCCAAAACGAATGGTTTCAAAGGATCTACAATAGCAAGTATAGGAGCTGTAGCTAATGCATCTTTAAGTGTTTGAAAACTCGTTGTTGAGCGGAACCCCACTGAAAAGCCTTACCTTTGCCTTTTAGCTGGTCCATCATAGGTACAACAATGTGAGCATAGTTTTTAACGAACCTTCGGTAAAAACCTGCAAAGCCTAAAAAGATCTGTAATTCTTCTAGATTTTTAGGAGGTGGCCATTTCCGGATGGTATCCACTTTGGATTGATCCATGTATAGGGAATTAGCTGAAATGACATGCCCTAAATAATGAATTTCTTCCTTGAGAAAATCACATTTAGATTCCTTGGCATATAACTTGTTTGCACGTAACAACTCAAACACCTGCCTGAGATGTTGTAAGTGCTCTTCTTTAGAAGCACTAAGAACTAGAATGTCATCGAGGAACACAATGACAAATTTTCCCAAATATGGTTTTAAGACACTATCCATAAGTGTCATGAATGTTGCGGGCGCATTGGTTAACCCAAAGGGCATCACCAAAAACTCGTAATGTCGAAACCGTGTTCAAAATGCAGTCTTAGGTATATCAGCAAGCCGAATACAGACTTGGTGATATCCTGACCTCAAGTCAATTTTTGAAAAAATTCGTTTATGAGTTAGCTTATCAAATAACTCATCGACCCTTGGCAATGGGTATTTGTTCTTAATTGTAACCGCATTTAAGTGCTGGTAGTCTACGCACATGCGCACACTGTCGTCCTTTTTCTTCACCAAAAGTATAGGCGAAGCCCATGGTGAAGAACTGGGTTGTATAAACCCTCTGCTATGGTAGTCAGCAAGCTGACGTTCCACCGCAGCAGTCTTTGAGTAACTCATACGGTAAGGTGGTTTACTAATAGCCTTAGAGCCTGCAGCCACGTCAATGCCATGTTGCAGTGAGCGTGTCGGTGGTAAACCTGATGGAAAATCATTAGGAAAAACATCTTGAAATTACTTTAACAATTTTTGTAACTGATTAGCAACGTTTGCTTGTGTAGAATTAGAAATTGGTGGAATAGAGGAGAGAGAAGCATGCGGTGTTGAGGAATGTTCAAAAAACTCAATGTTAGAAAGAAAATGAGACAGTGAGTAACACAAGAAAACCTGTTCTATTTCATTATCAAAAACGAGCTGCACAAGCTCGGAAGTACAAATCAGTGGTGATGATGGTATATCCTTTTCTCCTAACAACAACACATGTGTGCCATGGGAATCGAACATCAAATTGTTTGCTCATAGCTACGCCTCAGTGATGGTCCTAGGCTATGCGACCACTCCCTACCAAGAACCACATCAGTCCTTTCCATGTTCATAACCTGAAAATCCAAACAAGTAGAGTACCCTTGTACTTCCAATGGAACAACTCGGCATTGAGTATCCCATATTTCACTATCATGTCCATTCATCATTGCTACCTTGTAGCGGTGGGTACTCGAAGTTTGAGGTAGTTTGAGCTTTTTCACCAATCCATAATTGATGAAATTGTGCGTAGCACCATGATCTACCAAGATGTGCACCTTGTGCCCTTGCAGATATCCGTGCATACGTACTAACTCATGTGGTCCAAAGGTTTGTTGCCACATGGAAGTTGTGAGATAGCATTCATGCACCACCTCAATGTGTGCTACTTCCACTGTAGAGAACTTGGAGGAAGACTCGAGAGGCAGTAGTTGCACCGTGTGCACTGCTTTTTCCTTCCCCTGTGCAACCGATTTCCCCTTGGGACAATCCTTTTTGCCATGGCCTCTTCCTAAGCATTGAAAACATAGCTTCTCGTTCTTGGCCTTATCAAAATCCTCAGGGAGAGAGAAGACCCCTAGACCCCTTGGGTTTTTTAGATGCATCTGAATTAGCAACTATAAATTTTCTTTTATTGTACCCGTACTGAGTCTGTGTGTTACTATGTGTACTAACAGGCACATTACTGTTATGTGTTTTCTTATCATCAGGGTCATCATGAATATGTGCTTTCACTATGGCTTCCTCAAGTGTTTTAGGGTCCTGGGATTTGACATACTTCTTAAGTTTTGGAGTCAGACCTCGTATGAACCCTCGTACTTGTTGAAAGGTATCCAATCCTTCCAACTTGAGGATGACGTCCCTATAGTGAGAGATATATTCAAGGAGTGACGGAAATTGGCGCATGGAGCACGTTTCCCAAGCGGTCCAATTCCGATCGGCCTCGTTTGTAGGCAAAAATTTCTTGCTAAACATTGATTCAAAGGCTTTCCAACTCTGTGGTATGATGTTCTTCTCCTTGAGAGACATCCACCATTTGTAGGCCTTGCCTTCCAGAGTTAAGCTCGTTTGAAGAGCTCTTACTGCATCCGGAGTTCGCCGTAAGGCGTGAATTCCATCCCATTTACTGAGAAAGATGTTCACTGCATCCTTATTGCAGTCCCGGTCTTCGCCTTTGAAAACTGGTGGTTTGAAATTCTTCAACAAATCATCTACCTCTTTGGCAGTGAGAGTACACAGTGTTTCATTAATTGGGCCTTGCCCTTGTGTTCCAACGTGCTCATGCATGTGGGTGTCAGTCGGACTCTTAGTCTGCTGTTGCATCAATTGAATGACTAAAGTGGAAAGTTTAGTAACATTTTCATTTAAAGCCTTAAAATTTTCATCCATGACTGTCATGCGTGTCTGAAGTGCACGAAATTCCTGAATATCGAGCAATTCATAAGTATATTCTCTTGTCGTAGCGTCGCAGGTACTCTCCTTGAGAGTATCCGGCCGCGAGCCGTCATTGGCACGATCGGGAGTACTTTGCTCAAAATCAAATGTCATGTTGATATCCATAGTCCATGGCTACACAATGCAGTGAAAGAAGTACCCAGACAAAATACCTGATGTTGGTAGTACTTGCAAAGTATAGCGAACTCCGCGTCGTAGTAGTGAATCGTCGTAGCACTTAATCGAACTCCGCATTGTATATGGTTGAATATTTACCTTTGAGTTAAAGCATAATTGAAATTGAACTCCGCATCGTGTGTGGTTAAAGCTTTACCTTTGAGTCGAAGCTAAATTGTTGGAAGCATCGACTCGTATGTTGCTTGAACGACTCGTGAAGTTGTCGCTTGAACGACTCTTGAAGTCGTCGCTTGAACGACTCTTGATGTCGTCACTCAAAAAAATCTGCAGGTGTTGTAATCTTCTGTAGGTACTGAGCGTAGTCCGCCCGACCTCGGGAGATTCAATGTGAAGCCGAGAGTTTTTCTTGCTTGAGTTGCTCGGGCTTGCTTCACCGCTTCAACTTGCTGAATTTCTTGTGGGAAAGGCTAGTTACAGTGGCCAAGGTCTAAGTTTAATGGCCAAAGGCCTTCCAAATGTGAAAATAGAGTGATTTTTTGAAGCCCAAGCTCACAGGCAGCGTGCTGCCTTCTGCGAGCTACAAGATGATGATGGCGGGGCTATGCGAGGCCGGCTATGGCCGAAAGAAGATGGTGCAAGGTTCTACCTCCCCATGGCGCCCCTTCCAAGCCTGAGACCTCGCAAAATCACCCACCACACACTCGTTTCCAAAAAAGGAAAGCCTGTCCGAATTGACAAGGAAATCGTCTAAAAATGGAAAAGGCCCAAAAAAGCCACGGTTCTCACCCAAAGAGCCTGCTTTTAGGGACCTAAAGAGACCACGCCTAGAGAGAGAGAGTGGAAGAGAATCCTAAACTCTGATACCAGTGTAAGAACTAGGGAACTAGGCTCTAGGATCCTCCTCCCAACCTCCCTTTATATAGGCGGGCTCCTAGCCCCTTGCCCTAGACGGATCCCCTGTCCACACTGCGTAGCCCGACCCTTGGCCGTAGTCCATGACTATCCTAGTTCTTAGGGTACAGGACCCTTGTCCTGACACAGAGTCAGTTAAGAGCCAGACGGTTTGCCACATTGAAGCAATTTTGGATGATTATGAAGAATATTTGGCAGATCTTGAAGAAGAAGAGTTGAGGTCTGTGGTGGTGTCAAACCCAATTGTACCAGAGGTAAGGCATGTTCATTTTAATGAAGATGAAGACAATGAAAGTATACCCAGGAGTCACTTTTCAAGGCTTCATTGGGCAAGGGCAACAACCAAAACTGTTGTGAAGCTTGGAGACATTGAAGAACCGGTCTTAACACTAATAGATCATGGATCGGAGATAAATTTGATGGAAAAAATCTTGCAAAAAAAGGGGAAATGGCCTATTGATGTGGACCATGGTTGGCGGATTCGATCTGCCAACATGCTTACAGGCGACCTCTATGGTGCATGTGAAAATGTTAAGGTAACTGTAGGGGATGTCTGTGATGAGAAAAATTTCTTTATATAGGAGCATTCCTCTTATCCATTAATTTTGGGGTAGCCCTAAATTACAGCTGTGCGGATGGAAACCAAGGTGGTGGATGATGGCTTAGCCTATGCTAGGGTTCGAAGCCGAGATGGTAAGAAAGCAGTTCAATTCTTGATTGTATGTGTTGACCATTCCAGGAACAAGGATAGTCTACGTGATCGTCGAATGCCAAAGATACGCAAGGAGTTTAAAGTACACAAGTTTGCACAAGATTTTCTCGGAGTGCCACTATAAAGTGGGACTATGGTGGTACAAGTGAGGAGAAGTTCTCACAAAGAGAAGCTTTCTCTTCAGGGTTTTTGGGGTTAACATATGAAGGTTTAGTATCTTTCAAAAAATTTAATGATTTGCCAAAGTGGGAAAAACAATGTTTCAGGTATCCAAAGTGAACTGCAAGGATGTGATGTGCTTGAATCAAATGATGTGATTTCAGGGATCTTTGAAGAGGTATCTTATGTAGATACTATGTCAGAGCTTGAGGAGATCATGCAACATAGGTTACAAAGCAGAACTGAAGTGGTTAAGGTCGACTCAATGGACATGTATGATGAGTTAGGTATATATGAAGCACTTATGCATATTGAGGATGATTCAGGTAAAGCAGTTGAAGCACAGGTAGAGACAAAATACAAGACTGTTGCAAAGAAAGTGAGACCTGTGGCTACACCGCTACCAGAAGGAAGTGATGAGGTGATCAAGGAAGCTACTCAATAGCCTATACTCAGGAATCCAAAGAATATAGGGCATAAATTTACTAAGGAGACATTGCAACAGTTGAAGGTTAGAGAACATGGTTTTCTTAACGAAAAGGAAATCAAGTGTTTTCAAGGTATGCTCGGAAAACATGGTAAAGCTTTTGCTTTCGAGCCAAGTGAGATTGGGTGTGTGGATCCAAGTGTTGTTTCACCTATGGTTATTTTCATTGTTCCTCACATGCCATGGAGCTTACGTCCTATTCCAGTTCCTAAAGCTCACTTGCCGAAGCTTATCAATTTTCTTAATGAAAAGATTCAAATGGGAATTTTGGAGCCGTCATGTGCACCATATTCTAATCGATGGTTTACTATTCCAAAGAAAAACGGTACATTAAGGTTAATTCAGGATATGAAACCGGTTAATAAGGTAACAATCCGCAATGTGGGTACTGGCCCAATTGTGGATGAATTTGATGAGGCCTTCGTAGGTAGATCTATTTATTCCATGGGTGATATTTATTCTAGATATGATCAACTCTAGTTAGCTTTGGAGATCAGGGATCTTACTACAATGTGTACTCCTCTTGGTTTGGTAAGGATGTGCACTCTACCACAGGGTGCTACTCATTTTGTAGCTCATATGATGAATGGCATGAATAAAGTATTAAGGGACTTTATCCTGCATGTTAATATGCCTTTCAATGATGATCTACCAATTAAAGGATGTGAAGAAGGATCCAAAGACAAGGTAAAAGTTCAGAGGGGGTGCCGGCAGTTTGTTGCTCAACATATTGCTGACTGTGATGTTATTTTATCGAGGCTTGAAGAAGTTAACTTAACACTTTTAGGTCAAAAATCAACTTTTGGTGCTAAGGAGGTCTTAATTGTGGGACATATATGCAGTCATGAGGGTAGAAGGGCGAGTCCAGCAAAAGTTGAACCTATCCAGAAGATGAAGGAAACATGCTCTTCAGTTACTGAAGTTCGTTAATTCTTGGGTGCGTGTGTGTTCTATCTTATTTGGTTGCCACACTTTGCTCATGTTTCAGAGGTGCTATATCAATTGCTAAGAAAAGGTAAAAGGTTTGTTTGGGAAGAAGTTCACACATAGGCTGTCAGGAAATTAAAGAAGATGCTTCTCGAGGCTACGACCTTGAGGAAAGTCGACTACAAATGTGAAAGGCCAATTATTTTAACAGCTGACACTAGCCCGATAGGTATTGGATGGGCTATAGGTCAAGATGATGCAGAAGGACACATGTATGCAGTTAGATTTGGAGCCAAGGTGCTCAATGCTCATCAACGAGGTTATCCACAGGTTAAGAGGGAGATTTGGGGTGTTGCTACTGCTCTAAGGTCTGATAAAGAATAATTTATTGGAGCTTCTGTCATGGTAGAGACAGATTGCTTTCCACTGATAGGGATGATTGCAAACAACTCTACTCCGAACATTGCCATGCTATAGTGGATAGCCTATAGTAAGTCTCTTAACCCTGAATTTTGTCATGTTGCAGGTAGAGATAATCCTGTTGGGCTTGAAGTTCTACATGTCTTCTTATCTACATGCCAATTGTGGTAATATTGCTCATGTTCTTGAAGTATTTTCTGAAGAGTTCTATGACGGAGAGTGGCTTATGATTGGCCGCTACCTAAGCACTCTCACTAGACAAGAAGGATGGAGTGACCTTGAGACTACAAGAGGATTAGGAAAATGGCCTACGGCTAAAGGATGGACATATATGGAAGCAACCAAAGTGCCCAAGAGGGGTACCACAATGGGTTATTTGTGATAAAGCAACTCAACAGCAGGTTATCAAATAATTTCATGAAAGTCTATGGGCTGGACATAGAGGAGTCTGGGAAACTTTTGTCAAGATTAAAGACCGGTATTGGTGGAAAGGTATGTATTAAAAATGTGGTCCAATTTGTGGAAACATGCTTAATATGTCAACAATATTCTAATGTGCAACATAGAGATGGATTGCATCCCACCTATCCACTGACTATGCACTACAAGTGGGTGGTGGACCTTATTACAATGCCAATAGGAGTGTGGCAAATGAGGTATATTGTTCTTGCCAGAGAAGATCTTACTAATCAGGTTGAAGGTAGAGCTTTGCATACCAAAGCTACCAATTCAATATGCAACTTCCTACTTGAAGATGTTATCGCTAGGTATGGATGTGTTGGCAGAATTACTACAGATAGAGGAGAGCTGGATGCAGATGAAGCTCGAGAGTTTTTTTCTCGTATGGGCATTAAACTCGCTCTCACTACAACATATAATCCAGAAGGTAATGGGAAAAGTGAAAGAGGGCATCCGCCTATTGTTAAATCTTTAATGAAGGCGTGTGAAGGGCATATTGGTGATTGGCCTAAACTCTTGCCATTTGCTTTATGGGATGCTTGCACTACACACAGTTCTATTACAGGTTTTATGCCGTTTGAGTTGATGCATGGGCAAAAACCCATTATGCCTATAGACGAAGCAGTTATGACTTGGACCATAATGCCATGGGAAGAAGGTATGTCTACTGAAGGTTTGCTTGCTCTACGTATTCGCCAACTTGAGAGGCATCAAGAAGATATTGAACAGGCTAAAGAGAAGCTTAAGGAGGCAATGTTGAAGAATAAACCAGCATTTGATGGAAAGCACAGACTACGACCACATGCTATCAAAGACGGTGACCGGGTACTTGTTTATGACAGTAGCTTGGAGAATCAATATACTTCTGTGCGGAAAATGGTTAAACGGTGGTTTGGACAATATATGGTGTTACATGTTTTTGATGATGCAACATATCAATTATCTGAGCTTGATGGCACTGTGCTCAAGGTGCCTATTGTAGGAAAACGGATCAAGCTATTCAAGAAGCGAGAGGGCGAGATTGTTCTTGAAGATTTCAATTCAGATCCACCTCCAAAGGATAATTTATATATACATCAGATGATATGTATGATGATATTTTTGATGAAGCTGATTAAGTGCACCTGGATTAAGGCAGGTTAAACCTTGTAAGGAGCATAAATTCCTCCATTAACATTTGATTAAGCAGGGATACTGTTGATTATTTCTTTTGAGTTATCAAGCTTCAGAATCTGGATCAAGCTGTTTGTTTTAAGCTCTGTCTCCATAAATTGTGTCTGCTGCAAGTCTCTCCTCACACCTCTCACAGCCAGAGAGGCCCCATGCTTTCCTGGCTCACCTTTTGAACACAAATCCCCTGATAACGTTTTTTTAGGTGCTGACCATAAAGGGATTTGATTGTTGAGGTTTTCAAAGAAAGTCGTAGAGCTACTCTAGTGCTTCGTTTTGATTAAAAAAAGTTTTTGAGTTCGATACCGGAAGCTCAAGTTATGGCCAAAACAGTTTTTTTATACTCAACCTATGCCTAGAGACTTTATATGCATATAATGTCTCTTGACTCAGATTTTCTCCAAACTTAAACTGTAGGACCCCCTTGATGTCTTCTACCCATTGTAAGTCTCAGTTTGTGATTCTGACCTTTATTTTGACCCTAGAGACATTATACACATATAATATATTTTGTGGCAGAATGAGGTGAATTTTATCCCAATGATTCCTTATCGCTCAAGCAACTCTCATCAACTTTCAGAACTCTATTTGGACATTTTTTGAGCAAGTTATGATTAATACAAGCATGAATCTGTCCAGATTTGTCTTTTGGACTTTACAAGCTCAAATGAGCTCCAAATGCAATGAAATTTTGGCTAGGGGATTCTTATATGCTCTAGGACACTAGGGTATACTCAAATGTTTGTTGTGACCCAGATATGGCCACTAAGAAATTATATGCCTATAAAGTCTTTTGGCTCAGAATGACATGAAATTTTACAAATAGGCTTAAAACATCATTTCCAACTCTCCTATGTAGTCAAAAGTGAAATTTGACTTTCAGATCTTGGTATGAGACATTATACGCGTATAATGTCCATGTGCTCAGATTTGGCCCAAAGTACTTGGTCTGTAAGCTTGTTTTGTTGTGCTTAACACCCTAGTAAGCTCATATTTCAATTTTGGTCTCTAAAAATGCCCTTTAGACATCATACACATATGATATCTAACTGGTCAACTTGAAGTGAATTTCACTCCAGAGGTTTCTCACTACACTTGCAACTCACAACAAGTTTCAGAATCGAATTTTGACACTTTTTGAGCAAGTTATGATCACTTTAAGAAAACACTTTGCGTAGATCTATTTGTGGTCTTTGAAAGCTCAAATTGCTTCAAATTGGATGAAATTTGGCCCATATGCTTCCTATATGCTGTAGATGACAAGGATGCACTCAGTCCCAAATTTTGACCTCAGATCTAGTCTCTAAGAGATCATACGTTGTCAGGAGTTTTTTTGAGCAAGGGATTGCGCATATGTTCATACACATGCATGGTGCATCGAATAAAGGATTGCCCAGTTTCCAAAGCCAGGTGGTTACGTGGGGCCCACATGTGTACAGGTAGGACAGGGTGTACATAGTGCATAGATTTTCACTATTACCAGTACCAGTGTGTTTTTTCTACAATAATGAGGAGTTGGTAGCGCATAAAACTTCTCGAGGAAGCTATCCGCGGGCCGATGACGTGAGGTCAGCAGGTGCGTCAGATGGCATCTAGTGGCGTCAGGAGGGCGAACGAGGTCAATATTTGCACGCGGATGAGGACGGACCCAACGTGGGTGTTTTCTTGTGAGAGTTATGCAGAAAGTTCATCATTAGGACCACTTTTTGGGGCCACTTCACGTGGTGGAGAGATGCATTATTGGAAAAAAGCTGAGTGCCAGGTGTGCGAATGATGCAAAAAAGGTGACAACTATGCACTGCGAGGTCAGTTTTTGGCCTGTTCGGGGTCCGTTTGAGGTCATCTAAAAGGCCAAGGGTGCCCAACTAATAAATCTAAGTGTGGGAACTGAAAAAACAGAGAGAAGACCAGAAAAAACATGGAGAAGAGAGGAGGAACAGCCGAAGGTGTGTTTTTGCTCATTTTGGAGCTTGTTTTGGCCGTAAACTGCTCATCCGAGGTCGGATTTGAGCACTTTGACATTGTAGACTGGGGTTTTGGGCCGTTCCGGACGCGATGGCGCTGTCCATTTTTCCAAATTCCTCACTCTTTTCTTGCTATTTTTTTGTGTAAGTTTCTCCTATGAGCGAAGTTTCTGCTCTAGTTTGTGATTGTATTTGGTATCTTTTACCCATATTGTGTGAGCTGTTTGCCCCATTGGTGTTGGCCCAAGCTCATTTGTATCTAAAAATCAGAAATTCTCCTCTTTTGAGCTGAGTTTTTTGGGAGTGTGTGTGTGTGTGTGTGTGTGTGTGTGTGTGTCTGTGTGGAGTGGGCAAGTGGATAGTCTCTCTTCTCTCACTCCAGAGGTGTGTTCCCTGTCTCGGCCAGGTTGGTTGTGTAAGCCGAGTGGTGCCCCATAGTGTGTGTGTCGGGTCGTTATAGAGGCGCTGTGTGTGTTTTCATCCCACTCACAACGTGTATAATGTCCAAGTGGTCATAATTTAGTACTTTTTCTACCAAAGATTCTCCTTGGTGTGTACAACAAGAATATGTACTCACAACAATTTTTGGATGTTAAAAATGCACAAAATCATCACTTTTGACAAGGAAATCCCGTGAAAGAGTAAAATCCCGTTAACTCTCAACCTATAAGCCCAAATGATACGAGAATTGGTGTATGTGCTCAACACAACATGCAGAAGATGGATATGATATCAAAAGTTCAAATTTTTTGTCAGAATCACCCTTCAGAGATCATACACGTATGATGTGTGCTGATGAATTTTTGAATAGAATTCATTCATAGGAATTCCTAAGTCTCTAGCATTGGTTTTCAAGCACTTCTACCAATTTTCATGTAAAAATATGCTTAGAATCACAAGTTTTTCAACTTTCCGTTTCAAACATACCATCTTTTGTCTTTTGGGTGTCAAGGGTTGGTCAAAACTTTAGTTTCAATGTGTCCTTAAAGTAAAACTCCCCTTCTGAACACACTAATGCAGTCAGTTTTTTAAATTTGATCTCCAAATGCTCCTTGAGACATGAGACGCGTATGATGTCCAAGCTTACAAAATTATAGTTTTTGTACACAGAACCCTTGCACTTGCCCTCTTATATTCTTAGCATCAATCAGTCATGCAAAAATGTCAATAGAAAGCTGTTTATTACATTTTTTTCCTCCAAAGAATACTTTTTAAAGATTCTAAATGCAAACAAGCACTTTATCAAATAAATCAGTGGTGAATAGCTCTAGATTAGAATCAAATCACTTACCTAAAGCTACTTCTACACATCATATGGGATTTTGCATCTATGAGCAAAAAAATGCTTCAATGACACACACGGACTAGCAAACGCTTTTATCACCTCACAAACCACTCGACCATCAGCAACTAATCTAATTTACAAATCCTAACTAAATATCCATAGTCGCAGACCCTCGACAAAACACACCCTTCCTGGCTATCCAATTGATCTTGCAATAACCTCTTCCGGATTCACTGAAAATAAATGCTTTCTTTAGCCGAAACTAAAACAATCAACCATCACACGAGTGTTAGTAGGAATACCTACCTAACTCCTTGTGTCCTACCAACGGTGCCAATGTTGCGGGAGCGAATCACACTACTTATAAAGTGCATGCAACACAACCTAGATCAACATAATGTCAATCGAGGATACAAATGACACGATAGACGCACAGAGGTAATCTATTTAGCTTGTCAGACTGAGACCATCCCATGCATATAACACTCTAGAAGGCCAACTAAACCACAATCTAAAATCTCACTACTCTCAACTACACCACCTACCCACATAAACACAAATGGAAGAAAACCCATCAAACCATGCCAGAATTGTACGCAAATTAAGGAACACAATCCTCTCACTAGGATACACCTCCCAAAGCCTCTACACTCAAAACCCATATGCGAAACACGCGAATAAAGACAGAGCAAAATTCCAAAAATACCCAAAATTGAAATCTATGAGTACCTATGCGTAGCTTATGTTGCCACAATTCAAATGAATTTTTGCATGCAGAAAATAGACATCGTTTGATACACCTACGATCAAAAATAGCTCATAGGTGCATCGGCATGTGTGCTTCGTCTCGCATGGAATACTGGTGTTGTCGTGTAGCTCTCCTTGAGCCTACAACAATGATGTAGTTGGATCTCCAATGGAATGAGTGAGCCGGGCGTAGCATGAGGATGAAGCTCACGCTTACTCTCTTTCTCTCTCACACACAGCAGGCGGCATCGCTAAACTTCAATTATGATTAAGTGTTTTTACAAAAGTGACCTAGGTATCTTATATGCTAAGTCTACCTTAGCTTAACCAAAAATAGAGTTTGAGGGGTCAAATGGCTTGGTATTTACAATCCGGATGTGCCATTGCACCCTGGCTTTTGCAACTAGAGTACTTACTTATTACAAATAATGTTTATAACCATAACCCTTAGCATTCTATAACTCTCAAAAAATAAGGCTTTGTTGAGTTATATCATGTTGTTGACCAATAGTCAACAACCACACACTAAAGTGCAGATCATCTATCAAGACTCACCATAGGGGAAGAACCCAAAGGGGTGGATGATGATTTACCAGATTCATATTTGTTCTTTGTGGAAATGGCTCCAAGATGGTCGGGAGATCTTGTATCCTTAATGACCATAGCACAAGTAGATTTGCAAATACCAATCCCTATTATACCACGATTGATTGAGCAATCCTCTCTATATCAATTGCTGGCTGGAAGGTTGTATCACAAAAACAAGGATGGAATCCTGCTTTTGTTGATTAATCCCGAGGAACAAGAAGCATACTTGAGTCAAGCTCATACCATGATAGTAGGTATGCATTTTACACAAGATCAAACCTTACAATGATTGACTTGGTTGGAAATTTATTGACTTACCATGAAGAGGGACATTCATGATTATGTGAACAATTGCTCACAATGTAAAGAAAGAGCCATCATACCTAATGCCACATTATTTAGATTTTAGTAACATCACAATGGAGTAGATACCTGGTGGAATATTTGACTAAAAGACTCATATTTCCATAAGATATGAGTAAACAAAGATCAAGGGCAATAGAGACTAAAGCAACCAACTATGTAATGATTGGGAATTAACCCTATTGATGAGGGAAAGATCAACAATTTCGACTGTGCGCCAATGAAGAAGGGTATCTTCCTATTTTAGAGCAAGCGCACAAAAGTATAACAGGGGGTTACTTCTCTCATGAAACCACAGCCAAAGAATGCCAAACATTGTTTGCGGATGCCAAAGAATTTGTTCAATGATGCGATTCATGTCAAAGAGCAAAGATGCCAACGCAAATTGATAGTATGCCACTACGACCTTTGATGGGAGCACGTGTATTTGCTAAGTGGGGTATAGATTTTGTGCGCCGGATACAACCACCAACATACAAAACTTAGGTGCAATATATTATTGCGGCCACATATTACTTAACCAAATCGACCAAGGCATGAGCCACTAGGAAGAACAATGCTAGATTTACTGCCACTATCGGGGGATATGTGTTTGCAAAGTGGACCGGGAAGGCTCGGGCCCTCTAGATGTGAGAGATGGTAGAGAGGAAGCAACAAGAACAAGAGATTAAAGCCAATAAGAGATTTGAATGAGCACCATATCATCATAGATATTCCTTTTTGGAATCAGCTCAAGCGGCTTGATTAACAAATGGCCTCATAGAGAGAAATCTCGAAGCTTGTGCTAGCATGTTATGGAGCTTTAAGCAAAAGACGGTGAGATAAGTGATAAATCTGGGGCTTGATAGGGAACAAGAGAAACAATCGGCTCAATCAAGCAATATAAAGATAATCAGACAATATAATTGAGAGCGATAATTATAAGTCTTTTGAGGCTTGCTTTAGAGCAATAGAGACAGTAATTATCATGATAATCAAACAAATGAGCTTGACTTAACAAATGAGACTTAACAAATGAGAGAGAGATCTGGCTTAATTAAAATCAAACTAATGATCTTGGTGAAGATGAGACCTAAGATAATGATAGAATTTAAACCAATAGTAGGGAGTTTATGAGGCGTTGTTGATCGGCTTCAATTCGACATTGTACAATAGGTGATGAAGGAGTCCTTTGTTGCTCTCTCTCTCGAGCTTTGTCGACACCGTAGCAGATCAACAAAGCAGGTCGCCTCTGTCGTCCTTGCAGGTAGCGGCCTTCCGTAGCACACCAAGGCCTAATTGTAATCAAGCTGCACCCAAAGGGTGCACCCCAGCCCCAGCCATGGAAAACCTCCTCTTACCTGCTCAAGGACCCTCACCAAGCCCTAGCGGCTCCCTTCAGCTCACTCTCCTCCTCCTTATGCACTCCTTGATGATGGCTATCGACCTTTATTTTTCTCATAGTCGGTCGCTTATAGTGCTATCCCTTCACCATCCTAGCGGCTTTCTACCCAGCAGCTACCGGTCCGCCCTCTTGCAAGTAATGTTCTCCTCCCATGCACCACCAATCGACTCTCTGATCACCTGATGGGAGCACCCCAACCTATCTTCATGGCCCGGCACACCTTCTGGAGACACCTTCTTTGCGTTCCCTGCTTACGGTCCTCTTCAAACGGCCACGCCATCTACAGCCCACCATGCCCTTCTAGCGTTCTCCCAGCTTGCTCACGGCCCCTTGCGCTCTCGTGTTAGCTGCGCAGGTGATGGGCCCTGAGTGAGTCTGTCCATTGACTCCCTCCCGAGCGGTGTTGCCCTCAGCCCCCATGATAGCGCTCCTCTCGCCCGGCTGCTTATGGCCTCTCTTCTCGTACGAGATGGCGGCCCTTAGCTCCTTGTAGCCGGCTCTTATGGCCTCTCTCCTTCATGCATACCGTTTCTTCTGCAGTTGCCAGACAACTTGCCATGCACACGCGAGCTGTTCTGACGGTGCTGGCTGCTCTTAATTCTATAGCTTCTCCATTTGATTCAAAATGGTATTAAAAAGAAAATCTTCTATATAAGTCATCGTTCCCACGTTCTCTAGGCAGTCCAAGTGATTACAGTTCAGATCGAAAGCCCTCCAAGAACACAATCTTGTGAGAGAACCATATTAGGCATTCATTCTGACCAAAGATTTGCCTAGCAGAATATATTTCTTTGATAGCTTTTGTCGAGCCGGCAAATAACCTCGCTTGTTTATGTCATAGGCTTACGGTAAAGCCGCTTGCCTTCAAGATGCAAACATAGATGATAGCTTTTCAAGAAAGCCCTTCCCTTTAAACCCGCAATCAAGGCATTAGAAGTGATGATATTTTCTCTGATAAGAGCACCACATTAGGCATAATTATGAATCAAACATGACATGCTTTTCCAGAATTCCTGACCGTATCATTAATTAGTTATTTAGTCCAAGTGGTGACAGTCAATAAAAGCCCTTCAAGAATAATTGTATGAGCTTTTATAAAAGCTTCACACTTAGCATATAGATCAACCCCAAACACTTCCAAGCCATAACATTCAGCTTAAACCTTGCCTGCTCTTGAGCCCTGGTCACTGCTCAATAAATGTGTAAGCTTCAAATAGATTTTTTCTACTTCCCTTTTCTCTTTTTCCCATCATGGAAGCGGAGCTGCACGACATCCACCACCTTTGAACCTGCACAGCCTCCGGTCTATGCCAACAAATCTTCAATCTATATCTGCTATAATCACCTTAAGCTGATTTCCATCAAGATCACATAACTGGTAAGTACATGTGAGACAAAATAAGGACTAGACCATATCATCAATGGTCTAGCTCTATTATTTGATAGCTGCCCCATCAAAAATCTTTGAACCATATTGGTCGTATCTCTTAAGCACTCAATTATGAAAATCCCGTTTAGTGAACCTCGCCAGACTCAAGTGCTCGAGTTAATTATGCACATGGCTTGACTATCAAGATCGATTTAGGGAACTCTATAAATCTCAAGTATGCCTTAGTCTGTCTGCACACGGAATGGCCATCAAGTCCTTCTTCTTAAGTTCTAGCAACAGAACTAGCTCAAAAGATGTGACGATACTTTATCAATTGTCCAAATAAGTCAATTGGAAGCTAGCCATGTAAGATTACTGACCACAATATCCAATATTATTTTCTTGATAGCATAAATCCAAAAACAAAATCTAGTGCCAAGTAACCTGCTATAAGAAAATAACTGATAACCTTGAATCTGCAAGTTGCACTTCAATAGCCCCCATGATCAAATGGGATAATAAGAAATTGCCCCAATAGTGGAGAAACATAATACCCACATGAGCATACATTTCTTGTATCAATCGAACATCAAATATTTATGGTGTAGGTATGCTACTCCTAGATCAAATAGCATGAAACCAAAATGCATATCCACAAGTAACCATCTGTATTGAACCTGCTTTTGAAGATTCTTAGAATTGAAGGAGTACGAGCGGAAGTGCGACGCGAGAGAGAGTGCGAGAAGAAGAGCACGACGATATGGTGAACTCGCTCTGTTGTAATGTACAGAGCATAGTGAGTTCTTATTAGGTTTTTACAAAAGAATATGTGTACATACCTGGTGGCCCGCCCACTTACCTGAGCGGCCACATTGGGCTTTATACCCCAAGCGAAAGTGCGACGCGAGAGAGAGTGCAAGAAGAAGAACACGACGATATGGTGAACTCGCTTTGTTGTAATGTACAGAGCATAGTGAGTTCTTATTAGGTTTTTACAAAAGAATATGTGTACATACCTGGCAGCCCGCCCACTTACCTGAGCGACCACATTGGGCTTTATTCCCCAACAACCTCCCACTTAAAGTCCAATGTGGTACTTTAAGTGTGATAGAAGCTACTATACAAGATAATATACAAGAGATGTAGAGAAGTGATGTACTACCCTACACCTAATTGCTTGCGAAAATGCGCAAAACTCTTTGAGGGAAGTCCTTTTGTAAGTAGATCAGGAAGATTTTCTGTGGTGTGAACTTTGACAAGCTGAATTTGCTTATCCTCGAGCATTTCCCTGATGAAGTGATACTTCACATCCACATGCTTTGTCTTTGAGTGATAAACTGGATTACGAGCCAATTGTATAGCACTCTGACTATCACAATATAACACAGGCATCTCTTCTTTGATTCCCAAATCTGTTACTAGTCGATTAAGCCAAATTGATTCTTTGCATGTCTCTGATGCTGCAACATATTCACCCTCTGTAGTAGACTGAGTAACACAATCTTGTAATCTAGAACACCATGATACTGCTCCACCAGCCAATATAAAGACATACCCTGACGTAGACCTTCGGTTGTCTAAGTCACCTGCATAATCTGAGTCTGTAAAACCCTTTACACTTAGCTCCTGACTCCCATAGCATATACACATACTCTTTGTAGCTTTCAGGTATCTCAATATTCCTTTCACTGCCTCCCAATGTTTCTTGCCTGGGTTTGACATGTATCGACTTACTACTCCCAATGCAAATGCAATGTCTGGGCGAGTAGCAATCATTGCATACATCAAACTACCCACTGCAGACGCATATGGAATCTTATCCATTTCAGCATGTTCTTCCTCAGACACAGCACAATCTTGTTTGCTAAGTTTCACATATGGTGGCAATGGAACACTCAATGCCTTTCCCTTCTCCATATTGAAACGTTGCAAAACCTTGTCAATATACTCTGTTTGAGATAACCAAATCAACTTCTTTGATCTGTCTCTCTCAATGCACATACCAAGTATATGACTTGCCTCACCCATGTCTTTCATGTCAAACGATTTTTCCATCTTTGACTTCAAAGCTGAAATTTCTTCCAAGTGCTTGCGAGCAATCAACATGTCATCCACATACAAAATAAGGATCAACCAACTGCCATCCTTAGCCTTCTTTGTATATAGACAGTGATCGAACTCACTACGTTTGTAGCCTTGAGAAAGCATAAACTTGTGGAACTTATGGTACCATGCTCTCGGTGATTGTTTTAAGCCATAAAGACTCTTTAACAATTGGCATACCAAATCTTCCTTGCCTTTCTCAACAAACCCTTCTGGCTGCTGCATGTAAATTTCCACATCTAAATCACCATGCAAGAGCGCTGTCTTGACATCCATTTGGTGCAACACCAAATATAATATGGCAACCAATGCAAGAAAGCATCTCAATGTAGTCATCTTGACCACCAGAGAGAAGACTTCATCAAAGTCAATGCCTTGTTCTTGCTTAAAGCCCTTGGAAACAAGCCTTTCTTTGTACTTTGGCTGGCTATCATGAGCGGTGATCTTATACCTGTAAACCCATTTACAAGGTAGAGCCTTTTTGCCGTGTGGTAATTTAACTAGCTTCCATGTCTGGTTTTTATGCAGAGCTGTCATCTCTGACTGCATGGCCAATTGCCAATTTTTTCCCAGAGTCCTTCATTTGCACTGCTTCCTTGTAACATGAAGGCTCATTGCAATCAGTCAACATGACATAGTTCATAGATGGAACAAACCTATCAAGAGGTCGCGTGATACGTCCAGATCTACGCACAATAGGTGGCTCAGGCTCAGCCACAACCTGTGGTTCCACTCCATCCTGTCCTTGCTCCTCTTGAGCCTTGACATTTTGTCTTGCACGTGCAGGTCCATCTTCTTGGAAGACAACTCTTCTAATCTCCTCAACCCTCTCTGGTTTAGAATGATATTTGGATTCATCAAAGTGAACATCATTGCTGCGGATAACCTTTCTGGATTCGGGATGCCAAAGTCTGTACCCCATCTCACCAGAATTACCATAGCCTAGAAAGATGCACTTTCTACTCTTTGGCTCAAGGTTTTCCTAAATTCCTTTGGAACATGAGTATATGCCTCACATCCAAAGACTCTGAGATGCTTGTATGAGGGCATTTTGCCTGACCATACCATCTTTGCCACTGAATCCTTCTGCAAAACCTTGCTAGGAGATCTATTTATAAGATGAATAGTTGTTGATACAGCTTCAGCCCAAAACCCATTTGGCAGTTGTGCATTAGACAACATACTTATGACCTTGTCTTGTATGGTCCTATTCATCCTCTCAGCAACACCATTTTGAGGAGGATTGTAAGGAGCAGTAAGTTCACGTTTTATACCTTTTGACTCACAAAAGTCCTGAAAGGCCTTTGAAACATACTCTCCACCATTGTCAGTGCGTAAGCATTTAAGCTTCTTGCCACTCTAATTCTCCACAAGTGTCACAAATGTTTTGAAAACAGTAAACGCTTCATCCTTGTGCTTGAGAAAGTAAACCCATACTTTCCTCGAGTAATCATCTATAAATGTCATAAAGTAAGAAGCTCCCCCCTAGAGATAGGTTAGGCATAGGTCCACACAAATCACTATGAACAAGTGCCAACTATGTATCTCTTCTACTGCTTCTATGCTTATGTGGCTGCTGTGTTTGCTTACCATACAGACAATCTTCACAGAATTCAAAATCATTAAATGAAAAGCCACGCAAATAACCAGAACGAGACAAGATTTCCATTCCCTTCTTGGACATATGTCCTAACTGGCTATGCCACAAAGAAACGTTCGGCTGCTCGGTTACATTGATTACATTTTTAGAGACATTTGATACATAAATCATGTAAAGTCCTACAGACTTTACTCCATGTGCTACTATCATAGAACCCTTGGATATCTTCCACATGTTTTGTCCAAAAGTGGTGACGTAGCCAGCATCATCAAGTAAACCTGTGCTGATCAAGCTCTTTGTAATAGCGGGAACATGTCTCACATTTTTCAGCGTGAAAGAAGATCCATTCTGAAACTTCAATTGAACATCTCCAACACCTAAGATCTCACATGTCTGCCCATTGCCTAACCGAACATGATCTTTAGTGGTCACATAAGAGGTAAACCACTCCTTGTTTGGAGACACATGAAGTGATGCCCCTGAGTCTATAATCCAGTCACTCAGTGCATGTCCATCACATGCTGTAAGAAGAGCTGAGTCCATTGTATTCTTCAAGAAGTAGATGTCTCCTGACACTAGACTGTCATCCTCTGCAACAGTGTTTGTCACATTTATTTCTTGAATCTTCACTGAGGACTTGTTCTTCTCACCATGGTCTTCTGCTTTCTCTTTGCCTTTTTCTACTTTCCATTCTCTGCAGTCTCTTTTCATGTGACCCTTCTTTCCACAATGGTAGCATTCTATGTCACTCTTGCCTTTAGCACTGCGGGACTTGCTACGAGACTGATCCCCCTTTCCACCTTTGTACTTTTCTTTGGTCCTTTCCCTAACAACTAAGGCTGTTCCTTTGCCTTTGTCCATTGTCTTTCTGTTGGTTTCTTCAGTAAGCAGACTGCCTTCTACACCTGCTATGGTCAAACCATCTGGAGGTGCAGAATTACTCAAAGCTTTGCAAAAAGTGTCCCAACTTTCCGGCAATGTGATCAACAGGAACATAGCTCTAACAGGTTCATCAAACTTGACACCTTGAGCTGACAACTGACTGTAGATGGTGTTGAATTCATTCAAATGATTGGACATAGGGGTCCCTTCTTTCATCTTCAAGTCAACAAGCTTCTTAAGCCAGTATACCTGTGAAGCTGCACTCTGCTTCTGATAAGACGACATCTCGTCTGCTACATTGATGTAAACGCTTTTTGCCAAAGTCAGCATAATGGTAGAAAGTGCCAATTCATCCATTTCGCTCCATTCATCTACGTCCATATCTTCTGGTTTTATCCCCTTGAGCTTTATAGGTTTTATCTGCTTCTTTTGTACCAACACGTGCCAAAGCTGCTTCTTCCACAATGGGAAATTGGTTCTATCCAGCTTCTTGATATTGTAAAGAGCAGTCTCCTGTGATCCAGCAATAGCTACACTTCACAGTAGTTTACTTTCCTGGGAAAAATTCGGCAGAGTTTCCCCTGTAAACTGACCTCTAAACCAATATCAACCTGTCAAATGAACCAAGAAAGCTTCAGATTCTGCATAAATTTTGGCAGAGTGTCCTTTGTAAAATGGCTCTGGTGTACTAAAAAAACAGACCAAAAAACAACTCAAAAAACCACTGTCTCTCTAACACTGTAAGCTGTGGGTAAACTTGTCCTGCACCTGTACTATCTCTCACTCTCTAGTCACTGTCCTGTAAGCATAGACTGCGACAATGCCTCAATGGCAGTAAAGCAAAGATGCAATCCCAACTGTCTAACTCACAGTCAATACATCCTAGCTGCCTATCTAAGGGTGCTCGAGGGATCGCTCCAAGACCTGTATCACCGAAAGGATCTCAACATTCAAGAATCCCCCAGCTCAATAAAACCTCACTCGACCCTCAACAAAGGATGTAGTAAATCTGACAATACATAGACTTCCCACAAAGTCATACATCCACAAATTTCCCACTGTATGTTGTAACCGCTGCGGCGGTTGTTTGCTGCGTGACTCACAACCAACAAACCCTCAACAGACATACATCATCTCTGACAATACATCCCATGTGGAAGTACCTGCAATGTCAGGATGAAATCTGGAATATCAAGGAGAAAACACAAGCTACCTGATGAATTAGTGGATGTCGCCTACAGTCTGTGTGTAGATGCACCCGTGTCGTATGTGACACGCCTCCAAGAACTCTGAGCCGTCCTTCGATGTGTAGACAACCACAAATCAGCACTCTGGAAGTGTAGATATCCTCAGCACCTGCAATCGTAGGCCGAAACCCCAAATTTGCAGAGTCAGATCTGCACCCACCGAGACCACGTAGTCGAAAATGGCATGCGCAGAACTTTGTCGAAGCCGAACGGTGGTCGAGATGACCTCAGAATGAAATTCCGAGAACACCTAGCCCTTTGGGTCCACCCACAGGATTTGGGGCCGTGTCTTTGCCTGTTGAATCTCACTCCAATCTGAGCAGGTGACTCTAGCTTCGTGTAGTGTTGCCCCGAGCCTCGATCTGAGCTCTAATACCATTTGAAGGAGTACGAGCGAAAGTGCGACGCGAGAGAGAGTGCGAGAAGAAGAGCACAAAGATATGGTGAACTCGCTCTGTTGTAACGTACATATCATAGTGATTTCTTATTAGGTTTTTACAAAAGAATATGTGTACATACCTGGCGGCCCACCCACTTACCTGGGCGACCACATTGGGCTTTCTACCCCAACAAGAATCTCATGGATCAAATACCATTAAGAGGACATAGCATTGATGGGCCCCACAATATACTAGAGCATCACCTAAAGAATAGTGCAACATCCATATCCCATAAACTCCTGGCAACTTAAGCTCGTTTACCAGTAAGTCTTAATGACCATTCACTCCCTCTTACTGATAGCTAAACCATCACGGACATAAGCATCATTAAAAAAAATATCATACAAATCCCCCCATAATTGGCATACTGCCTAAGAAAATGAATAAACTTATGTAAATTTTTTAGTATCCATGGTGATTTAGCATCATCAGCCCCTCTAGATTCATAGCCATCATGAAAAACCTTGGAACAATCTGGACCTGTATCATCAAAGGCATCTTTACTTGGGATTCTATCTCGATCATGTGAAATAGCTTTAGCCTGCAAATCTTCATCCATAGCATCCTCAAAAAAACCACTCTTCAAAGCGTCAACATGCATCATAATTGTAAGGGTTACCTTCTCATGCAACCCCTGTATAAGTATAGAAGTAAAAGATAACCTGTTCACAACCATCATGATCTAGAAAATCTTCAAATTCATCAATATCGTTCTCTGCTTCTTTATCTGCATCCATGTTACTTAACATCCCATCATAACACTGCAAAGGTTCATCTGGCACCCCTTCTAAAGGGATACCCTCAAGCATATCCTGTGACGTCTCATCAACCTCTTATAAAGTTTTTAGCTACTATGTATATAATAGCTTTATTTATGCAATCATTTGCAATAAACCTTTTGTTCTACTCAGCTATAGTGCCGATAGATCCATTAGTAGCATGTAGTGGCTCATCTTCTTGATAGACTTTTTGAGAACATCCCATGCCAAGGTCAGTAGCTTGAAAAATATTTGTTGTACAATCTAGCTCTTCACTAGAACCACTATCGGAGGTAACTTCCATGCGAGCAATCTTTGAAAAAAATCATATACTTTTCTTTCAGCATTAAATTCAAGGTTTATCTTTGTTAGGTTGCTCAAAATATGGTCCTCCAAAGCTGAATCAACTACTTCCAAAGCCGTATTCGCCTTGGCTTTACTCCTTGCAGAAATATGTTCCCAAAATTTATCATAGTTAAGGAACTGCATCTGATTCCCTTCTCCTTTACAAAAGAAAATCTGGCTTCTTTCAATAATTTCCATTATTTTCAGATATAAAATACTTGAGCTTTCGCGAATAAATTCTTCTGCAAAATAGTCCCACCTTGTGGGATATGCTTCTGCCAGTTCTTGAACCTGGTTTTTAAAATATGAGTGAATAACCTCTTCAAAAGCTGCAATCATTCAATTTTTTGGAACATTTCGGCTCTTCATCTCGGCTTCATAACATGTAATAAAACCTTCTAGATTATATCCTTGAAAAACACAATACTGCTCCCATACAACATTAGGTGCCTTCTCTACTGCATCATAAATCTTCTTTTTTATGTTCATGCATGGATTTCGATTCCTCCAGACATCCTGAACTAATTCCAGCATTTTTGGCAAATGTGCAACTACTAGATTTTTATCAAATCCATTGGAATTAAAATATTTGATAAACTGTTGATAGCTGTTTTTTGGATCTTTGTGCCATAGTGAGCTACCTCACCCTATCATAATCACTCAAACAATATGGTTATCCTCACCCTTTCACTATACATAGACGTGGGTGAGTTAGGAATTTTTTTCTATATCTCCTTAAAACCCTCACCTAGCTAGTAATTTGGGCTAGTTGAGCCAAAAAAATAAATAAAAGAAAAAAATAAAATATATTATGGTCCATTTGTGTGTAAATGTTGCATTGTATATAGGGTCTAAATATAAAAAGGTTTCATAATTATTTTGGTACTTATTTAAATATTTCTACCTAGATGTGCGTTATTTGCCTATGTATGCTATGTACATTGACTCACCATTACCACATTTTTTCTTACCATTTTGCATACTCTTTATTCCATAGAGATATATTTTTATGCAATCTTCTCTTATTTTTGGTGTGAATCGACTCCAAGGAAAAACCTCAAAAATACCTTTCACCATCAGCCATTGCCTTTCACTAAATTCCTATTTCCTACAGGTACTCTTTCTTACCTCCTGTAAATAAATATACATTAATAAAACAAATGAGGGTCCTCATCATTTGATTCCCTATATTTCCATATATTATATTTATATATAATCAATAACCATGCATATTTTCAAACCCCTAAGAATCAATTAGGTTATGCTCTCATGCAAAGAGGGGCTCACCTTTAGAGCCAATATATGCAAATTCAACAAAAAGGGGGGCCAATTAAGGTTTGTTTGAAGAAAAACATATATTTTGGTGGGATTTTTTATATCCATCTCCACTCCGAATTTGAAGTGTTGCTCAAAAGAGAAAATGTGGCTCAAAAGATGAATAATCACCTCAAAATATTTGATGACTTTTGGCGCAATCACCAATGAGATAGGATTTTTTGAGTGGACCCCACTCTGTCCACTTTTCTCACAGAATAACCCATAGTTTTCTCTCAGATCTTTCCACACACACACACACACACACACACACACACACACTCACTCATTCCTCTCTATTTCTCACTCAAACTTGCATCTTCCATGGTTTCTCTCACCTTCTTCACCATTAACCTCCCCTCTTACTTCCATAGCTCTCATATGCGATCTACATGTACATACACCATCTCTATGCCTCTCTCTATTACTTCCAAAGTACAATTCCATCTTACCTCTTCTCTATATACATAAAATTCAGCATGTAAAACATGCTCAATCTCTACAAATTGAGAGATCCCCTCAATTGAATTGCCATTTTCATCGCGATAATCAACCTTGATGGCGGTGGAATAAATAAGAGAAGAAGATGAAGAGGATCGATAGTAATTTTAAGAACCTACAAGAGTAATTCCTTCTTCAAGCTTCAACATCACAAGGATTTCCTCACTTCATTCAACCATCTTACTTTAACCATCCACCTCATTCTACCCATTGTAAATATATCATTAACTTTCTAGTGATTATTAACACTAACCACTAACATACTAATACAAAATAGCCATTGATCTAACCATAAAAGACACCTCACCTCAAGACATGTGCATAGTAACTCTCTCTCTCTCTCTCTCTCTCTCTCTCTCTCTCTCCTTCCTTAAAACTATACTTTCACCTTATCTAACCATCAATAATGCTCTCTTTTGAGCCCACATCCATGACTCAAGCAAACAAAGAAGTCCCGCAATGTTTTGATATTCAGAAACATCATAATCCTGATTCATTAGCTTGTAACTTAGGATTCCCAATAATCTTAATGAGGGGTCCTCCAACCTATGAATAGGGTCCTCTCCTTCTTGTAAAACAACATCCAATATCTCACATAGCATCCCAACACTCTATGCATGAGGAGAGATTTATGCGTAGAAACCACTTTGTGAGCTTCACTTTTGGTGTGAGAGAAGCTTTCAAGCTACACATTGCAAGTGAGAGAGCATGAGTTCAAAATCTCAAAACCATTATTGTATATGTTCCTCCATCATCAATAAATTGAGGTTTGGTGTATCAAAGGCGTGATTCAACGTTCAAATCTTCGTCCTTCTACTTGGGCAATATGGTTTGGTGAATTCAAGGTGACATGTGTATTTTAAGTCTCTGTCTTTGATCTTGTTTTAGAAAGTGTGTTAGTGTGTTTTCATTGCCAATTTTGCATCCATTGTAAGAGGGTATTGTGGTGAGAGGTCTCCTACACCCTAAGATAGAGTGTATATATGTGTTGGAATGTTTAGCATTCACTAAGCATTGAGTTAGTTTTTGTACAAGCTCTACAAAAGCATCATAATGAACCATCTCCATTTGCAAGTCACAAATAAGGTATTAGCAAGTTCCACCTCTTCCTCTATTACCTTTGCTCTAGCTCTCTCTGATCCACTTTGTGTGTGTCTTGGTGTGAGGTTTCTTATGTGTGTTTTGTGGCGCATCTTCTTGGTTGTGAAAAAATTTGTCTTGTATCCTAGTTTGCATACCATAACTAGGTGGTGCCCCTATCTTGTTTGGGTTTGGATATGGGTTTGTTGTTGTGTTGTGCTTGTGGTTGCACCAACCCCAATTGAGCAACAGGGGAGCCTTGAGGGGTGTTTCGAGATCGCCTCTCTTGTTGCCGCCTCAATTTTGGTGCCCCCAGTGGGAAGGTCTTGTGTATGTTGTTGTGAATACTCAGTCTTTAGAGTAATCAAGTAGCTTGTATGAATCACAAAGATTTATATGACCCGTTTGTTCCTATTGCAAGGCAAAATGTGCATATCATTGTAAGCACAAAATTACAATTTTAGCGAGTAATTCGTAGAGTTTTGGGTCCTCTTACGTTGGTGGAGATAAACGCTTCAGTAAATCCTTTTATTTTGCATCTCATTAGGTACGACCTTATTTTGGACATCTATATTTTTGTTTTGTTTTAAGCATTTGGTTATGCATAGACCATGGATAATGGACTAGGAATAGAGGTTTTCCCCTTCCATTTCACTCCACACATTAGAATAAACATTACAATTAGTAGGAAAATCCATTTTTAACAACGTATGGTGTTCATGTTTGGTGCCCAAAGAGTAGGAGAAATTCTCGCGTCACTAAACCCTGTCATCCTGCCTCTTGTTGATTATCATGGGTCATTTGATGTGAATATTTTTATTTTGTTGTAGAATAGATTGCACTTTAGAAAATACTATTGTTTAAATATATTTTAAAAAGATAAACAAAAACGTGTTGTCACTTTGGAATCGATTCAATGGAGGCCCACCGTCAAATGTCAGGATATCCTCTCTTTTTTGGAGAGCCCGACAAGGATGCCGAGCTATTTCTAGAAAATTTCAAAATGGCTTGCTGCATAAAAAGAGTGAGAGCAGATGATGATTGCTTAGAAATGTTTGAGGTAGTTCTAAGGAAGGGTGATAGCACTTGGTTTGACTCTCTATCTCAGGAGGTTAAGGGAAGCTTTAACGAAGTCGTTGATCATTTCAAGCGGTACTTCTTTGACCCCCAAAACACTCAAAAGCTATGGCAAGACATCGTTTCTCACAAGAAAAAAGACTTAGACGACTATTATATGTATTGAGGCGGTCCGGGGCGGGCAACAAGAAGAGCAACCTCTAGACACCCTTCAAGGCTCCCGTGCTGCTCAATGGGGCTGGGGCAAAACACAACACAAACCAAAACAACAAACCCACAGCCAAATCCCAACTACACAAGGGGCACCACCTAGTTTAAGAGCGAACTAGGACGCAAAAGAGGAAAATCGTTAGAGCAACCCACAAACAAGCAAGGAATTTACACTAACCCTAACACCAACCGAACACTCTCACACACTAAAACACGAGAGAGAGAGAGAGATAAAGAGAGAGAGAGAGAGAGAGAGAGAGAGAGAGAGAGAGAGAGAGAGAGAGAGATGGTGTACAACTTAGCTTCAACTTTATATTTTGCACAAAAAGGAACTTAGAGCTTGCAGAATCAAGTGACAAGATTTGGTTATAGCATCACTAGCACATTGTCTTAGGGTTATGGGAGCCCTCTCACCATCCACCCTCTTACAATGGTAGCCAAACAATAGCCAATGAATCACAAGCAACAAAACAACAACCTTCAATGAAACAAGTCACCTTATGAAGCTGAATGAGTTTTCCAAGCCAACTTGGAGGAGAAGCATGAGACTTTGGACATGAATTGCACCCAAAACTACCAATTCATTGATGTTGGGGTAGATACAACAATGGTAGGAAGAATATCTTCTACTCGCACTCACTCAAACTAGCTCAAGCCTTTCTATGCACCAAAGTGATGGTGTATAGAAAGCTTACTCTCTCTTTACAACCAAGATAGAATTGGCGTGTGCTACGCTCAATCTAGTGTGCAATGGTATAGTGATGTCTTTTACAAGGAGGAATGGGTTCTATTTATAGGTTTTAGAAGCCTTGATTAGGATTAAGCCTAATCAATTTTATTAGGAAAGATCAAGGATTATGAATTTTTATGAATTTCAAATGAGAATGGGGTCTCTCTTTTCTCTTGAGTCACATGGATGTGGGCTCAAGTAAGAGAATTATTGATGTGGTGAAAGGAGAGAAACTTCCATGGGAGTGAGTGAATTTGGTTTACTTGTGCGGTTGCCTACTCCATATGTTGATAGTGTGGGTGCATTTTTACAAGAGAAGTTAGTTGTTAGTGGTAATAATCACTAGAATTGTTAGTGATACATTTACAATGGGTAGGATGAGTTGATTTGACGAAGGAAGAGGGGTGAATTAAAAGAGAATCATTGAGATGGTTAAGCTTTGAAGAAGCTTGAACTCACCCTTGTGTAGATTGTGGAAAAAATGACCGCTGGTCTTCTTCTTCTTCTTCTTCGCTTCTTTACGCCGCCACCACGGTTGACCACCACGATGAAAAGAGGATTTGTTGATGAAAAATCCTCAATTGTCAGAGGTTGTCATGGTTAAGATTCTGAATTTTAGATATTTTTAGGAGAGGTAAATGAAATTGTAACACAGAAGCAATAGAGAGAGACATGGAGAGGGTGTATGTATGTAGAGGTTCATAAAAGAACTATAGGGATGAGAGAGAAGGGTAATGGTGAAGAGGGTGGAAGAAGCCATGGAAATTGCAGGTTTGAGTGAGGGAAGGAGAGGGAGGGATGTGTAAGAGTGAGTAGGTGTGTGGAAGGGTGCGAGAAGACTAAGGGCTACTTGTGAGAAAAGTGGGCAGACTGGGATCCACTCAAAAAATCATAGCTCACCGCTGGTAGCTCCAAAAATCATGAGCAAATTTGAGGTGATTATTCAGAGCGTGGGCTACATTTTCTCTTTTGGCCACCACTCCAGATTCGGAGTGGAAATAGGTGCCAAAATTCTCACATAAAAGCCTGTTTTTATGCCTGCAAAAGTCTTTTAGTGGCCCCCTCCTTTGTTGAATTTGTACAATGCATCCAAGAGTGAGCCCCTCCTTTGTCATATTATAATCAAAGCATCCAAGTTGCCCTTGACCCATGCATGGAGGAGGATTATTGACGAATAAAGAAATATATACATGGTGGGACTAGTGTATGGACTATTCATGGACTTTAGCTCAATGAGCACATGGTGTTAGAATAATGAGTAAAAATAATAATAAAAATATGGAGGAGTTATGGATATGGAAAGATATTGGATCATATGATATGGTCCCTCCTTGAATTATTTTGGGTGAAAGAGGAAAAGGTATGCAAGTAAATAATATAATAAACGTAACCAATGAGTAGAAATCAATTTTTTGTTTTCACGAGGGTGAGGGTGAAAATGTGGGAGTGATTTGTATAAAGGAAAAATATGAGGTTAGAGTATGTACGTATTGGCAAAAAATATAATTATGGTGTAAGAGGATGAAAGAAGGTGTACATAGGTTTAATAAAACACACACCTAAGTAGAAATATTTAAATAAAATACCAAAATAATTATAAAAAATCTCTATATTTAGGCCATATATACAATGAAATATTTACACACAAAGAGGCCATAATATAATTTTATTTTTTAATTTTTTAATTTTTTTGGCTCAACTAGCCCAGTGACTAGCTAGCTGAGGGTTTTTAAGAAGATATGGGAAAAGCCCCCTAACTCACGCACGCCTATGTACAGTGAAATGGTAGGGATAGCCATAGTGTTTGGGTGATTTTGGTAGGGTGGAGTAACTTACTATGGCAATTATGGAGAGATGAAAAACGGCTATCACTAGCCCTCCTCCAGGATGATGGTATATTCATGTATCATCATAGAGCATCTTTTCCAAAGAGAGTGCTTCAGAGTCCTTGACGAGATATTCATTGTTTGGCCCCTCAGAATTTTGGCTGGAGTTACACTCATGCTTCATGTAACATTTCCCCTTGTAGCACTCATATGCTGCTTCTCTTTTCCACTCAAGCTCCACTAACGTAAGAAGTCGATGCATCCATACCTCGTGATCATCTTGTGCTCCTTTGCCATGAAGTCGCATTGTTGGAATGTTTAGCTCAATAGGCTGCAAAGCCTCTTGACCATAGACCAAGTGAAATAGTGTGAACTCCGTGGCTTCCCTATATGTGGTTCGATACGCCCACAAGGCACCATCCAAGAAGTCATCCCACAACTTTGTCTTGTTTTTCACCATATTTCTAATGATGCCTGCAATGACACCATTAGCTTTTTCTACCAAACCATTTGATTGGGGATAGTAGGGTGTACTGTGACGATGTAGAATGTGAAGTGCTTCACAGACTTCTGTGAGTAATCCCTTTCTAAACCCTCGACCATTATCAGAAACAATCTCCAAAGGTGTGCCAAATCTACAACAAATGTGAGTGTAGACGAATTTGCTCACTGTCCTCTCATTTACCTTTGCCACACTTTGTGCTTCCACCCACCTAGTCATATAGTCTACAGCCACTAGAATGTAGAGTTTACCATTTTTTGTCCTAGGCAGAGGACCCATAGCATCAATGCCCCACTTTTCAAAGGGTCCATTTGCAAGCACGATTTGCCTTGGACCATAAATCAATCTTCTATTCCCATTTAACTGACAATTGTGACAACTTTTACACCAATGTTGGACATCCACATGCAGACTTGGCCAAACATACCCCGCAAGCAAAATCTTCTTCACAGTTGATTCTTGGGCAAAATGACCACCACATGCCTCTTCATGCAAACCTTTTAGAATGGTTGGAATTTCCTCGATAATTGGTACTCTTTTGGACACTTGATCCTTCCCTTTTTGATAGAGGGAGCCTTTTAGGAAGAGATAGAAACTTACCTTCTTCATGAGTCTCCTCTTCTGAGCCTTCGTGAAGTCTTGTGTAAACTCACCCTCCAAAATGTAGCCAATAATGGGAGCCAATGACTCCAATCCCTGGTATCTCGGTTGCTTGACAGCTGCTACCACCATGATGACCTGCACTTCTCTCTCAACACATGTAACTGCTTGTTGTGCAAGTAAATCGGCATCTTCATTTTGTTTCCTCGGAATATGATATAGTTGCACTTCTTCAAATTGATTAAACATCTTACGAATGGCATGAACTTTTGTCCTTAAGCTTTCATTCTTGCATGCCCAAATGCCTAAAATCTGTTTAACAATGAGAAGTGCATCTCCCTTTACCATGAGACGTTTTATCCCTTGGCCCATGCACATCTTCAAACCATGAAGTAGTGTGTCGTATTCTGCTTCATTGTTGCTAGTTGAACCTGGTAGATTGACCTTCTCTTTCATGACCACCTCTCCACTTGGGTTGAGCAACACTAGCCCTCCCCCTGCTTTCCTTGTGGCTCGTCGAAAAGCTCCATCAAAGAACAAGGTAAAAGCATTAGGAATACTTTTTGGTGGTGGCAATGGTAGGGTCTTTACTTGAGGCACCTTAATTTCCTTCTCATGTACCCTATAAGTGAGAATCCCTGCCAATTGTGCACGCACACTATCTTCTACCTTGAAAGAGTATTGGAACTCTTGCAACTCCATAATCCACTTTGAGATCCTAGTACTAAGATTTATTTGAGATGACACCCAAGGGAACAAATTTTCTGCAGTGAGAATTACAAAAGGTTTTGGTAGCAGCTAGGATCTAAACTTTCTCACCGCAAACATGAGAGAAAGCATCATGAGTTCTGCTTCTGCGTAGTCTCTCTCCAAAGCATTCATGACCCTACTAGCAAAGTAGATGGGTTGCACCCTACTAGCAAAGTAGATGGGTTGCATCCTTGTACTGTGGGGATCTTGTTGTAGCAACACAGCACCAATTGTTTCCGTTCCAACACTAGAGCTAACAAAGAATGTGTACTCCCAACAAGGAGGCATGAGTGTTGGTAGCTCTGACAAAATGACTTTAATGTTACAAAAATACTCTTCAAGCTCATCAGACCATGCAAATTCTACTTGTTGTGTCAATTTTTGCAAAGGATGAAGCAACTCCGAGGCTAAGTGAATGAAGTGTGACATATACTTCACCTTCTGAATGAAAGAGATGACCTCCTTAAGACTCTTCGGTGATGGGAGCTCAATAAGAGCCTTTGCCTTTGAAGGATCCACCTCAATGCCTTTATAGGAAACCTTGTGACCGAGCAAGATCACTTCATCCTCACCTATGTGGCACTTGTCGGGGTTGAGTTGACCTCCCATGTCGTAGAGCTTCTTTAAACCTTCTTCTACCCTTTGTAGATGCAATGATTTTGAGCTATAAATGCAGAAATCATCAATGAGCACCCTAATTGACTTTCCAAAGAATGCTTGAAACACCATGTTCATAAAACGTTGGAAAGCTACAGGAGCATTTGTTACGCCAAATGGCATGACTCTAAAAGCATAACAACCCCAAGGAGTGATGAAGGTTGTTTTCAACTGATCTTCCAATGTGATTCCTATTTGAAAGTAACTTGAGTAGCCATCACACACAGTGTACTTCTCATGACCAGCTACCTCATTTAGTATCTCATTCTGAAATGGGAGGGGAAAGTGATCTCTTTTTGTTGCCTCATTTAGTGGACAGTAATCCACATACACCTTTTACTTGCCATTTTTCTTGGGAGTGACAACAACAGGAGAGACCCACTATGAATTCTCCACTGGATAAATGAAACCTGCTGCTAGAATCTTTCTTACCTCCTTGAGTAAAGACCGCTCCTTGATGACTCCTAGCCTTCCTAGCTTCTGAGCCTTAGGTGTGGCCTCTGGCTTCAACTCAATTTTGTGTTGAACAGCATCTACTCCACGCACATCGGTGTAGTCTTTAGCAAAAAGCCTAGGAAATTTCCTTAGCACACATTTGAACTCCTCTCTTTCATCCTTTGTAAGTGTTGTAGATAGCATACCTTCTAGCATTCTTTCATCTTCCACTTTTTGGTTCTCTTAGGAACCTACCTCCTCCAAACCTTGACAAGAGGTCTCTTGGTTGGTTGGCTTAAACCTTACCCCCATGACTTCGATGGAAGACTCCTCTTCAGTAATGCTGCCGCTACTTTCTTCTTCTGAAGTGTTATCGGTCCAACCTTCTTCCGTCTCACTTTGAGATGATTCTTCATGGAGCTCCTCTTGGCGTTGCTCCTTCATGTCAAAGACAACCTTCTTATGATTGTCGTTCCTGCAAATTAGCTTTCTACTCTCCCAATCCTGCAAAGCTCGCATTTTCATTAGCCATGGTCTCCTTAGGATAAATGGGTAACCATTTCCTTTGGTAGACATGACATAGAAATCCACTGCCTTCTTAATTCCAAAGGCCTCCACAAAAACATTTTTACAAATGCCTACGCACCTAGCCTTGCTATTGTTTTCCATCTTGACCTTAATTTCAGGTGTCTCATGGATGTGCATGCCTAGTTTTTGCATGAGTCCCTCTGTCATGATGCAAATTTGTGCACCCCCATCCACTAGACCTTTCCTAACCAATCTCCCTTTTATGTAACAATCTAGCACAGGTGTAATGTCCTCATTCATTTCAGCTTGTGCAATTTTTACAACAGGCACACTCTCTTTTACCTTTCTCCTAGTGCTAACTGCCCTTGTTAAATCCCTCCTAGCTTGTGGACATAATGCAAGAAATTGAGGCCATGAGATATCAGAACCCTTACCTCTCATGTATTCCAACAGGTTGTATGGAGCCATTCCATATCCAAGAGGAAAGTCTTGGAGGTTGATACGACGTCGAGTCCTCTTGGCTTCCTTGGTCTCCTTTGCCTTCTTTTCTCGTCCATGGTCACTTTGTGATGTAACTCCTTCTTTCTCCTTACCTTTCCCTCGGCCACGCTTAATGCCATTTGCTTCCATGTCAACCTCTCTTGAATTTTTCACCTCTACCACATGCACGTTTGGGTCTGGCAAAGGTGGAACTCCTTCCACTCCTTGTGGAGGTGGTCTTGCTCCATTTGGCCTTTGTATAAGCCGTGGTTGCTGACTAGTTCCTTCACGTGCATTCATCACAGGGTAATACAAGTTAGGTCTCCTTGGCTCCCCACGGGGCCAAGGACAATTATACATCCCATGTCCAGACACACTGCAATTCCAACATTGCAAGACTCTCCTAGGTCGTGGGTCTCGCTCTTCAGACTTCTTTGCTTGTCCCTTTGGACCTATAGCTTGTGCAAGGTGAATTGACAGGCTGCTTAAAGATTCATTTAACTTCTCAATCACCTCAGCCGTTACCTCAGGAAGCTCCCTAGATGTTGATGCTTGTGACTTACCTTTGGGTCTAAGACCTTCTATTGGCTTGAGTTTCCTATACTTCTCAGCAGCCCTAGTTTCCGCTGCATCAAAAGTAGCAGGTGCACCCGCCTCAACTTTTACCTTAAGGTCAGGAAAGAGTCCGGCTATGAACCTCTCCTTCTTTAAAAATTCTGCACCATCACCAGGGTTAGAAACATTTCGTATCCACAGAGCCCAAAGACGTAGAAACTCTTGCTTGTACAAGTAGTAGTCATCTAAGTCTTTTTGCTTATGAGAAACAATGTCTTGCCATAGTTTTTGAGTGTTTTGGGGATCAAAGAAGTATCTCTTAAAACGATTCAAAACTTCTGTGTAATTCCCCTTTATTTCCTCAGGCAAAGAGTCAAACCAAGTACTAGCATCTTTCCTAAGGACCACCTCAAACATTTCTACACGTTCTTGATCAGTTACTATCCTCTTGATACGGCAAGCCATCTTGAAATTCGTTAGAAATAATTCTGCATCCTCTCCAGGATCTCCAAAGAAAAGAGGATATCCAGACATTTGGCGTTGTCTCTCCATTGAATTGATTTCAAAGTGACGCGTTTTTGTTTTTTATTTCTTTAAAAGATTTACACAATAATATTTTCTAAATTGCAATCTATTCTACAACAAAATAAAAATATTCACATCAAATGACCTATGATAATCAATAAGAGGTAGAATGACAAGGTTTGGTGATGCGAGAATTTCTCCTACTCTTTGGGCACCAAACATGAATACCATACGTTGTTGAAAATGGATTTTTCTACTAATTGCAATGTTTACTCTAATGTGTGGAGTGAAATGAAAGGGAAAAACCTGTATTCCTGGGCCATTATCCATGGTCTATGCATAACCTAATTCTTAAAACAAAACAAAAATATAAACGTCCAAACTAAGGTCGTACCTAATGACAGGCAAAATAAAAGGATTTACTGATGCGTTTATCTCTACCAACCTAAGAGGACCTAAAATTCTACGAATTACTCGCTGAAATTGCAACTTAGTACTAACAATTATGTGTACCTTTTGCCTTGCAATGGGAATGAAGGGATCATACAAATTCTCGTGATTCATGCAAGCTACTTGATTATGCTAAAGGTTGAGCCTTCACAAAACATACACAAGCCTGTCCTCCGTGGGGGCACCAAAATTGAGACGGTCCGGGGTGGGCAACAAGAAGAGCAACCTCTAGACACCCTTCAAGGCTCACGTGCTGCTCAATGGGGCTGGGGCAAAACACAACACAAACCAAAACAACAAACCCACAGCCAAATCCCAACTACACAAGGGGCACCACCTAGTTTAAGAGCGAACTAGGACGCAAAAGAGGAGAATCGTTAGAGCAACCCACAAACAAGCAAGGAATTTACACTAACCCTAACACCAATGGAGAGATAGATAGAGAGAGAGAGAGAGAGAGAGAGAGAGAGAGAGAGAGAGAGAGAGAGAGAGAGAGAGAGATGGTGTACAACTTAGCTTCAACTTTATATTTTGCACAAAAAGGAACTTAGAGCTTGCGGAATCAAGTGACAAGATTTGGTTATAGCATCACTAGCACATTGTCTTTGGGTTATGGGAGCCCTCTCACCATCCACCCTCTTACAATGGTAGCCAAACAATAGCCAATGAATCACAAGCAACAAAACAACAACCTTCAATAAAACAAGTCAACTTATGAAGCTGAATGAGTTTGCCAAGCCAACTTAGAGGAGAAGCATGAGCCTTTGGACATGAATTGCACCGAAAACTACCAATTCATTGATGTTGGGGTAGATACAACAATGGTAGGAAGAATATCTTCTACTCACACTCACTCAAACTAGCTCAAGCTTTTCTATGCACCAAAGTGATGGTGTATAGAAAGGTTATTCTCTCTTTACAACCAAGATAGAATTGGCGTGTGCTACGCTCAATCTAATGTGCAATGGTATAGTGATGTATTTTACAAGGAGGAATGGGTTCTATTTATAGGTTTTAGAAGCCTTGATTAGGATTAAGCCTAATCAATTTTATTAGGAAAGATCAAGGATTATGAATTTTTATGAATTTCAAATGAGAATGGGGTCTCTCTTTTCTCTTGAGTCACATGGATGTGGGCTCAAGTAAGAGAATTATTGATGTGGTGAAAGGAGAGAAACTTCCATGGGAGTGAGTGAATTTGGTTTACTTGTGCGGTTGCCTACTCCATATGTTGATAGTGTGGGTGCATTTTTACAAGAGAAGTTAGTTGTTAGTGGTAATAATCACTAGAATTGTTAGTGATACATTTACAATGGGTAGGATGAGTTGATTTGATGAAGGAAGAGGGGTGAATTAAAAGAGAATTATTGAGACGGTGAAGCTTTGAAGAAGCTTGAACTCACCCTTGTGTAGATTGTGGAAAAAATGACCGCTAGTCTTCTTCTTCTTCTTCTTCGCTTCTTTACGCCGCCGCCACGGTTGACCACCACGATGAAAAGAGGATTTGTTGATGAAAAATCCTCAATTTGTAGAAGTTATCATGGTTAAGATTCTGAATTTTAGATATTTTTAGGAGAGGTAAATGAAATTGTAACATAGAAGCAATAGAGAGAGACATGGAGAGGGTGTATGTATGTAGAGGTTCATAAAAGAGCTATAGGGATGAGAGAGAAGGGTAATGGTGAAGAGGGTGGGAGAAGCCATGGAAATTGCAGGTTTAAGTGAGGGAAGGAGAGGGAGGGATGTGTAAGAGTGAGTAGGTGTGTGGAAGGGTGCGAGAAGACTAAGGGCTACTTGTGAGAAAAGTGGGCAGACTGGGATCCACTCAAAAAATCATAGCTCACCGCTGGTAGCTCCAAAAATCATGAAACCTTTTGAGGTGATTATTCGGAGCGTGGGCTACATTTTCTCTTTTGACCACCACTCCAAATTCGGAGTGGAAATAGGTGCCAAAATTCTCACCTAAAAGCCTGTTTTTATGCCTGCAAAAGTCTTTTAGTGGCCCCCTCCTTTGTTGAATTTGTACAATGCATCCAAGAGTGAGCCCCTCCTTTGTCATATTATAATACAAAGCATCCAAGTTGCCCTTGACCCATGCATGGAGGAGGATTATTGACGAATAAAGAAATATATACATGGTGGGACTAGTGTATGGACTATTCATGGACTTTAGCTCAATGAGCACATGGTGTTAGAATAATGAGTAAAAATAATAATAAAAATGTGGAGGAGTTATGGATATGGAAAGATATTGGAATCATATGATATAGTCTCTCCTTGAATTATTTTGGGTGAAAGAGGAAAAGGTATGCAAGTAAATAATATAATAAACGTAACCAATGAGTAGAAATCAATTGTTTGTTTTCACGAGGGTGAGGGTGAAAATGTGGGAGTGATTTGTATAAAGGAAAAATATGAGGTTAGAGTATGTACATATTGGCAAAAAATATAATTATGGTGTAAGAGGATGAAAGAAGGTGTACATAGGTTTAATAAAACACACACCTAAGTAGAAATATTTAAATAAAATACCAAAATAATTATAAAAAATCCCTATATTTAAGCCATATATACAATGAAATATTTACACACAAAGAGGCCATAATATAATTTTATTTTTATTTTTTTATATTCTTTAGGCTCAACTAGCCCAGTGACTAGCTAGATGAGGGTTTTTAAGAAGATATGGGAAAAGCCCCCTAACTCACACACGCCTATGTACAGTGAAATGGTAGGGATAGCCATAGTGTTTGGGCGAATTTAGTAGGGTGGAGTAACTTACTATGGCAATTATGGAGAGCTGAAAAACGGCTATCAGTATAAACAAGAGTTTCTACGTCTTTGGGCTGTATGGGTGAGAAATGCTGCTAACCCTAGTGATGGTGTAGAGTTCCTGAATAAAGAAAGGGTCATAGCCGGTATCTTTCCCACACTTAAGATAAAAGTTGAGGTGGGTGCACCTGCTACCTTTGATGCAGCTAAAACTAGGGCTGTGGAGAAGTATAGGAAACTGAAGTGTCTAAGAGGAGAGGTTCCAATAGAGGGTCCTAGACCCAAGGAAAAATTGCAAGCATCAACATCCAGAGAGATTCCTCCTTTAACAACTGAAGTGATTGACAAGTTAAATGAATCTTTAAGAAACCCGCCAATTCACCTTCCACAAGCTGTAGGTCCCAAGGGACAAGCAAAGAAGTTAGAAGAGCAAGAGCCACCACGACCTTGGAGAGTCTTGCAATGTTGGAATTGCAGAGAGTCCGGAAATGGGATGTATAGTTGTCCTTAGCCCCGTGGGGGGCCAGGGAGACCTAACTTGAATTACCCAGTGATGAATGCATGTGAAGGAACTAGTCAATTGCCAAATGGAGCAAGACCACCTCAATAAGGAGTGGAAGGAGTTCCACCTTTGCCAGATGCAAATGTGCATGTGGTAGAGCTGACAAATCCAATGAGGTGGACATGGAAGCAAATGGCATTAAGGGTGGCCGTGGAAAAGGTAAGGAGAAAGAAGGAGTCACATCACAAAGTGATCATGGACGAGGAAAGAAGGCAAATGAAACCAAGGAAACCAAGAGGACTCGGCGTCGTATCAACCTACAAGACTTCCCTCTTGGACACGGTATGGCTCCATACAACTTGTTGGAAGACATGAGAGGTAAGGGTCCTGATATCTCATGGCCTTAGTTTCTTGCATAATGTCCATAAGTTAGGAGGGTTTTAATGAAGGCAGTTGGCACTAGAAGAAAGGTAAAAGAGAGTGTGCCTGTTGTAAAAATTACACAAGCTGAAATGAATGAGGATATTACACCTGTGCTAGATTGTTACATCAAAGGAAGATTGGTTAGGAAAGGTCTAGTGCATGCAAAGACTAGGCATGCACATCCATGAGACACCTGAAATCAAAGTCAAGATGGCAAACAATAGAAAGGATAGGTGTGTAGGCATTTGTAAAAATGTTTTTGTGGAGACCTTTGGCATTAAGAAGGAAGTGGATTTTTATGTTATGTCAACCAAGGGAAGTGGCTATCCATTTATCCTTGGAAGACCATGGATAATGAAAATGTAAGATTTGGCAGGATTGGGAAAATGGGAAGTTAATTTGCAAGAATGACAATCATAAGAAGGTTTCCTTTGACATGAAGGAGCATAGGAACTCCATGAAGAATCGTCACAAAGTGAGACGGAGGAAGGCTAAAACGATAGCACTTTAGAAGAAGAAAGTAGCGATAGCATTACTGAAGAGGAGTCTTCCATCAAATTCAAGGAGGGTAAGGTTTAAGCCAAACAACCAAGAGACCCCTTGTCAAGGTTTGGAGGAGGTAGGTTCGCAAGAGAATCAAAATGTGGAAGATGAAGGAACGTTAGAAGATATGTTGTCTACAATACTTACAAAGGATGAAAGAGAGGAGTTCAAAGGTGTGTTGAGTAAATTTCCTCATTAGGAAAAATATGGACTCTCCATGGGCCTTGTAAGAATCCCTAATTTTAAGGAAGTATGTTGTGATTAAGGGAGACAAAGGAAATGATGGGGGCTATTTTGGTAGGTCATTTTCTATCCTTCAAGCCTAGAAAAGATGGGGTAAGTAGTGACTAGGAGGCTACCTTCTCTCTCTAGCTTTTCAGCATCTCCTAGAGAAAAGGGAGTGTCATAAAGAGGGAGAGGGACCCTTGTACAAAAAAAGAACCCCACCTTTCATGTTTTTTAAAAAAGCGGCCAAAAATAAACCCTAAAAATTTGAAATTTATTGAAATTTTCAAAAGTAGTCATTTCCCCCCAAAAAGTGACCCCAAACATATTCTAATATCAAAACATCATTTTTTGCCTCCAAAATCCCTTTCTCTCTCTCCATGTCTCCTCTTTGTCTCTCTCACTCCCCTTCCTCAAAGTAGCCATGCCCACCATAGCCAGGACCTGCTGCATCTCCCTCTTCATCTAAATGCTAAATCCTCCTTCTCACTCTTACATAATTTTGCATCTCCCTCTCCATCTACCTGCTAAACCCTCCCTCTCATTCTCACACACTCTTGGATCTGCCTCTTCATCTACCTGCTAAACCCTTCGTCTCACTATCACATTTCTCTCTCCTCTCTTCTTTCTATCCATGTACCCTCTTCCATTGTTCACTGTCCTCCCTCAAAAATACCAAGTCTATCGTAAGCCAAGATCTACAGCAACTACCTCTTCATATACCTCCTCAATCTTCCATTTCAATGTCAACGTCCGTTCCCCTGACCCTACCTCTTCCCTCATACTCAACTTCCCCTATCAACCAAGCCCACCATGATTACAAGCTAATGTAGTTGTCTTCACATCCACCTTTGCATCTATTGCATCCCACAACACTAATATACAACCGTCACACAAGCTATGGAAAAGACTCTAGCATACCCAACTTCTTGCAAGCTATGGAACATAATATTTCTTTTTCATGTAAGGTGGAGTCACATCATAAACTTTCTAGTTGGAAGGACACAGAAGGGTGCCCCTGCACCACAGGTGGAAACTCCATAGCCATGAGACAGAGATGGATCCCAAGCATAGGAAGGTCAAGTATGTCAAGCAATGGCGATGTTACTTTACACAAGGGCACTAGTTTCAAACCTGCGTGTATTTGAGGCAACATTTGAAGAATTTAGATATGTACTCTATACATGGTGAACATGTATCCATAATGCCCAAAGCTATCAACATAGCTTTTACTTTGTAATCTCAATCATGCTTGAGGTGGTCTACAATGTACATGGTTTTGTAACAACAAGCGCTATGGCTTTAATATATGAAATCTTTGATCTTGCAAATTATTTTCCATGTAGCAATTTCTTTAAATATTTGATTCTTACTGAGGGGTTTAATGCTTATACAAGTGTGTCACATGAATACGGTAAATTCTTGGTGAATTCTAGGGGTTCATAACTAATATAGAAAGTGTTGAACCAATGTTGAGAATTATTCTAGTGGGGAGGATTACCCATCACTCATAAGCCTGCATCAAGATGGGCCATGTAATTGCATCATGGTAGCATTTTTGAGGATGCAAAACTATATCAACCAATGCTTCAAAGGTAGGGGCTAGTTGGTTACTTTAGGAGAGGAGGCAAGGGTGCCTAATCATGCATTGGATGGAAAAGAGGCATGGGATGGGTTTAGAAAACCTTTATTATCTCTCTCTCTCTCTCTCTCTCTCTCTCTCTCTCCCCCCCCCCCCCCTCAAATATCTCTTTGCTTGCAGCTAGCTAGCCATGTATGATCAATTATTTTTTGGAAAAACTTATAGAGTAGTGTTTTGTACTAATAGAATATTGGCTTCTTTATGGGTATCTTCTTTAAGAATCAATTATCTCTCTCTGTATCTCTCCTTTTTGTGGATGTTATGGCCATTTGCTTCAGCTCTGTTTCACTAGTAGGCCTTTGTGAGACTGAAAAGTGTCTTGTACAACCAAACAAAGCACCCCCTTTTTCTTTCGAGACCAAAACTAGAGCATACACACTATGGGGCACTATCCTAAAAATCAAAGGGGGGCTTGCAACGCGCCATGGTATGAGAGAGATATTATTGCATGGTTGAGTGAAGTTTGAACATCCTATAGGACCATGTCAACCATGCCAAAGCAAGCTGGCACAAATAGAAGGCAAGGCAAGGGATGCATAGTCCTTGGGAGGCCCAAAGAAAGCCTGCCACAAGGGAGCGCATTTGGGCCTTCCATAGACCTATGGAAGGCCCTAATGCGCTCCCTTGTGGTAGGATTTTTTTGGGCCTCCCAAGGCCTATGCACCCCCTGGCTTGCCTCCTACTCTTTGTGCTTGCTTAGTTTTGGGCATGGTGGCATTTGGACTACAAGATAACCAACAACATCCATCCAAAGAAGCATTTTGCAAGGCAAGGGATGCATAGTCCTTGGGAGGCTCAAATAAAGCCTTCCACAAGGGAGCGCATTTGGGCCTTCCATAGGTCTATGGAAGGCCCAAATGCGCTCCCTTGTGGCAGGCTTTCTTTGGGCCTCCCAAGGCCTATGCACCCCTCGCCTTGCCTCCTACTATTTGTGCTTTCTTAGTTCATGGGAGGCCCAAAGAAAGCCTACCACAAGGGAGCGCATTTGGGCCTTCCATAGACCTATGGAAGGCCCAAATGCGCTCCCTTGTGGCAGGCTTTCTTTGGGCCTCCCAAGGCCTATGCACCCCCTGGCTTGCCTCCTACTCTTTGTGCTTGCTTAGTTTTGGGCATGGTGGCCTTGGGCCTACAAGATAACCATGAACATCCATCCAAACAAGCATTTTACAAAAGTATAGCTCATATGATATATCTAGAAAAAGCAAAATCATCCTCTACTACAAATGGCTATAGATGGCTCACCATGTGCATGATGCATTCTCTACTCATTCTCTGCTACTACAGATGGCTCAAAGTATGCATGATGCATACTCAATTAGCAATCAATACAAGGAATAACTTGTCTTGGGTTTGATCCATGTAGCATGTCATTTGTCCATCATAAAAGTGTATCCTCAATAAAGGGGCAATGCCCTTGAGTTCCAAAAGGGTCTCTCTCTCTCTCTCTCTCTCTCTCTCTCTCTCTCTCTCTCTCTCAAAAAATAAAAAATAAAAAAATGCAGCCATTTTTTGACCTAGTAGACAACAATCCACTCTTTTGATCATAACTTCTTCATCCGAACTCCGATTTGGGTGATCTATAGCCTCAATCGAAGAGCATGAAGTCCTCTACGGATTGATGTACAAACAAAAAATTTCAGAGTTATGGAAGGTGTTTCTGTAGAAGCATTTCCGAAGTGAACAGGTTCAACAAAATTGATTCTCATCTCCTATTTTACATACAATGTCTTCCGGCACTCGCAAGGGTTCTTCTTCTTCAACAAGGTCCACAACCATTGTGAAAAATGATCCAAAATCTCCTAAGTGTGGAGATAGCAACACAACCAGCCAACCAATGACATCGAAAACCATGATCATGGCGTACTTGGTATCATTGCAAGAGACCGTAAACAAACAAGGCGAAGACTTACGAGCACTTGCAATGGAGAATGGCACACTAAGGGTACTTGTGGTTGAGAATGAGAATCTCAAGAGGACACTTGAGATGAAAACAACATGTTTGATGCAACTTCAAGATGAAGTCAAGGAATGTAAACGCTCTCTTGTGGACTTGAATGCTTTGAAGGAGCGGATAAGCAAAGTAGAGCATGACCATGTATTGAAAGAGGAGAAATTTGACACTATGAGCCGGGATGTATGCGACATGAAAAATGTATCCACAAACAAGTCTTGGGCTGATGTATGTGGTAGCAATGTGGTTTCTAATTCCTCACTCATGCAAGCTATGGTTCAAACAAAGAATGTTGAGAATGTGGATGTGGAGGAGTTGAAGGAACGCGAGCGACGTTCCAAGAACATTGTTATTCGTGGAATTCCCGAAGAGAAGTTAGAGACACCTCCTTCTCTTGCCATTGTTATTGAAGATTTCTTCAAAACCCACTTTGGCATGTCCGGAGTTATGGTCTATGGAGCACATAGAGTGGGGAAGTAAGGAGCTCCTCGCTCGGGAGAACGGCCAATTGTATGCACCATGCCGGATGAGACGAAGAAAAAGATTATCCTTGATAATAGTTGGATCTATTTGAGGGATACAAAATGTTTTGTATGTGAAGATCGCACTATTAAGCAACAAAATATGCGTCGCAAGGCATATGAGGAAAAGAATAATAAAAACAAGGAGATCTCTCATGAAGAAAATGTGCCCAAGGAGGAGGCAAGTCTCTCAAGCAAATAGGGATGCGTGACCTATGAGACCGAGTTACAATTGAAAATATGCTTTTGGAATTGTAATGGATATCCATGGAATGTGGGGGTTGGCATTGATGAACTAACAAGCAAAGCCGATGTTGTACTTCTTGTTGAAACTTGGGAGCATGATACACAAAGGATTAACGGCTTGGAGGATTACAATGTACATTCATTGATGTGGTCAAAGAATCTCAAGCAACGAAGAGGACAAGGAGGGTTAGCATGTATGGTTAAGAAAGGATTGGAAGATTTTGTATCAATTGTGAAAGATGACAAGTACAAACGTTATGTATGGCTGAAAATTATGACACCAAAAAGAGCACCCATTTTTGTAGCCGGTTGCTACATTACTCATCATGATTCTCCCTTTTATGCTTGCATGGATAGAGATCAACCATTTTCTGATTTGGAAGAGGACATTTCTTATTTCAAAGGTGAAGGTGATGTTATTGTATTTGGGGATATGAATGCTCGCACAAAAACATTGCAACATGATACTCAACAATTTGATATGCCATACATTTCAAGGGAGTTGGAGGAAGTTCACTTGTATGATCGTACTTCAATGGATGAGAAAGAGCTGGATCACTATGGAAAGTTACTTTTACACATGTATAATAGCACGGGTATGCTCATTGCCAATGGTGTATCTTTGTGGAGTGGAACCAATGGATTTACATGTAGGAGACATAATGGGGATAGTGTGATTGACTATATGCTACTCTCTGAAGCCATCATGTATCGCATAAAGAGTTTTATGTTTGTTCAATGAACCCCGGAATCCGACCATTGCACGTTATGTATTAACCTTTCATGTGGAGAAGCAACTAAGCATGATAATCGCAGCCAAAGGAAAGAGAAGTTATCACTATGTATGGATTTCAAACGGGCACCAATGTACATTGAAATGGTTGAGCAAAAATTATGGATGACAAAGCTTCAATGTGATGCACCATTGGAAACTAAATGGGAAGCTTTCAAGAAAGCTATTTGTTTTTGTGCGGAAGAATGCTTTGCCATAAAGCATCTCCATGGTATCAACAAAGATAGATCACGAAAAAGGTGGTTTGATAAAGAATGTCAAGATGCTCGAAAGTCCTTGATAAAGCTTGATGCAACTATGGACAAAGACAACTATCGAAGTCATTTGCATACATACAAGGCATTGATTCAAAAGAAGAGAAGAAGATGGAAAGTAAAGCAACAAGAATTTCAAGTCCAAGAAAAGGCACATGCATGTGGAAGATTTTGGAGAAACTTGAGAGGCAAGCGGGTTGAGAATTTTGGTAGCTTGAGTCTAGTGGATATGTACACACATTGTAGGAAATTATATGAGCAAGAAAATACTGAAAAAATGCCATTTTATGGTTCACTCCCATGTATGCCATCTTTTTTTACTATTGAGGATGTATGCAGTGGGCTTGAAAAGTTGGCCACTCGCAAAGCGGGATATCTTCAAGGTATCAAGCCGGAGATGATCAAATGGACGGGAGATTTTACCCATGAGTGGATGTGTGATATGTTCAACCTTGCACTTCAACATGGTATGCCTTATGATTGGAGTACTAATTGGGTTAAGCCTTTGCATAAAGGAGGGGATGTAAAGAATGTAAGCAACTACCGGACTATAATGATTGGGTCTCTTATGGAAAAGTTGTTTGGGTACATAATGGAGATGAAATTGAGTGATTGGGCTGAAGAGAATGACAAGCGTGCAAAGGGACAAGCGGGTTTTTGTCGATGCCATAGCACCATTGATCATCTTGTCACTCTTTGTGTTCTCATGGAGGAAAGTCGGTTGAAAGGAAAGCGATTGTATTGTTGTTTTGTGGACTTTAAGAAAGCCTTTGATATGATTCCACGTAACAATTTGTGGAGAAGGATGAAAGAACTCCAAGTGCCAAGTGAGTTTATGCCTGCGGTTTCTCGAATCTATGAGAAGGTGATTTGTCAATTGCGCATGGGAAGAGAAATTTCAGAAATTTTTGTAAGCACTATTGGGGTTAAACAAGGATGTCCATTGTCACCAACTCTTTTTGGTCTATGCATCGATCAATTGGAACAAATGGTACTTGACTTTATGCAAGAAGAAGGCATTGAAGAGGTCACTATTTGCAATGCGGTAATCATGCTTTTGTTGTATGCGGATGATGTAGTGCTTCTAGCACACACTTTAGAAGATGCACAAAAGCTTATGGTTGTCCTTGAGAACTTTTGCTTGCATAGTGGGCTGATTGTAAATGAATCCAAAACAAAGGTTATGCTTGTGAAAACCAACCATAAGGAGAAGCCATGCATTGTGTACAACAACGAGACACTTGAAGTTGTTGAGAGCTTTAAGTACCTTGGCCTTGAGGTTCCATCCAATCACAAGTGGCATGAATGTGCTATGCGTCGTTTGGAAGCAGGAAAGAGAGAATATTATGCATTTGAGAACATGTGTAATGCGGGAAACATCAAGTGTTGGGTTCTCAAGAAGTATCTTTTTGATGCATTGGTGACACCGGTTCTTCTTTATGGAGTTGAAGTGTGGGGCGGGAGCATCTCAAAGTCTACTTGGAAAGAGTTTGAGAATGTCCAAAAGCGTTTTCTTACAAACTTTCTCCAAGTTAAGACACAAACACCATATATGCTCCTACTTCTTGAGTCGGGATCTCTTCCAATTGAGGTTATGGGCATGGAAAGGGTTGTGTAGTACATGATAAAGATGCGTCAAAACCCCTCACATCGAATTCCTACAATTGTATGGGAAGCAAGCAAAAAAGTTCAAAAGACGCATAAAAGCAAGATCTTGAACACGGGATGGATGCCAAGACATAAAGAAGTGGTTTGGGAGATGGGATGCATTACACTTGCTACATGATGCTTCGATTGACTCTCAAGTGAATGAAGCTTTTCTACAACGCCAATGTATTACGGCTTGGGAGAAATCCGGTGGGTCACGCTTTATACATTACACCACCTATATTGCCCCCAAGTACAAAACCGTGTTCTTTGCTGAGAGCGGAAACCGTACTCACACTTACATGCTTGAGCCTATTCCCTTGTCTGCGATACGCACTATCGCAGCAATTCGGCTTAGCTCCCATTTCCTTCGATGCGAGATAGGGCGTTGGGGCAATGGAGAAGAGTCAAATCGATTGTGCACATTATGCTCACTGCAAGTTCGAGAGTCTGAGTACCACACACTACTAGAGTGCTTAGCTTTTGATCACATCCGAACTTGCTTCTCTCACATTTTCAGCCATAACTTAGACCTACACACTTTCCTCTCCCAGCCAAAGTGTGGGCTCTCCATTGCGACTCTCATCACTACAATTTTGGAGCATCGAGAGTCACTCATCAGCCATACACATACTACATCACATGTAACTTTGGTCCCATAGGTCATATTTGACCTCCGAGGACGATAATAAAATCTATCCATCTATCTATCTCTCTCTATCCCTAGTTATCTATCTATGTATCTATCTTTGTGTTTTTTTTTTTTGGATGTGTATCTATCTATGTATTTATGTATCTATCTATCCATCTATCTATCTATCTATTTATCTATTAATGTATTTATCTATATCTATCCGTTTGTCTGTCTGTTTATCCTCCATCTATCTATGTAAATATATATATATATATATATATATATATATATATATATATATATATATATATATATATATATATATATAGATATATATATATATATATATATATATATATATATAGACCCTATCTCTATCTTGTTTGTTCGTTCTCTTTTCTTTATTTTGATTTCATACTCTGTTTTCGTTGGGGATTTCAAAGAACACAAGCTTATGGTTGAACTTACACAAACTCATATCAAATACAGCATAATAGCATGCCATTGCATTATTGATGGCAAAGGTAGAACGAAGTGTTTGCACAATGCCAAGAGGGGATTCATGTGTGTGCTTGCAAACATGAGGGAATATGATTGCTTTATCTTTCTTGGATTAGGTTTGAGTGTGTTCTTTCAAAAATTTGAAGCCTGCCAAATATATTGAGATAAACTCTGAGTATGGGTGTTCAATGCCAAAGGAGGTTCATGTCTATGCCTGCAACACAAAGAAATATGATTGCTCTATCTTGCTTAGATTAGTCTTGAGTATGGGATTCTTCTAAGAATTTAAAGCTTGCCACCATTTTGAGATAAACTCTAAGTGCTCATACAACAGAAAATGAATCAAACCTGACCTTTGAGGTTAGATGGCTTACTAGATCTACATGCATGCACATTGCAAAGGTGTACTTGCTACCAAAAAATCAATTTACTTGATCAATCACTTATGAGCACCAAAAATTTGGCAGGAAGCACAATACACATACAAGATTAGATGAAACAAAAATTGATCACAAGCACAACAACATATAGTTGAAGATTAACTAGAGTGGACAAAAATGTAATGAAACAAGAGTGCTTTCTATTCAAGTAGTTTCATTACAAAGTTTGTAGCTTGTCTACAATAATAGCTTGGGATGTTATGTACTGGATCAAATACATTGAATGGAATATAGACTGAGGCAATTGCTATGCTCTTAGCAAGGCTTGTCTCATCATTGATAACTCCATGGATCTCCATATCCACAAGTATACACACCAAACAAAGATTGTTTAGAATGAGGTTCCATATCCACAAGTATACACACCAAACAAAGGCTGTTTAGAATGAGGTTCTGATTGGAGAAGTCGCACTTTCCACTTGACACCAAACCAAGTTGAGCCCAAGCATCCACTACAATAACATCTTGTAATACAACAAATATGGTGTTAGCTATTATATTTTAAATTAGTATACATTGTTGAGTTATATAGATTAGTTCTTATCTATAGCATGCACAACCATAAAGGTACCCGAGAGGCATTCAAGCGGTTGTTTTGCAAGTAAGCTAGATAAAAATATACGTTGACAAATACTGTTGTCAAAAAATATGAACACATGCAAATTAAAGAGGACATATCCATAAGATGACTTAGCATTAGACTTACAATGAGGTGCAAATTGGTTTGAATCTCTCTGTAAGTGGATCTCAGGTACACTATACGCATGTTGAGTGATGGACACCATTCTAGATTTTTTTTTGAAAGCCATCAGTCTTCACTTCCAATGGCGTTCCAGTATGCCTCGACATTGTACTCCATGAGGACCAACACTGAACGGTTGCATGTAGACCCATGAGCCTTGCTAAATACCAATGGGATCCATTCCACCTTCGAGCTCTTTGTGTTGTGCAGTATGACCTTTTGTATCTCCAACTTGGGTCGTCTATGCATGGTATGGGTGGACATGCTTGAGAAGAGGTCGGGTGGCCACACAGTAGAGAGAGATTGGGAAGGGGGAGGGGGGTGAGGGTTGGAGAGAAGGATAGTGAGGTCTACATAGTAGAAAGAGAATGAAGGGGAGAAAGGGAGAGATAGAGAGGATGGAGGGTGAGGTTTTGGCTATGGTGGGATAGTGATGAGCTTTGGGCTATGGTGGGCTGCATTGTGGAGAATGGAGGGGTGAGGGGAGGGAGAGCTAGAGAGGATGGAGAGTGAGCATTTGGCTATGGTGGGGTTGACTGTATAGAGAGTGAGGAGAGGGACGGGGGATAACTGAAGAGGAGGATAGTGATGAGCTTTGGGCTATGGTGGGCTGCATAGCACAGAGAGAATGGAGGGGGGAGGGGAGGGAGAGCTAAAGAAGATGGAGAGTGAGATTTTGGCTATGGTGGGGTTGACTGCAGAGAGGAAGTGAGGGGAGGGGACAGGGGAGAAGATTGTGGGAGAGAGGGAATTTGGAGAGAAAAAGTGACTTTTTGATGTTTGGTTATGTTTTGGGCAATTTTGGAGGGAAAACGGTCATTTTTGAGACTTTTCAAAAAATTTAATTTTTTAGGGTTTTTTGACCTGCGCAATTTTTCTTTTGGGGTCCCTTTTTGTCAAGGGTCCCTCTCTAGGCTTTATGACACCTCTTTCCCCCTTTTTACCCCCCCCCCCCCCCCCTCTTAGTCCACCTCCCCTTTCTCTCTAGGAATCAAGCATTGAAGAGGGGGACAAATAGGCTACCCCCCTATCTCTCCTTAGGCTATAGGTGATATCCCAAGAGCCCTCTCATTGGTCCTCCACTAACCCTTCCCTAATCAAAAGGGCCCTAGGAGAGTCCATATTTTTTCTAATGTAGGCTTTTTGCTAAATACTACACCGATGTGTGTGGACTAGATGATGTTCAGCACAAGATCAAGCTAAAGACAGAGGCCACACCTAAGGCTCACAAGCTACGAAGTCTACAAGTCATCAAGGAGCAGGATTTACTCAATAAGGTAAGAAAGATTCTAGAAGCAGGTTTCATTTATCCAGTGGAGAATTCAAAGTGGGTCTCTCCCGTTGTTGTCACTCCAATGAAGAACGGCAAGTGGAGGGTATGTGTGGATTACTGTCCACTAAATGAGGCAACAAAAAGAGATCACTTTCCCCTCCAATTTCAGGATGAGATACTAAATGAGGTAGCTAGTTACAAGAAGGACACTGTGTGTGATGGCTACTCAGGTTACTTTCAAATAGGGATTGCATTGGAGGATCAATTGAAACAACCTTCATCACTCGTTGGGGTTGTTATGCTTTTAGATTCATGCCATTTGGCCTGGAAAATGCTCTTGCAACTTTCCAATGCTTCATGAACATGGTGTTTCAAGCATTCTTTGGAAATTCCAATAGGGTCTTATTGATGATTTTTGCATTTATAGCTCAAAATCATTACATCTACAAAGGATAGAAGAAGGTTTTAAGAAGCTCTACGACATGGGAGGTCAACACAACCCTAACAAATTCCACATAGGTGAGGATGAAGTGATCTTGCTTGGTCACAAGGTTTCCTATAAAGGTATTGAGGTGGATCCTTCAAAGGCAAAGGCTCTTATTGAGTTACTACCACCCAAGAGTCTTAAGGAGGTCATCTCATTCATTCAAAATGTGAAGTATATGTCATGCTTCATTCACTTAGCCTCGGAGTTACTTCACCCATGGAAAAAATTGACACAACAAGTCGAGTTTGTTTGGTCTGATGAGCTTGAAGAATATTATTGTAACATCAAAATCATTCTATTGGAACTACCAACACTTATGCCTCCTTGTTGGGAGTACACATTCTTTGTTAGCTCTAGTGTTGGGAAAGAAAAAATTGGTGTTGTTTTGCTACAACAAGATCCCCCACAGTACCAAGATGCAACCCATCTAATTTTCTAGTAGGGTCATGAATGCTTTGGAGAGAGACTACACGGATGCAAAACTCATGATGCTTTCTCTCATGTTTGCGGTGAGAAAGTTTAGATCCTATTTTCTACCAAAACCTTTCTTTCCCTTGCGTGTCATTTCAAATGAATCTTAGTACTAGGATCTCAAAGTGGATTATGGAGTTGCAAGAGTTACAATACTCGTTCAAGGTAGAAGATAGTGTGCGTGCACAATTGGCAGGGATTCTCACTTATAGGGTACATGAGAAGGAGATTAAGGTGCCTAAAGTAAAAAAACTACCATTGCCACCACCTAAAAGCATTCCTAATTCTTTTACCTTGTTCTTTGATGGAGCTTTTCGACTAGCCATAGGAAAAGGAAGGGGAGGGATGATGTTGCTCAACCCAAGTGGAGAGGTGGTCATGAAAGAAAAGGTCCATCTACCACGTTCAACTAGCAACAATGAAGCAAAATATGACACACTACTCAATGGTTTGAAGATGTGCATCAGCCAAGGTATACATCGTCTCATGGTAAAAGGGGATACACTTCTCATTGTGAAGCAGATTTTAGACATTTGGGCATGCAAGAAGGAAAGCCTAAGAACAAAGGTTCATGCCATTCGTAGGTTGTTTAATCAGTTTGAAGAAGTGCAACTATATCATATACCAAGGAAACAAAATGAAGATGCCGATTTACTTGCACAACAAGCAGTTACATGTGTTGAGAAAGAAGTGTAGGTCATCATGGTGACAGCAGCTATCAAGCAACCAAGATACCAGAGATGAGAGTCATTGGCTCCCATTATTGGCTACATTTTCGAGGGCGAGTTTCCACAAGACTTCACAAAATCTCAAAAGAGGAGACTCATGAAGAAGGCCAGTTTCTATCTCTTCCTAGAAGGATCTCTCTATCAAAGAGGAAAGGATCAAGTGTGCAGAAGAGTACCAACTATCAAGGAAGAGGCATGTGGTGGTCATTTTGCCCAAGAATTAACCATGAAGAAGATCTTGCTTGTGGGGTATGTTTGGCCAAGCTTGCATGTGGATGTCCAACATTGGTGTAAAAGCTATCACAACTGTCAGGTAAATGGAAATAGAAGGTTGGTGCATGGCCCGAGGCAAATAGTGCTTGCAAATAGAACCTTTGAAAAATGGCGCATTGATGCTATGGGTCCTCTTTCTAGAACAAGAATGGTAAACTCTACATTCTAGTTGCTATAGATTACATGACTAGGTGGGTAGAAGCTCAAAGTGTGGTAAGGGTAAATGGGAAAACATTGAGCAGGTTTGTCTACACTAATATTTGTTGTAGATTTGGCACACATCTAGAGATTGTTTCTGATAATGGTCCAAGGTTAGAAAAGGGTTTACTCACAGAAGTTTGTGAAGAGCTTCACATTCTACATCGTCATAGCACACCTTACTACCCACAATCAAATGGTTTGGTGGAGAAGTCTAATGGTGTCATTGCAGGAATCATTAAGAAGATGGTGCAAAACAAGACAAAGTTGTGGGATGACTTCTTGGATGGTACCTTGTGGGCAGATTGAACCACATATAGGGAATCCACGGAGTTCACACCATTTCACTTGGTCTATGGTCAAGAGGCTTTGCAGCCTGTCAAGCTCAACGATATGACTTCATGGCAGAGGTGCACAAGATGATCAAGAGGTATGAATGGATTGAATTCTTACATTAGTGGAGCTTGAGTGGAAAAGAGAAGCAGCCTATGAGTGCTACAAAAGGAAAGCTCGTACATGAATATACCATCATCCTCGGGGGGGGGGAGGCTAATGATAGCTGTTTTTTGGCTCTTCGTAATTTCCATAGTGAGCTACCTCACACTATCAAAATCACTCAAACAATATGGTTATCCTCACCCTTTCACTGTACATAGGCGTGTGTGAGTTAGGGAATTTTTTCCATACCTCCTTAAAACCCTCAGCTAGCTAGTAATTTGGGCTAGTTGAGCCAAGAACATAAATATAAATATAAATAAATTATATTATGTCCCATTTGTCTGTAAATATTGCATTGTATATAGGGCCTAAATATAAGAAATTTTCATAATTATTTAAATATTTCTACCTAGGTGTACGATTATTTGCCTATGTATGCTATGCACATTGACTCACCATTACCACAATTTTTCTTACCAATTTGCATAATCTTTATTCCATATAGATATATTTTCATGCAAGTTTCTCTTATTTTTAGTGTGAATCCACTCCACGAAAAAATCTCAAAAATACCTTTCACCATCAGTCATTACCTTTTCACTAAATTCCTATTTCCTACAGGTACTCCTTCTTACCTTCTGTAAATAAATATACATCAATAAAACAAATGAGGACCCTCCTCATTTGATTTCATATATTTTCATATTATATATATATATATATATATATATATATATATATATATATATATATATATATATATATATATATATATATATATCCTACACTATTTTAGATTCCATGAAGTGTTTATATATACTACCATATTTTTTTCTGTCATATCCATATATTATATTTATGCATAATCATAACCATGCGCATTATTAAATCCCTAAAAATCAATTAGGTCATGCTCTCTTGCAAGGAGGAGCTCACCTTTGGAGTCATATGAAAATTCAACAAAAAAGGGGGCCATTGAAGACTTTTTTTGTGAAGAAAAACAGGTATTTTGGTGGGATTTTTTATATCCATCTCCACTCCAAATTTGAAGTGGTGGTCAAATGAAAAAATGTGGACCAAGAGCTGAATAATCACCTCACAACTTTTGATGATTTTTGGAGCAACCACCGATGAGATAGGATTTTTTGAGTGAACCCGAGTCTGTCCACTTTTCTCACAAAATAATTCATAGTCTTCTCTCACCTCTTTTCATACTTCTACACACACACACACACACACACACTTTTTTTGTGAAGAAAAACAGGTATTTTGGTGGGATTTTTTATATCCATCTCCACTCCAAATTTGAAGTGGTGGTCAAATGAAAAAATGTGGACCAAGAGCTGAATAATCACCTCACAACTTTTGATGCTTTTGGAGCAACCACCGATGAGATAGGATTTTTTGAGTAAACCCGAGTCTGCCCACTTTTCTCACAAAATAATTGATAGTCTTCTCTCACCTCTTTTCATACTTCTACACACACGTGTGCGCGCGCGCACACACACACACACACAAACTCATTACTCTCTATCCCTCACTCAAACCTGCACCTTCCATGGTTTCTCTCACCTTATTCACCATTAACCTCCCATCTTAATTCTATAGCTCTCATATGAGCTCTATATGTACATATACCATTTCTATGCCTCTCTCTTTTACTTCCAAAGTAAAATTTCATCTTACCCCTTCTCTATATACATACATAAAACTCAGCATGTAAACCATGCTTAACCTCTGCAAATTGAAAGATATCATCAACCGATTTGCCATTTTCATCGCGATAATCAACCATCATCCACCTCATTCTACCCATTATAAATATATCATTAACTTTCTAGTGATTACTGATACTAACCACTAACATACTAACACAAAATAGCCATTGACCTAACCATATAGGACACCTCACCTCAAGACATGTGCATAGAAACTCTCTCTCTCTCTCTCTCTCTCTCTCTCTCTCTCTCTCTCTCTCTCTCTCTCTCTCTCTCGCTCCTTCCTTAAAACTCTACTTTCACCTTATACACCATCAATAATGATCTCTTTTGAGCTCACATACATGACTCAAGCAGACAAAGAAGCCCCGCAATGTTTTTATATTCAAAAAAAATCATAATCCTGATTCGTTAGCTTGTAAATTAGGATTTCCAATAATCTTAATGAGGGCTCTCCAACCTATAAATAGGACCCTCTTCTTCTTGTAAAACAACGTCTAATATCACATAGCACCCCAATGCTCTATGCGTGAGGAGAGACTTAGGCATAGAAACCACTCTGTGAGCTTCACTTTTGGTGTGAGAGAAGCTTTCAAGATACACATTGCAAGTGAGAGAGCGTGAGTTCAAAATCTCAAAACCATTTTTGTATATGTTCCTCCATCATCAATAAATTCAGGTTTGGTGTATCAAAGGCATGATTCGACGTTCAAATCTTTGTCGTCCTTTCACCTTGTGCAATACGGTTTGATGAATTCAAGGTGACTTGTGTATTTTAAGTCTTTGTCATTTGATCTTGTTTTAGAAAGTGTATTAGTGTGTTTTCATTGCTAATCTTGTGTCCATTGTAAGAGGGTATTGTGGTGAGAGGTCTCCCACACCCTAGGACAGTGGGTGTGTATGTGTTGGCAATGTTTAGCATTCACTAAGCATTGAGTTAGTTTTTGTAAAAGCTCTACGATAGCATCATAACAAACCATCTCCATTTGAAAGTCACAAACAAGGTATTAGCAAGTTCCATTCCTCTCTCTCTCTTACCTTTGCTCTAGCTCTCTCTGGTCCATTTTGTGTGTCTTGGTTTGAGGTTGCTTGTGTGTGTTTTGTGGGACATATTATTGGTTGTGACAAAATATCTCTTGCGCGCTAGTTTGCATACCATAATGAGGCGGTGCCCCTATCTTGTTTGGGTTTGGCTGTGGGTTTGTTGTTGTGTTGTGCTTGTGGTTTTTCCAGCCCCAATTGAGCAACATGCGAGCCTTGAGGGGTGTTTAGAGCTCACCTCTCTTGTTGCCCACCTCGGACCGCCTCACTGCATCAACTATTATGGAATCTCCATCTTAACCTCCCACCCTGACTTGTTTCGTGTCAGGTTCACCAAACATGTTGGGGGATATGTGTTCGCAAAGTGGACCGGGAAGGCTCGGGACTCTGGCTATGAGAGGCGGTAGAGAGGAAGCAAGAGGAACAAGAGATTAAAGCCAATAAGAGATTTAAATGAGCACTATATCATCATAGATATTCCTTTTTGGAATCAGTTCAAGTGGCTTGATTAAAAAATAGCCTCATAGAAAGAAAACTCGAAGCTTGTGCTAGCATGTTAGGGAGATTTAAGCAAAAGAAGTGAGATATGTGATAAATCTGGGGCTTGATAGTTAGGGATCAAGAGAAACAATAGACTTAATCAAGCAATATAAAGATAATCAGACATAATTGAGAGCGATAATTTAAGTCTTTTGAGGCTTGTTTTAGAGCAATAGAGATAATAATTATTACTTAATGATAATCAAACAAATGAGCTTGACTTAATCAATGGGAAAGAGATATGGATTAATTAAAAATCAAACTAATGATCTTGGCAAAGATGAGACCAAAGACAATGACATAATTTAAATCGATAGTAGGGAGACTATGGTGATGTTGATCGGATTCAATTCGACCTTGTACATAGGTGACGAAGGAGTCCTTTGTTGCTTTATCTCTCTCGCTTAGCCGACACCATAGTCGATCGACGAAGCATGTGGCCTTATCCCACCAAGGCCTAATTGTATTCAAGATGCACCCAAAGGGTGCACCCCAGCCAGCAGACCTCGCCATGGGAAAAATTCTTCTTACCTACTCAAGGCCCGTCACCAAGCCCTATCGGCTCCCTTCAGCTCACACTCCTCCTTCTTATGCACTCCTTCTTGATGGCTCTTGACATTCATTTTTCTCATAGTTTATATCTTATAGTGCTATCCCTTCACCATCCTATCGGCTTTGTACCCAACAATTACCAGCCCTCCCTCTTGCAAGTATCTCCTCTCATGCATTACCAAGAGACTCTCTCACCTGATGGGAGCACCCCCAAACTATCTTCATGGCCCTATGTTGGGATGCGAGTTTTGTTGCATCTCTTATGTGAACTTCCACCTAGAAAAGAATTATGTGTCAAGCCGTGTGAAAAGCCTCTTGCAACCTTTGTAAAGAGAAAGCCACTGTATTGTGCATTGGCAGCCACCTTTTGTGCTCATGTGTCAAATGGCTGCCTATTTGTAAAAGCCTATATAGAGGCAGGTTTTGCTGAATAATATTAAGCTTTATCATTTGCAATTATACCCTATATTGTATCGTGCAATAGTTTCTCTATCAAGATCTACACTATCTCCAAAGCATGCTTATGCCATGAATGGCACACTAACACATCCCCCTTAACCCTACAACCGGCACACATTCTGGCGACACCTTCTTTGCGTTCCCTACTTACGGTCCTCTACAAATGGCCATGCCATCATCTACAGCCCACCAGGCCCTTCTAGCCTTCTTCCAGCTTGCTCATGGCCCCTTGTGCTCTCGTGTTAGCAGTGTAGGTCTACCCCCCTGCATCAGTATCATCCTGCTGGTGGAAGATAGCTCAAACTGAAGTGCCATGCCTATGAGAGTGGACTTAGCAGCTGCCCTCCAAGTGTACAGCTGAGATGTGGAAAGAGCTGGCATCATCCAAAGGACATGAAGCCACACGTGTTGTGCCAAAGCACAATCCCAAAGACAGTGACACTGACTCTCCACAAGATGATCACAAGATGCACATGCGGTCAAGAGACCACTATGTACAAGCCAACTCCCAATTGGTGTAGCGTTTGTGTGCAACCAACCAGTGGAACAAAGTGACTTGTCTTGGCTCTCTTGAGTCCCACAACCTCTCCCAAAACTCTGCCAAGAATCCTCCTGCCAATGAGGTGCTACAAACAGGGCGCCTCTCTTTGTGCTGCTTTTATATGACATCCCAATCAACAGTGTACTGAAAGAAAGGGACACCTAGATGGTTTGTAGAGGGGAAAGGGTCCCTCCAAAGTCACTCTCTAGGATCCCACTGTACTCGTGCCAGTGGAAAACTCTCCCAAGCCCACAGTCTCCAGAGGCCAGTCTCAAGAGCTATTGGGTTAAGATCTATGACACAAGTCCTCCCACACGTGCCCACCACATGGATCCTTTGAAAATAGCACTTTTCCACCTATGGGGCCTCTAGTGCAACTCAATCTAAGCGTCCCTCACCCTGTAGCTTGAAAAACAGGAAGGGTATAGTCTCTAATCAAGCCTGAACTGAGAAGAGAAACCAAGGAATTCACTCTATATACAAAATGGGATGCAACGTGATAAAACCCCTACATATGATAATTAGGGAATATGACCCCCCTTTCTACGCTTATACAGCAATCAATGAAGAAAACTATCATACCCCTATCTTACATATAAAATTTAGGTTTGACATGATCTAACTGAGTAAAACTAGTCAAATTAGCATAGTGACTGGCAACGTACTAAGGAACCACTTCTATTGATTACTAGATGTATTCCAACGTGTTTAGTTTGAATTTCAAACTATGGGCCCAATCAGTATGCACTCTGGCTATTTGTGCAATTTTGACCCATCCAAAGCTGGTGTAAATTAACCCTTGAACTTCTCCAAATTAGCCCGTATTGCTATGACTGGCTTGATGCAAAATTTGATGTGTGACTTGATAAAAAACTTTCCCTAAATTCATTTCTAGTGCATATTGGTGACCAACCTTACAAGTAATCAACCGGGTCAGGTCCCCCACTCCCCATAAATATAATACCCCCCTCCCTTAGTTTTAAGCTTGGGAGATAAATTATTGGGGGCCTACCCCTCACTTATACTCTTATGTAACTTATAAAAAAAAACACCCTCCCCTACACTTACATGGTGCGGTAAGTTTTCCATGGTGAATCCCCCGGGGATGAGAACCTCCAGTCACGTGAAGGCTCCCATCCATCTGGGTGTTGCTGACTCGGGAAGTGTGACCCACTAAGTTGATACTACCTCTAAGATGTCCAGACACATGCTCTGCACCCCTCTCATGCCTTGTACTTGAATGCCCTATAGCTCCATTGACATGGCTGAAAACTGTAACCAGTCACCTAGAGAGCATCTTGGACCCTCAGCCATGGGCCCCCAGGAAACATGAGGCCAAATACCAACCAAGTGGCCTCTCAAAGTGCTAACCATGGGGTTCCAAACAAGATTTTGTCTCAGGCGCTCCTCCATGCAAGTAGGCTGACGCTGCTCCAGGCCTCGCCGTAGTTCCTCCCAAGATCGGAGCAGAATCACAACGAAGCAGTCCTCCAGTCTCCTGCTCAAGCCAACTCTACGCATCTCTCTGAAAATCCATTGAGTCGAGGGTCGTGAGGGGCCTCCAGCTTGAGGCACCCTAGCACTAAGCCACTGAAGCAAGAACTCCTTCTAGGGATCCTTACCTGGAAGAAGTGCTCTGACAATGAACTTACCAAGAAGGGCTCTGCTCTGTTGTGCTGGGTCTATGATCCCCAACCCTCCCTGAGAACAAGGAAGAGTGATGACCTACCATGCCACTTTGGCCTAGGCTATCTGAATGTCACACCCTGACCAAAGGAAGTTCTTGATTAGCCTCTCTACTTGGTTGATACAAGAACTCGAGTAGATCCAGCAAGAAGTGATGTACCATAGTAGCCAACAACACCTCGTTGGCCACTACAACTCTACCTGCCAAAGAAATTCATGCGCAGCTCCAATGTAACAACTTCCTCCTCATAGAGAGGAGGAGGGGAGCAATCTATTGCTCAGGAGACAAGTGCAAACAAACCTGACAACACAAGTACCGAACTGCAATCCCTGGGGAAATCCACTTGGAACCCTCACCTATCATCCAATCGGGTGTAGGAGCACTACCAACCAAGAAAGCCACTGCTCCTTGACAAAACCTGTCTGAGTCCCATGTATAAGGCTCTCTAGAAGTGGCTGAATCCTCAAACTCAGATCCTTGGCAAGAATTTTGTAGGCTGAGCTGACAATGGTGATGAGACGCCGCTGTTGAATCTTATCCAAGGATACACCCTCCTTGGGAATGAGGTAAATTAGGCCCTCACTCATGCTCTCAGGCATCTCACCTGTGTGCAGGATGTACTGAAAAAAAGTACAGAGATCTGAGCCAAGAAAGTCCCAGTACTCCAAGAAAAACCTGAGAGTCAATCGATCCTCACCTAGGTAGGAGGAGTGCACTAAGGGCCATGTGCAGCTCCTCTAGCTATAGATGCAGCTCAAGCCTCTGACGCATCTCCTGAGTTGCATGACAAGGCATCTATACCCACACCTCATCTCTGCATGCATCCTGACACTCTGTCTGGGGCTCTACATACAGTAAATCACGGTAAAAGTCAGTAGCAACTACACGCATGTACTCTGGCTCTGAAGCAACTCACCCATTGGGCCTCTTCAACTGACTGGCTTTGGCATGCATATGCTGCGGTCCCACTGCATCAAAGAAAGCACGTGTCACTCTGTCACCCACCTGGGTCCATTGAGATGCCTGTCGATGGAAAGAAAACTCATGGCGCCTCTCCTCTGTGCTGACAAGCTCCTGGAGAGCCTGCTGTAACTGCTTCTCCAACCAAGTACTGTCTGGATGCTACTCTTTCATCCTCTGCAAGGAAGAAACACCCCATTGGAGGTGTTGCTTCTCCTCTCTCGCTACAACCAGGTGATCCAAATACTCTTGAAGAAAGTGTCGACTAAGCTGAGTAAGTCTTGAGACCACTCTATCAGTAGGAGACTCCTGCATGTCTAAGCTCTCTGTCCAAAGATCCTCCCTTCAATCTCTTAGCGCTGAGTCTAGCAGGACCCTCTCTCGAATGCAAAGCATCATGCTCCCCCTCCTTTGCCTATCAGTCATTGTAAGGATCACTAGAGCATGGTCCGAAAAGGAGGTCCTTGTCAGAATGCCAATTGTCCCACCCAAGTGATAGAAGTGGTCACTAGTGTAGAAGCAATCTATCCGAGATAGGTTTACGCCTCCCACTCTGCGGTCCGAACGAGAGAAGGCCAGGCTGTCAAGGGGCCTCACAAAGCTGGAATGCTCCCACACATCTGAAACCCGCAGAGTCATACAAAACCTCTCCCAAGCTCAAAAAAGGTAGGAGGGAGAGATGTAGAGGGGGGGCGAGGGGGATCAACAAAGGTAGGAGGGCGAGATGAAGAGGTAGAGGTAGGAGGAGGGGAGGAAGAGGGGGGAAACATTGGGGGGAGGAGGGGCTTTTGAGGGTGAGTTTGAGGTGGAGGCTGGAGCAGGGACCTCATCCTGCTCAAAAGAATCGAAAAGGTTCCCCGTGAGAAGCCATTGCTACTGGGCAGGAGCCTGAGGACCACTTTGAATGCCAGGTTGGCACGATGGACCCTGTCAACGTCAACCATGAACCTGCTGCGAGCCCTCCTTTGCTTGAGCCCCAGGCTCAGAGGGTGGATCTCCTTTGTCTGCATGCTCTATGGCTCTGCTTGCTGCTGCTGGTAAGCCCTTGAGGGTTGTGGCTGGGCCTATGGTGTAGGTCGGGGTCTCCTCTACAGATAGGACTTCACAAGATGGCCCATCTATGGACATATGAAGCACTGATTTGGGAGGCCCAAATACTACACGCTGTGTCTGAACCATCCCCCACTCACCCAAGGAAGAAGGATAACCTTGGGGAGAGTGTGGGTGTCCCTAACCAGAACACGTACTGTGGGGATGCCAGCCGCCTTGGTAGCTATAGAGACTGTCGTGTGTGGTGCCTCCAGGATAGTCCCAATCTCGTTGAGCCTATCTTGGAAAGGAGCAGAAGGTACTCCCTCCTTAGGCCGAGGAAGCAGACTGAGATAGGCATGTTTGCCTCCTTGACAAGAACATCCGTAGCTTGGTCAAAACCATGATGTGACTGTCGAAAATGTGCTCGAACTACACGGATGGCCAAGGGGCTCATCGCAATGACCTTGACGCCATTTCAAGAGTCTCAAACTCTATCTGATAGTAGCCACATTCGAGAAGTTGAACATCGAGAATCTTGCCCACCTCTACAAGAAGGAGGGCTTGAAGGAGATCGTGCACTTCCCCTCTGCTGGGTTTGTGTTGAGAATCTTGCAAATAATAGAGGTGGCTTGGAGACGCACCACCTTTGCCTCTAAATTCGGTGGCTTTGTCGGTGAGAGAGGAAGTCGGATGGTGGGTTCTATGGGGTCGGGCGATGGGGATGCAATGGAGTCCCCATGTGGTGGAGCACAATCCTCCTTTTGTGTCTCTTGTTGCGAAGGCAAGCAACAGGGAGTGAGTCAAGGACATTGATGAGGATGAGGCGGAGCGATACAGAAAGCGAATGTCGCTGTGAAGCAACACCAAAGGAGAGCACATGGAGGGAGACTTGGGGGAGGGGGGTTGGGATGGGGGGAAGGCTGCAAACATCGCAAGGAGGGATCGTGTGAGGGGAGGGCAGGTTGGCAGCACTAGGCATCACACAACAGACTAAGCGGGCAGTTCAAGGCAGCGTGCAGTAGGCTGGGTGGGCAGCACAGGGCAACACGCGAGGGGGGAGAGATGTGGCAGGCGAGCAAGTTCAGGGTGTGCGTGAGGGGAAGCAAAGGGAGACATCGATGGCGTGGGCGAGATATAGCAGCAACAACGAGTTAATATGTTCTTGCTTGTGTCCAGAGGTGTGGTCTTGAGTTTGTTGTTTCTTACAAGCTTGGTGATGATGTTAGGAGTTTTTTGGAGCAAGGGATTTCGCATATGTACATACCCATGTATGGTGCATTGAATAAAGAATTGTCCATTTTCCAGAGCCAGGATGTGTACAGGTAGCACTGCATGTACATAGTGCATTGATTTTCACTATCACCAGTACCAATGTGCTTTTTTTAATAATAATGAGGAGTTGGTAGCGCATAAAACTTCTCAAGGAATCTATCCGTGGGCCGACAACATGAAGTAAGCAAGTGCGTTAGGTGGCATCCAGTGGTGTCAGGAGGACGAATGGGGTCAATACTTGCACGTGGATAAGTATGGACACAACGTGGGTGTTTTCTTGTGATAATTATGCAAAAATTTCATCATGACAACTGTATTTGGGGGCCACTTCACATGGTTACAGGATGCATTATTGGAATGTCATAATAATCAATATATAATTCTCCTAAATGATTTTCTCATATTAAACTGATCATTTAATGTGGGGAAGTGCCAAGGGAGAAAAAGCTAGAATATTGGTTAAGTTAGTAGACCGGCCACAGTAGGGATCCAAAGGAGGGAAAATAGGGATCCAAAGGGGGGGCCATCTGCAAAAGAGCCATGTGAAACAATGGGCCAAAAAGACCCTAAGGTTCAGCCCATTAAGACTTCCAAAATGCTAAGGTTCCAAAATTCAAAGGTTGTGTCCAAAGGTCAACCCTAGGGAAAATTGGATGCTTAGTGTGTGCCCAAAAAGTCTTTCTACATCCCTACATGGGAGGGGGCGAGCCCCAAAGCTAGGGGATGAGAGAGAAAGCCACACACACACACACACACAGGCTCCCTTTACACAAAGGGAATGAGGGACACATGTCAGCTCCCTAGGCCAGATGCCCACAAGGTGTGCCCAATTCCTATTGGAAGACCCTTGAAGTGGACCAATGAGAATTAAGCTAGAGTAAATCTAGTTTAATTAATTTAAAAACATTTAATAAAAGAAACCAATGAGAATTAAGTCTCCTAGAAGACTATTGGGCAGTCTCCCAAGGGGTCCAATGAGCATTCAGGAGCCCCATGGCTTGCCTGATTCCTATTGGCCAGGAGGCAAAGGGGTCCAATGAGAGTTTAGTTTAATTATTTAATTACCTAAAGCTCTCACAAAAGGGGAAAGGGGGACACATGTCTAAAGGCTATCACTTATGCTGCTTAATTCCTATTGGCTTGACCTGGGGAGGTCCAATGAGGCAAAGGCCATACTTATTTAGCAGCTAGGGCTCGCCCAAGAGAGAGGGGGGGCTGATTTTTGCTTGGATTGACACACACACACTCACACTTGACCATGTGTGAAGGAAGAATACTCTATCTCCTCCCAAGCTTTAATGGAGAGCTCATCACCTACTCCAAGCTTGTGAGATAGAAGCCTACATCAACACTCTCTTGGCATGTGGATGCAAATCCAACCAAGAGCCAAGCTTCAATGCATTCTCATCTTCTCTACCAAGCTAATTACTAAGCTAAGCTATGCTAATATGAGTGATTATGTGAGGAGATGTACTTCTTTCTCGTAAGATACTTCTTTTTCCTCTCAATCTAGTCTCATACCCTGCTAGCTCTCACCATCTTCGAAGGTGTGTGAGGTCTTGGGTCTGAGAACGGGGATAATTCAAGTTGTGTTTGATTAAGTGTTTTGCTTGGTGTATGAAGCTTCTATCTTCATTGCACTAGCTAGTCTTGAAGGAACACAAAGAATTGTATTGTACAATGTCTCTCTTGATGGGAGAAACCATAATACAAAGCCTTTTGGAGGGGGGACCGGCTCCATGCAAATCCGGTCCTCAATTGTTGTCAATAGCTTAATTGCTCTCTCTTTTGAAAGTATTGTCGATGCTATCTAACTAGGTGTTATGCTTTTTGTTGCTCTCTCCACCCAAGCACTCTTGTAATTCTCATTAGGAATCAACTCTAATGAAATGCTCACTATGTTCATGCTAATTTCCGCTACACATAAGATTTTAGGCCATTAAATGTTACATTGGTATCAGAGCTCAAGGTTTCTCTTTTCTTGCTCAAGAAGGGAGGTCCTCAAGCTAGCTACAAATGGTTGGTATTATTAATTGCCTGTGAGTAAGTAGAATAGGGATTTTTCAGCCTTGCAGTGCGCCTGCCTTTGTGCAGTTAACGGGGCATCACCGTCGAGAGCTATGGTCTTAATAGTGGAGTCCTACGGGGCTTGCCTACGGCTTAACCACTATTGAGCTATTAGAAGCTTGACAGGAGCCGGTGCTGTTTTGGTGTCGAAAGACCCTCTCTTCTATTCCTTGCAATTAATGGTATTCGAGCCGCGGGTACAGTAGCTTGAGTGCTTTTTCTAAAGGGGTAAAGAGGAGTAGCAACTAGGGCTTGAAGTGCCAAAGTACACCTAAAAAGTTTACACCTAAAAGTTGTTAGAATGGCTGACAATAGTAAAGAGAGTGAAATTAATGTTGATAACTTTGATTTTGCTCATGAGCAAGCTACTAATGATGCTTCAATGCTTGTTAATTATCTTGTTTCTAGGCTTCAACAAGCCATGGGCAATCCATCTCTCCAAAGTGAAGTGCAACGGCAGCTCCGTGCTCACGGGATTCTCCAAGCTCATCACCATGACGAGAGAACACCTAGGAAGCCTCCTTGTGAGACTACCAAAAGAGGTCTCTCTCCGATTCGGGAAGAAGAAGAGAATCCATATGAAGGGCTCAAGAACTTACTTCTTGATGATGCATCTCCTTCCCAAAGGAGAACTCAAGAGCCTCCACCGAAGGAACGAGAAAGAAGCGAGTCTCCCGCCACCTCGGCGGAGATGGCTCCACGAAGACGGCGGGCTAAACGCTCTCCATCACCACCAAAGCGGAGAAGACCATCACACTCTTCTCCACGCCATAATTCAAAGAGGGATGATAAAAAGCAAGAGAAGAAAAAGGCGAGAAAGAGGACACCCTCTTCTCCATCTTCTTCATCCTCTTCCTCTTATGAAAGCTATCGTGAAGACGACAAAGATCAAGACAAGAAAAAGGCGAGAAAGAGGTCACCCTCTTCTCCACCTTCTTCAAATTCTTCATCTTCTGAAGAAAGTGATGGTGCAACTTTTGAACCATCAAAAAGAAGAGGCCATAGGAAATCCTATGCCGCATGGAAGAGGTCGTCCAAGCTGAAGAAATTCAAAGAGGGAGGGAAGAGCATCTCTTTCCTTACCTATGATGGCACCTTCGGTGCTACAGACAAAGTTTTGGCCTTTATCCAGCAATTCGATGCGGCGTTTGGAGATGAGGGCTTCACGGAGTCCTCTAAGCTACGCCATGTAGCTATGCACTTTCAAAAGTCCGCCAGACAATGGTGGTCTAGCCTACGAGCCAACGGTGAAGCTCCACGAACATGGAAGGCTTTAAGAGCTTCCATTATGAAGCAGTTTTTGGCCACCGATGCCAAAGACAAAGTACTCACCGAATGGCGAAGCTTAAAGCTCTCTCCCAATGAATCCATCCACAAATATGTAGACAAGTTTTGGGACCTACAACTCAAAGCCACTGTCTTCAAAAAGTTGGATTTTGGAGAGCAAAAGCAACAATTTTGTGCGGGCTTAACCGAAGAAATGGCGGAGTATGTCAACTCCCAAAGGCCACGTACCATATCGGCGGTAATACACCATACTATGGTGGCCTCGCGAATCAATTTCCAAACGGGGGGTAAAAGAAATAATAAGCCCCCGGAAAACAAGGGTTCCAATGAGCCTAAGGGGAAGGACAATGTCCAAAAGTCTCCTAAGGGCAATTCCAACAAAGCTAAAGAGAAGGGAGTTTACAAAGGAAAGAATAAACTCTCTCCTGAAGAGCTTGAGCGTTATCGTAAAGATAACCGGTGTTTCAAGTGCGGCGAACAAGGGCATGCGTACCGCGCTTGTCCCCAAAAGAACAACCGCCAAGATCCTCCTAGAGCTTCTTTGGTTGAAATCCAAGAGGAGGAGATTCACCAAACTCACCACAAAGGATCTCCTCTATGCCATGCTTGGGGAAAGGTAAGAGAACATGATGCTTTTATTCTCTTTGACCCTGGTTCTACTCACAATTTCATATCTATGAAGTTAGCCACCAAGCTAGGCATACAATCCTACGAGATGGGAGATATCCTACCCGCAGACAGTGCCTTCAAGGGGCAAGAAGCTTCAGTCACTCCCTTAATCGGGAAATTGAGGCTTCATGTCCAAGGCTATGTGGACAAAGAGGACTTCTTTATCTCTCCTCTCAAGCATGAGGATGTAATCCTAGGGGCACCATGGTTTGACCGTCTGGCTGCCCATGTTAAATTTCCTGAAAGGAGAATCTCCTTTAAGTTCAGGGAAAAGGACATGTATATAGATGCTAAGGAGATGGGTAACACCATCCCCATTGTACATACACCAGCTTTCAACAAGTCAATAAAGAGCTCTATTTCCGTGTACATGATTTTTGTTAAAGATTCTCAAAATGAACCTAATGCTTTAGCAAAAGAAAATAAAAGCAACCAAAAGGAATTAGAGTTATCCAATTTTCTCAAGGGGTTTCAAGATGTCTTTATTGACGACATCCCTTGTGAGCTACCTCCTAAACGAGGTAATGACGACCATGCAATTGAACTTCTTCCAGGAAGTTCACCGCCTAACAAACCTCCTTATAGAGTTTCTCAAGCTCAACAAGAGGAGATTATGCGGCAAGTGCATGAGTTAGTTGAGAAGGGCATGGTTAGGCCTAGCTCATCTCCATTTTTCTCACCTGTGCTATTAGTGCAAAAGAAAGACGGCACATATCGTATGTGTGTCGACTATAGAGCACTAAATAGGATCACTATCAAGAATAGGTTTCCCGTTCCACGGGTAGAAGACCTATTTGATAAGCTACAAGGATCGACCTACTTCAGTAGGATTGACCTAAAAAGTGGCTATCATCAAATAAGGATAGTTGATCAAGACATTGTAAAGACCGCATTTCGTACTACATTTGGTCTTTACGAATACATTGTCATGCCTTTTGGCTTGACTAATGCACCAGCCACATTTAACCGCTTGATGGAGAAGCTGTTCAGGCCTCATCGAACCTTCACTGGAGTGTTCTTTGATGATATTATCATCTACTCTAATTCATTGGAGGAACACAAGCAACACCTCCAGGTAATATTTCAAGTTTTAAGAGAGAATAAACTTTATGTTAATCGAAAGAAAAGTGAATTTTTCTTGCAAGAGATTCAATATTTAGGTCACATTATCTCTCAAGATGGAATCCAAATGGATCCATCCAAGTTAGAGGTAATAAAAGGATGGCCTAAACCAAGGAATCTTCATGAACTAAGAAGCTTTATAGGTATGTGTGCATACTATAGACGCTTCATAGAAAAGTTCTCACAAATTGCGGGACCATTACATGACCTAACAAAGAAAAATGTTAGGTATACGTGGTCTGCTAAGGAGAACAATGCTTTCGAAAAGCTTAAAGAAAAGCTTATCTCTCAACCTGTGCTTACACTACCGGATCTCTCAAAACCATTTGAGGTCCAATGTGATGCTTGTGGTGATTGCCTTGGGGCTGTTCTGCTCCAAGAAGGGCACGCCATAGGCTATGAGAGTCGAAGGCTCGACCCTGTTGAGCAAGCTCTAGGCATATACGAAAAAGAACTCCTTGCAGTTCTACATGCCTTAGACTCATGGAAGCACTATTTATTGGGGACTCCTTTCATTCTGCGAACGGATCACCAAAGTCTTAAGTACTTCATGACGCAGACCAAGCTCTCCGACAAACAAATGAGGTGGGCAAATTTCCTTTCGCAATTTCATTTTCATATTGCTCACATTGCTGGCAAGCATAATCAAGTAGCCGATGCACTCTCAAGACGACCGAGAGTGAATGCGGTTTCCATAGCAACTCACAATGATCTATCTTTAATGATAGATGAGTATGCTATTGATCCCGATTTTAGAGATGTGATTTCAGCCCTTGCATTAGGGAAGAAAGAAGAACCATTTACTTTACAAGATGGTTATCTTCTCTATGGCAATAGACTATGCGTTACTAACTCACTACGTGAGAAAGTAATGTATGAATCTCATGCTCCCCCATATGCGGGGCATAGAGGGATTCAGTCTACCCTAAAGGGAATTGAAACATATTTCTATTGGCCTACCATGAAAGTGAACATACACGAGTATGTTTCCAAATGTGTGGTATGTCAAAAGACAAAATTTGATAGAGGGAAGCAACTTGGATTGCTTCAACCCTTGCCAATCCCTAATTCACCATGGGAGAGCATATCCATGGATTTTATCTTTGGATTGCCTAAGTCTATCCATGGGAATACGGGAATATGGACGATAGTAGACAGGTTCAGTAAACAAGCTCATTTTATACCTGTCAAAAAGACTATCAAAGCCCATCAAATGGCAACCCTCTTCATTTCACAAATTTTCAAGTACCATGGCTTGCCAATGTCCATAGTGTCGGATAGAGATCCTAGAATGACCAGTAATTTCTGGAAGGGTCTCTTTGAGAATTTAGGAACAAGGCTAAACTTCTCTTCGGCCTATCATCCACAAACTGATGGCCAAAGTGAAATAGCTAACCTAACCATTCTCGATCTACTAAAAGCCTATGTAACGGAAGTAGATCAAAGATCCCAATGGGAGAAGTACTTACCCTTAGTAGAGTATGCTTACAATAACACTGTACATACTTCTACAGGAAAAGCACCTTTCGAGGTAATTGAGGGAAGATCAAAAAGTCCCTTGCTACTTAAGGTACATGGGAAGATCTTCGCTGCAGATGAGTATAGCCGAGACCTACAAGAATCTTTCCAAAAGATTAAGGATGCTATCTCTATCTCACAGCAAAGGCAAAAGGCTGCTGCTGACAAGCACAGAAGAGCCCAAGCCTTTAAAGAAAACGATTGGGTCTTGTTAAAGTTTCCCAAGGCTCGATTAAGGCACACGACGGGCAAGAATCCTACGGGCCACCAAAAATACTATGCTAAACTAGCAAAAAGGTACTATGGTCCCTTCCAGATTCTTAGGCCAATCAATGAGATGGCCTATCAACTTAAGTTTCCCAATCATTGGCTCATACACAATGCTTTTCATGTGAGCCTATTAAAGCCTTACAAAGGAGAGCCACCTCAAGAACCAACTATTGAAGATCCACCGGAGATCGAGGACCACGAGGAGGTGCTGCAGCCCGAGTCCATTCTCCGACATGAAGACAAGGTATTAAGAGGCGGTAAGACTATCCGACGATATCTTATTAAGTTTAAGAATTATCCTTTTGAAGATGCTAGATGGATGCAAGGCATACAATTAAAGGATAACCTAAACCTTGTCAATGCTTACAATGCTTCCCAAGAGTAAGCAAATGTACAAAATGTTAAAAATGAACAAAAATTTTTGTCTTATAAGACTCTCTTTTTCTTTATTTGTGCACAAAAATGAAGTAGTATGCATGCTTAGATCAAGTTTGTGGGGACGACGTCTCCCAAACACCAAAGTAGAACTTGTCACTCTACTATGGAAGACTGATAGCACTAATGTGCAGACATGCTTGCGGCAGCCTCAGGCTCTCAAGCGCCAAATGGACTAGTCATCCATTATGGAATGATGTCGTAGGGTAACATAGGGATCCTCTACCTGCTAAGAAAAGGACTCATGTATATGCTTTATCTTCTCTACACCATAGTCGAGGACGACTATGATTTCAAGAGAGAGGTAATGTCATAATAATCAATATCTAATTCTCCTAAATGATTTTCTCATATTAAACTGATCATTTAATGTGGGGAAGTGCCAAGGGAGAAAAAGCTAGAATATTGGTTAAGTTAGCAGACCGGCCACAGTAGGGATCCAAAGGAGGGAAAATAGGGATCCAAAGGGGGGGCCATCTGCAAAAGAGCCATGTGAAACAATGGGCCAAAAAGACCCTAAGGTTCAGCCCATTAAGACTTCCAAAATGCTAAGGTTCCAAAATTCAAAGGTTGTGTCCAAAGGTCAACCCTAGGGAAAATTGGATGCTTAGTGTGTGCCCAAAAATTCTTTCTACATCCCTACATGGGAGGGGGCGAGCCCCAAAGCTAGGGGATGAGAGAGAAAGCCACACACACACACACACAGGCTCCCTTTACACAAAGGGAATGAGGGACACATGTCAGCTCCCTAGGCCAGATGCCCACAAGGTGTGCCCAATTCCTATTGGAAGACCCTTGAAGTGGACCAATGAGAATTAAGCTAGAGTAAATCTAGTTTAATTAATTTAAAAACATTTAATAAAAGAAACCAATGAGAATTAAGTCTCCTAGAAGACTATTGGGCAGTCTCCCAAGGGGTCCAATGAGCATTCAGGAGCCCCATGGCTTGCGTGATTCCTATTGGCCAAGAGGCAAAGGGGTCCAATGAGAGTTTAGTTTAATTATTTAATTACCTAAAGCTCTCACAAAAGGGGAAAGGGGGACACATGTCTAAAGGCTATCACTTATGCTGCTTAATTCCTATTGGCTTGACCTGGGGAGGTCCAATGAGGCAAAGGCCATACTTATTTAGCAGCTAGGGCTCACCCAAGAGAGAGGGGGGGCTGATTTTTGCTTGGATTGACACACACACACTCACACTTGACCATGTGTGAAGGAAGAATACTCTATCTCCTCCCAAGCTTTAATGGAGAGCTCATCACCTACTCCAAGCTTGTGAGATAGAAGCCTACATCAACACTCTCTTGGCATGTGGATGCAAATCCAACCAAGAGCCAAGCTTCAATGCATGCTCATCTTCTCTACCAAGCTAATTACTAAGCTAAGCTATGCTAATATGAGTGATTATGTGAGGAGATGTACTTCTTTCTCGTAAGATACTTCTTTTTCCTCTCAATCTACTCTCATACCCTGCTAGCTCTCACCATCTTCGAAGGTGTGTGAGGTCTTGGGTCTGAGAACGGGGATAATTCAAGTTGTGTTTGATTAAGTGTTTTGCTTGGTGTATGAAGCTTCCATCTTCATTGCACTAGCTAGTCTTGAAGGAACACAAAGAATTGTATTGTACAATGTCTCTCTTGATGGGAGAAACCATAATACAAAGCCTTTTGGAGGGGGGACCGGCTCCATGCAAATCCGGTCCTCAATTGTTGTCAATAGCTTAATTGCTCTCTCTTTTGAAAGTATTGTCGATGCTATCTAACTAGGTGTTATGCTTTTTGTTGCTCTCTCCACCCAAGCACTCTTGTAATTCTCATTAGGAATCAACTCTAATGAAATGCTCACTATGTTCATGCTAATTTCCGCTACACATAAGATTTTAGGCCATTAAATGTTACAGGAAAAAGCTGAGTGCCAGGTGTGTGGATGGATGCAGCAGGGTGACAATTATGCATTGCGAGGCCAGTTTTTGGCTTGTTCAGGGTCCGTTTGAGGTCAACCAAAAGGCCAAAGGTGCCCAAGTGAGAAAGTGAAGTGTTGAATCTGAAAAACCTAAGAGAAGACCAAAAAAAACATGGAGAGAAGAGGAGGAAAAGCCGCAACTGAGTTTTTGCTGTTTTTGGAACCTGTTTTGGCCATAAACTGCTCTTTCAAGGATGGATTTGAGCACTTTGACAGTAAAGATTGGGGTTTTGGGCTGTTCCAGAAGCGATGGCGTTGTCCATTTTGCCAAATTCCTCACTGTTTTTTTGTTTTTTTGGCTGTGTAAGTGTCTGCTATGAGCGAAGCCTTTGCTCCAATTTGTGATTGTATCTGGCATATTTTACCCATATTGTGTGAGCTATTTTCCCTATTGTGTTGGCCCAATCTCAATTGTATCTAAACATAAAAAATTCTCCTCTTTTGAGCTGAGTTTTTTTTATGTGTGTGTGTGTGTGTCTCTCTGTGTGGAGTGGAAAAATGGATAGTCTCTCTCTTATCACTCGATCGGTGTGTTCCCTGTCTCGGCTAGGTGGCCGGTTGTCTAAGCCGAGTGGGGCCCCATAGTGTGTGTGTGTGTATCATCCCAAGAGTGTGTGTCGGGTCATTATAGAGGCATTGTATGTGTTTCCATCCTGCTCACATTCTTTTGGCGCCCCCATGGAGGATCTTCTTCGAGTACCTTCAGCATCGGGATTACAACTTGCAGATTACAGGTTACAGGTTACAGGTTACAGGGATAGGTATAGATGATTCACATAAGTATAGGTAGCTGGAGTAGAGTGATACATTGGCAAGTGGAATTCACTTGCAATTGTTGTGGGTATGCATCATTTGGTGCCTATTTTAGCGCATTGTCTGGTATTGTACGTTACTTGTGGATACTGCCATTGTACATCTTTGTGGTGCCATATTTGGTTTTATTTGGCAATCCCATCCATTTCTAAGACTTGGCCTGGAACATAGTCATTTCTGAGACTTGACTATATGAGATTTGCATAAGCTTTCGTGAGAGGGTCGATAGCGTGAGGTTTTATTGAGCTGGGGGATCCTTAAATGTGAGATCCTTTCGGTGATACAGGGTGGATGGAGCACCCTTTTCGTGACCTCGCTATAGGCTATGTACTAGTGATTCCTACTTGATGCTCGGGTTCTATTGTTGGCAGGTTATGCATACATATACAGTCTATATTTTCGGTTCTCACTGCTCTACTTATGGGGAAACTCTGCCAAAATTTTTCCAAGTTGTGATGGCTGGTTTTTTTGTCTTTTGAGCCATTTATGCTATTATGCTACTGAAATTTTGGCAAAATCAGAGGATAAGTCAGGTGTGCCTTCTTGGGAGCTGCATGGTTGGCTTTAACACTAGGTTGGTAACCTAACAGGACATAAAAGTGTCCTTTCAGGGTTTTGAAAAAAACCTCCAAAACCATAGTAGATCCACTCATTTTGTAAAATCCTTTCATGAGGTTATAGTTCAAGGGCTACTACGCATGGAAAAAATAAGAAACTTGTAAAATTTCTCATCTTTTGGTCACACCAAGCCTCCAAAGTTGATGGACTAGTACATTTTCATCAAAACAGTCATTTCTTACGTTTTGTTGCATAAAAATAAGATTAGGGATTTTTGTAGGACTTGAGATAAATTCCCTGGTTAACTTCAATGGGTTGGTGACTAGAACATATGATTTCTTCTCACTCACTATTTTTTGTTTTGCCAAAAGAAATAGGCACAAAAAAGTTGAATTTTTACCATTCTGCAAACCTATCATCAAAGTTTCTATAGCCACGCTCAATACAAATAATATATGCATGTTTTCTTAGTTTCCTATTGTCCTTTAGGTTCATAAGTAGCCATGGAGCATGTCAAAAGAATAATACATCTCTTACCAAGGGGAATCTTGGGGACAAAGATGAAGTGCTAAATACAGCAAACATGAAAAAACTGGGTTCAACATTATGAGTTGTAGAATCCCATAGAAACTATTCAATATCTAGCCAAATTTGATCCTTATGACTAGATATGGTTACTACCTACAAAATGCATGTAGTTGTCACAAGAAACTAACAATATTGAAAAAGCTATACTTGATATACTAGAATGTTTCGTTTTCTTCTATAATTGAAAAAATCAACCATCGTTGTCTACTATGCAAAATAGGGTATTAGGTGGCCCAAAACTCAAGGAATATTAGCTTTATGTTACAATATGCGACATAGAAAATCAAAACTGCATTTGGATATCATGAAAGCCACCAAAAAAATCATAGAAGAGCTAAAATTAGCTAAAAAACAGGATTTGATAATTTTTGTAATTTGATCATAACTTACAACTTTAACATTTATTTCTCCCTAGAAGCATCAAGACATGTTGAGGACTACTAAAGATAGCTCTCTAGCATTATAGACCTCATAAACATGAGTTCTAGAGTGGTATAGTTGCAAAAAGTTGAAAAAAGCCAAAAACAGGACCCGTTTTTTCACACAGTTTAGGTTGTGACATGTTGTGCAAGGACAAGGTTAAAGATGGAATTGATATTCTAAAAAAATTTCGTGTTTTTTTCAGCTCATGAGACAACTTTCTAGATAGATAGCACCTCAAAATCCATTTTGAAACTCTTGACATAATTCAAAGAAAATGGTCACTTAACAGGACATAAAAGTGTCCCATTACCAACCTAGTGTTAATGGATGATCAAAATGGACCTCAATTCACTCCTTTTCATTTGACACAGAATCGAGATAAATGTTCATGTGTCCAGGAAGACTTTTTTCTAGCAATGCATAGTCTTTATGTTCGGGCCAAGAAGATTAAGAGAGATACTGGAATGCCCTTTGCCTGTTGTAATTCTGATGATTAACTATGAAAACTCATTTGATGTGCATGTGTTTGTCCTTATCTAAAGCTTGAGCGCCATTGAAGTTTCTGGGGATTGAGTCAGTCAAAAGTTTTGGGTTCTTGCACGTGTGTTAAAAGGGTTTCTCAAAGCATCGACACTTGGGTAGCCATGGCTTTCTCTTATCCGGAAGTGATGAAGATGTGAAATAATTTTTGGAAAAGATGGAGGTTTCTTGCATTAGCAATCAGATTCACGATCCTGCACAGATGTTACGTCTTCTCCAAATCTGTTTGAAGAGTGATGCATAAGTTTGGTCCAAAGCATTTGAGGAGGAGTTGCGTGCGACAAATTGACCTGTGAGATTAAGTTGGGACAATCTAAGGCATGGATTGGAAGTGGATTTTGTGAAGATAGAAGATGCTCACAAAGTGTGGCAAGAAGTACAAGGTTTGGTGTAAAAGGAAGGTGAGCCAGTAAATGCGTACATACGTAAGTTTTCATTGGCATGGGAGCGGATGTGCAAGGCATTAGCACCACAAGTACCCCCACCTGACATGATGAAGAAGGACGGATTCTTGGCCGGTCTTTGGGAGAACATATGTTGGAGAGTGGAGCTAAATAAGCCTAGACCATATGAAGATGCATTGGAAGTGGCAAGGAACAAAGAGTGGAAGCTGAGGAAAATGAGCCAGCTAGGAGTAGAATCTTTGCCGAGGAGGTCTGAGTTTCAGCCTATGGAGTCTTTGCAAGTTCACATGCCAGGGGTTCATCATGAGCCAATGGAATCTATTACTCCTCAAGTTATACCAACAGTGGTCACTACAGCAGTGGTCACTACAGCAGTGCAAGATGATGGGCTAAGACAAGACATGAGGCAAGTGGTAGATTTAATGAAGAATCTCAGCTTAAACATGCTAGGTAATGTGGGAAATAATCGAGGTCAAGGGATGTTTGCAAATCAGCCAGGAGGTGAAGAAAGGCCCAGGAATGGTGTTGGACAAAGCAATGGTAGGTTCTGGAGGCAGACGCCCACGTGTTATAACTGTGGAGAGTTGGGCCACATCAGCCCGCAATGTGATAAACCACCAAGAATGGGGGGAGACATGTATCCACTGCCAAGATAGGTGCTAACTCGGTCAAATGATTATGGCATTGAAATTAAGGGAGAAGAAGGAACCTGTGGATTAACCCAAGAGGAAAAGGGAAAGACAAAAGTGATAAGTGTGGTCACCTTGGAGAACGCATCAAATCTAGAGGATACATTAGTGATGCCTATTGGGAAGAGGACCACAAAGGACAAGTAAGGAAGAAGTGCCCCAGGTCCTAGTACGAAGAAGGGAAAGAGCCATGAAGGCAAGGATGTCAAGGCCAAGAGGAAAAGGAGGGCTTGTCGCAAGTTGCATGTTCCATATTTTCCACTAGGGGATGGGCAATTAAGCTATGACTTGAAGGAGGATCTGACAAGCAGGAAAGTAGATGTTGCTTTTTGGCAGCTTATAGAAATGGTGCCTAAGCTAAAGCGATAGTGGAAGAGGATGGTTAACCCAATGGAGAAAGAACCAGAGAGAGGTTCAGTGAAGGTATTGGCAATGGACGAGCTACTAGACATTTTCCCAATAGTAGATGTGTGGCACAAAAGAAAAAATATGGAACAATGTTATGTTGATGGTGGAGCCCAAATATGTGCCATAACACATTCATGCGTTGAGAAGATGGGTATTACAGTGACTAGGGTGTGAGGCGTTCAGATCAGATTGGCAAACCATCTGAAAGTAAAATGTTTGGGTGTTGTAGATAGCTTAGAAGTGGAGGTGTATGATGCAAAGGCGGTGGTTTATTTTCATGTGATGCCAGTGGGGTTGAGAGCATATCCTATTATACTGGGCAAACCATGGTTACGTGCTATGGGAGATGTTCAAGATTGGAGATGCGATACAATTAGTCTCTATGGAAAGACAGCTGCCAAGGAGCTATATAATATGGACACAAGGAAAGTATTGGATGAGCTTTATGCAGATGAGGATGAGTCTAGTGATGAAGACTATTCCACAATGTCTAATGAGGACAATAATAGTACTACTAGCAGTGATGAGGATGTTGATGTTTCATTTCTTCTAATAGACAAAGAAATCCAGTAGTCTGGTTTAGTTGCATTTGCAAATAAGATTGAAGATGAAAGTGAAGGGCCTTATGAAGTGATTGAAGGGCTGATGCAAACCAAGCTTGAATTGCACGAATTGATGACACAAATGATCAGTGGAGACCTCTTAGCTATGGAGAAGGAGATATATTTGCACATGCTAAGCTAGTTTTCCAGATTTGTTCATTACTTCATATGAAGAGATCAGAGGGTTCAAGGGAAAAGAGATGCATATAGAGCTTAAAGAAGGTGCTAATCAAGTGCGGTAAAGGCTAAGAAGGATGGGTCAAGAGAAAATGGAAGCCTTGCGGGAAGAGGTGGACAAGTTACTGAAGGCAGGGTTCATAGTTCCAGTGGAAACCACAGAATGGGTGAGTCCAGCCCAAAGAAGAATGGAAAGTGGAGGATTTGTGTAGATTTTAAACCCTTAAATGTATCCACTAAGAAGAACTCATATCCTCTCCCATTCATCAATCAGATCTTGGATTCAGTGGCAGGTTATGAGAGGTACAGTGGGTGTGATGGTTTTTCAGGCTATTTTTCAATTGAAGATTGCTCTTAAAGACCATTTGGGTTTTTGAATGGATCATCTTTCTATCAAGAGAGAGCAAATTGGGTATTGGAACCATTCACTGGTAGTTGTGTTAAAGCTTTTATGGACGACTTCTGTGTCTACAGCAGTAAGGTTGAACAACATGAGAAGCTGCGGATGGTATTGTCTTGATATGATGAATATGGAGGACAACTAAATCCAAAGAAGTGTCACCTAGCACAGCCAAGGGTGAAGTTATTGGGCCATATGGTGTCAGAAAATGGCATTGAGGCTGATCCAGACAAGGTTAAATCTATTATTCTTCTTCCATCACCTACAAGTACAAAGCAATTGGCAACCTTTATACACAAATTGAAGTATATGGCGCAGTTTATTCCATTGTCTTCACATCTCCTTTATCCATTACAACAAGTGGCAAAGCATGATCCATTGCAATGGGATGACAAGTGTGAAGAAGTGTTTCAGGAGGTGAAAGAGGTGTTAGGGGGTTGTCAGCCATGTAGGCTCTTGATTGGGAGAAAGTTTTTTATGTAAATCCATCAGTAGGGGATGATCCCATTGGAGCCATTCTATTGCAAAAGGGGAAGGGCAGTCATTATATGAGGTCAGTGTATTGTGCAAGCCGAGTGAAGTTGGTAGCAGAGAGAAAACTCTCAAAAGTAGAGCTAGTGATGGCTAGTGTAATATTTGCTTGTCGACGATTTTGTCATTACTTGCTACCATGACCTTTTGTTTTCTTGACGAGCTATGATTTTTGCCACAGTTAATTAATGGAATTAACATGTCAAATGTGGTCAAGAAATGGGTAATTGAGTTGCAAGAGTTCGAGTTCTGTTTTCAGTGGAAGATAGTACAAGAGCTACCCTAGCTGATTTGTTGACTTACAAGGAGAATCCCCGTTTTGTTAAGGAAGAGGTGGTGAGAAAGGTAGTTGAAGAAGAGCCACATATCAGCAATGCACATGTGTTGTTCTTTGATGGCTCATACAGGAAGAGCCATGATGCTGCTTCACGGGGTATAGCACTTTACGATCCAGAGAGGAAGCTAGTATGCAAGAGAGGGTTCAAATTGGATTCTCATAGTAACAATGAGGCTGAATATGCTACTTTGGAAGCCGGATTACACATTTGTTTGAAGCATGGGACTAGAAGGTTGAGCATAAAAGGTGATTCCTTGTTAGTTGTGAAGAAAGTGCTAGGTGTGTGGAAGAGCAAGAACACCTCATTGAAGGAAATGTGTTTCACAATTAAAGGCCTATTAAAAAAGTTTGAAGCATGGAGCATCAGACACATTTAACGTGATCTAAATGGAGAGGCACATGAAGCAGCTCAAAGCAAGATTGGGGAGCTATTTATGTTGAGGACCAATTTACCTCTTTATCATGGCCGAGAAATTTTGGCTCAAGAAGAGGAGTTTTTGCTAACAGGAATCATTCCGAAGGACATTCAAAAGTCTAGGAAGTATGGTTTTTTGCATAGAGCATCCAGGTACAAATTGATTGGTGATGTCTTATACATGAAAGGGGCTAATCTTGTGTTGAGACATGTAACTTGGCGGGAGAAGCTATATAGAGTGTTGGAAGAGAATCATGAAGGCACATGTGGTGGCCATTTTGCTCTAAAGATCACCTTGCATAAGATCTTGCAAGAGGGGTATGTATGGCCTAGCTTGCACAAGGATGTTCACCATTGGTGTAGGTCTTGCAATAGATTTCAAGCATTTGGGAAGAGAGTGATGAAGCCAGAGCTACGAAAAACCATTATGGTGTTTGATGTGTTTGAAAAGTGTGGGATTGATGCAATAGGCCCGTTACCTATCACAAGCAGAGGCAAAAGCTATATTTTGACTGCAGTGGACTATCTCTCTAGATGGGCAGAGGCTATAGCAGTTAAACAAATCACTACAAAGGATGTGGAAAAATTTGTGTACGATGAAATATGTTGCAAGTTTGGGGTGCCATTGGAGCTACTTACAGATAAGGGGCCAGTATTTAGAGCTAAACTGCTAGACATTCTATGCGCAAAGATGTAATATTAGGCACCAGCATACCACTCCTTATTACCCGCAGTGTAATGGCTTAAATGAAAGATTCAATGGTGAGTTGGTACAAATTCTTTCAAAAGTGATAGAGCACCAAGGAAGGAATTAAGATTTGGAATTGCCTAGTGCATTATGGGCTTACCGTACTCCATTTCATTTGGTACATGGAAAGGAAGCACTATTGTCTGTGGAAGTAGAGTTGCCTGCGGTCAAGATGTTAGAGAAGTTGCTTGGGCCGCCTAGTGATGCATTTAAAGAGAGGTTCTTACAATTACAAGAGGTTCAGCTGGATAGGATGAGCGCATTGGAACATTATGGGCAGATGCATGATAATGCTTTGGCAAAGATAAATAAAAGGTCAAAAGTAAGGGTATCAAGAAGCATGACTTGGTTTTGTGCTACAACAGTAAGCTGGACAACACCTTCCAAAAGAAGTTTCAAATTAAGTGGGAAGGCCCTTTCAAGGTAGTGGAGTGTTTTCGGAATGGTACTTATCAGTTGGATAACCTGGATGGGATTCTACATAAGTCAAGGGTAAATGGATTGCATCTTAAATTATATCATGCCAGGTTAATGATGGTGGAGCAAGATGAGTTGTCTGCAGAACAAGTAATGTTTGTGAGGGATGAGGATACCTGTGATGCGGCGAGTCCCATATCTCTTTTTCGTGCTGCTGTTGATCATGAATGATCTAGCAAGCTAGGGGATGGGCAAACTATGTTAGGAGTCTTTTGGAGCAAGGGATTGTGCATATGTACATACCCATGCATGGTGCATCGAATAAAGTATTGTCCATTTTCCAGAGCCAGGTGGTTGCGTGGGGCCCACATGTGTACAAGTAGGATTGCATGTACATAGTGCATCGATTTTCACTATCACCAGTACCAATGTGTTTTTTCTATAATAATTAGGATTTGGTAGTGCATAAAAATTCTCGAGGAATCTATCCATGCGTCGATGCCATGAGGTAAGCCCGTGCGTCAGGTGGCATCCAGTGGTGTCAGGAGGACGAATGGGGTCAATACTTGCATGTGGATAAGTACGGACACAACGTGGGTGTTTTATTGTGATAATTATGCAAAAAGGTCATGATGAGAATTGTATTTAGGAGCCACTTCACCTGGTTGCGGGATGAATTATTGGAAAAAGCTGAGTGCCAGGTGTGCGGATGGATGAAGCAAGGTGATAACTATGCACTGCGAGGCCAGTTTTTGGCTTGTTCGGGGCTCGTTTGAGGTCAACTAAAAGGCCAAAGGTGCCCAAGTGATAAAGTGAAGTGTGGACACTGAAAAACCAGAGATCTATCTCACAGCAAAGGCAAAAGGCTGCTGCTGACAAGCACAGAAGAGCCCAAGCCTTTAAAGAAAACGATTGGGTCTTGTTAAAGTTTCCCAAGGCTCGATTAAGGCACACGACGGGCAAGAATCCTACGGGCCACCAAAAGTACTATGCTAAACTAGCAAAAAGGTACTATGGTCCCTTCTAGATTCTTAGGCCAATCAAAGAGATGGCCTATCAACTCAAGTTGCCCAATCATTGGCTCATACACAATGATTTCCATGTGAGCCTATTAAAGCCTTACAAAGGAGAGCCACCTCAAGAACCAACTATTGAAGACCCACCGGAGATCGAGGACCAAGAGGAGGTGATGCAGCCCGAGTCCATTCTCCGACATGAAGACAAGGTATTAAGAGGCGGTAAGACTATCCGACGATATCTTATTAAGTTTAAGAATTATCCTTTTGAAGATGCTAGATGGATGCAAGGCATACAATTAAAGGATAACCTAAACCTTGTCAATGCTTACAATGATTCCCAATGAGTAAGAAAATGTACAAAATGTTAAAAATGAACAAATTTTTTGTCTTATTAGACTTTATTTTTCTTTATTGTGCACAAAAATGAAGTAGTATGCATGCTTAGATCAAGTTTGCGGAGACGACGTCTCCCAAACACCAAGTAGAGCTTGTCACTCTATTATGGAAGACTGATAGGACTAATGTGCAGGCATGCTTGCGGCAGCCTAAGGCTCTCAAGCGCCAAATGGACTAGTCATCCATTGTGGAATGATGTCGTAGGGTAACATAGGGATCCTCTACCCGCTAAGAAAAGGACTCATGAATATGCTTTATCTTCTCTACACCATAGTCGAGGACGACTATGATTTCAAGAGAGAGGTAATGTCATAATAATCAATATCTAATTCTCCTAAATGATTTTCTCATATTAAAATGATCATTTAATGTGGGGAAGTGCCAGGGGAGAAAAGGCTAGAATATTGGTTAAGCTAGCAGACTGGCCACCAAAGGAGGGAAAATAGGGAAAATAGGGAAAGGAGGGAAAATAGGGATCCAAAGGGGGGGGCATCTGCAAAAGAGCCATGTGAAACAATGGGCTAAAAAGACCCTCAGGTTCAGCCCATTAAGACCTCCAAAATGCTAAGGTTCCAAAATTCAAAGGTTGTGTCCAAAGGTTTAAAGCTTAGGGGGAATTGGATGCTTTGTGTGCTCTCCAAAGTCAACACATATCCCTACATGGGAGGGGGCAAGCCCTTCTTCTAGGGGATGAGATAGAAAGCCACACACAAACACAGGCTCCCTTTACACAAATGGAATGAGGAACACATGTCAGAAGGCTATCACTTATGCTGCTTAATAGTCATTGGCTTGACTTGGGGAGAGCCAATGAGGGCTCAGCAAGAGCAAATAGCAAGAGGGCTCACCCAAGAGAGAGAGGGGGCTGATTTTTGCAAGACATTTTCACACACACACTCACACAATCTCATGTGTGAATAAAGAGAAGACTATCTCTTCCCAAGCTTTAATGGAGAGCTCATCACCTACTCCAAGCTTGTGAGATAGAAGCCTACATCGACACACTCTTGGCTTGTGGATGCAAATCCAACCAAGAGCCAAGCTTCAATGCATGCTCATCTCCTCTACCAAGCTAATTACTAAGCTAAAGCTATGCTAATATGAGTGATTATGTGAGGAGACGTACATCTTTCTCGTAAGATTCTCCTTCTTCCTCTCAATCTACTCTCATACCCTGCTAGCTCTCACCATCTTCGAAGGTGTGTGAGGTCTTGGGTCTGAGAATGGGGATAATTCAAGTTGTGTTTGATTAAGTGTTTTGCTTGGTGTATGAAGTTTCCATCTTCATTGCACTAGCTAGTCTTGAAGGAACACAAAGAATTGTATTGTACAATGTCTCTCTTGATGGGAGAAACCATAATACAAAGCCTTTTGGAGGGGGGACCGGATCCATGCAAATCCGGTCCTCAACTGTTATCAATAGCTTAATTTCTCTCTCTTTTGAAAGTATTGTTGATGCTATCTAACTAGGTGTTATGCTTTTTGTTTCTCTCTCCACCCAAGCACTCTTGTAATTCTCATTAGGAATCTATTCTAATGAAATGCCCACTATGTTCATGCTAATTTCCGCTACACACAAGTTATTAGGCCATTAAATGTTACAGGACGAGTACTGAAATGGTGCTCCATAGAACAAAAATGGACGAATCATACCATGGAAGAGTGTTTTTATAACAAAAACTATGTGAGGGAAAGACCGTATGGACCTCCAGCAGGACCTTCCCAACCACCTCCTCCAAGATATAAAGTTGGACCAAATATGAATTTGGTAGCAGGAACAGACAGACCTTAACCTGTGTTGGGTCAACAACCTCCATTACCACAGGAAAATAGGGCCATGATTAGGTATGCTCAACCTTGTGAAGTATCACCAGGAGCAAATAGTACACTTCAAGTTTCTTATTATGAGGAACCGAATGAGCCTTACGCAAAAGAACTTGAATCACAAATGTACGCAGACGAAGCCTATCAACCGTGGGGAAATAGCGAGGGTATGGCACCACCAACGTATGTAGCACAACCTTCGAGAGATCAATATTTGATAGACGAAAGAACGTTAATGTTCATTGTGAACCAGAATTACAAACCAAGAGGATATCCTAATAGAGCAGGACAACCTATGAGACCACCTCCTCAAAATAAACCACCAATTGGATAGTGCTATAGCTGTGGAAGTATGGATCATTGGGAGCATAACTGCCCTTTAAAAGGCAAAAGAATGAAAATTTTGGCTTTTGTGACAGATGTGGCGTGAATCACATATTGCCAGATTGCCCAAAAAATCCGGACAATAAGGAAAAAGCGACTATGAATATTGTGGGGGTGATACCAAGTGCAAGCAGCGGATCGGAAACTGATCCCATGATCCAAATCAATGCGATAACCAGAGCCCAAGCCAAGGACTTAGGGAAAAACGAGCCTTTGGAGGAAAAGGTCGAGTTGCCGATACCCACAGAAAATGAGAGTTTATCCATGAGAACCCAGCGAAAATCCTGGAAGACGAAACGAGACAGGATGAAAACAAGAAGGTTGAACAGCCAAATTTCCATGCAAAACGAATTGTATGAAACAAAGGAGAAACTCAAACAAGAGAGAGAGAGTAAAACTGCTGAGGTTAACAACAAGCCGAGGAAAGCGTCCTCAAGGGGATCAATCTTGGTTGACAAAGTGATAGAGCCGTTATATGCTCTATTACAAGCGTACGAAGCAAGGCTAAAAGCAAACGAAACTTTAGAGCAAAGATGGTTAACTTATCCTCAACTAGAAGTGGAAACGAAGCGTTTGAAAATGTGTAAACACCTCATTGAAACAGCCCAGACGTTGATGGAACCTAAGATGGCTAGAACCCTAGAACAAGAAGTGTTGATTCACAAAGAGCGAGAAAAACTAAACATCGATGAACCAAAACAAATAAACGAACCCAGGCCTGAAATGATATTGTCACTCGATCATTGAGTGGTGCTGAACACAACTAATGACGATAATGCCAATTCCAGAAGCTGAAGAACAATGGCCACAACACTTATGGGAAACCATTAGAAAAAGAAAGAACAGAAGCACAACGTTATAGTCTGCTCCAATTCCTGAGATTAACCTGGATAACAGATTTTATCCAGCCGATATACAATCGATGTATGGGGATGCGGGAACGCAGACTTCGGTGGAAAGCAAAGCCCAATCCTTGAAAACCCTGCCTTCATTTATAGGTGAACATGAGTCACAATCGGAGATAAGGTTAGTTCCATCCCAGATGAGAACTATTCCACATATGGTTGACTCAAAAAGTCTTCAAGAGATGCTGTTGACACCTATAACATGCACAATCACGCTGTCCGAACTCTTGAGAGTCAGACCACACTTATGGGAAGACATGGGGAAACATTTGGAGCACAAAGGAGTAAAGATTCCTCTTCAGAAAAACCCTACAGGACAAGAAAACAAACGGGAAAGTCAGCCCAAAGCCCAACCAGTGCCCATAAACAAGGTCGAAGATTACTGTGAAGGCGAGGAGGGTAATACAACCTTACCTGTTGAATATCAGGATATAAAAAAGATAGCTATCCTAGACAGTGGAGCGGGAGTGGTGATTGCTACAAAGAAAATCTGGGAGAAATGGGGCCGTCCAGCTCTCAGGAAAATGAGAATGAAGCTGCAACTCGCAGATGGGTATGTAGAGAGACCATTGGGAATCGTGGACCAAATAGTTGTAACTTCGTGTGGAATTAACTATGAGCACACCTTTGCTGTGGTGAATTTGGGGAAAACGAACAACTTCGACATTATTTTGGGACGACCTTTTATGCGTCAACTCAAAATGATACAAGATTGGGGGTACGACCAAATCTACCTAAGGCACGAAGAGCTAATAATGAAAATCAACATGAAGGATCACAGCTATAGAGACGTTGCAAAAACACCAGTGTAAGAATTTAATTCAACCATTGTAAATGAAAAAGAAATACCTACATGGATGCAAACGAAAGTGCATGTCTGGATGTATGGAGCATCTGATTGTGGAGACATAATCAAAGAGGAATGTGTTTTGGAAAGATCCGTAGAAGACGAGGCTTATTTCCCAGAACCTTTCCCGGAACATTTATTTGATCCATTCGGGTGGACTCAAATATTGTCAACCTTGGACGTATGTGTTAAGGAATGGACACCCACAAAATTTTTTGACGAAGAAGGATACGACCTAGTAACGTTTCAAATGGCTAGCGTCATCCTTGAATCAGGATTGGAGAGCGAGGAACAAGAAGAACCACCACGAGAGACCTAGTGTAAAAGAATAATTGATGAGATATCTGTAGTGAACGATAGGAATCGAACGGAGGAGGAATTCACGGATTCACTAAGCGGTGACCTTCCATAACTGGACAATGAAATCCAACTGATAGAGGCTGATGATGAACGATCAAGTGCATCATAGACAAATAGGAAATAAAGGTCAAGGCAGGACATGTTTTACGAGTTTCCTAACCAAAAACCTAGTCGACAGGAGCGGTATAAATCCAAGAGAACAAGAAAATCAAGGGGGAATAACCATAATCCGATGCCTCTTGTCAATGACAGAACGGGATATCTAAAGCTTGTCAAAGTTGAGGATTGTGTCAAAGACGAGGTCACTGGCCGGTTTATCAAAACTAAACCGTGGAAAAACAACAAGAAGGACAGACACGAAAAGCAAACAACTAAGTCGCAAAAAGGGAGGAAAACAGGGTCTGGAATGACCAAAACAGAGAGGAAAACAGAGTACAATAAGATCAAGCGAACCCTGAGAGACATATGGACGACTGACTTTGAAACAAATGAGGACATGAGTTCTAACAAGATGGACGCACCGTCCCATTATAAGAAGTATACCATACAAGATAGGAAAATCATAATGCAACAACCTATGAGGGAATTGAAGGAACCGGGTACATCGTACGACGGTCCTAAAAAAGCCAAACAAATAGATCTAGCGGAGCCAGGAGAAGATCCAAAACCTGCATATATTGCCACGAATCTTACTGAAGAAGAGAAAAAGCTTTTGGTAGCTACTCTTAAACAGTATAGAGATGTGTTTGCATGGTCATACAAAGATCTTAAGGGGGTGGATCCAAGTATCTGTCAACACACAATACCTCTTAAGAATGACGCCAAACCCAGCAGACAACGTCCCTATACTTACAATGAAACATTTGCGAAAAAGATCAAGAAGGAGATAGATAAACTTAAGGAGGCAGAGTTTATTTATGAAATTGAGCACACCGATTGCGTTTCACTGACTGTGGTGGTCCCAAAAAAAAATGGAAAGTTAAGAGTGTGCGTCAATCTCAAGAAAGTAAAGGTTGCTCCAATTCGGGACAACTATCCCCTACCCATTACTAATCATGTAATAGAAAGGGTGGCAGGCAAAGAGGCTTATAGCTTCTTAGATGGCTTTTCGGGTTACAACCAACTCGCAATAAAGCCAGAGGATCAGCACAAAATGGATTTCGCAACTGAATGGGGTATTTTTGCATTCTGGGTAATGGCTTTTGGCTTAACAAATGCACCAGCCACATTTCAAAGGCTGATGGGTCATGCTTTTAAAGAATATCTAAGACAGTTCTTAGAAATTTACATGGATGACCTGTGCGTCTACTCTCTTGTAAGATTGAAGCACATAGAACACTTGACCAAGGTTGTTAACCCTCACGGCTCACGGACACCCATCACCTACGATGGACGTGTATTATGTATTTGGTAGAGTCAGGTACCGGGCTTGTCGGTCCAATAGGGAAAGGTAGAGTGATCGCCGATGAGAGGCGCACTTTAACTTGGACATTCAAGGGATTAGTTGGCTAAGCATGGGCGCCCAAGTGTGAATGGGGTGAGCTCCTATAAAAGCCAACTAAACCTAATTTTTACTCATTCTCTCATTTGTGCAATTGAAGAGTGCTCTTGCTCCATCTCCATCTTCTTCTTCTTCACCTCCTTGTGTGTGTGTGTGAGAGAGAGAGAGAGAGGGAGAGTGTGTGTGCGATCGAGCATTACGAAGGCACGGCGGCGGCGAAGCGGTTGAGCGCGGCACGACTGCAGCTTCTTCTTCATCGCGGCGAGGAATCCACCACGAAGGCGAGCGTAGAGCGGTGAGTGACACACCCTTTGTTTTCTTGAGCTTGCTAGTTTAGGCTTGTTGTGTGCTTGGAGCCGTTTGTGGCTCGCATACGGTGTATCGGCAAGTCCCTTGCTTCGACAGTGCGGCAAGGAGCGTACATTTTTGGCGCCGCTGCCGGGGATATGCCCTACACTAAGCTCGGTTAGCACTTTACGCTTCCTTGTGGTGCAATTTCTATCATAGGAAAGGCAGGGAAGGAGTGTGTGGAGATTTCTGTTTTTTGCGTTTTTTGCATTTGCTGTCAAGTTTCAATTTCTGCTATTGTCTGCGTTTTTTCAATTTCCGCAATTTTTGCATTTTCAAGTTCGGCGTTTTCAATTTCTGCATTTTTCTGCATTTCTGCGTTTTTTTTTAATTTTCTGCAATTTCTGCATTTTCTGCAATTTCTGCGTTTTCCTGCAATTTCTGCATTTCTGCATTTTTCAATTTTCTGCATATCTGCATATCTGCGTTTTCTGCATTTTTTGCATACCTGCGTTTTCAATTTCTGTATTTTCTGCACAAAAAAAAAAAAAGTTTTTATTTTTTCTCCCAAAAAAAATAATAAATCTTTTTGAAAAAAAAAAAAGAAATAAAAATTCGGAAATAAAAAACGCGAGTGAGCGGGCGGCGAAATTTTTCGAAAATAAAAAAACGTGACTCTTAAAATGGACGGGTTGGTTTGTATAAAAGATAGATCGGGATCGGGATCATTTGCCCAAGCCCAAGCCCAGGCCCAGGCCTCAGTCCTCAGTCTTATGATATATACTAGACTCACTCTTATATATATACCCTACTCCCTCAAGAGAGAATGAGAGCATGTGGGACAAGTCCTCCACTCTCCTCCTTTCTCTTCCCACTTGCACCCTTAGACTTTCTAGTTTGGGCCTAGTTCCCTACTGGAAATTGACAGTTTTAGGGATTCCGAGGGCATAGAGTGACCAAACGGAGGGCTGTAAAGCACGGCACGACCCTCTGACCGATACGCTTGTTTCGAGCTATCACACGGCCCATTCCACGACACGCTCTAAAAAATCTAGCAAAAAAACAAAAAACTAGTCACAAGGCCTCCTAGAGCAGCTTTTTGACACCTTAGGGTATCAAAAGCACATGCACTTACGCTCTGGGCGGGTGCTAGAACACGAGCATATTGAGGGTGCCTCTGTTCATACGGACACCCATTACCCATCCACGATAAGCTCTAGACGCTCAGCGGGGACACAAGGTAGCACCACCCAAGACCCTAAAATAGCCGCTAGTGATTCCTCCTCCGACTCAGAAATCATGGAAGCATACCCTACCCAAAACACTGAGAGAGAAGGCCATGCACCTCCCGAAGCTCCACAGCCTATTACTAGTATGTTTAGCCGTTTCATGGAAACATTAGGTAGAGCTACTCGCTCGAAACCTGATGCAAATGAAGCACATGAAGGGGGTGGGGAAGTGGACTCTCCTTTCACATCGCACGTGGACCCCACACCCCCAAAGAGTGTCCATGTGGATATCCTGCCAACTTCTTACCAAGAAGGCCCTGTTGAGCTGCCTCCTTCAGAAGTTCCCTCTAGAGTACCGTTGGTGACAAGTAAAACCATGGGGAGCAACATTGCTTCTACCTCACAAGAAACCGTTAACACGTCGACTCTAGAAGGATTGTTCATTAATGATCATTGGACATACGACCTCCACACTGAGGTGTTGACGGATCTACACTCTAGCCACGCCTACCATGTAGGATGGATAGAGATTGTACAATCCACCTCTAGTGCCACGAGCATCGAAGATCAACAGAAAATGATCTGTAATGTTATCCATGGCATTATTCAATTAGAAAGGCAAAACCGAGGGGTAAATATACTCTCAACTGGCCCCATGAGATTTCTGGATACGAGCAAGGCTCAATAGCCTACTCTATCACAAATGGAAACTCCTCTAATGAGCCCCATGGACCCATCTTACGTCATTTCACCTGGGGTCTCTATGCAATCTGAGCCTCCGAGCGAAAACTTTAGCTTCCCTAACTTGGCTCAACCCTCTATCAAGGAAAACATAGTGCTCACTCCAGGGATAAGCCTGACAGAGAATGTACCGATGACATCTACGGTTAGCGCAGTGCCACTACCTAGTGTCGTAGTACCTAATATGGGGCCTCGACCATATGTGCCTCTAGCCCCTTATGCACACATGGCCCTCACACCTCCAATTGTACCACTTGCTTATGCTCCTCGAGTGCCGCTCCCTAGCCCTTATCCGAGTGGACCTATGCCCGGTTATGTTCCATATCCTGCATCATCCACACATATGCCAAGACCGGTACCCGTCCCTCTCCCACATATGATTCCAAGAGTACCTCCACCGGCCCTACCTCCTCACATAGGTGACTTGGCAGCGTTTGCTCAAACCATAGGTCGATCTATCGCGGAAAATATGCGTCATGCATCTGATAGAGAGCCTAGAAGTAAGGCAGTACAAATTACCAAACTCACGTGAAAATTCAATGGGGACGAAGATGCTAGAAAACACATTGAAGTGTTTGAACAAGTATGTGATTCCTTAGGGGAACACAACGAACTACATAAGTGCAATGCCTTAAGCTTGACATTAAGTGGAAAGGCTGGAGATTGGTATAGGACCCTAAGGGTGGACGAGAAAACAATCTACCCTACCCTTCGAAGGTTGTTTCTAAAGGAGTATATACGAGAAGGTGTGCTTTGGGGTGTAGCATCTCAGCTACAGAAGGCCGAACGTAAGGAAGGAGAGTCAGTAAGGGACTTCATTAGTCGTCTAAAGCACTTAAACTCTCGCTGCCCTGTAAATGAGCGCTTCAACAATAACCAACTGCTTGATCGATTCATTCGAGGGTTGAGGAATGAAGGAATCTATAATGGACTAGTGATTAGAGGTATCACAACCTGGGAAGATGTCACTGCCAATGCAATCCAATTAGAGGACAACTTGATGATAGCAGGCATGAGGGTGTCTACTGACACGAGATCCACTAGCTCACAAGCCATTGAGTATGAACCCATGACTGCAAAGCCCATTGCCAATGAGCCAAAGGTATTTGAGACATTCTTGACAGACCTCACCAAGGCAATCCAAGAGTCTCTTAAGGATAATCGACACCCTCAAAATAGTCACATGTATCCAAGAAGGGAGCAACAATGGTGTTCCATTTGCTTAGGTCCACATAGCACTAGTGAGTGCCCTACGTTTAGAGTAAAATTTAATGGAACTTGCAACGCATGTGGTAGGTATGGTCACCAAGCTAAGGATTGTTTAATGATCAAACGTATGATGGCAAATAGACCACCTGTAGCCTAGACGGATGCGCCTCGAGCTCCTGTATTGATGCCTACTCCACCTATTGAGCAACTACCGCAACACATGGTCCCTAGATCTCAAAATGTTGTACAAGCTACACCGCTACCACCTCCTGTGCTAGGACCGCAGCCCCCGCATCCAAGAGTCGCCCCTATGAACCAAGTGGGTTGCGAGCCATCAAATGCTTATCCAGATGGCTGTGAGGAGGAAATAGACACTAGTATTGCCTACGGACTTGATACATTGGAAGAGTGTCCTATATACTACATGGAAGATTGTTGGGGACAAGTCAAGCCTGTTTATCAAGCTGCTGCTCTCGCATCCAGAGGTCAAAATATCAACACCCAGGCTAGGAGGCCACCTCTTCAATGCTACGAGTGTGGTAGACCACATCGAGCAGCGGAGTGCCCTATTAGGATGCAAAAGAATGCTGCACAGATGCAAATGAATCAAGGGAGCACGTCTGCAATGCCAATACTCACATGTAATCGTTGTGGCATAGATCACTTGATTGCCCAATGCCCCTATAACCCAAATGCGCCTAAAATCACACCCCTGAATTTGGTCGAAATTGCTAGTGTGACGTCGCCAATACCACCCGTCGCACCCGCTTATGCGATTACACGGTCCATGCTTCAAGGGCCAAGCCATATCCTCGAAGAGAGAGATACCGCGTCAATTATCCAAGCAAAGAAAAATAAGACACGAAGGAAGAAGTCGCAGAATACGGAAAATTCAAAGCCAAGTTCCAAAACAAACATAGGAACAGGAGATGACCCCGTGTATATGAATGACCTCGAGGATGATTCAAATTCAGTCGAGACAATGGAGACTAGAACCAATACCACAAAGGGAAAGACCGACAAAGAAAACCGTAACATGGAACCAAATGAAAACCGAATAAGAGAAAACCATAAAGAGCCTCTGAAAACACCACAAGTGTTTCCAAATCCAATCCAAGACCCCCAAGATAAACCGCAGGGGCAAAAAGGGAAGAATCGTAAAAAGAAGATTGGGACGTACCCAAACCCTGTAGACGAGATTGAGCAGGTGAAACATCTAAGAGGTTTAGTGGAGGAGACTCAAAGGAAACTAGAACCAGAACCCATGCATATCAAAATTCATGACACAGTGTTTCCCACGCAAGTTCATCCATCCCACATGAACCATAGACCGTTAGCCATATCTAGTATCATCCAAGAAGGGAGTGAGGACACGACATCAGAAAGTGAGCATACACCCTTCTTGTTGGAAAGGATGTTTAACGAAGGAATACCTGATCCCATTGAGGAATATGAGATTCCATCCTCACCAGTTCCTAGTCAAGGACCTACACCCTGCAAAACGCCAATGAATGTTGCCAAACTAGTGGACTTCATGTCTTCTGAGGTCCGAACCACGATCATAGCAAAGCTGTATGGAGATCCTGAGTTATTCCTTGCACTTCGAGCATTCCTTAACGGAGAGCTACGAACGGGATTACCGCAGTTTGCGCAACCAAATAGGCGTGACTCGATTATGATTGATGAGGAAAATCATGTGCAATCACTTGACTTAGATGGACACGAGTCTGTGATCGAGGTACCCATTAACGAATTAGGGCAGTATTTTGAAGGCGACGAGTCTAATGCGACCCTACCCATCACTACCAAGGGATTAACTATAAAGGGAATTCTTGATGGTGGTGCGGGAGTTAGCATCGTTACAAAAGATTGTTGGGAATCCATGGGAAAACCCCGCCTCAGTGTTACTAACATTGTGGTAAAGATGGCAAATGGTACCATAGCCAAACCTATGGGGATGCTCAAGGATCTTAAGATCAAAGTTCTAGGACACAAGGTACGACATACGTTCATTGTAATGGATTTCTCTAAACACCTCATGTCATATGAAATGATTTTAGGACGACCATTCATGAGGGAAGCACAAATGGTTCACGATTGGTCTAAAAATCATGTCTATTTGCAATTCCAAGACTCTGTCCTTAGAGTGGATTTGGTGACTGGTAAGGTACACCCCTTAGGGAGTAAAACCATTATTGATCATCGCTCTGACACCACGGTTCACTCGGCCCCACTACAATATTGTTACACTTGTAAGAAGGATACAGACATTGGCCAAGATTCTCCTTACATGGATGTGTTACCGGGTATGACGGAATCAGACAATGTGGATTGGGTCCACCTAGCATCAACCATAGATACCTGGGGAAATAGAGGAACCACTTGGGTCACACCAGAGGGGGAAGAGGTACCACAAATTGCACCTCTGAACATGATAAGTGCCATACATGCATCTTCTAAGGGCAAGGCAATTGTGGACCAATCTGACAGTGACACCGATAGCTCAATAGAAGACTTTGACCAACACGACTTGGACAGTGACTCCCAGAGTGAAACGGATTCTGAATCTCATGAATTAGAGAGTGGAGCAAGTTCAGAGTCAAAACATTCGGAAGGACCGAGCACATCAACCGATGATAGCTCCTCCGAGAGTGAAGAGGACACCAACGAGGACTCCTTTAGTGAGCCAGATCTAAATGCAAATCAAAAGCAGGTCTCAAATAAGAAAAAGAAAAACCTTAAGAGGCGTCGATATCGAGCCAATGTACGTGCTAGGATAAACAAGAAGAGATCCTCAGCAGAATGGCTCAGTTATATAGGAGCATGTGATGCTCATCGAAAATTGGTAGACAATTGGGGTGAATATCTCCAAAATGTTATGTGGTGTAGACCACGACCCCATGACATAGCCCAATTAGAGATCATAGACAAGCCAAAGTTGAGACGCACTGCAAGGAGGCGTCAAAACCAAGAGTTAGCTCGACAACACAAGAAAGCAGAAATGGAAGCACAAACCAACGCACAACCAGAATCCACAGACTTGCATCCTGCACCAAAACATTTCAAATCTTACACCACAGGGGAAGCAAAGGTTGTGTACACAAAAGCCCAAAGAATACCTATCGATGGGAATAATGGAATCTATGATGGTCCGGCAATAGTTAAAGAAATAGAATTAGCTGACCCCGGTGAAGAATCAAAACCTGTTTTTATTGCTCAAGACCTCACAGAAGTTGAAGAGGCGGTCCTCAAAGAGCTTCTCAAGGAATTCAAGGACGTATTCGCTTGGACATACCATGATATGAAAGGTGTTCCGCCTTCTGTGGTCCAACATACAATCCCTATGATTAGCACTGCAAAGCCCGTACAACAAAGACCCTACCCGATGAATCCTAAGTACGCAAAGGTCATTCAAGAAGAACTAGAAAAGCTTATCAAATGTGGGTTCATATATCCTATTGAACACTCTGAATGGGTGTCGCCAATAGTTATCGTGCCAAAAAAGAATGGGAAACTCAGGGTGTGCGTGGACCTCAAAAAAGTTAATGCAGCTACTAGAAGAGACCATTACCCCCTACCATATTCCGAACATGTACTCGAAAGAGTTGCAGGCAAGGAAGCTTATAGCTTTCTAGATGGGTACTCAGGCTACAACCAAATCACGATAGCGCTAGAGGACCAAGCTAAAACTGCCTTCATCACAGAATTTGGCGTGTTTGCATTTCGTGTGATGGCTTTTGGCTTAACAAATGCCCCTGCTACATTCCAGCAATTAATAAACACTGCTTTTAAAGAATATTTGAGAGAGTTTTGTGAAGCTTTCTTAGACGACCTTTGTGTTTACTCTTCTTGGAAAGAACATCTATCATGTTTGCGGAAGGTGTTTGAAAAATGTAGGTTATATCGTATCTCATTGAACCCGTTCAAATGCCAATTTTGGGTCAAGCATGGAGTTATTTTAGGGCATATAGTATCCAAGAATGGTATCTCAACCGATGAGAGCAAAATTAAAGTGATTCTAGAGTTACCACCACCAACCAATTACAAGGGAGTTCAAAGGTTCATGGGACACGTGGGTTATTATCGACGGTTTATTTTATTTTTCGCTGAGATAGCACGTCCTTTGTACAAGCTTCTCATTGAATTTAAATGGACTGAAGAGTGTGACCAGGCCTATGAACAATTGAAGAAAACACTAGCAAGTGCTCCGATTTTAAGGACACCTAACTGGGATGTCATTTTCCATGTGCATATTGATGCATCAAACTTTGCTATTGGGTGTGTTCTCACTCAACCAGGAGAACATAAATTGGACTATCCCATTAGCTTTGCAAGCCGTCAATTGAACGATGCTGAAAGGAACTACACCACTACAGAGCGAGAAGGTTTGGCAATGGTTTATGCAGTAAAGAAATTTCGCTACTACCTTCTGGCAAACAAGTTTGTATTTTATGTGGATCATCAAGCGTTGCTGTATCTGGTAAACAAGCCATGCTCCACAGGAAGAATCACACGATGGTTGTTAATTCTTCTGGAGTTTGATTTCACGATTGTAGCGAGACCCGGTAAAAGGCACGTCATGGCTGATCATTTGTCTCGCATACCCAATGGTGAAGCCCCTACAGGAGTTGATGATGAATTACCCGATACTTCCCTATTCATAGTTGAGACTATGCCTGAATGGAGTGAGAACATTGTTAACTTTTTAGTTAATGGTTTTCCACCCAAGGAACTTCGTAAGGATATCGCTCGAAGGCTAGTAAAAGAATGTGAACCCTATTGTTTGATTGCCGGAACCCTGTATAGATTAGGCAAGGACGATATTCTTAGGCGTTGTGCCCGCGAGGATGAATATTTGTATATCTTGCAAGAAGCACATATGGACATAGCAGGAGGACATTTTTCAGGGGACCTGACTGCTAGAAAGGTGCTGCAATCAGGCTATTGGTGGCCAACTTTATTTAAGGATGCATCACTTTTTACAAAAGGGTGTGATGAGTGCCAACGTTACAAGACCACACAGCGCAAGGACAGAATGCCCTTACATCCTATTAAAGTAACCCAACCATTTGAAAAATGGGGCTTAGACTTTGTAGGTCCAATTAGTCCCGCAGCTCGCAACACTCAATCTCGATATATTCTAGTTGCTACGGACTATGTAACAAAGTGGGCTGAAGCTAAGGCTTCACAAAAAGCTGACGCGAGGACAACAGCTAAGTTTCTTTTTGAGAACATTATCACAAGATTTGGTTGCCCTTTTGAAATTGTTAGTGATAATGGTACCCATTTTATAAATGAGGTAATAAGAGAGCTTACCACGACCTTTATGATATCCCACCATAAGTCTACACCTTATTACCCGCAAGCTAATGGACAAGCCGAGAGCACCAACAAGACTCTAATCTCTATTTTAACCAAGACGGTAGAAGCTCATCGCACTGATTGGGATTTGAAGTTGACATCTGCTCTATGGGCTTATCGTACTGCTTATAAAGTGGCTATTGATTGTACGCCATTCAAAATGGTATACGGCCAAGAAGCGGTTATGCCGTGGGAGTTTGTCATTCCTAGTCTTAGGGTAGCTTCGCAAGAAGGATGGAATGGTAACCCCTTAACCGAGCGTTTGTTTATCTTAGAAAAACTAGACGAAGAGAGACAATTGGCTGTGCAAAATGCTCTTGTGGAAAAGGATAGGAGAAAGAAGTGGTTTGATCGCCATGTGAAGGACAAGGACATCAAAGTTGGTGATAAAGTCCTTATGTATGGAGTACGTAAAGAGAAGAGAAAGTTGAAATATGCTGGTAAAGGACCATATAGAGTATGTGAAATTACCCCACAAGGTACCCTTCGTGTGGAAACTCTTGATGGAGTTGAAACCATTGGATTCCTCAATGGGAGTAAATTCAAAAGATATTATGATCCTTTAAGCCAAGAAGAACTACGGGTCATTCATCAAAAAAAGGCCGCCAAAGCACAAACCGAGCTAAACAAGATACAAGCTCAAGCTGAGGCTAAGGAGCGACAACAACGTATAAGACAAAAACGAGAGGCTAACCTTGGGGTCACAAATGCATTCCACATGGAAATCGAAGAGGATGGGTTGGACTCTGACACACCTCTACGATACACCATTGAGTTAAATAGTGCCTATGGAAAAGTGCTATATAACGCCTTATTGGACACGGGTGCTAAATACAATCTGCTATCCTATGGGGTGTGGTGTCAGTTAGGGAAGCCACCTCTATCTGAGAGTATTATCCAAGTCAAGGGTGTCAACAAGAAAAAAACTACGGTTTTTGGAATCTGGCACACTTCTGTTAGTTATGACAATGGGGTGGTAGCTCAAGACTTTTTGGTCATGCCTACTGGAACTATGGAGGGTAATATAAACCTAGGCCGCACGTGGATGATAGCCACCAAATGCACTATTGATTGGGGGACTGGGGGTGTTACAATGCAAAAACCAACTCTTAGCCCTACCACTCAAGCCATAGTCCCTGAGATATTGCCCAAGGAAATAAAACCCAAGACATTGCATGTCCAAGAGGTTGAACCATACGTCCCCATAGCCCAACTCTCTAGAGCTTCAACTGATGTAGTTGAAAGAAAGCTTGAGACACACAAGAACCATCCTAATATAACAGAGAAAACATACAAGTGGGTCCCTAAAACCTCTGTAGTGAGCATGGTTGATGCAAAAAAACGGAAACCTAGTAAGAACCGTACCACTCACTCCAAGAAATGTAAAGAAACGCTGCGTTGGATTCCTAAACGACTATTGGAAGCCCAAGGATACTATGAAGGAAATGATCAAATCTGGGTGCCCAAACGTAGATTGTGCTCTTACCTATCACCTGGCCCAAGTGAGCCCAATGCCGTAGCTCCAAAACGAATCAATGATCATGGAAAGGAAAAAATCACAGAATGCTACACACCCGCTCCCGAGCTAGTTTGGGTACCAAAGAAAGAACGATTTGTTCCACCTAGCTCAGGAAGGGGGGAGTCCCATGAAGCTTCTAGCTCATCATGTAATACATCCATAGAGGTAAAAGCTTCTACACAGCCTCCATCTATAGTAGTGGACCTCAATGAAGCTACAAAAGAATCCACACCTCCCAGTGTTCAAGAATCACCTGATGAACCACTTCAAGTTCAATCCTGGGAGAGTACCTTACCACCCTTGCAGCTTGATGAGGCACCTAGGGTAATAGCAAACTACTGGCAAAAATCCTCACCTATTACCAACTGGAACAATTGGTTTCAAAGGGTGACAAGCTCATTTCAAATGGTATGATCTACCCAAGGAAGGGGGGAGTGTTTGCTGACAGTCATCATTCATTTGTTTCCCTCTCAACCTTTTTCCCTGACCTCTCAATTCCAATCTTAGGGAATGTACATATAAAGCTTTATACTCACCAAAAAAAAAAAAAAGAGCAAGAGCAATTAGCAAACGAGTATGCACAATAAAAGTCAAAACATTGACTCAGACCTGCACATGTCACATTTGGTACAGTGGAACAGAAACCTATGCCATAAAACACCTTTGATCCTCATCACTTGAATGATGGAGGGTAGGTAAGATTAGTACGATAGGAGTGTTTCTGTTTTAGAGTTGAGTGATTAGCAAAGTTCTCTTTTCCCACTGATGTGCCTCCTAGAGGTATTGTTTGTGTTTCCTAGTGTGTACAGGAGCGTGTTGCTATTGATAGGATTTGGACCTTCATGGAACCTTTCTCTCGTTCACACTTCAAATCAAGCGCGACCATCAACACAAACAGGTGTTTCTTGTCCATTAGCATTGGCCTTATCTTTTTGCATCCATGTTTGTCTGCTTTGATTGTGATTGGTAGCATACTATTCAGCGCATTGGCTTAGTATCCAACACTTAATTCAATGTAATGTTTTGTCATAATCACTTGTCTAGGTTTAAAAATCAAGCAGTCTGACTAAGCTAGTTTGACCAAGCTAGGTATTAGAAATCTTCTCTTAATACCATGGGGAATGCCTTCCTAATAAACAATGGTTACTTAGGTTCTTAATCCGATTTAAGCAGCATTGTATGAAATGTACTAGGGCTTTCTAGTGGGCTTAACCCTAGTGACATTTAGCTTAAGTATTATAAAGGGAGTTTACTAATGTGATGAGCCTGGGGAGTGTAACAATGTTATATGACCCCCCAAAGTTACAAAATTAAAATGCTGAAAATGAACAAACAAAAAATCAAAGTGCCACAATGTAAAATCTTACGCTGGAAGAGAAATCTCAGCTTGATTTGGTACTTCACTCACATGTATCGCCTATGGTACTAGAGCCCTAGAGGTTCCCAGTGTGGGCGCTTTTCCTTGAAAAGCAAAAAACCCAAGGCATACACAATAAGCACACACATCATAATTGAATCAATGTGAAAAGACTTTGGGGGGTCAAAGAAAAAGTAATCAGATAGGCGATGATTTCATGAGAAATTCCTTTTATGGTAGCTTAACTACAAAGTCTTCTAGATATAGCCTCTAGTCAGCCCTCGAACATGAATACTTGGCTCTCGCGATTAAACAACTTAATTGACCACAGAAAGTTAAGACACTTACCCATGGTATTAATATTCGATCTCTAGTGCTTTTCGACCGTCAAATTAGCGACCCCAGACTTGTTTAATTTTTTGCCTTTACATCTGTTTATGCATTTGATTACATTGCAATTTAATGTTCATTGCTACCAAATTGTTTGAAATTCTTTGACCAATCAAATTGTCTACCTAAAACTGCATATGCTTTTTAAGAGAATGCAATTACTGTGCCAGTGTTGTTTGATTTTGCAGTGGATGAAGAAGGCTAAGGACATTCATCTCAAATGCTCTTCCACCTCGACGAACCAGCTTCAACTCAATAGCTTCCGAGGACGGAATCTACATCAGGAACGGGGGCATGTTAACCCTCACGGCTCACGGACACCCATCGCCTACGATGGACGTGTATTATGTATTTGGTAGAGTCAGGTACCGGGCTTGTCGGTCCAATAGGGAAAGGTAGAGTGATCGCCGATGAGAGGCGCACTTTAACTTGGACATTCAAGGGATTAGTTGGCTAAGCATGGGCGCCCAAGTGTGAATGGGGTGAGCTCCTATAAAAGCCAACTAAACCTAATTTTTACTCATTCTCTCATTTGTGCAATTGAAGAGTGCTCTTGCTCCATCTCCATCTTCTTCTTCTTCACCTCCTTGTGTGTGTGTGTGTGTGTGAGAGAGAGAGAGAGAGAGGGAGAGTGTGTGTGCGATCGAGCATTACGAAGGCACGACGGTGGCGAAGCGGTTGAGCGCGGCACGACTACAGCTTCTTCTTCATCGCGGCGAGGAATCCACCACGAAGGCGAGCGTAGAGCGGTGAATGACACACCCTTTGTTTTCTTGAGCTTGCTAGTTTAGGCTTGTTGTGTGCTTGGAGCCGTTTGTGGCTCGCATACGGTGTATCGGCAAGTCCCTTGCTTCGACAATGCGGCAAGGAGCGTACATTTTTGGCGCCGCTGCCGGGGACGGAATCTACATCAGGAAGGGGGGCATGTTAACCCTCACGGCTCACGGACACCCATCACCTACGATGGACGTGTATTATGTATTTGGTAGAGTCAGGTACCGGGCTTGTCGGTCCAATAGGGAAAGGTAGAGTGATCGCCGATGAGAGGCGCACTTTAACTTGGACATTCAAGGGATTAGTTGGCTAAGCATGGGCGCCCAAGTGTGAATGGGGTGAGCTCCTATAAAAGCCAACTAAACCTAATTTTTACTCATTCTCTCATTTGTGCAATTGAAGAGTGCTCTTGCTCCATCTCCATCTTCTTCTTCTTCACCTCCTTGTGTGTGTGTGTGTGAGAGAGAGAGAGAGAGAGGGAGAGTGTGTGTGCGATCGAGCATTACGAAGGCACGACGGCGGCGAAGCGGTTGAGCGCGGCACGACTGCAGCTTCTTCTTCATCGCGGCGAGGAATCCACCACGAAGGCGAGCGTAGAGCGGTGAGTGACACACCCTTTGTTTTCTTGAGCTTGCTAGTTTAGGCTTGTTGTGTGCTTGGAGCCGTTTGTGGCTCGCATACGGTGTATCGGCAAGTCCCTTGCTTCAACAGTGCGGCAAGGAGCGCACAAAGGTGTTCGAAAAATGCTATCGGATTTGCCTGAATCCAGAGAAATGTGTCTTCATGGTAAGACATGGCAAAATATTGGGACATATAGTGTTCAAAAACGGTATTTCGATAGACATGGAGAAGATCAGTGTCATTGTTGATCTACCACGACCAGTAAAGGTGAAAGAGGTACAGACATTTATGGGCCATTGTGGATATTATCAGAAATTTATCTACTCATACGCTATTATTGCAAAACCACTTTACGCGCTGATAACTAAATTTGAGTGGACGGATGAGTGCGGGAAAGATTTTTAAACATTGAAGCAGAGATTAATTTCCGCTCCAATTTTGAAGGCTCCGGATTGGGAAAAGATATTTCACATCCACGTAGATGCATCAGCGTATGCAATAGTATGCATACTTGCAGAACCTGGAGAGAACAACATGGATTTTCCAATAAGTTACTCCAGTAGACAACTGAACAATGCAGAGAAGAATTACAGGACAACTGAGAGGGAGGGATTGCGTATGGTCTATGCGGTGAAAAATTTTAGACACTACTTACTTTCCAATAAATTTGTATTCTTCGTTGATCACCAAGCACTGCTGTACTTAGTAAACAAACCTTGCACTACGGGGAGAATTGCTCGATGGTTCATCATACTGCTTGAGTTTGACTTCACGGTAGTAGTCAAGAAAGGAACTACACACCAAAGAGCGGATCATTTATCTAGAATGATGCAGGGGAAAACCCTGTAGGAGTTGATGATGTTGCCAGATGCATATCTTTTCAACATAGAAATGGTTCCAAGATGGAGCGAGGATGTAACTCCTTTGTTGACTATCGGGTCATTGGATGTGACAAGACAACCATCTACCATTGCAGCATCCAGATCATTGGTAATGTTGGCGGGCAGGCTATACAAACAGGGATCGGATCAAATCCTTAGGCTTTGTGTTGAATCGAGTGAACGGGAATTGTACCTAAACCAAGCTCATGTACAAACGACGGGGATTCACAATGGGCATCCACAGATGTATCAAAGATTGATGAGAATGGGTGTGTATTGGCCGAAAATGCGACATAGTGTTCATATGCATGTCAAATCTTGTGTTAAATGCACGCTTCAAAAGACAATAGAGCATGCAACTCTATTCAGACTATCTGTAGCACCCCGATGGAGTAACTACATTGTTGAATACCTCACCACCAAGATATTGCCTTAAGGGATGAGTAGATCACGAATCAAAACGATCATGAAAGAGGCACAAAACTATGTACTGATTGAGGACACTCTTTACAAGAGGGGAAAAGACAATCAATTGAGAATGTGCGCGATTGAAGAGGAATACATTCCTATCTTAGAGCAAGCACACGATGGACAAGCTGGTGGATATTTCTCAGCTGACAAAATGGCCAAAGCAATTCTTATTGCAGGCATATGGTGGCCTACACTATTCATGGACGCTGAAGAGTTTGTGAAGCAATGTGACGATTGCCAGAAAACAAAAATTCCTAGAGCACGAGATGATATGCCCTTAAGGCCAATGATGGAGGCGAGAGCGTTTGCGAAATGGGGAATAGATTTTGTAGGACCGATAGTGCCTCCGGGATATAAAACTCACGCTCAATACATTATTGTGGCAACAGATTATCTAACAAAATGGGTGGAAGCTAAAGCAACAACCAGAAATGATGCAAAAACGACAACACAATTTTTGTATGAGAACATTTTCACTAGATATGGCTTACTAGTTGAGCTAGTGAGCGATAGAAGAACTCACTTCATCAATGAGGTGATCGAATTCCTATTGGATGAATTCATGGTAATTCACAGGAAATCCGCTCCCTATCACCCACAAGCGAACAGCCAAGCAGAAAGTACGAATAAAATTTTGGTGACAATTCTCACCAAAATTTTTGGTGAATCGAGAGCTGACTGGAATCAAAAGCTACATTCAACCTTATGGGCATTTAGAGTAGCTTACAAACGTCAATGGGAACGACTCCGTTCAACATGGTTTATGGAATTCAAACGATTTTGCCACTTGAATTCCTTATCCCCACGCTTCGAGTCGCTAAACAATTAGAATGGACGGGCCATGAATTATCCAATCAGGTAGATGTCCTAGAAAAACTGGATGAAACCAGATTGAGACCGTTGCATCAATCTACGTGCAAAAATGAAACATGAAATCATTCTTTGATCAACATGTTATCAGCAAGGAATTTGCTACTGGGGATTACGTCTTAATTTATACCCTGAAACAACATTCCCTGAAACTCAAAAAGCGAGGAAATGGACCGTATGTGATTCATGACATATTATCTAGCAGTGCCATTAAACTTGCAACATTGGAGGGAGAGGAAATTCCTAACTGGATTAGTGGTTGCAGACTTAAGAAATACAACATACCACTAACCTCGCAGATGCTGGCCAAAATACACGCTGCGAAGGAGCGCAAGAACAAAATCAAGGAGACAAAAGATCAAGCACAGGAGCAGGCCAAAGTCAGGATTTTAAAATGAAAACAAATCTTACAACAAAGAATACTTCCTCAACCAGCAGATACGGCTCGAATTCCTTTGTCTATAATTCAAACTGATGAGCAATGGGAAACAGGAATCGATGTTCGCATCAATGTCAAACTCCCACATGGCAGATATCAACGAGAATTGATTGACACGGGAGGAAGAGTAAATGCGGTCAACTTCTCCACACACAGGATGCTTACAGATGAACCCCTTGTGCAATCCACACGTGATCTACAAACCGCAAACAATGCAACAATGCCAACATTGGGGAGAGTAAACTTACCAATCAATCTTGATGGAAATAGTTGTCCTCATCAATTTTTTGTAATGAAAGACGGAGAAATCAGAGAATCAATATGCTTGGGAGTTCCATGGATGAGAACGTACAATGCAGAACACGCGTTAAGGTACACACACGACTCTAACGTTGATAGACCGCTTTTGGCGTGTACAAAGTAGCGTTTATATGCATGGTCATATGTACAAAAATATGTAAATACATGTATTTGGGAGCTTTGCAAAGTGGTTTCAAGTTCGGAAAAAGGTGCAACATGTGCACATTGTAAATCTGCGTGCTTGCGTGTCGGCAGTCGAGCATATGCACATGCCTGGATAGGGTATCGGGGCCTTGGATATGGTTCTAGGTGGCTTATTTTGGCTCTATATAATGTGTTTGAGCTTTCTAGAATGTAAATAATATAAGTGACAAGTGTGGGTACTCTCATCCCGCTCGAGAAGTTTGACACATGCGGTAACTGTCTATTTGCGGCGCCTGATCTGCGGTGATACGTGCATCGCCCTAGAAGTGGTCAAAAATTGAATGTGGGGATGTGGAAATGTGATTTGGTTTTGAGTATCAAGCATGAGAAATTTGGTGAATTTTGGAGTCCGTTTGGGGTTTTGCCTGCGAAAAAATGTCCGCCAGGGGCCAAAACTAGCCAAAAAAGGGTAAAAAAAGGTGTGAAAAGGCATCAAAGTGCCACATCCATGATGCTAGCATGAGTACTTGGGCTGAGGGAGCATTTTGGAAGCCAATTTTTGGCACTTTCACCTCTCTGTGTGGGGAAGGAAGCAGGGTTCCTACAGGTGGTGTAGTGCAGTCCCGTTGCGTTCCCATCCTGTTTTTGAGTGTATGGAGGAGTGAATGAGAACTTTATCTCTTCAATTTTGCACTTGGGAGAGTCTATGTAAGTTATGAGGTTTCCATGGATGTGTGTGTGCAAGGAATTGAGGGAAGAAGGTGCGGCTTTCTGCAAGACTATGTGGCCCTGTATCGGTGCCATTAGGGTTGGCGCTACTCCAAAGAGTCCAACAGAGTGGATTTTGCTGAAGGCTTTGAAATGGTTTGAGAGTGTCCTTTTGTGGTTGGAGTTTTTGGGTTTTGGATGGTTTTTCTTGTATATTTTGGTCACCATCCAGCGTGATTTCCAATGTTGATCACCTCGACTCACCTTGTAGTGTCTGCGGGCAGGCAAGGGCTTGTAGGTCGAGGCGTTTGGAGTTTGAATTGAGCTTGTGGGTAGAATTTTTAGGGAGCTTTTGAGTGGTGGTGAGTGAGGTGAGGAATTGAAGTAAATTCCTTGTATTGTGTTGAGTTTTTTGGGTGTGTGAGTGTTCCTTGTATTGTGTTGAGTTTTTTGGGTGTGTGAGTGTGTGTGAGTGTGCGCACGACATCTTTTGCTCCATCAACGTGTACATGAATCCATTCGCCAAAACATATCACTCGTGGCCGAGCATCCCCATCGACAAAAAGCAACCGGCTAATCAGCCAAAACACCACAAAAGGTTATTCGAAAAGTATGGATAAAGAAAAGATTGCTGACCAACAAACGGAGCAAGATATGGCTACCTAAGGACAAACTCTAGATGACAACAACATCATCTTAAAGACCTTCAGAAGTTACTTCAAAGTGGAAATGGCAACCAAAACCTGTGAAAACTAGAGCAGAGCTCAAAAGAAAACCCAAAAGAAGCCTGAACCTCCAAAATGGCACTGGAAACCTGTGAAAACTAAAGCAGAATCTGTAAAGATGCAACAAACCACATACAGATGGGTTCCAAAAATAGTTTCCATCACAACTACCACAATCAAGGAAAGAGCAATTCGACTGCAAGCTCTTCTGTTCCATAAACAACTACCCTCGCCATCAAAAGCCACTGAAAACTACATTCAGTCCCCGCATCTTACACAACACATTGTTACCCAACGCATTGTCTCAAACATCAGAATAGGGCCACATTACACGGCCATGCATAGACACAGATTCCAAAACCCATGCACATGCACCCAACCTTCATCCGGGATGACTCGGACAAGGAAGGGGAGAGTAATTGATGAATCTAGCAACAGTCACGGCCATTAAGGGGTCCAACGTGTATATATGTACATAATGTGTGTGTTTTTTCATTATTTAGAGTTCAATTTCGAACATATTCGATCAAAACCTGGCAGTTTTAGCGTTTTTGTATCATCCGACCAACATAATAACGAGCTGTAATGACAAAAAATCCAGAGCATTGGGATGCTTCTAAAGAAAATATATGCTTAGGGGTGAGTATAATAATTTTGGCTAATTTTGCCAGCTAATAAGCATTTTCGATTTATTTTGTGTGATTTTCGTTAATAAAACATCAAAAATTAAAAAATCTCACTCACAAGTGTCGGAATCAAGTTATGGAAGCAAATGCCGAAGTATCATGCTAAGGTTATCAAGCATCGAAGATATGAAGCTAATATGAAGATGTCGAATTTCAGCCTTAATAATCATGACTACATTTCGCCAAAATCGCATCAAATGGTCATACGACGCCGGAATGACAAGCGGTTCAACCCACAGGTGGTATGCAGATTATATCGGGATCAAAGGTGAGGAAAATCAGCCCTGTGTCACGAAAATCTCGGGAAGATATAGGCCAGGTAGGCCAAACTCTAGCTCATTGTTCATTTTCACCTTTTGAGAGAGAAGGAGAGAGCTTTTTGACCTAGAGCTAGCTGCCACGTTTCTACCCCGTACGGACGATCGGAGCCAGCATTTCACACCAGATTTCACAGGTATGTTCCTTATCAAGTAAAGATCAAGTCTATTACGCATGCAAGCGCGAATCATCGCACAAACGGGTGAAGGGATCAAAACAAAGTCGGATCGGGTCAAAGAGGTCAAGGGTTCTTAGAGGCATCCAAACAAAACTTTTTTCAGGCGCAGAACACATCAATGTGCTCCCCACAAGGTCAGGAACAAAGCCATATGGTCAAATCACAATTTGGTGGTGGTACACCGATTGCGATCGGTGTACCTTACTGACAAAAACTAGGACAGAACATGCAAAACACCTCCCCTCAGCCTCACCTGCAATCTGCTGGTGTCAAAATCAATTTTGGACTCTATGGTACGATCGCGATTGGTGCCCCAAGATGCAGGTTTTGCAGGCTTTGATTTGGCCCAGGCTTGGAACTCAGTTAAAAGTACACTCTCTTGAATTTTCAAGGAAAATGCACAAATTTTGCTCATGGAATGGGCCTATCTGTCAAACACAACCGAAAAGGGAAAATTTGACCTAAAACTACCAAAATCTGGTTAAAAATAATGATGGATGGTTTGAAAGATACACTTATCCGACTAAGAGTCAGAACAGTTGTAGAAAACCTCGAATGGATCTCAGAATCTCCTACAAGTACAGATATAGTCATTTCAGTCTCGAATGATCACACAAAGATAGAATTGGAGCCGAGCCAATGCCAAAGACCAAAAGGTCACTTAGGGGTGCTCAAGCATCACAAGGATATCCAAGGAATGCCTAAAAAATGCACAAATCTGGAAAACCTCCTAAGACAGGGTATAAAGTGCCTGATCAAGTCAAAATCAAACAATGGAGTAGGTTGATAGTAGCAGAACCTCATGGAAGTAGTGGGAGCTCTAAAACTAACTTCAATTAACTCCAGGATTCAACCAAATTTCATAAGGAAAACCCAATATGGTTAGACTTAGTAAAATATGGTCAAACAGTGAAAAATTGCTCTAATTTGTTCACTTTAAGTCCAAAATTGGAAATAAATCATCAGTGGGCTAGGCAGGCATAGGGGTTCATGACCATCTAGTTTTCACCAAAAAAAGGACCAGAACACCGATCTCCGATCGGTGTACCTCAGCATCAGATTTTGACCAAAACCTATCAGATCCCTTGTATACATCTTGTTCAAGTCACCAACCAAGTTTCAAGCCATTTGGACATCAAAAACTCATAAAAAGTCAGAGTCTAGTCCAAAACTCCCTTGTAACCCTGAATTGGGACCTGTAAACTCAAAAGTGGTTCAAATGAAACACAAAGTGGACCAAAATGACCCTCCAACTATCAGCAACCCACTCATGTGATCAAATCTAATTTTGGCCTCTGTACTATGATCGCGATCTCTGTGTACCGTAGCTCCAGAATTGACTCAGATTTTAATCAGTCATAGCTCTAGTCTTCCTAGTCCCACTGGTGAAATATGGACAAGAATGGATGAAATTTGTTCAAGTTATGATCAGTTTTAACTTTTGAACTTTTTTTTACTAAAAGTCTAAATGCGATTGATTGCGAAAGGAAAATCTTGACAGCTTTGATTCTCCTGACATAGAATGCCTCGCCAAAAGAAAGAAAGGAAATGGACAGCAGCACCATATGAAGTGGAGGAGCTCGCTACAAATGAAAAGGCTCACATCTCGGATGAAATACTTGCTCAAATCCCTGCCCACATATTCATCTCGAAGTTTAAGGATGCTGATGGTGACTTGGTAAAGACAACTACCATGCCACGAGAGATATGGAACCTCCACCGAAGGCCGGAGGTAATAGAGGCAGTGCGAGCTGTACACTTGGATCAATTTTTCAGATTACAGCCATGGGGAACAGATTATATGAGGGCCCACGAGCTCATGAGCTCGATACAATATGATGGGCAGGCAATGATCACGGACAAGGATGGATCGAAGGTGAAAGTAAAGATCACGAAAGAAATCATCAACGAAGCTTTGCATTTCCTTGCAGGGCAACACGATTTGCTGGCGAAGACAAAGTCACTGGACAATGAGAAGTCATTCGTCAAAGCAAAGGGAAACAAATACAAATACAGTGACATGATATACGGAGAGCTAGAATTGCCGATGAGATTGATCTCCCAACATTTCAGAGTACAAAATCCTCCTTGCTACACCGAGCCAATCCTGCACATTGCCATGGTCATGGATCTAGCGACGGCCGAAAATAGAACCATTTGCTGCGACTAAGGTTCTTACATTCTCGAAAACCTGATTGAACTAAATTTGAAAAGCTTGGCAAAAAACAAAAGCTGCATGAATGCAGGGCCGATGCTAACCAAAATAGCATACTAGGCTTTGGGAATGATCGAAGATTTGCCAGTTGGCCAGCTCTCAAACGGCCCTGATCCAGAAAGCCAAGCTGGTTGCTCACTCCGTAAGGACGCCCTCGGAGCGACATCATCGCGCTCGGCAAAGGCCACCAACAAAAGCTCAAGTGATGAATAAAAAACGGAGATAGATGATGAAGGAAATCTCAAGATTCGAAAGACAAGGGGCCATCAGAGTTTGAAGAAAGCGAGGAGGAAGACTCCACAAAGCCGCTCGAGAGAAAAAGAGGGGAGAGAAGTGCAGTACCGCAGTCGGACCTGCAAAAAGCATATGCGGAAGCTCAAAAAAGAGTCGAGGAAAGAAGAACCAAGTTAAGGGCTGATAGACAGGCTAGAGCGGCTACGACACAACAAACACAAAAATGAAGATTCGAAATAGAAAGGCAAGAAAGAATAGATAATGCAACTCGTATACGTGCAGAGAAGCAAAGGTTAGAAGCAGAGCAGAAGGCTGCGTAAGTGGACATCTCTTCGCAGTCCACTGAAAGAACGAAGGAGAAAGACGTAGCTGATGAAACAAACCAGGCAGAGCATCTAAAGAAGATCCAAAGAGAAAGGAATTTGGAAGTGCGAAGGGCGGCGGATCTCACTCGCCAAAGAATCATCAGGATTCTAAAGAAAAGAAAAGCGGAAGCATCTGCTTCTCAACAAGGGGAAGAGACTTCAAAAAAGAGGCATGTATGACAAGAATCAAGCCCACCTCCTCCCTCGCCCAAATCACCTCCTCCCTCACCCAAATCGCCTCCTCCCTCGCAAAAATCTCCTCCTCCTCCCCCTTCTCCATCGATCCCGAACAAAAAACAACCAACTCCTCCCCCTTCAACCTCGCAAAAGGAGTTTATACCTCCTACAGAAGCAATCGGATACCACGAAGCCTGCCAGGCAGTGGATGGTTTTGATTATTACAAATAAACTCTAAGGGAATTAGAATGGCAATTCCAGTGTCAGCACGTGGTGCTAAGTGAAAAGGAAAGGCAGGTACAAGAGGCCCAACAAAAGCAAGCATCTGGGAAAAAGGAGTTAGAAAGCCTGAGGGCGCAACTAGAACACATAACGGAGGAGAGAGACCTTGATCGACAACAGGCTCAGTCTCTCATCAAAGACTTGGTGGACGTCAGGATAGACTTGACAGCCAAAGAAAAGGAGTGCCAAGAAGTGAGGACAAGAGTACAGAAAGAAACGGAGCAGCTTGCCTAAGAGAGCGCAAGATTTTAGAGGCTTAGCAGTTCATACAATTCTGTCAAAGGCACTCTGACAACTTTGATGGCGAATCAGGAACCTGCTGGGGCATTGGTCTCCACATCTGACGATGCCAAAGCAGTGAACACTATAGCGGCACTAAAAGTAGAGCTAGAGCAAGAAAAGCTTCAAAGACAGCTGCTTGTATCAGGAATGGTGGCCCAGACGGCGGCAAATGAGCTAAAGCTAAAAGAAATGGAGCAGCAAAACTAGCTCAAGCAAGCACCGAACTACAGATTCAGAAGCAGATCGGTGACACTCTGTTAAAGGAAAAATAAGATCTACTTTTTCAACAACAAATCAAAGCAAACAAAGCCAAGAGTCAACCACAACTGCTGCCCGGACAACAAGTGCCAGATTTGCCTAGAACATCACACCAAGGGCAACAGAAGCATGAATTTGAAGGGCCCGATTTGGATATAAGAGATGAGCTCAATGAGAGCATTCGGGACATGTCGGAGGGGCCAGTAAAGGAGTACATACTCTATGAAAAGAAGATAATGGAGTCAGCAACCCTGGCATACTTACAACCAGAAGAGCAGGTGGAAGGATTTGGCCATGAGTACCTCCCGTTTCCTCTGCTATGCCATGAAGCAATTTTGTGGAAATAAAAAAAGCGGCCAGCCTTGCCATGAAACAAAGATGGGGGTTATGAAGGCATTGCACTAACAGTGGAAGAAGCTCAGATGCTTGTCGATGACCACCCCAAGTGGAGGCAGAAGTGGTTGGACAAAAGGCCACAGGATCTAACCAATTACCACAACGCTCCTCAACGTATACAAATAGATCCTACATTCTGCCCAGTCCCTCAAAGACGCACTTGGAAAGACTTCGCCACATGGAAAGGGTCAAGACCGCAAAAACTGAATTACCCGGTCTTGACAGCGCAGCAACCCCCTACGGTAGCCTACATGGTCAGCACACTGAATTCGACAGTCACATTGCTGCGGGATGTCCCCGACTTGGCGTGCCAAATGTTAGTAAAGATAGCCCGGATGATTGTCACTTGTATCCAGGTGTTTAAAGACACTTAAGGCGACAATGATCCGTGGAATCTGTTCTTGGAAGGACACTGAGGCATTTGATGGAATCTACAGGATTCACCGCCACGACACATCTTCATGGCCATGTACTCCAGGTTAATGTACCTGCCCTCACACTACTTGTAGACATTCGAAGAGGCCTTCGTCACAGGATTCTTTGAAATTGACTCAAGGATTCTCCATCCTATGGTGAAGGACCTCAAGGCAAGGTACGTAGCATACCAACACATGTTATCTGAAAATTAATTCAGACAACATCAAGAAGCCCTGGAAGCCGTCCTACGAACAAGAAGTTTTTCAGCGACACTTGCTTCATTGGAGCCACATCAACGGCCAAATCACTGAACATGCACAAGGGCGTGCAAGGATAAGGAAGGGGGGAGTGTTTGGCGGATGAAGCAACAAGCGGCCGTTTCCAGAAGGATCATATTTTTCTGAGAAACCATTGTAAAATTCTTTTGTAAGGAAGCATCTCTAAGCCGGGAATTTGTCAAAGGATGTATGATTATTCTTATGGGAGAAATTGTATATTAGAGAGCCAGTTAGAAGTTTAGGAGCTTATGGCCAGACAAGCCATTTGGAAAGACCTAATCTATAAAGGTCATTTTTTGTAAGTTTGAAGATAATATTTTTCATGGAGAACTGAGAAGACAACGTACGTTTGAGAGCTCCTTTTGTTCAAACTTGATCTTCGCCATTGTGGCTACCGTAATCCAAATTCAGATTTGTTCATTGCATTGTGTTCCTCTCATTGCATTGTGTTCCTCTCATCTTGCTCTTCCATTCAAGTGTAATCATTCAAGATTTGGTGTAGGTTTTCAACTACGAGTTTGAGGCCGTAAATCGCTGTTTTGAGTGTCTATGCGTGTTTTATGTTGTTTTGACGTTAGGAGGGGCTTTAGGGACCCTAAACGACCCATTAGGATCACCTATTCTCGCTATTTTTTTAACTTTGGGACGAACGATCGTGATCTTTTTACCTCTCCAGAATGCTGTGAGACAGTGATAGGATATGTTCCTGATAATCCCCTGTAGCTTCCCTTCAAGTTTCGTGCGATTCCGATATGATTTGCATGGTAAACGGGCATGATGACTGTAGAGCTGTGTAGAAGGACATAGGAAAATTACTTGGCGGTAATGCGTTTGATTTACTTGTAGAGCTAGTACCTGCATTTCTTCGAGTTCACTTCATTAGGATTGACACCCTAGTGAGTTTCCATGCCTCATCCGAGTCGCTTCCCTTGTATTGATAAATATGTTGATGCTTGAGAGCTATGCTATGGACGTCCGTCGCGGCGACCCGCAAACATAGAGTTTTAAGGAAGGAAAGAGAGAGAAATAGAGAGTTACTACGCACATGTCTTGAGGTCAGGTGTCTTTTATGGTTAGGTCAATGGCTATTTCCTGTTAGTATGTTAGTGGTTAGTGTTAGTAATCACTAGAAAGTTAATGATATATTTACAATGGGTAGAATGAGGTGGATGGTTGAAGTAAGATGGTTGAATGAAGTGAAGAAATCCTTGTGATGGTGGCGCTTGAAGACGTTTTGGACTTACTTGTGTAGGTTCTAAAAATGACTATCGATCCTCTTCTTCATCTTCTCTTCTTTAGGCCACCGCTGCCAAGGCTGATTCTTGCGATGAAAATGTCAATTTGGTTAATGAGATTTCTTAATTTGCAGAGGTTAAGCATGGTTTACATGGTGACTTTTATATATATAGAGAAGGGGTAAGATGGAATTGTACTTTGGAAGTAATAGAGAGAGTCATATAGATGGTGTATGTACATGGATAGCTCATATGAGAGCTATGGGAGTAAGAGGGGAGGTTAATGGTGAAGAAGGTAAGAGAAACCATGAAAGGTGCAGGCTTGAGTGAGGGATTGAGAGGAATGAGTGTGTAGAAGTGTGGAAAGAGGTGAGAGAAGACTATGGGCTACTTGTGAGAAAAGTGGGCAGACTGGGGTCTACTCAAAAAATCCCATCTCACTGGTGGTTGCTCCAAAAATCACTAAACATTTTGAGGTGGTTATTCAGCTCTTGGTCCACATTTTCTCTTTTAACCACCACTTCAAATTTGGAGTGGAGATGGATATAAAAAATCCCACCAAAATGCCTATTTTTCGTCACAAAAAAGTCTTCAGTGGCCCCCCTTTAGTTGAATTTGCATATGGCTCCAGAGGTGAGCCCCTCTTTGCATTAGAGCATGACCTAATTGATTCTCAAGGGTTTGAAAATATGCATGGTTGTGGATTATGCATAAATATAATACATGGATATGTTGGAAAAAAACAGGCTAGTATATATAAACAATTTATGGAATTCAGAATAGTGTCGGCTATATATAAATATAAAAGCAAAAAAGAGATATATGAAAATATAAGGAATCAAATGAGGGGACCTTCATTTTTTTTATTGAAGTATATTTATTTACAAGTGATAAGAAAAAATACCTCTAGGAAATAGGAATTTAGTGAAAGGCAATGATTGATGGGTGGTGAAAGGTATTTTTGAGATTTTTCCTTGTAGTGGATTCTCACCCAAAAATAAGAGAAGCTTGCATGAAATGATTTTTTATAGAATACATATGTAAGAAAGATTATGGTAATGGTGAGTAAACGTACGTAGCATACTTAGGAAAAATAACGCACACTTAGGTTAAAGTATTTAAATAAATACCAAATAATTATGAAAATTCCCTATTTTTAGGCCCTATGTACAAGGAAATATTTACACACAAATGGACCATAATATATTTTATTTTTTTATTCTATTTATTTTTTTGGCTCAACTAGCCCAGCGACTAGCTAGTTGAGGGTTTTACGAAGATATGGGAAAAGTCCACTAACTCACAGACGCCTATGTACAATGAAAATGTAAGAATAGCCACAATGTTTATGTGATTTTGGTAGGGTGAGGTAACTCTCTATGGCAATTACGGAGAGCCGAAAAACAGCTATCCTTAGCCCTCCCCCAGGATGATGGTATATTCATGTACCATCATAAAGCATCTTTTGCAAAGAGAGTACTTTTGAGTCCTCTACGATATCTGGTCCCTTGACAGGATTTTCATTGTGTGGCTTCTTGTCACACTCATGCTTCATGCAGAAAAACTTACATGAGATAGTCTCTCTTTGAGAGTCCTTCAGTAGATCCTTTGGTAGAAGGAGACTCAAATAAGGCTTCAGGCGATACCCATTTACCTTCTTGGAGTGCTCTTTATCATTCAAGTCCATAAGCTGATAGTAACTTGAATTGAAATCCTTCTTGACCATGTACGGTCCCTGCCATCTAGTTTCAAACTTGGCATCAAAATGATTGTTGAGTCGATTGTCATACCTTAGCACAAGCTCTCCTTCCTTGATGCCTTTGTCCTTGAGTTTCTTGTCAAGCTTCTCCTTTGCTTGTATGGATTTCCTTTTGTAGCACTTGTAAGCTGCTTCTCGTTGCCACTCAAGATCCACTAATGTAAGAAGTCGATCCATCCATACCTCTTGATCATCTTGTTCACCTCTACCATGAAGTCACATTGTTGGAATGTTGAGCTCGATAGGCTGCAAAGCCTCTTGACCATAGACCAAGTGAAATGGTGTGAACTCCGTGGTTTCCCTATATGTGGTTCGATATGCCCACAAGGCACCATCCAAGAAGTCATCCCATAACTTTGTTTTGTTTTGCACCATCTTTTTAATGATGCCTGCAATGAAATGATTAGCCTTCTCCACCAAACCATTTGATTGTGGATAGTAGGGTGTGCTATGGAGATGTAGAATGTGAAGCTCTTTACAAACTTTAGTGAGTAAACCCTTCTTGAACCCCGGACCATTATCCTAAACAACCTCTAGAGATGTACCAAATCTACAACAAATATTAGTGTAGACAAACCTGTTCACTCTTTTCCCATTTACCCTTGCCACACTTTGAGCCTCTACCCACCTAGTCATGTAGTCTACAACCACTAGAATGTAGAGTTTACCATTCTTTGTTTTAGGTAGAGGATCCACAACATCAATGCCCCATTTTTCAAAGGGTCCATTTGCAAGCACTATTTGCCTCAGGCCATGCACCAACCTTCTATTTCCGTTTACCTGAAAATTGTGACAGATTTTACACCAATGTTGTACATCCACATGCAAGCTTGGCCAAACATATCCCGCAAGCAAAATCTTCTTCATGGTTAATTCTTGGGTAAAATGACCGCCACATGCCTCTTCATGCAAACCTTTTAGAATGGCTGGAATTTCCTCAATAGTTGGTACTCTTCTGCACACTTGATCCTTCCCTCTTTGATAGAGGGAGCCTTCTAGGAAGAGATAGCAACTTGCCTTCTTCATGAGTCTCCTCGTTTGAGTTTTTGTGAAGTCTTCTGGAAACTTGCCATCCAAAATGTAGCCAATAATTGGAGCCAATAACTCCAATCCCTGGTATCTTGGTTTCTTGACAGCTGTTGTTGCCACCATGATGACATACACTAATTTCTCAATAGATGTAACTGCTTGTTGTGCAAGTAAATCGCCATCTTTGTTTCGTTTCCTAGGAATAGGATATAGTTGCACTTCTTCAAACTGATTAAACAATCTATGAATGGCATGAACTTTTGTCCTTAGATTTTCATTTTTGCATGCCCAAATGCCTACAATCTGATTCACAATGAGAAGTGTATCCCCTTTTACCATGAGACGTTGTATACCTTGTCCAATGCACATCTTTAAACCATGAAATAGTGTGTCGTATTCTGCTTCATTGTTCCTAGTTGAACCTGGTAGATTGACCTTCTCTTTCATGACCACCTCTCCACTTGGGTGGAGCAACACTAGCCCTCCCCCTGCTTTTCCTATGACTCGTAAAAAAGCTCCATCAAAGAACAATGTAAAAGCATTAGGAATATTTTTTTGTGGTGGCAATGGTAGGGTCTTTATTTCAGGCACCTTAATCTCCTTCTCATGTACCCTATAAGTGAGAATCCGTGTAAGTTGTGCATGCACACTATCTTCTACCTTGAAAGAGTATTGGAACATTTGCAACTCCATAATCCACTTTGAGATCCTAGTACTAAGATTCATTTGTGATGACACCCAAGGGTACAAATTTTTTGCAATGAGAATCACAAAAGTTTTTGGTAGCAAGTAGGATCTAAACTTCCTCGCTGCAAACATGAGAGAAAGCATCATGAGTTCTACCTCTGTGTAGCCTCTCTCCAAAGCATTCATGACCCTACTAGCAAAGTAGATGGGTCGCATCGTTGTACTGTGGGGATCTTGTTGTAGCAAAACAACACCAATTGTTTCTTTCCCAACACTAGAGCTAACAAAGAATGTGTACTCCCAACAAGGAGGCATAAATGTTGGTAGTTCTAACAGAATGATTTTGATGTTACAAAAATATTCTTCAAGCTCATCAAACCAAACAAACTCGACTTGTTGTGTCAATTTTTGCAAGGGGTGAAGTAACTCCGAGGCTAAGTGAATGAAGCATGACATATACTTCACCTTTTGTATGAATGATATGACCTCTTTGAGATTCTTGGGTGATAGGAGCTCAATAAAAGCCTTTGCCTTTGAAGGATCCACCTCAATGTCTTTATAGGAAACCTTGGGACCGAGCAAGATCAGTTCATCCTCACCTATGTGGCACTTGCCCGGGTTGAGTTGACCTCCCATGTCATAAAGCTTCTTCAATCCTTCTTCTATCCTTTGTAGTTGCAATGATTTTGAGCTATAAATGCAAAAATCATCAATGAACACCCTAATTGACTTTCCAAAGAATGCTTGAAACACCATGTTCATAAAACGTTGGAAAGTTAGAGGAGCATTTGTTACGCCAAATGGCATGACTCTAAAAGCATGACAACCCCAAGGAGTGATGAAGGTTGTTTTCAACTGATCCTCCAATGTGATACCTATTTGAAAGTAACTTGAGTAGCCATCACACACAGTGTACTTCTCATGACCAGCTACTTCATTTAGTATCTCATCCTGAAATGGGAGGGGAAAGTGATCTCTTTTTGTTGCCTCATTTAGTGGACAGTAATCCACATACACCCTTTACTTGCCGTTTTTCTTGGGAGTGACAACAACAGGAGAGACCCACTCTGAATTCTCCACTGGATAAATGAAACCTACTGCTAGAAGCTTTCTTACCTCCTTGAGTAGATCCTGCTCCTTGATGACTCCTACCCTTTGTAGCTTTTGAGATTTAGGTTTGGCCTCTGGCTTTAGCTTGATCTTTTGTTGAACATCATCTACTCCACGCACGTTGGTGTAGTCTTTAGCAAAAAGCTTAGGAAATTTCCTTAACACACGTTTGAACTCCTCTCTTTCATCCTTTGTAAGTGTTGTAGACAACATACCTTCTAACATTCCTTCATCTTCCACATTTTGGCTCTCTTGGGAACCTACCTCCTCCAAACCTTGACAAGAGGTCTCTTAGTTGGTTGGCTTAAACCTTACCCCCATGACTTCGATGGAAGATTCCTCTTCAGCAATGTTGCCGCTACTTTCTTCTTCGGAAATTTTATCGGTCCAATGTTCTTCCATCTCACTTTGAGATGATTCTTCGTGGAGCTCCTCTTGGCATTGCTCCTTCATGTCAAAGACAACCTTCTTATGATTGTCATTCCTACAAATTAACTTCTCACTCTCCCAATCCTACAAAGCTCGCATTTTCATTATCCATGGTCTTCCAAGGATAAATGGATAGCCACTTCCCTTGGTCGACATAACGTAAAAATCCACCGCCTTCTTAATGTCAAAGGCCTCCACAAAAACATTTTTTCAAATGCCTACACGCCTACCCTTGCTATTGTTTGCCATCTTGACTTTGATTTCAGGTGTCTCATGGATGTGCATGCCTAGCCTTTGCATGAGTCCCTCTGTCATGATGCAAATTTGTGCACCCCCATCCACTAGACCTTTCCTAACCAATCTTTCTTTGATGTAATAGTCTAGCACCAGTGTAATGTCCTCATTCATTTCAGCTTGTGCAATTTTTACAACAGCCAGACCCTCTTTTACCTTTCTCCTAGTGCTAATTGCCCTTGTTAAATCCCTCCTAACTTGTGGACATAATGCAAGAAATTGAGGCCATGCGATATTAGGACCCTTACCTCTCATGTCTTCCAACAAGTTGTACGGAGCCATACCATGTGCAAGAGGGAAGTCTTGGAGGTTGATACGATGTCGAGTCCTCTTGGTTTCCTTGGTCTCCTTTGCCTTCTTTTCTCGTCCATGGTCACTTTGTGACATGACTCCTTCTTTATCCTTACCTTTTCCACAAAAACGTTTAATGCCATTGATTCCATGTCCACCTCATTGGAAATTGTCACCTCTGCCACATACACATTTGGGTCTGGAAAAGGTGGAACTCCTTTCACTCTTTGTGAAGGTGTTCTTGCTCCATTTGGCCTTTGTAGAAGCTGTGGTTATTGACTAGTTCCTTCACCTGCATTCATCACTGGACTCTCTGCAATTCCAACATTGCAGGACTCTTCTAGGTCGTGGTGGCTCTTGCTCTTCTGACTTCTTTGCTTGTCCCTTTGGACCTATAGCTTGTGCAAGGTGAATTGATAGGTTGCTTAAAGATTCATTTTACTTCTCAAATCACTTCAGAATTTACCTCAAGAATCTCTCTGGATGTTGATGCTTGCAATTTTCCCTTAGGTCTAGGACCATCTATTGGAACCTCTCCTCTTAGACACTTGAGTTTCCTATACTTGTCAACATCCCTAGTTTTAGCTGCATCAAAGGTAGCACGTGCACCTGACTCAACTGTTATCTTGAGTGTGAGAAAGAGACCGGCTATGAACCTCTCCTTCTTTAGGAACTCTGCACCATCACCAAGGTTAGCAACATTTCTCACCCATACATCCCAAAGATGTAGAAAATCTTGTTTATACATGTAGTAGTCATTTAAGTCTTTTTGTTTGTGAGAAACAATGTCTTGCCATAGCTTTTGAGTGTTTTGGGGATCAAAGAAGTATCTCTTGAAATGATTTACAACTTCTGTGTAATTACCTTTAAATTCCTCAGGCAAAGAGTCAAACCAAGTGCTACCATCTTTCTTAAGGACCACCTCAAACATTTCTACACGTTCTTGATCAGTTACTATCCTCTTGATACGGTAAGACATCTTGAAATTCGCTATAAATAATTATGCATCCTCTCCAGGCTCTCCAAGGAAAAGACGATAACTGGACATTTGGCGTTGGGCCTCCATTGAATCAATTTCAAAGTGACTCACTCTTTTTTTTTCTTAGAAAGATCTACACAATAATGTTTTCTAAATGGCAATCTGTTCTACAACAAAATAAAAATATCATCAAATGATCTATGATAATCAATAAGAGGCAGGATGACAGGGTTTGGTGATGCAATAATTTCTCCTACTCTTTGGGCACCAAACATGAATACCATACGTTATTGAAAATGCATCTTTCTACTAATTGCAACGTTTATTATAATGTGTCGAGTGAAATGAAAGGGGAAAACATCTATTCCTGGGCTATTATCCATCAATGCATGACCTAATGCTTTAAAAAAAACAAAAATATAGACGTCCAAACTAAGGTCGTACCTAATGAGAGGCAAAATAAAAGGATTTACTGAAGCGTTTATCTCGGCCTACCTAAGAGGACCTAAAATTCTACGCATTACACGTTGAAATTGCAACTTAGTACTAACAAGAATGTGTACCTTTTGCCTTGCAATGGGAATGAAAGGATCACACCAATTCTCGTGATTCATGCAAGCTACTTGATTATGCTAAAGGTTAAGCCTACATAAAACATACACAAGCCCTCCTCCGTGGGGCCACCAAAATTGAGGCGGTCCGGGATGGGCAACAAGAGAGGCAACCTCTAAACACCCCTCAAGGCTCTCATGCTGCTCAATTGGGGCTGGGACAACCACAATCACAACACAACAAACAAACCCACAACCAAACCCAAACAAGATAGGGGCACCACTTAGTTATGGTATGCAAACTAGGACGCAAGAGATATTTTTTCACAACCAAGAAGAAGCGCCACAAAACACACAGAAACAATCTCACACCAAGAGAGAGCTAGAGCAAAGGGGAGAGAGAGAGAGGAAAGGATCTTGCATAATACTTTATTTCTGACTTGCAAATGGAAATGGTTCGTTATGATGCTATTGTAGAGCTTGTACAAAGCTAACTCAATGCTTAGCGAATGCTAAACATTGTCAACACACACATACACTGTCTTAGGGTGTGGGAGAACTCTCACCACAATACCCTCTTACAGTGGACACAAAATTGGTAAAGATAAACACACTAAAAATCTTATCAAACAAGATCAAATGATAGAAACATAAAATACACAAGTCACCTTGAATTCACAAGACCGTATTGCATAAGTGGAAGGACGAAGATTTGAACGTCGATTCATGCCTTTAATACACCAAACCTCAATTTATTGATGATGGAAGAACATATACAACAGTGGTTTTGAGATTTTGAAGTCACACTCTTACACTTGTAATGTGTAGCTTGAAAGCTTCTCTCACACCAAAAGTGTAGCTTACAAAGTGATTGCTACGCCTAAGTCTCTCCTCATGCATAGAGTGTTGGGGTGTTATGTGAGATATTGGAGGCTGTTTTACAAGAAGGAGAGGGGCCTATTTATAGGTTGGAGACCCCTCATTAAGATTATTTGGAAATCGTAATTTACAAGCTCACAAATCAAGATTATGATTTTTTTTGAATATCAAAACATTGTGGGCCTTCTCTGTTTGCTTGAGTCATGGATGTGGGCTCAAAAGAGAGGATTATTGATGGTAGTGAGGCGGTCCGGGGCGGGCAACAAGAAGAGTGGCCTCTAAGAACCCTTCTAGGCTCCCATGCTGCTCAATTGGGTTGGGTTTGGAAAAAACAACAAACACACACACAAACCCACAACCTAACCCTACAAAAATTTGAGGCACCACCTAGTTTTGGATGCGAACTAGGACGCGTAAAGAGAGAGAGAGAGAGAGAGAGAGAGAGAGAGAGAGAGAGAGAGAGAGAGTGCTCGGGATGCTTTGAAATGTATCGGCAATGATCAAGCAAACACAATTTTATATGTAAGAAAGAGAGAGAAGAGGGAGGGGGTGCTTGTTGCATTAATACCTTCTTACAAATCTCTCATGATCGATCAAAGTGAAATTAGTATTTTTTCAACATAGCTTGAGTAAATTTCACCACAACACATCACAAGAAAAGCCACCCCAATCACTGTCTTAAGGACAGGGGAGTCCTCTCCACCTTGTCGCCCTCTTACAGTATGTGGGATTTACGGCTAAATTGATGACAACACCCAGACACAAGCTATCAAGAACTAAAAAAATCACCAAGACCCTTACACATCATTGTTGTCCATTACTTCACGTTGGAAGAGAGACAAAGTATCCAAGCTTAGTCCAAATCCACCCTCCTTGATTCAGCAAATGTTGGGCTTACACTAGTAGGAGAAATGATAGATTTCCCACTCTCAATTGAATGATCACTCTCTCTCTTACAATGGCATAGAGTTCCCGTGCTAATCACCCCTATTACAACACATGTACATGCATACGACAATGAGCTTGCACTCAAGATATCCTTCTAGAGAGGTTGAGTTTGGCTTCTCAAGCTATAGCATAGTGCTCTTGCTTATGGCTCTCCCATTTGTGCTAGCTACACCCTCCTTTTATAGCAATTTTGAGGGCTAGGTTTACTCCTCTAACCATGGTTGGGTTAGATTTTCAGCACTTATCTATTTTTTTTTTCTTGGAATTATCAAGAAGTTGGTGTGGATAGATGAAGAAGAGAGAGAGGAGAGAAGTGGAGGTGATAGGATTTTTCATAGTAGGTTAGTATTAGTAAATTAGTAGAGTTAGTATTTTTATTGATTTACAAATGGAATTGGATATTTACAATGGGAGTATCCATATAGGATACAAATAAGGAAGAAAAAACTCTTAATAGGTAAGAAAATATGGATTTCTTACAATGTTGATGCTCCAAGTAGTGTCTTGAGTAGGGTCAATTTTGACGCTTGTTGACGGTCCACTAGCTTTGACGGTACGCTTTTTCTCCACTCTTGACCTTCCTTGGAAGCCAAGGTAAGTGAACATGAGTAATCAATCACCATGATGTTGTCTTTCAATAGAAGAGGCTGAATTTTGTGATTTTTTGATAGATATGGGTAATATGGATGAGGAAAAATGAGACTAGGTGGTCAATTTTGGAATGGAAGTGTGTGTAGGAGACATAAGTTCACCATGGTTTCTCTTATTCTTCAAGGTTGAGAAGAAGGTGAGTAGGGTGCAGAGAGGAGTGGTGAGAGAGGTGGGGATGATGAGTAGAGAAGTGTGTGTGAAAGAGGAAAATGATAAAGTGGAAGAGGTAGTGTGGCTGCATAGCATGGGAAAACTGGGGTCCACAAATAAAATTGTAGCTCACAGCTCGTAGCTTAAAAAAATATGAAAAAATTTGAGGTGAAAGTTCAACTCAGGAGCTACAACTTTTGTTCGTATCACCTTTTCAAATTCGGGGAGCATGTGATCTTTAAAAATTCAGCAAAACCGACGGTTTTTTTCCACTACACAAAGTCGTTGTGAGGTCCTTCTTTGGATGATTCTTTTGAATACCTCCAACAGTGAGCCCCCCATAGTGCATGCATGCATGCCACATACCCTTGATTTTATTTGGTAGGTCTATAATTGAAGATATTGTTGAGATCATGATATATGTGAATAGTACAACTAAGAAAATCAAATATTGAGGGGTCTAAAAAAATATGGACATGTCAAATATGAATAATATAGGTGGAAAAAATATAAAGGGATCAAAATAAATCTCTCTCATTATAAGTCTACCATAAAAAGATGAATATTTTTTGTGGTGTGATTTATGAGAGTAATGGAGAATAGATGTAGAAAGGAAAAAATCACAATAGTGAAAAAATATACACATAAATAGAACTAGTTTTTTTTTATTTTTGTTGGGATGGATTTACACCAAAAATAAGAGAAGCTTGCATGAAATTATTTTTATATGGAATAAAGATTATGCAAAATGGTCAGAAAAAATATGGCAATGGTGAGTTAATGTACATAGCATAAATAACACACCATTGGTAGAAATATTTAAATAAATACCAAAATAATTATGAAAAATCCTTTTATTTAGGCCTTATATACAATGATATATTTACACACAAATGGGCCATAATATATTTTATTTTTTTGATTTTATTTATTTGTTTGGCTCAACTAGCCCAGTGACTAGCTAGCTGAGGGTTTTTAAGAAAATATGGGAAAAGTCCTCTAACTCACACACACCTATATACAGTGAAATGGTAGGGATAACCAAAATGTTTGAGTGATTTGATAGGGTGAGCTAGCTTACTATGGCAATTATGAAAAGCGAAAAATTGGCTATCATTAATCCTCCCCTAGGATGATGGTATATTCATGTACCATCATAGAGCATCTTTTCCAAAGCGAGCGCTTCAGAGTCCTTGACGAGATCTTCATTGTTTGGCCCCTCAGAATTTTGGTTTGAGTTACACTCATGCTGCTCGGAACAATACCTACATGAGATAGCTTCCTTTTGACAGATCTTTGGTAGATCCTTTGGTAGAAGGCGACTCAAATAAGACTTCAAGCGATACGCGCTTACCTTCCTAGAGTGCTCTTTCCCATTCAAGTCCATAAGTTGATAGTAACTTGAATTGAAAGCCTTCTTGACTATGTATGGCCTCTTCCATCTAGTTTCAAACTTGGCATCAAAACAATTATCGAGTCGATTGTCATACCTTAGCACAAGATCTCCTTCATTGATGCCTTTGTCCTTTGATTTCTTGTCAAGCTTCTCCTTCGCCTGCATAGCTTTCCTCTTGTAGCACTCGTATGCTGCTTCTCTTTTCCACTCAAGCTCAGCTAAGGTAAGAAGTCAATCCATCCATGCTTCTTGATCATCTTGTGCTGCTTTGCCATGAAGTCGCATTGTTGGAATGTTGAGCTCAATTGGTTGTAAAGCCTCTTGACCATAGACCTGACCATAGACCAAGTGAAATGGTGTAAACTCCGTGGCTTCCCTATATGTGGTTTGATACGCTCACAAGGCACCATCCAAGAAGTCATCCCACAACTTTGTCTTGTTTCTCACCATCTTTCTAATGATGCCTGCAATGACACCATTAGCTTTTTCTACCAAACCATTTGATTGGGGATAGTAGGGTGTACTATGACGATGTAGAATGTGAAGTTCTTCACAGACTTCTATGAGCAAGCCCTTTCTAAACCCTGGACAATTATCGGAAGCAATCTCCAAAGGTGTGCCAAATCTACAACAAATGTGAGTGTAGACAAATTTGCTCACTGTCCTCTCATTTACCTTTGCCACACTTTGTGCTTCCACCCACCTAGTTATATAATCTACAGCCACTAGAATGTAGAGTTTACCATTTTTTGTTCTAGGGAGAGGACCCATAGCATCAATGCCCCACTTTTCAAAGGGTCCATTTGCAAGCAGGATTTGCCTTGGACCATAAACCAATCTTCTATTCCCATTTACTTGACAATTGTGACAACTTTTACACCAAGTTGGACATCCACATGCAAACTTGGCCAAACATACCCCACAAGCAAAATCTTCTTCACAGTTAACTCTTGGGCAAAATGACCACCACATGCCTCTTCATGCAAACCTTTTAGAATGGCTTGAATCTCCTTGATAGTTGGTACTCTTCTGCACACTTGATCCTTCCCTCTTTGGTAGAGGGATCCTTCTAGGAAGAGATACGCGCTTGCCTTTTTCATGAGTCTCCTCTTTTGAGCCTTCGTGAAGTCTTGTGGAAACTCACCCTCCAAAATGTAGCTAATAATGGGAGTCAATGACTCCAATACTTGGTATCTCGGTTGCTTGATAGTTGTTGCCACCATGATGACCTGCACTTCTCTCTCAACACATGTAACTGCTTGTTGTGCAAGTAAATCGGCATCTTCATTTTGTTTCCTAGGAATATGATATAGTTGCACTTCTTCAAACTGATTAAACATCCTACGAATGGCATGAACTTTTGTCCTTAATCTTTCATTCTTGCATGCCCAAATGCCTAAAATTTGCTTCACAATGAGAAGTGCATCCCCTTTTACCATGAGACGTTGTATACCTTGGCCAATGCATATCTTTAAACCATGAAGTAGTGTTTCGTATTCTACATCATTGTTGCTAGTTGAACCTGGTAGATTGACCTTCTCTTTCATGACCACCTTTCCACTTGGGTTGAGCAATACTAGCCCTCCCCCTGCTTTTCCTGTGACTCGTCGAAAAGCTCCATCAAAGAACAAGGTAAAAGCATTAGGAATACTTTTAGGTGGTGGAAATGGTAGGGTCTTTACTTCAGGCACCTTAATCTCCTTCTCATGTACCCTATAAGTAAGGATCCCTGCCAATTGTGCACGCACACTATCTTCTACCTTGAAAGAGTATTGGAACTCTTGCAATTCCATAATCCACTTTGAGATCCTAGTGCTAGTATTCATTTGAGATGACACCCAAGGAGACAAATTTTTTGCAGTGAGAATTACAAAAGGTTTTGGTAGAAAATAGGATCTAAACTTTCTCACCGCAAACATGAGGGAAAGAATCATGAGTTCTGCCTCGGTGTAGCCTCTCTCCAAAGCATTCATGACCCTACTAGCAAACACTACAAGAGGTTGTGTGCTCTTGTGACGCTGTTAGCGACGAAAATACACTGGGTTTTTATAACCCCCGGCGTCGCTACGAGAGCGTCGCTATAAGCATCGCTATATGCATCTCTAAAAGCGTCGCTATATAGAGACGCCCATAGCGATGCTTATAGCGACGTTTACACTACAGACTATAGCGACGCTCATAGCGACGCTACAGAGCCATAAATAGCGACGGTTATAGCGACGCCCGAGAGAATTTTTTTTTGGTGGCAGGGCATTGAGTGCCCTGCCACCCATCAACCATATTGTACTTGATTCACTTTTTAAAAAAAGTGCAAGGGTAGATAATAGACCCAAAATAGTCACCCACAAGACGCATTGTTTGCAAAATTGACAATTGTACACATCATAGGCAAAATGAATTGATTGTCAAATGTAATAATGACAACTGTACAACATCATAGGCATAAAGAATTGATTGGCAAAAGGAATTGCGGTGACAAATGTAATAATATACATGGTTCAAAAAGACGTATAAAATCCGTCTCATGATACATAAGCTATGAGAAACCCTAAACTAATGCTATCTAGCTACGACTAAACTGACGTCGTCTAGTCAGACGTCTCATCGCGTCCAAGCGACGTATCTGTCGAATTCTGCAAAAAAAGACAATAAGACAGTTTTCAGTAAGTATAAACATATAACGACATTTATAAAACAATACATGAAATAAAAAAGAGTAAACCCTAATACTAACCATGCCATCGCGAGAACTGAGAATGTCCATCAGGGCATTTAAGCCCTTCCTGCCTGCGTACTCGCGCTCGTACGGTGTGGGATCACGTCCTGTCATCGACCACTGTCAAAACATACAAAGATTTCATTATGTTAGAATTAAAAAACTCATAAACCCTAAACTATCGAACATAAAGAGCAATGTGAAAACACTTACAAAATCGGCCTCAAATGATACCCATCCACCGCTCCCCAAGTGGTGCGAGCTCCCTGCCTCTCCTCACGCTCTGGCAGCATCCTTTTGTTGCTTCCACTTGTCGGGATTCTCGCGCGCTGCTTTCTTCGCATTCTTCCAATCTTCTTTGGCCAACCAATCTGGCCCGTTCCACCCATTCTTGATTGCTTTTTGCACTTCAAAACGCTTGTGTTTGCAGTATTCGCGCATTCGAATCTTCATCAGGTCTTCATTGAAGCGCTGATCCCGTGTTGGAACGGGAAACTCATCATGAAGTATGCTGATGACTCTGTTTTTTAAATCACTTGGTACTTCACTCCATTTGTTTAGTATGTAGTGTCTAAACAGCTGAGAGCAAAGACCACGCATGCGCGAGATCACCTTCTTGCCGTCATCATCCATGATGATGCCGCCGCTGAAGTCGATGGAGTAAGACAAGCCCTCTGGCCGGTGACGCGTGAACCTGGGTGTCTCGGCAGGGGTCTCTAGCGGCGTGTCGATGGGGGTACGGACGTCAGGTGTCTCCACCGGCGTCTGGGCCCCGAAGCGAGGAGTGTCGAGTGGGGTGGCTCCTGACGGAGTAGGTAGAGGTGTGTAGCTTCTAGGAACAGTCAGCCGTGCAAAACCTGGCGTAGATGGCGATGCTGTGGCTGGTGTGGGGGCGGGCAAAGAAGGGGAGGGTAAAGAGCCTCGTCGAACACGAGGCGGTGTGGAGGCATCGGTGGCGGAATCCCCACAACAACCGCCACCGCCACCACTAGAGCGCCGGTGTCTAGACGAGTGTGAAGCTCGTCTCGTCGATGCCGAAGCTTCGGAGCGCGCCGAATGCTCCGAAAGAGAGGGAGATGCGGATGGAGTAGGAACGCGCGATGATGCGCCAGAGCGATGACGCTCCACGTACCACTGTCTCTGCTGCGGTGACAAAGAAGAAAGAAACTCCTCATCATCCATACCTGCATTAAACACACGAATATTTAAACTTAATATTGAATGAATAGAGTAGACAATGACGCAAAGACCATTAAATACAATGATGTAATGACGCAATGAATTGAGTGATAGAAGAGGCAAGTCGAAAACTCAGAATTTTCAATCAAAAGATGTGAGCGCGAGTAGAAAAGAGCGTTATACACCATGGAAGGTACTTAGAGAGCCAGAGCTTTTACAACACAGAGTAAAATTGTTCAAATACAATATTTGTGGCTTTAAGAGATCTCTCTCTCATCCTCGCATAACTCAGCATAACTTCCTATATTTATATACAGCTCTCTGTTTAAACACATATCCTCTGTTTCATTTTGTAGCTCCTCTGCATGCACCCCATATAGAGTAGTAGCATCTTGATGCTCGTCTGGCACCACCGCAGCGGCTTCTGATTGAGCATCTTCTCTGATCTCCTCCATTGATGCCGTTGTGATTGGCACATGGTAGCCTTCATACGTCCTTGCACTACGAGGGGCTACCTCTATGACGTACCACCAGTTTGATGTAGACTTTGTAGGATGAAATATTACCTGCCAGAGACACATAACTTACATGAGAGCTTTCAAGCACATAACTTGTAAAAGGGGGATGTTAACTATTTACATACTTACTTGTTCACAATGCTCGGGTAGTACGAAAGTGTCTCTTAGGTCAGTCCATTTCTTAGTAGAATCCACCTCAAGAAAACCAGACTCTCCTCTACGCACAGTAGCGTTGCGACCCTCCATGATTATCTTGAACCATTGCACGTCGAACAAGTCGACAAAAAATCCTCTGTAATCGATCCTCAAAATCTCTTGCAGCGTGCCGAAGTAAGTGAGTTCCGCCACCACAGGATCTGCATCAGAGGAACGTCGTCGACTAGACTGTTCAAATTTTGCCATGATTCCACAATCTTGAGTAAAACGCTTTTTGTCAATTCGTTCCACCCTAAAATGTCGACCTTTACACCATGCTGCTGTGTATGACTTATACTACAACAAACAAAGATTATGAGTGGCCGTTCAAACGTTTATAAATAAAGTCACTTGCTAGTCGTACATTGCAAACTTACCTTGGTCGCGCAACCCCGAGAGTACTCCCACTCTTCCTCAGTCACTTTGTCACCGCATTGTTGTGAGCTTTTCAATTGGTTGTGCAACCATCTTAAGCTCATGAAGGTTGGTAGGCTCTCCAGAACCGCTGGATAGTGCATCGGTGGTCGTCTTTCCCGTCTCCACTCGATTCGTGCCCTTTGTCGCTCTTGCTTTGCATCCTCATATTGTGAAATCCACTTTTGCATCACTGGATTGTGAAGCATGCAAAATCGGTTGATTTTAGCCTCTAGATCTTCCGTCATCTTCTTCTCAACACCGAGATTGCACATGACAATCCCAGATATGCGCTCATCATCTATGGTTCGACATAGCGTGTCCCGGGCTTTATCAAATCCGTCTAGTCACTCTCCAATGTACACTAGGAACTCTGATACCAACCAACCTTCTGCCATGCTACCCTCAAGACGTGCCTTTTGACGCACATATCCCTTAAGCGTTTTCATGAAACGTTCTAAGAAGAACATCCATCTGGAATAAACTGTGCCAGCTATTTCCACCTCATCAACTATGTGAACAAGAAGATGCACCTGAATGGTTAGCATTGTAGTAGGAAAATGTTTCTCAAACATGCACACAAGCTCCGCAGCATTTAGTTTGGCGAATGGTATGGAGTCTACACAAGATTGCTGCTTGTTGGCCAACGTCAGAGTCCGACGAGTTATAATTGGCAACAACTCGATCTATAATAGACGGATCGAACTCGCCAAAGTCGCGAACGTGCTGCAAAGAAACACGTCTTGTCCATCGCACAGCATGCTTCCATTGATTACAAGGACATAAGACCCTCGTTGAGAGATAGGTGTTTCAGTTGGACGGTCCCACATCCTCGTCACTACTCATAATGAGGATAAAAAACTTATAACCTGGACAACAAATTTAATATTCTATTGGCATTCTTCGTCTTATCTCTCTCTCTCTCTCTCTCTCTCTCTCTCTCTCTCTCTCTCTCTCTCTCTCTCTCTCTCTCTCTCTCTCTCTCTCTCTCTCTCTCTTTACCTCACATTCTCTAGTCATGTCCAATCCCCGCACACCTCGGTCTAGAGGTGCACGGAGATCAGAACCACTGGGTTATAATCTCATCTTTATTGGTCAATACCTATATTTGTGGGTACAAGAAATCTACACACCCACATCTACATGATACTGCATATAGTGGACAAAACCCCTTTGCCTCTTCTCTAGCTGTAGCACTTCACAGCATCTTAACATCTTTTCACAGAAGATCTTTTCACTGTTCGTCTAACTCTAAACCCTAAACCGTAAGTAATTCTTGCGTGGACTCGATCTAACGTAAATAAGCGTAAATCTAAATAAACGTAAATCTAACTAAAAATAAACCTAAATCTAATTTAACGTAAGTCTACATCTAACCTAATCTTTAACGTCTTTTGGGATTGTTTCCTACGACGTTAAAACTCTCTTCTTCTTGTGTGTGTGTGTGTGTGTGTGTGGGTAAACCTAAATAAACCTAAGTCTAATCTAATATAACATAAATCTAAATCTAACGTAAATTATGTTATATTAAAAACAAAGAACTAAACTAACAGGGATTATAAGAACCTTAAAACTGATTTAACACATAATTTTTCCCTAAACTCGGCAAGAGTTGGCATTCTCATCACTAAAGATGTGAGAGTTAACTTCCCGCGGTGACGCTGCCTCATCTCCATCCACACTCTTGTTACTAACTTTGAAGTTGCTGTTGAATGACTAGAGGTTGTCTAGATGGTCATTGTGTCGGGGATGTAGTGACTCTTGCCGCCCTGAAGATCCACCTTCTTCCCTATCTTCTGAAGACATTTCACCAGTACTTTTGGATCGACGGAGCCCACCATGAGTGAAGGCAGCAATACCCTATATTCCATTGAGGGCTTTTTTCACCCGCTTCATGCAGGCATCGCAGTCTATGGAGACCTAAATCTAATCTAATATAACGTAAATCTAAATCTAGCGTAAATAAACGTAAATCTAGTTAAAAATAAACCTAAATCTAATTTAATGTAAGTCTACATATAACCTAATCTTTAACGTCTTTTAAGATAGTTTCCTACGACGTTATAACTCTCTTCTTCTTGTTTGTGTGCGCGTGTGTGGATGTGTGTGCCAATAAAAAGAGATAAATGGTATAACCTTTCTATCACCCATGCCAAGTATGATAGATTGATTATGCCATTTCCCTCTTGAATAATAGGTCTTGAGTTCAACTCCTCGTCGACTAGATCTTTAGGTCTTTTAATTTTAATTAGTTTCCTACGACGTTAAATTAGTTTCTCTCTCTTTCTCTCTCAATGTGTGTGCGTTTTTTTTGGATCGTATGCATGTTTTCTCTCTCTTTTCCTCTCTCAATGTGTGCGTTTTTTGTTTATGCATGTTCTCTCTCTCTTTTCCTCTCTCAATGTGTGCATTTTTTGTTCATGCATGCTCTCTCTCTCTTTTCCTCTCTCAATGTGTGTGTGCATTCTTTGTTTATGTATGTGTGTGTGCGTTTTTGTTTTTGTTTGTACTCTCTCTCTCTCTCTCTCTCTCTCTCTCTCTCTCTCAAAAACACTATGTGTGTGTGTATGTGTGTGTGTGAGAGAGAGAGAGAGGGAGAGAGAAAGAGGGGAAGGGAACATGAGAATGAGGAGAGGGAAGGAGCATACCTGGCTCTCCTTCCTCTCCTCGTGTGTGTGTGTGTGTGTGTGTGTGTGTGTGTGGAGAAGAAAAAGAGAGAGAGAGAGAGAGAGAGGGAGGGAGAGCGTTACCTGCTCCTTGCTTGAGGGCGCCGAAAAACTCAAATCTGAGATCTGAGTTTTTGGGCGCGCTCGGTTATTTTTTAGCCCAGCCGGCATCGCTATGAGCGTCGCAAATTTACAAAGAAAGTTGCGACGCTCATAGCGACGCCGGGAATTTTTTTTTTGAGTGTCGCTGTGTGAGCGTCGCTAATATGAATAGCCTCTTGTAGTGAAAGTAGATGGGTCGTATCTGGTTACTATGGGGATCTTGTTGTAGCACAACCGCTCCAATTGTTTCTTTACCAACACTAGAGCTAACAAAGAATGTGTACTCCCAACAAGGAGGCATGAGTGCTGGTAGCTCTGACAGGATGACTTTAATGTTACAAAAGTACTCTTCAAGCTCATAAGACCATGCAAATTCTACTTGTTGTGTCAACTTTTGCAAAGGATGAAGCAACTCCGAAGCTAAGTGAATAAAGTGTGACCTATACTTCACCTTTTGAATGAATGAGACGACCTCTTTGAGATTCTTGGGTGATGGGAGTTCAATAAGATCCTTTGCCTTTGAAGGATCCACCTCAATGCCTTTATAGGAAACCTTGTGACCAAGCAAGATCACTTCATCCTCACCTATGTGACACTTATCGGGGTTGAGTTGACCTCCCATGTCATAGAGCTTCTTTAAACCTTCTTCTACCCTTTGTAGATGCAATGATTTTGAGCTATAAATGCAAAAATCATCAATAAAAACCCTAATGGACTTTCCAAAGAATGCTTGAAACACCATGTTCATGAAGTGTTGGAAAGTTGCAGGACCATTTGTCAGTCCAAATGGCATGACTCTAAAAGCATAACAACCCCAAGGAGTGATAAAGGTTGTTTTCAACTAATCTTCCAATGCAATAACTATTTGAAAGTAACCCGAGTAGCCATCACACACAGTGTTCTTCTTAGGACCAGCTACCTCATTTAGTATCTCATCCTGAAATGGGGGGGGAAAGTGATCTCTTTTTGTTGCCTCATTGAGTGGACGGTAATCCACACACACCCTCCACTTTCCATTTTTCTTAGGAGTGACAACAACAGGAGAGACCCACTCTGAATTCTCCACTGGATAAATGAAACCTGCTGCTAGAAGCTTTCTTACCTCCTTGAGTAAAGCCTGCTCCTTGATGACTCCTAGCCTTCGTAGCTTATGAGCCTTAGGTGTGGCCTCTGGCTTCAACTCAATTTTGTGTTGAACAGCATCTACTCCACGCACATCGGTGTAGTCTTTAGCAAAAAGCCTAGGAAATTTCCTTAGCACACATTTGAACTCCTCTCTTTCGTCCTTTGTAAGTGTTGTAGATAACATACCTTCTAACATTCCTTCATCTTGCACATTTTGGTTCTCTTGGGAACCTACCTCTCCCAAACCTGGGCAAGAGGTCTCTTGGTTGTTTGGCTTAAACCTTACCCCCATGACTTCGATGGAAGACTCCTCTTCAGTAATGTTGCCGCTACTTTCTACTTCTGAAGTGCTATCGGTCCAGCTTTCCTCCGTCTCACTTTGAGATGATTCTTCATGGAGCTCCTCTTGGCGTTGCTCCTTCATGTCAAAGACAACCTTCTTATGATTTTTATTCCTGCAAATCAGCTTTTCACTCTCCCAATCCTGCAAAGCTCGCATTTTCATTAGCCATGGTCTCCCTAGGATAAATGGATAACCATTTCCTTTCATAGACATAACATAAAAATCCATTGCCTTCTTAATGCCAAAGGCCTCTACAAAAACATTTTTACAAATGACTACGCACCTAGCTTTGCTATTGTTTGCCATCTTGACTTTAATTTCAGGTGTCTCATGGATGTGCATGCCTAGTTTTTGCACGAGTCCCTCTGTCATGATGCAAATTTGTGCACCCCCATCCACTAGACCTTTCCTAACCAATCTTCCTTTGATGTAACAATTTAGCACATGTGTAATATCCTCATTCATTTTAGCATGTGCAATTTTTACAACATGCACACTCTCTTTTACCTTCTTCTACCCTTTGTAGATGCAATGATTTTGAGCTATAAATGCAGAAATCATCAATGAGCACCCTAATTGACTTTCCAAAGAATGCTTGAAACACCATGTTCATAAAACGTTGGAAAGCTACAGGAGCATTTGTTACGCCAAATGGCATGACTCTAAAAGCATAACAACCCCAAGGAGTGATGAAGGTTGTTTTCAACTGATCTTCCAATGTGATACCTATTTGAAAGTAACTTGAGTAGCCATCACACACAGTGTACTTCTCATGACCAGCTACCTCATTTAGTATCTCATTCTGAAATGGGAGGGGAAAGTGATCTCTTTTTGTTGCCTCATTTAGTGGACAGTAATCCACATACACCCTTTACTTGCCGTTTTTCTTGGGAGTGACAACAACAGGAGAGACCCACTATGAATTCTCCACTGGATAAATGAAACCTGCTGCTAGAATCTTTCTTACCTCCTTGAGTAAAGACCGCTCCTTGATGACTCCTAGCCTTCCTAGCTTCTGAGCCTTAGGTGTGGCCTCTGGCTTCAACTCAATTTTGTGTTGAACAGCATCTACTCCACGCACATCGGTGTAGTCTTTAGCAAAAAGCCTAGGAAATTTCCTTAGCACACATTTGAACTCCTCTCTTTCATCCTTTGTAAGTGTTGTAGATAGCATACCTTCTAGCATTCTTTCATCTTCCACTTTTTGGTTCTCTTAGGAACCTACCTCCTCCAAACCTTGACAAGAGGTCTCTTGGTTGGTTGGCTTAAACCTTACCCCCATGACTTCGATGGAAGACTCCTCTTCAGTAATGTTGCCGCTACTTTCTACTTCTGAAGTGCTATCGGTCCAGCTTTCCTCCGTCTCACTTTGAGATGATTCTTCATGGAGCTCCTCTTGGCGTTGCTCCTTCATGTCAAAGACAACCTTCTTATGATTTTTATTCCTGCAAATCAGCTTTTCACTCTCCCAATCCTGCAAAGCTCGCATTTTCATTAGCCATGGTCTCCCTAGGATAAATGGATAACCATTTCCTTTCATAGACATAACATAAAAATCCATTGCCTTCTTAATGCCAAAGGCCTCTACAAAAACATTTTTACAAATGCCTACGCACCTAGCTTTGCTATTGTTTGCCATCTTGACTTTAATTTCAGGTGTCTCATGGATGTGCATGCCTAGTTTTTGCACGAGTCCCTCTGTCATGATGCAAATTTGTGCACCCCCATCCACTAGACCTTTCCTAACCAATCTTCCTTTGATGTAACAATTTAGCACATGTGTAATATCCTCATTCATTTTAGCATGTGCAATTTTTACAACATGCACACTCTCTTTTACCTTTCTCCTAGTGCTAACTCCCTTTGTTAAATCCCTCCTAACTTGTGGGCGTAATGCAAGAAACTGAGGCCATGAGATATCAGGACCCTTTCCTCTCATGTCTTCCAATAGGTTGTATGGAGCCATACCATGTCCAAGAGGGAAGTCTTGGAGATTGATACTACATCGAGTCCTCTTAGTTTCCTTGGTCTCATTTTCCTTCTTTTCTCGTCCATGATCACTTTGTGACGTGACTCCTTCTTTCTCCTTCCCTTTTCCACGGCCACGCTTAATGCCATTTGCTTCCATGTCAACCTCTTTTGAGTTTGTCACCTCTACCACATGCACATTTGGGTCTCGTAAAGGTGGAACTCCTTCCACTCCTTGTGGAGGTGGTCTTGCTCCATTTGACCTTTGTAGAAGCCATGGTTGCTGACTAGTTCCTTCACCTGCATTCATCACTGGGTAATTCAAGTTAGGTCTCCTTGGCTCCCCACAGGGCCAAGGACAATTATACATCCCATGTCCAGACTCACCGCAATTCCAACATTGCAAGACTCTCCTAGGTCGTGAATCTCGCTCTTCAAACTTCTTTGCTTGTCCCTTTGGACCTACAGCTTGTGCAAGGTGAATTGACAAGCTACTTAAAGATTCATTCAACTTCTCGATTACTTCAGCTGTTACCTCAGGAAGCTCCCTAGATATTGATGCTTGTGACTTACCTTTGGGTCTAAGACCTTCTATTGGAACCTCTCCCCTTAGGCACTTGAGTTTCCTATACTTTTTGGAAGCTCTAATTTCAGCTGCATCATAGGTGGCAGGTGCATCCGCCTCCACCTTTACCTTAAGATCAGGAAAGAGTCCAGCTATGAATCTCTCCTTCTTTAGAAATTCTGCACCATCACCAGGGTTAGCAACATTTGGTATCCATAGAGCCCAAAGACGTAGAAACTCTTGCTTGTATCAGTAGTAGTCATCTAAATCTTTTTGCTTATGAGAAACAATGTCTTGCCATAGTTTTTGAGTGTTTTGGGGATCAAAGAAGTATCTCTTGAAATGATTCAAAACTTCTGTGTAATTCCCCTTAACTTCCTCAGGAAAAGAGTCAAACCAAGTGCTAGCATCTTTCCTAAGGACCACCTCAAACATTTCTACGCACTCTTGATCGGTTACTATCCTCTTGATACTGCAAGACATCTTGAAATTTGCTAAAAATAATTTTGCATCCTCTCCAGGCTCTCCAAATAAAAGAGGGTATCCAGACATTTGGCGTTGGCTTTCCATTATTATGAAAGATTACAACAGGAGTTGCAACAAGGGATACAATAGAAATTTAGAACCACTCGCCTGCAAATGAAGAAGTAAGAAAGTACCACTCTAGGTTTTCTTCTTCAGCTATCCAAGCTTCAATGAGGTCTCGATTTGTTTGATCAAAACAAAAGGGTAGACTATTTATGAGCTCTAAGAAGGGTTGAAATTCTTCAAAGCTAAGACGATATACACAAATATCTAAAACTTCATTTTCTGGATCTAGAAGAGCAACCACGTCTCAAGTAATGAATTGCACTTGCTCTACAATTCCCAATGCACAAGCGGTTTGTATATCTTCATTCTCGTCGAAGGCTGTGAGAAAGTAGCAATTGACTAGGAGCTCCTTTCCTTCGAGTTCCACATAGTCGGAATGAGGCAACCTTCTCACAATTTCATAAAAGAACATCCTCCTCAAGTCCAATCAAGCTTGCAAGATTTAAAGACTCCACTTGTGCTACAAAACTCCTGAACAAAAACTCCTTAGCATTATGGTTAAATCATTCATAAGCATCAAGAGATTTACAATGTCTCTATGAACAAAGTGTCATAGAAAGTAGAGAAGGATGAGAATTTATACAAATTTGCAATCTTCTCTATGCTCTCTTTATTAAGACAAGCCCTAAATAGCTCCCTATCTCCTTTGTTGAGTGTGAAAGGAAGACTATTAATAAGACAAAAATGAGGGAAAAATTCACCAAATGTGAGTCTATGAAGCATGAACTCTGGCCGCAAGTTTCCTGAAGAGTCTTCCTCAATGGTGAAATGCACTCGCCAAACACCAAATTTCACTCTATTTACCAATCTTAGGGCACACACTATTTGGATGAATGTATGGTCTTCCTTAGTGCCCAACAGCAAAAGGAAAATGGAATCCACACGCAGGACCTTTCGTCTTAGCTTCACCACCCTCTTGTTATGAGGGAGATGCTTTACTACCTGCTCCTGCAACTCAATCGATAATAGAGCTAGATCTCTAAGGATTGAATTTTCACTGCACACACACTCCTGGTTAGAACAAATGATCGTTTTTTTTGTTTTTGTAACAAATGTGGACAAACAAAAAGCCAACATACACACTATTTTGTTTGGATGCACTTCATTTTTAAATAAAATGAACACATGTACATCAAAAGAAGTGTGGTAGTTGATGAGAGGTAGAATGACAGGTTGTGGAGATGCAAGATTTTCCCTTGTTCTTTCAGCACCAAACATAAACACCATACACTGTCGAAAATGTATCTTTCTACTAAGTGCAATATTTATCCTAATATGTGGTGTGAAGTAAAAAGGAAAAATTTTTGGGCCATTATCCATGCTCTATACATAACCTAATGCCTAAAATAGAACAAAGATATATACATCAAAACTAAGATCGTACCTAATGAGAGCCAAAATAAAAAGATTTACCGAAGAGTTTATTTCGGCTAACCTAAGAGAACCTAAAATTCTACGAATTACGCGTTGAAATTGCAACTTAGTACTAACAATTATGTGTACCTTTTTCCTTGCAATCGAAATGAAAGGATCATACAAATTCTCGTGATTCATGCAAACTACTTGACTATTCTAAAGATTGATCCTACACAAAACATACACAAGTTGGCTCCTCCATGGGGGCACCAAATTGAGGCGGTCCAGGACGGGCAACAAGAAGAGTGGCCTCTAAGCACCCTTCTAGGCTCCCATGCTGATCAATTGGGTTGGGGTTGGAAAAAACAACAAACACACACAAACCCGCAACCTAACCCTACACAAATTTGGGGCACCACCTAGTTTTGCATGCGAACTAGGACGCGTAGAGAGAGAGAGAGAGAGAGATATATATAGTGCTCGGGCTGCTTTGAAATGTATCAGCAATGATCAAGCAAACACAATTTTATATATAAGAAAGAGAGAGAAGAGGGAGGGGGTGCTTGTTGCATTAATACATTCTTACAAATCTGTCATGACCGATCAAAGTGAGATTAGTATTTGTTCAACATAGCTTAAGTAAATTTCACCACAACACATCACAAAAAAAACCACCCCAATCACTGTCTTAAGGCCAGGGGAGTCCTCTCCACCCTGTCTCCCTCTTACAATATGTGGGATTTACGGCTAAATTGATGACAACACCCAGACACAAGCTATCAAGAACTAAAAAAATCGCCAAGACACTTACACATCAATATTGTTGTCCATTACTTCACGTTGGAAGAGAGACAAAGTATCCAAGCTTAGTCCAAATCCACCCTCCTTGATTCAGCAAATGTTGGGCTTACACTAGTAGGAGAAATGATAGATTTCCCACTCTCAATTGAATGATCGCTCTCTCTCTTACAATGGCATAGAGTTCCTGTGCTAATCACCCCTATTACAACACATGCACATGCATACGACAATGAGCTTTCACTCAAGAGATCCTTCTAGAGAGGTTGAGCTTGGCTTCTCAAACTATAGCTTAGTGCTCTTGCTTATGGCTCTCCCATTTGTGCTAGCTACACGCTCCTTTTATAGCAATTTTGAGGGCTAGGTTTACTCCTCTAACCATGGTTGGGTTAGATTTTCAGTACTTATCTATTTTTTTTTTCTTGGAATTATCAAGAAGTTGGTGTGGATAGATGAAGAAGAGAGAGAGGAGAGCAGTAGAGGTGATAGGACTTTTCATAGTAGGTTAGTGTTAGTAAATAAGTAGAGTCAGTATTTTTATTGATTTACAAATGGAATTGGATATTTACAATGGGAGTATCCATATAGGATACAAATAAGGAAGAAAAAACTCTTAATAGGTAAGAAAATATGGATTTCTTACAATGTTGATGCTCCAAGTAGTGTCTTGAGTAGGGTCAATTTTGACGCTTGTTGACGGTCCACTAGCTTTGACGGTACGCTTTTTCTCCACTCTTGACCTTCCTTGGAAGCCAAGGTAAGTGAACATGAGTAATCAATCACCATGATGTTGTCTTTCAACAGAAGAGGCTGAATTTTGTGATTTTTTGATAGATATGGGTAATATGGATGAGGAAAAATGAGACTAGGTGGTCAATTTTGGAATGGAAGTGTGTGTAGGAGACATGAGTTCACCATGGTTTCTCTTATTCTTCAAGGTTGAGAAGAAGGTGAGTAGGGTGCAGAGAGGAGTGGTGAGAGAGGTGGGGATGATGAGTGGAGAAGTGTGTGTGAAAGAGGAAAATGATAAAGTGGAAGAGGTAGTGTGGCTGCATAGCACGGGAAAATTGGGGTCCACAAATAAAATCGTAGCTCACAGCTCGTAGCTTAAGAAAATATGAAAAAATTTGAGGTGAAAGTTTAACCCAGGAGCTACATCTTTTGTTTGTATCACCTTTTCAAATTCGGGGAGCATGTGATCTTTAAAAATTCAGCAAAACCGACTGTTTTTTTTCACTACACAAAGTCGTTGTGAGGTCCTTCTTTGGATGATTCTTTTGAATACCTTCAAGAGTGAGCCCCCCATAGTGCATGCATGCATGCCACATACCCTTGACCCTATTTGGTAGGTCTATAATTGAAGATATTGTTGAGATCATGATATAAGTGAATAGTACAACTAAGAAAATCAAATATTGAGGGGTCTAAAAAAATATGTACATGTCAAATATAAATAATATAGGTGGAAAAAATATAAAGGGTTCAAAATAAATCTCTCTCATTATAAGTCTACCATAAAAAGATGAATATTTTTGGTGGTGTAATTTATGAGAGTAATGGAGAATAGATGTAGAAAGGAAAAAATCACAATAGTGAAAAAATATACACATAAATAGAACTAGTTTTTTTGGATTTTTGTTGGGATGGATTTACACCAAAAATAAGAGAAGCTTACATGAAATTATTTTTATATGGAATAAAGATTATGCAAAATGGTAAGAAAAAATATGGTAATGGTGAGTTAATGTACATAGCATAAATAACACACCATAGGTGGAAATATTTAAATAAATACCAAAATAACTATGAAAAATCCTTTTATTTAGGCCTTATAGACAATGAAATATTTACACACAAATGGGCCATAATATATTTTATTTTTTTGATTTTATTTATTTTTTTGGCTCAACTAGCCCAGTGACTAGCTAGCTGAGGGTTTTTAAGAAAATATGGGGAAAGTCCCCTAATTCACACACACCTATATACAGTGAAATGGTAGGGATAACCAAAATGTTTGAGTGATTTGATAGGGTGAAGTAGCTTACTATGGCAATTATGGAAAGCCGAAAACCGGCTATCAGTAGATAAGGTGAAAGTAGAGTTTTAAGGAAGGAGAGAGAGAGAGAGAGAGAGAGAGAGAGAGAGAGAGAGAGAGAGAGTTACTAGGCACATGTTTGGAGGTGAGGTGTCTTTTATGGTTAGGTCAATGGCTATTTCATGTTAGTATGTTAGTGGTTAGTGTTAGTAATCACTAGAAAGTTAATGATATATGTACAATGGGTAGAATGAGGTGGATGGTTGAAGTAAGATGGTTTAATGAAGTGAGGAGATCCTTGTGATGGTGAAGCTTGAAGTAGTTTTGGACTTACTTGTGTAGGTTCTCAGAATGAGTATCAATCCTCTTCTTCGTCTTATCTTCTTTACGCCACTGCCGCCAAGGTTGATTATTGCGATGAAAATGGCAATTCGGTTGATGATATCTCTTAATTTGCAAAGGTTCATCATGGTTTACATGCTGAATTTTATGTATATAGAGAAGGGATAAGATGGAATTGTACTTTGGAAGTAATAGAGAGAGGCATAGAGATAGTGTATGTATATGGAGAGCTCATATGAGAGCTATAGGAGTAAGAGGGGAGGTTAATGGTGAAGAAGGTGAGAGAAACCATGAAAGGTGCAGGTTTTAGTGAGGGATTGAGATGAATGAGTGTGTGTGTGTGTGTGTGTGTGTGTACAGAAGTGTGGAAAGAGGTGAGAGAAGACTATGGGCTACTTGTGAGAAAAGTGGGCAGACTCGGGCCCACTCAAAAAATCCTAGCTCACCGGTGGTTGATTAAAAATCACCAAAATTTTAGAGGTGAGTATTAAGCTCTTGGTCCACATTTTCTCTTTTGACAACCACTTCAAATAAGGAGTGGAGATGGGCCCCCCTTTAGTTGAACTTGCATATGGCTCCAAAGGTGAGCCCCTCTTTGCATTAAAGCATGACCTAATTGATTCTTAGGGGTTTGAAAATATGCATGGTTGTGGATTATGCATAAATATAATAGATGGATATGCTGGGAAAAAAGAGGCTAGTATATATAAACAATTTATGGAATTCAGAATAGTGTCAGCTATATATATATATATAAAAAATGAAAAAAAGAGATATATGAAAATATAAAGAATCAAATGAGGGGACCCTCATTTTTTTTATTGAAGTATATTTATTTACAAGAGATAAGAAAAAATAACTCTAGGAAATAGGAATTTAGTGAAAGGCAATGACTGATGGTGAAAGGTATTTTGAGGTTTTACTTGGAGTGGATTCTCGCCCAAAAATAAGAGAAGGTTGCATGAAATGATTTTTTATAGAATACATAGGTAAGAAAGATTATGATAATGGTGAGTAAATGTACGTAGCATACTTAGGAAAATGACACACACTTAGGTTAAAATATTTAAATAAATACCAAAATAATTATGAAAATTCTCTATTTTTAGGCCTTACGTACAATGAAATATTTACACACAAATGAGCCATAATATATACAATTTTTGTTTTAGTCTATTTATTTTTTTGGCTTTTCATTGTACATAGGCGTGTGTGAGTTAGCGGGAAGACTTCAAAGAACTGATGACAGCCCACACTGCAGTAAAATCTTCTCTTACAGAGATGTATCTTTATAATTATCTTGTTGATATTTTGAATCCAGAAGGAAACATCACTTTGAATATGGACAATCTGAAGGCATTTATGGAGACCATGCAGAGTCATCTGCAAGACAAGATCTCTGAATACAACACAGCATTAGCAAAAATAGAGCCATCATGGATTATATTGTTGAAAAGAAAAATAATCCTGATGAGGATTGTGAGAGGAAAGAAGAGAAGGATGAGGAAGGGGAGGACAATCTGGCCAACAAACCGGATGATGATAATTACTTTCCTCCTTCCCCACCTTCCGGCTCTGGAGCTAGTGGATCATCTACTAGGGGGCAATAAACTTGACAAAGATCAGCGAGACTAGCAATGGTCTGACAATCAACAGCCAGGCGGTGGACAAAAGGACAACATAAAGATACTACAGTACACCAGTCACATCACATTGATGACAACAAAGGAAAAGCCAAAGCTATGACTGAGTCATTAACGGGTGATGAGCAACACTCATTACAACTCATCACATTGAACAAGAGATTAAGACATCAACAGGCTCCTATTACTAGAATGTATTTGGAGGAGATATTCTGATCTCGAATTTGGAACGCTTTCAAAGGTTGTATGTTGGAGCCAGAGAAATGATTCAGCACTTGAAATCAGCTGCCTTCCATGATCAAGAAGTGTTCCAATTATATATGCATCCCAGCAGAATCCATCTGCTGGAAAGAGTACCCGAGTGGAGAGTGACTTCTGATGATGATAGGATAGTCAATCCACACTAGAAGCGACAGTCCACTGCATACCGACACTCTCTAGCTCTTGAACTAAAACTACTGCTTGGAAACAGGCCTACATACAAGTGTATGAAGGAAGTTAGAAATCAACTGAAAGAAGTTTTACTTCATATGAAAATTGATAGAGGAGTTTTGAACCAGAGGGTGCAAGCTATCATTGAAGATCATTCTTCTAGCAGCAAAGGACCTCGGACTCAAATGACATTAGGAGAACATGCAACTACTCTCTAAAGACTCTTTCATCTCGTCCGGGTTACTAGGACGATGATCAAGGTTTCCCCCCTTGAACAAATAATAGAAGAAAAAATGGTTGGAAGCTCGATGGATTGAGATCATGAAGAACATCTGGAATCCACAATGGTTGCTTAAATATGTTAGGGAGAGGGTCGTTTAAGAATATAACCTTGCATTTTAGAATCTATCATGATCAAGAACTATACTCATCAAGTGGACCCTCCCCCTCTGTTGAACCGGAGGGAGAGAGAGCATGTAGACGAGAGGAGAGAGAGATGACACCAACATGTACAAGCCCCAAAGTGTGTCCAATGACTACACATGATGAGTTTATATAGAGGGGACCAGGGTGCTATATATAGAGACACTATATATAGCTCAACACCCCCACTCAAATGAAGGTCCCTAACTGTGGATGAAAAAACCCTTGGGGGCTCAAAGGAAAAACCCACAGCTCTATATACACCCACCCTTATATTAAAATATTTCAAATGTACATTTACAATGTTCAAAGGAGCTACATCACTCCTGTTTTACAATGTGCCCTTTCAAGGGTCTTCTTATAATCCAAGATATAGACGATTGAGCTACCGCAAATTCTTTGGTAGAGCAACTTCAATATCCTTGAGCCCCCGTACATATGGCTCGATGTGATTTAAATTCTGTAAACAACATCAACTCAAGAAACATATCGAAATGTGAAGGTTAGAAATAATCACATCACATTGTCCTTAGAGATGGTTCGCGACGCCGCTCTGGAGACGACATAGAAACAAACATAATGCCAATGCAATCACATTTGGAGACGACATAGAAAATAAAAATAAAAAAAACACATGTGCACTCATATATACAAAGCCGTGATGTAATGAACATGTCGAGGCTCCCAAGATCCCAGCAGCAGCTGGTAGCTATCATCATCATGGCTTTACATACCATGGCATCACAGTATTCACCATGGCATAAGAGACGCTTATAAAATCTTCGAACTAGTAATAATCATCATGGATTTACATACCATGGCATCAGGAGACGCTTTCAAAAAAAAAAAACATCGAAATAGTAATAATCATCATGGTTTTACGTACCATGGCATCATGACATTTACTATGGCATTAGAGACACTCAAAAAACTTTGAAATAGCAATCATCACGGCTTCACGTACCATGGTATCAGAAACATTTTCTTCAAATCAAATAAAAATTTGAAAATAGTAATCACCATCATGACTACATACCATGGTATTAGAGACGCTAGTTTTGTGCAAATATGCAAAACCTCAAGAGAATGACTAGTCAATAGATAATGGCTTTTTGGTAAATCTTGTCATCTGGATGAAGACGCATCATGTAACTTCATCCTGTATCATAATAATCAATACAATTACTTATGCAAAAAAAAATTGTATTTTTGAATTTGTTTTATGGTGGTTTGCAGGGGGTGACAAGCAAGCACGCCATGACTACGACATGATCATAAATATAAAGACGTGTAATAGTTGGTTGTGGTAGGCATGGATGAGTACCAACATGAAGAGACATGCTTCTGTGCTCTTAAACCTTATCATCCTCTGACGCCATGCAATAGACGTTCCCACAACATTGATACCCAAGGAAGATTCTTTGTAGAATTTACAGCTACGTAGATACAAGGCTGACCAATCTAGAATATCAAGCAACTATTTGTCCGAGTCATCACCCCAAAATATTAACTCTGTATCTGCATGTTGTTGACCCCCGATGCTTAATAAGTGCTGTTTGGTAACTAAATGAAGCCGCTATTCATGTCAAGAGCAGGATGGTCGATGTTTGGTAACTGGATAGAGTCGATATTTATGTCACGGGGAACTGCTTGGTAGCGTAGCAAAGCACTATTTGGTAGCACTGTAAAAGCAAGAGGGGAGACTTTTCACGGGGTTCATGCCCTCATCTGCTGCCATGCTCAGGGCATCATCCATCGTGATATTAAGCCCAACGACCTCAGATGCAGTCGCCTGTGTACGGATAACCGCTGCTCTCTACTACACTGTATTTTGATTCCTCAAGGCACGTGGAGGTTTTTATTTTTGCTATTATTAGAGTAATGTAATTAAAGCTATTCTTGAATACAAGGTGAGGTAATTAGAAGACGTAGTGGTAATAATAGCATAGGCTTCTAGCCGTTGTCGATGGCGCTCGTTGCTTTGTTGTCCAGCCTGCGAGCTTGCACATGAATTCTTAGGGTAAAACGCACAGGGAGAGTGCTTAAGCAGAATCCACTCTTTCAATCCATGCTTCAATTCATGGCAACCCGTGGCCTATGCGTGAGTTTGCATCTGCGGTGGCTTATGAGCGTGGATTCTGCTCAGTTTTCCTTCTAGTCCTTCTCCTGCCCAACAAGCCTTCAGAGGCGTATGCGCTCCGTCGACGGGGATTCACTTGCACAGCTCATAGCCAATCCTCTTCCCCATGCGGCAAGACATTGAGAGCCCTCGAAGACATGCTCAGACCTCCCGTCCCCCTTCATATGCCTCCATGGCCAACATGCCTCCAAGAAGTCCTAGCAAAGGGTTCTTCTATGGGATGGAGCAACAAAGGCCCTCTACAACTCTGCCAAATCTCCAAGCTCATGAAGAAAGTGGCAAATAGCAAGTTGGAGAAGAGAATGTCTGCCCAGACTATAGGGCTTTTGTGCAAAATATGGGATTGGATGTTGGGCTAAATCATCTTGACCCCACCCAACCTGGTGAAGGCAGTGGGCACTTTTCTTCTGGTGAAAAGCAGCCTGTCTCAAAAGGAGTACCTAAGCTGCATCAGGAGCATGACATTTCTGATGGGGCCAGAAGTGAGGAGATAGGGGTCACCATTCCAATCAAAGACCTGGACCAATGGCATTCTCAACTGCAAGGCCTAGTTATCATAGGGCTCATGCATGGAGCCAGGCCATCTGTCGAGGCGCTTAAAGCTTGGATGAATCACGATTGGGAGAACAAGAATATAAAGGTAAGCCATGTGCAGTACCTCCCCAGTAATTATTATTTGTTTTTCTGCGATGATGAGAATGATGCTTTTCAAATAGTCAGTCAAGGCTAGTGGATCATCAGAAACTCACCTTTGTCAGTCTTCAACTGGTACTTAGGATTCAACCCTAGGGGTCCAAAACCTTCTAAAGCCCCCATCTGGATTGACTTCCCTGATTTTCCAGTAGAATATTACCCTTGGCTCAAAAATATTGGTGCATGCATTGGAAGGGTGCTAGGACAAAGATCAATGGGTAACATCAATCCTAAGTGGGATCCACAACTGCTTAGAAGTTGACTTGAAGGCTGAATTGAAAACTTCAGTACCCATCAAGGATTCAGAAGGGAAATTACTGCACTTGCAAGGAGTGGCATACAAAAACCTGCCTAATTCTTGCTTCCAGTGTTTAAAGCAAGGGCATTTTATTAAAGACTGCCCAGAGCTCATCCCCCAGCCAGCTCAAGCCTCTCAACCCCCTTAGGAGAAAAATGATTTTCAGCCAGTCCCTAAGAGAAATAACATGAGGAATCACAAGCCCAGTAAACCTATCTCTTCCAGGAACAAAAACAGTTTCAGTCTACTTTTGGAGGACGTATTTGACCCTTTCAGCTATGAATTGAATGCAGAGGTTCTTGAAAACCTGAAGACAACAGAAAATAAAGGCAAGGAACCCTCTCAGCAGAAATAGGGAGTCAATCCGGACTCTACTGCCTATCCATTGCATAAGGTATTATCTCCTCGAGATAGTCCTATGAAAGAGGACAGAGATCTCCATTCCACTACTTCTTCAGATTCAGATGACATGGCCATTCCTAACACTCAGAACAGGGAGAATCAAGAGGATGATGACACTCTCTTTGAAGAGGAGGATGACACTCTCTTTGAAGCTCAGCTTTTAGAACATGATCTGAGATTAAAAGGACAATTGGAGGTGACATATGTCAATGCAGTAGACCCTCATTTGTCACTCATGGAAGTGGAGAGGCTGCCTATCCCTCCCAATTTTTCAATCAAAAGAAAGAAGGAAGTGTCTAAGGATCCCACCAGGGCCTCTCTGACTCTGGCCAAGCCAAACAAAAATAGTAGGAAATGAAGTGTCCAAATATTAAAATTGTCTCCTTGAACTATAAAGGGCTCACTGATCCCACCAGAGCTCAAGCTATCAAAAACTGGTTCTTGGATACTAGCCTTAAACCTGACTTTATTTTTCTACAGGAGGTCAAGGTCTCTGGCCAGGCTCTGATTTCTAACCTTCAGAGGTTGGGTGCAGGATATAAATGGTACTCCACTTCACATTCTCATGGTAAGGGTGGAGCTACTATTGGAGTGTGTGGTAAGTATGCTAACCTGGTTCTGAATGTCAAATCATATGCTAAAGGTAGCTGGGTTGCTATTTCTCTTTATAAACCTTTTGATTTTTCTATTATTTCCATCTATGATTCTAATTCCACATTAGAAAGAGCTGGAATGTGGGACGAGCTCTCCACTATGCCTGGACATGTGCTATGGGCTGGGGACTTTAATATGGTAGAATCTGTGCAGAACAGGTGGCAACAATTGGGACAAGAAGTACAAGGGAATGAAAAAGCCAAATGGGATAATGCAGCCACTAAACTCAAACTTGTTGATGTATCAGAAGAGACTGGTATGACCTGGTCTAACAGGCAGCATGGCAATTGTTTCAGAGCAGCTAAGTTGGACAGATGCTACCTGAGCTCTAAGCTCCTTGATTCTATATGGCAGGTAAACTGCAGTAAGGACAATTCTTTGTTATTGTCTGATCATGCACCTGTTATTGTAGAGATCCAGAAAGAAACATGCATGTACAGGGCAGGTTGGCCTCATCTTGATCAAACTCTATTGAGCATTGATGTTATTAGAGATAAAATCACAAGGTGCTTTGACCATGCTTTTGTTGTTAACTCTTCTGCTTTCAAAGCCTGGGATCAAGCAATGAAAATTTCTCAAAAACTGCTAACTAAGTACAAAAACAAAGCTAGAGTCCTTAGAGAAAACAAAAGGATGATGATAAGGAGGCACATTGAGACCCTAGAAATTGGTCTAAACCCAGGGATTCCTTCTAGTCCCCTTTTGACTGAGCTTAAAGAAAAACTTAAGACAGAAGAGCTCCTAGATGCCAAGGCCTCACTCCATTGGACAAGGGACTTTTGGGCAGGAAAGATTGACACACCAGATAAAATTATGTTCAATTTGTTAAAAAAGAAAAAATCCAAGGACTTTATCCCTTTTCTTAAGAATGCTGAAGATTGTGTGGTGGATTCTCATGAGCAGAATCTTAAAGTGGCTAAGGACTTTTACTCTGACATTTTTTCTTCTCCCCCTAAAAGAGGGGATGTCCAATCTAATGCAAGGGCTACAATTGCTGGCATCAGCAAAACTGTTCCTATGCAGCTAGCCAAGTAGATGGACCAGCCTCTATCTGAGGGGGAGATCATTGAGGCTATTGATTCTCTTGAGGATGGTAAATCACCTGGTTCTGATGGTATTCCCAATGAGTTTTTCAAAGTTTACAAGAACTTCTTGGTCCCACACCTTTTTTCCATATGGAGTGAAGCCAACAGAATAGGAGCTCTGTCTACCACCATGAATACTGGCATCATCAGGCTCATTCACAAAAGGGGACACAAGGAAGACCTGGGGAACTGGAGGCCTATTTCCTGTCTTTCTGTTTATAAATTGTTTTCTTTAACTCTTACTAGGAGATTGAGTAACTTTATGCATCAGATAATCCTTCCTTAGCAAAAGGGTTTTATAAAAGGTAGATTTATTCTTGATGCCATCATCACCTGTGAGTTGGATTACATCTTTTTCAAAATTGACTTTGATAAGGCCTATGACATGATGGAATGGGATTTCATATTCCAATCTCTGCATGACATTGGGTTTGGCAAGAAGTTCATTAAATTTGTTCAGATTTTATTTGGTAATGCCTTTACCAGGGTATCAATTAATGGGGATCTTTCTGAATCCTTCCCTTTGCAGAGATCCATCAGACAGGGTTGCCCAATTGCTCCATTGCTGTATGCTATTTTTTTTGACTCTTTGGGATGGTTAGTACAGGATGCCTTGGATAAGGGGCACATCAAGGGCATCAAAATTCATGGAGCTCAAAAGGATCTGGTCCTTCAATTACAATTTGCAGATGACACTAACTCTATCATGGCCAATGACCGAGGAATCAATTGAGAAATTTTGGAACTGCTTGGACACTTTTTGTCAGGCCAGTGGATCTCAAATAAACCATGCTAAAACTGGGTTTAAATGCTCCAGTGATCAGATCCCTCAGATCATTTTAGATGCTGGGTGCATGCAAATAAGGGAAGGACATATCTTCAGGCTGCTTGGTATCCCTATGGGGTTCAAAGTCACTTATGCTCAGAGATGGGAGTGGGTTGTCTACAAATTCAAGCAAAAAATGCAATACTGGCAATTTCACCATTCTTCAGTTTCTTCTAGGGCCTTTGTGTTAAATTATTACTTGCTCCCTTCACTGATTTGTTTTTTGTCTTGCTGGTTCCCAGCTCAATACCAACTGAACAAGGTTGTCAGTTTGGCCAAGAACTTTTTGTGGGGTGGAGGTATTGATCATCCCCGGATCTCCAAAGTGTCATGGGACACCTTCTGTCTGCCAAAAGAGAAAGGAGGGCTGGGTATTTTAAACATAAAAATGCTTGCTGTAAAAATGGCTGCTAAATGGATTTGGAAAGCTTCTGATTCTGAAGATTATTGGGTCTTACTTATGAAAAGGGACATCCACAGGTTCAAGCTGAAGCACTATAAGGCTTGGAGAAATCTTCAACTAAGGGACATCTGGAATGCTGTTAAAGCTTGTTGGAAACCTAAAAAGGAAATCTTGTCTAACTATTGCTCCTTCCTGCTAGACTCCTTTTGGTTTGGTTTTTTTGTAGGTAAAGCTGATGCTGTTGCTGGCAGAAGAGGGCACAAACTCTTTAAAGCTGGAATTAAGAACTGGCAAGACTTGCTAGAAAATTGGGTTTTGAAGCCTCCTCACTTGCTAAAAAGAGATTTTCACATCTCTACAGCAGATGCCAACTGGTGTAGACAGAGGGCAGAGATGTGTATGGCACGCTGTGCTGTACCAATCAGAGCCTCTCATACCACCTGCAAAATGTCCCACATTACTCAGTTGATGATAAAGCAATTCAAAGTCAAAGGTATAGTTGACCACTCTCTCAATCAAAAGCTCAACAAACTGTGGAAAGTGTGTTGGAGCAGTAAGCACTGGACATATAGATTCAAGTGTCTATGGGCATTCCCAAGCTCTAACAAGCATAGTACTTTATTATGGCTTCTCATGCATCAGGGAATCTGGACAGCTAAAAGAGCTCTGAAGGCTGGTCTTGGAAATGGGAAATGTAGCAGATGCAAGGTAGAGTTGGAGGAATGCTTTCATCTCTAGTTTAATTGCAAAGATAATAAACCCATCATCAAACTAGTGCAGAATGTTATCTCTCAAGTCTCGCTGAATGTAATGGATTACAAAGACCTGTTGCTGGGTAACTGCAAAGGGTTGGATGTTCCTTTATGGAACCTGTCGAGAGGACACATCCTCTGGCACATTTGGTTGAAGAGGAATGCTTCTGTTTTCCAACAGCCTGTCTCCCATCCCCTGTCTATTCTCTTTAATGACCTTAAGTCTTCGGCTACTCAGCTATGTAATAAATCTTGTTATCTGTTGTATGAGGATGAAACCATCGCTTCTCTTTAGCTCAATTTGAGGTGGCAAAAGGAAATTCTTCGGCTACTCAGCTATGTAATAAAGCTTGTTATCTGTTGTATGAGGATGAAACCATCGCTTCTCTTTAGCTCAATTTGAGGTGGCAGCAATGGAATGTATGCTTGGCCAAAGCCTATCAAGATACAAGACTCAAGATGAAAGAAGCCCTAGCTTTCTGATATCTTGCTTGGGGCTAACTCACCCCCTTCCTGTGGGTTCATTGTAATATTTTATTTCAGCATCTTTTAATACAATTCAACTTTTCTCCAAAAAAAAAAAAGACGGGTTGTTAGGACTACATCAGAAAACTTTAAAAATGTACATTGTTTAGTGTAAAAGAACCACCTTAAACTGTCAAGGTCCAAGGGTTGGTGATTGTAGATATGGGCCCTCGATCTGTTGGACTTTACTCAATGAGATCCTTCCATGCATCCGTTGGATTGTTGCCAACTCAGCATGTAGAATGTTAAGCGGCACACATGACGTGCAGACCACGCATAGCATGCCAAGTGAACACCAAGAAAATAACCTCTTGTTGACACCTCAGCATGCCAAATCGCACACACCTACCATTAGTTGCAGTAATAAAATTATGTGCAAGGTCAGAGAACACCGTCGGGTCCCCCTCCCTTGCACCTCGATGATTAGAAAAGGTCACTTAGTGACATTTCTCGTAATCTGTGCTTCCAAGCCGATTCCTTACCTCCACCAATCGCCAATTGGTTGACCAAATTACAAGGAAAGGTCATTGAGCGATCTTTTTCTACTCCATGTTGCTCTTGTGAAAGATCTCCAAACATTGCCTGCCGGAGAACGTGTGAGTGTTTTTGTTATTGTTGAAGAAAGTGGAACAAGTGATAAAATCACAAGGCCTGCCTAGAGGGATTACATTTAAGAGAAAATTACCAAAATACCTCTCTAATGTGGAAATTCCCGAAATATCACTCAAATTTCAATTTTTTTTGAAATACCCCCAATTTATAAATTCCCAAAATGTCCTTTAAATTTTTGAAAATTCCCAAAATACCCCTAGTTGTGAGAGTAAATTTCTCCAAAAATAAAGAACTTGTAGCTTTTCATAAGAAGACTGATTGTCTATCCTACAAGATACTAGAAATTGAGCTGGTTATGTAGACTTTGGAAATAAATTGCTTCATTATTTTTAGGCATGATTGCCTTGTTCTACTAGATAATTTGTGACGATTTACATGCTAAGCACTCAAAACCGTATCTCAATCGGCAAAAAGGCATAAACATTAGAAAATCTTGAACATCCAACGAAAATATATGCAAGGGTGTTTTTGAAATTTGAAGGGTATTTTAGGAATTTCCACAAATTAGAGGGGTATTTTGGTAATTTTTCTTAAATTTAAACAATGATTATTATACTTAAGAATAATACATAAATTGTCATTGTATAATTGCATGTATGGAAGCTACATTATTTATGTCAAGGGTAAGGCTAGGTTATGAGGACAAAGCTAGCCTCGTCACTAATTGACACCTCCCTAGGGAGGTGGGATCAATGGCCCACATTAGGCGTCGTGAGGTGGGTGCAATCCGGGCCGTCAGTTTGAACTAGGTATGAACTAAGAGTGAACTCGGGAAGTATGTGCACCACACCGTATTTGGTGTGAACTCGGTGTGAACTTGAAGTGAACAAAGTGTGAGGTTGATGTGAACTTGGGAGGGTCTGTGCACCACACCAAATTTGGTGTGAACTCAATGTGAACACGGTGTGAAGTAGGTGTTAACTAGATGTAAACTTGTCCGCGACGTTGTGATCTATAAAATTACCACACACATACCTTTCAACGAACGCGTGATAGCCTAGTGGTTAGAGTCAATTCCATGAGGGAGAAGATAGTGGATTCAAGCCCGAGATCCGGAAAAGTGGAAATCTTTTGCATTCCCTAGGCAATCCAATGGTCACAATCAATCGATGATCGTGAGCCATCGATCCGATCTCCCAAAAGGAGGTGTCAATCAGTAACTAGGCAAAGCTAGGGTGCAAAGGAGGAGGACATGCTAGGGTGCAGAGGCGGGTCAATGCAACTTCAGAAGCCTACTGCCTCTTGTGAACAAAAAGGGTGGACTTTGCCTCGCCTCAAGAGGGCCATATAGTAGGGACTCTGGGATCTCTCCCCCTCGCAAATAATTCAGCAAAGGAGGAAATTGATCTAATGGTGAGGAAAAAGGGAGGTTCTTTAGTTATGAATTTTGAAAGTATGCCCAACACCCCTCTTTGTTCAACAACATTAGCTAGGAGTCATGGGACTCGGGAGGATGATTTCATGAAGAGGCAGTGGGGGCTCGATAGGGGAAGGTGGTTGAGTGGGAGAGATGGAAGGAGATAGAGGCAGGGGTAGGTGGAGCAATAAGAGGGGGCGAGGGAATCTAATGATTAACATCGAGCAAGGAATATGACCATTGTATAGTGTTGTAAAGAAGACTCTCTCTCGACTCTCTCGCGTGCGCGCACGCACGCACGCACGCATACGTGCGTTTCTCCGGAGTCCCTGCTCTCCAGCCTCTCCTCCTTGCCATAGCTACGGCTGCCTTGAGCCTTGATGTATTTTCTCTCTTGCATAGCCCAAGAAAGATCTCTCTTGGATAGCCATTGTATAGTGGGTCACAAAAAACAAGAATCTCCCCTCTCTCTCTCTCTCTCTCTCTCTCTCTCACGTGCGCGTTTCTTCTCTGCTCTCCAGTCATTCCTCAACGCCATAGCTATGGACGCCTTGTGTCGTGCTATATTTCCTCCTGCATAGCCCAATGCCATGCCATTGAGGGCGTCGCACCCTGTCTTATTGCTTGGTGCTGCTTCTTGGGCTTGCAGGCTATCTACTTTGCTCGTGTGCAATGAAAACTTCCACTGGCGATTGGGGGCACAAAATAGCCTCAACACACGAGTGCTTGTGGCCACCAATTTAGGGGGTTGTTGATCGGCTACACAGAAGATTGTTTTGAGGACATGTTCCCTAGAGAGAGAGAGAGAGAGAGAGAGAGAGAGAGAAAGAGAGAGAGATTGCTTGTTGGTTGGGGAGATCATGCTTAAATTCAATAGGCCGTCTAAAGTCCAGTCCCTAGACTGAGACAACTAAGTAGGCATGGTTGGCTGATTTGCACTCATGTGTTCATGGCAATAACTAGGAGGTTTCATGACTAGGGGCCGGATGGTAGCATCTCACACACTTGCTACTCTAAGACTTGACAACTCAACAACCGAAAAAAAATAGTCCCTGTAGTGATTAAATTTTGTGCATCTTCCGGTCCCCTCCCTTGCACCTCCATGACCAGAAAAGGGGGCTCAATGACCTTTCTCGTAATCTATGCATCCAAGCTGGTTCTTGGCCTTCGCCAATTACCAATTGGTCGACCAAATTACAGGGAAAGGTCACTTTTCCCTTACCCCATGTTGCTCTTGTGCAAGATCTCTAAACATAGCATATCAAAGGACATTGGTACGTGCAAAGTTGGTCGAAGCTATAAGTGGGGCCAAGCCGTGCTATGGGTGCATACAAGTTCCTGGGCAAGCAAAGGCTAGTGGAAATGTATGTCTTGACATGGCAGGTATGGGTAGGTGGCCAAAGCTGGCGTGAGTGGATAGGGTCAAAGAGCTCGAAATGTGGAGCATGTCGGTCTTCTCAGTTCACTAATAGGAGCTCCAGAGGGAAAGTTATGGCCAGTTGAAGATTTGTCGGGGGCCAGGTCTGTGCCCACTTGGTCGCACTGGAAATCGGATCATCTGGTGTTTGTTTTGGGTTCGACTAGGTTCTAGAGGGGAGTATGCATTCTATGAAGATAGAAGAAAGTCGCGGCTTTCCAATCGGAGTCCCGAGCACCAAGTGGTAGCTGGTTGAAGTTGGGGTGCATATGCTCGGAGGAGGATCTTAGATGCTTTTCCCTTTTTTCATGGTCTCGATTGGCGAGCTTCGGGATCTCGAAGTGTGGCAAGGATTGGGTAGATCGAAGTTGAGATATTGAGCTTCCTTTGGGTTTTCGTGGCTCGAGTACTGGGATCACTTAGCAAGGAATGGAGGAAGTTGAAAGGAGGTGCAAGGGAAAGGCGTTTTCTGAACATAAGATGGAGGTTTCTAGAGCTTGGGGATGAGGCGATTCGTGGGAATGCCACGTGGCGGCACGATGAGCCCACATGCAGAACTATAGGGCAAAGAGGCAGGGTACTTAGCCCAAATTGTGGACACATATGGGTATCCAAGTGAGGGAGAGAGAGCTCCCCTCTCTCGTGGCCATGGTGGCCCTCGTCTAGGCATTGCACATGATGCCTTCGAGCGGCCCATGGGGCGCAACCGGGTGGTTTTGTTGTAGAGTGGCGGCAAGACGGCGGTAACTGACTGAGGAATTGGGGGTAGCGATGGTCCGTGTACGTTGGTGACGTGGTAAAGAGATCCTATTAGGGCCGAGTTCACATCGGCCATCGGCCACCAATATTTTTTGAAAGCAATGGAGCATAGCGCTAGTCCCCCCTCCTCGCGAGCCGGTGATGAGTGTGAGAGAGAGTGGAAGAGAAGTCGATTGAGGAGCTTCAATCAAGCCTTTCAAAGTTGTCAAATAAAGGGTCCCAATGGTCTAATCAAATTGTAGTTACTAAAAAAGGGCGGGGCTACCCTATGAACCCCTTTTTCAAATTATTATAAAGGGCTTTCCCCCCTTTTTTTGAACAGTAGAGTGCAAAAGAGCCAAGTGTGAGTCTTGGCAGTCTTGCTAGCGTGCATGTGTTGAGAAGTGTTAAGGCGGTGGACTATGAGTGTGAAATTGTGAGTGGATATATTCAATTCGTCCAAAACGGTACAAAATAACCTCGAGCTCATGTTGAGTCTTAGAGATCTTGTATTACATTGATAAGCTACTATGTCCCATCAAGAGACGAACCATTTCCTTACCTCGCTTATGACAACATTGCCTTGGTGTCCCCGCTCCACTCGACTGAGTCCTTCCTTTTTCCAATGGAGACAATCACTCTGTGCTTTCTTATAAAATCTTCATGAAGCTAGTTGCTGAAAGAGAATTCTCGAACACTCGACAATTTTTTGCCTTCCAGACTTGCCTAAAGGAACAGAATCTAGCAGCTTGTATGCATACAAGTAGTGGTTGTCTTTTCATGACCTTCCCTCCTAAGGTTGGGTCGTTCTTTTACAATCATGATTTCTAGGTCTTTTGAACCCACTTGCAGATCTTCCTTGCTAGGAAACTTAAAGCCGTGCACTCCCTGAATAAGTGAAGGTGGTCCTCACTAGCCGTTTTGCAGGTCAAGCACCTATCTAAACCAAAACCTTTGGCAAGAATGTTTACTCCTATTGGCAAAGGCCCCCATAATACCTTCCATAAAAATATCTTCATCAATAGAGGCCATTGACGATCCCATATACTCTTTGTTATTGCCGCCCATCTTGACTCGGCCATTGTTTTCCCCATTGCTTTTTTTTTTGGGGGGGGGGGGGGGGGGGGGGGGGGGGGGCGGGGAGGGATCAATGAGTCAACATCATTAGAGTGTGATAAACAGACTTGGCTTGTGGTTTGAACAAGTGTCTATCCTTGGTCCACCAATAAGCTTTCCAATATAGTAGTTTTCAAGTCCATCCACTGCTCTAATGATAAAAAATCTTTCAGTCCTAGGGTGCATGCATGATCAAGCATACCCACTTCTCACATTCCCCACCAAAGTGTGCCATCCGTTATGATGTTAACTCGTCAAGTTACCCTTGCTCTCGAGGCACCAGTGTGTGATGCATAGCAAAGACTCAAAACTCGTCGAGTTACCAAATGGAGCAGCCGCGTAACTTGTCCAGTTACATGTTCACTCCACGGTGGCAAAAAAGGAATTCCACATCCATGCCACCATGGGTTGGCCACATAACTTGACGAGTTGTGTGGCCAATCCATGTTGCTTGCCACACAAGTACTCCACAAAACTCGTCGAGTTACGTGGCCGCAAGCGTGGATGAATGTTGATGACCATCGTGGCATCGTAGTCAACAAACTAGGTAATTCGATGAGTTACGTGACCAATCCATTCTCGTGTGAGAGTAATCATGGTCCACATAACTTGATGAGTTACGCAGAGAGGGAAATGGGGAACACACCTAACACACACACAAAATGCCTCTCTATAGCCCAAGGTATTCACATCACCCCTATCCTCCCGAAAAACACCTTTGAACAACACATTCCCACTAGCAAACCCCGTTTTTTACACACGCCTAAATAGATCACCACACCGCACTCACACACCATTGTTGTCCATCTCAACATTCTCAACACACACACCAACACTCTAACTCACTCTCTCCACACACAAGAACCGCCGGTTTGGTGGGCACACACATCCACTTAGCCGACACCATGGAGACAAGAGGAGAGAAGGAGAAAGAGAAGGGGCAAAGGGGAGAATTGGCACCAAAACAGGGCAATGTAGGCTTCACTTGATCAAAATAAAACAAACCATTACATCGACATGAGTGTCACTATGGATAGCTTGCAACACACACTTGAGGCTTCACCTTGCAAAAAAATCCATAGGGGCAAGCCCTCATTTGGCTCTTGACTACACCAATGGCTCCACAATACACCTAGCTCCAAAAATACACACGTCTGCGAGAGTGGTCTCCAGAATACCCTCCTTGGTCTGAGAAGAACCCCTAAAGTGATGGAATTTTTTTTTTTTTTATAGAGCCTCCGATCCATTTTGGCAACTTGAATCCTATTGGTCCACTTTTGCACCCAATTTAGAAACTCTTGGCAAGCTAGGCACTACTTAAGTGACTTCTTCTCTCTCTCTTTTCCACATTCCCATCACCTCGAGGATAGGGGGACACTAGCACGAGCGATAGTGCTCCCAAGCTTGTCTTTAATAAAAGATCGACTCCCCAAATGGGCCATGTCAATCCAACCCCCAAATGAGGCTGCCACATCATCAACTACCTACATGTCACCAAACAGCAATATCGATGCTGAGAGCCGCCACCACTACGCAAAACGAGCATATTCCCACCACTTTAGAAACCTTGATCCGCTATCCTTCTTGACCCATTTTGGAGCCCTTTTGACCTCAAAAACCACATCAGCCATACATTTTCGCTAACACATGCCTACCCAAGACCGTCACACTTGCTTTAGCCCTTTAGCGTACACCTCTAGGAATCCTTATCATTGCCTTTACCACTTCTCAACATGGACCAATTTGGATTGCACCAACATGGCATACACGTTGGAGAGGGGGAATAGGGAACACACCCAGCACACAAAATACTTGACTCTCTATAGCCCAGGGATTCCACAGCACCCCTAACCTCTCAAAAAACACCTTCAAATTGGCTTATTTGCACTAACAACTCCGCTTTAGCATACAAAACAACTACCTCACACCTTGCAAAAAAACACCCACAACACAAATGCACCCACACTGCTCGACTCACCCTTTCCAAATCACAACACAAATGCACCCACACTGGGCGGCAATGGTGCCCGCTCCTCAGTGACTAGCACCTCAAGGCAAAAAATCCCTTCACAAATATTTAGAAGAAAACTATTTTTCATTGGTCCTCCTATTGCCAAGCCGCAAAGCCCGGATGGAGTCCTACATTGCCGGCTTGCTTCTCCATAATCCGCATCGCTACTCGACTTTTCCAAGCCCAAGATCCGAGGCCGCCAAAACACGATCAAACCATCTGCAATCAGCTTCGGGCAAAGACACCCAATCTTCCGACTTCCACAACTTCTTGCTATGGACTCCGTTTGGCTTGCAGTCACTTTCTGCTAGCTCCGTATGATGTACACCCTACTCTAGAACTTTGTCGAGGCTCAGAAGATGCAAGATGGCATCTTCTCCAATGCGGCCAAGTGGGCTCAGACTCGGCCCCCAGAAAAAATTCAAATGATCATATCTTGCAAACCATGGCTCCGATCCACAATCCGAAAAGACGGGTAGGCTCCATAACTCGAGCTCTACACATGTATGCACTGACATTAGCACGGGCCACCTGTCCTCGGCTGCCCTGTCGGGAAAAAATCTGCAACCCACCAAAGCCTCAACCTTCAATAGCTTGGGCTCCGTAGCTCGGTTTGATGAGTGTCGACACACTTTGGCTGCACCATTATTGCCCACCCCCCTGTTGAGCATTCATGCTCAACCACATAAAAGCTTTATTCCACTATAAGCTGCAAAACCTGTCACACACTATGAGAAAATAGAAACCATATGTACACGGTTTTATTATACCCTATTGCCAAACCTTCAAGTGGGATGCCCCACCCCCTGCATAAGAATCTGATGCACCGCTGGCACTTACTCCCTTTCAAAGTAGAGCTTGAGACGAAGACCATTTATCGTGTGTTTAAGAAACCGACCATCCAACCTGAGTAGTGCATATGTACCATTGGGAAAAACCTGGTAAACCTTGTATGGCCCTGTCCACTTTTTCTTGAACTTCTTCTGAAAGGTGAAGTCAAGATAACTCTCGTACTTCATCACTAGATCACCCTTCTCAATCTGCTTAGTTGGCAAATGTTGGTTGAACTTTGCTATCCTCCTTTCTCGTTGCTTCACATAAAAATCTGTCGCTGCCTCATGATCCATCTTCAAGGTTTCAAGACTTGTAATCCTATCCTGCAAAATATCTTGATGAGTTTTATCAATTCGCCATAAACCTTTGAGAACCCCTAGCTGCACATGCACATGCAGGACCGCTTCCTTGTCATACACCAACTAACTCGTAAAGAGTGAAGTTGGTTGCCACCTTATAAGAAGTCCTGTAAGCCCACAAACACTTATCAAGGTTAGATTCCCACTCTTCAACCTGTTGGTATATATACTTTGTAAGCATCTTGTCTCTGCCCATTTGCACTCTCCACCAAACCATTGCACTGCGGGTGGTATGGAGATGAAAATCGGTGTTGAATTCCCAATTTGTCCACCAGAGCATGCACCAACTTACTTTTGAATCCCTGTCCTTGATCTGATATAAGCACCCAAGGCACTCCAAAACGACAACATATGCAATCAAATACGAACTGAGCAACAATATGCGCATTTACCTCTTTGACTGCTTTAGCCTCGACCCATCGCGTAAGGTAGTCTATTGCCACTACCACATATTTCTTACCACTCGCTGACTTGGGCAATGGACCAATTGCATCCAAACCCCACTTTTCAAAGGAATCATGTGCAATAATATCCCCTTGTTGCTTGGCTACCAGTCCTCTTTCACCCATCACTTGGCACTGATGGCACGTCTTGCACCAATAGTGCACATCTCGCACCACAGAAGGCCACCAAAACCCACTACTTAAGATACGAAACAAAACTTGACTCTTACCCTGATGACCACTTTCCTCATGGCATTGCTCCAAGACCATGCCAGTCTCCTCTTTGTAAAGGACACGACGTAGCACCCCATCTCGACCGTGCACCATAAGATCTTCACCAACAAGAGTGAACCTTTGAGCTTTTTGAACAACCCTAGTTTTTTGTAGCTTGGAAAGCCCGTCGGAACATTGACCTGTATTCAAGAAATTATCAATATCCTTCAAAGTCTCTCTACCATCATAAGTGGCCGGTCCCACATACAAACTCGACATTTGAGTCTGAACACGACTGCTAGCCAAACGATCTGCTTCCTGGTTTTGTTCTCTTCTTACATGTTTGAACTGCACTGCTTCAAAAAACTTCAACAACTTCTTTATGGAAAAAAACCAATTCTTGAGAGAGTCCCTCTTTACGTGCCATTGGCCCAAAAGTTGTTTGTTGATAACCAATAGAGCATCACCTTTTATGACCAACCTCGAGATGCCAAAGTCAATGCACTGCTTGAGTCCAAGTCAATGCAGGTGTAAGGTAAGATATTCTGCTTCATTGTTGTCATGCACCTCCTCCAAGTCGCAAGCTTTGGAAAAAATGACTGTGCCGTGTGGATCTTGAATAACCACACCTCCACCTGCTTTATGTGTTACTCGTTTGTAGGCACCATCAAACCACATTGTGAAGGCCTCTTCCAAATCAGGTTCTTCCTTATCCTCCTCTTGTACCACCCTTGGATAAACTGGAAACTCAACCTCCTTGTTGACCAAAATGTCCGCCAAATGAAACCTCCGAGTGTGATCCACTCTGAACTCCACTCTGAACTCAAACTCAAACTCTTGAAGCTCGATTACCCACTTCATGATTCGCTTCCCTGGCTTCAAGTGTAGCACCACTTCAGGCAAAAGATTGTTAGCAGTCAATACATAAAACTTCCGAATGACCAAATATACTTTAAACTTTCTGCAGGAAAAGACCAAATCCATAACCCATTGCTCTGCCTCCGTATAAGTAGCTTCACCTAGACTAATGACCCTGCTTTAGAAATAAATGGGCTTATAACTCCTACCTACCTTTTGTAGCAATACTGCTCCAATAGTCGTCGTTCCCACCGTCATAGCAATATAAAAATCATCCTCATGATTAGGAGGGCACACCACAGGTAACTGACATAGAATACCTTTCACTTTATCAAAGGCCTCTTGAGCTTACTCATCCCACTGAAATCCATGCACCTGTTGAGCCCTTTTTTGAAGAGGGTAGACATATTGAGACAGCATCCAAAAAAAGCGGGATAAATACTTTAACTTATGCATGAAAGAAGCCAATTTTTTTGCACTGGTTGGAGGCTCCATAAGAACCAATGATTTCACCTTCTTTGGATCTGCTTCAATCTCGTTATGTGACACCACATGGCCTAGCAACTGAACCCTTGGTTGTGCTAGCTTGCACTTCTTTGGATTCAACTGACCTCCTTCTTCATCTAGCCTTTGAAAACACAGCCTTAACTTGGACAAATGTTCTGACCTGGAACTATAGCAACCAATATCATCCATAAACACTCTGATGAACTTACCCAAGTAAGGCCCGAACACCTTGTTCATCCAATCTTGAAAAGTCACATACGCATTCACCAGTCCAAAAGGCATCCTCTGGTAGGCAAAGCAGCCCCATGGAGAAATGAAGGTAGTCTTCAACTGGTCCTCCAAAGCAATACCGATCTGAAAATACCCTGAAAACCCATCCATGACAGAATAGAGCTCATGTCCGGCAACCTGGTTTAAAACCTCATCTTGAAAAGGCAAAGGGTACTGGTTCCGCTTGGTTGCAGCATTCAAAGGCTTATGATGTACACATACTCGCCATTTCCCATTTTTCTTCGGGGTAATGACAACAGGAGAAACCCATTTAGACTCCTTTAATCGATATAAAATATTTGCCTCGAGCAACTTGTTGATCTCCTGCCATAGAGCTTCTTTTTTAATATCCCCCAACCTTCTGAGCTTTTGTGCTTTTGGCCTGTATCCTTCTTTAAGCAGAATCTGATACTCCACTCCTTTAGCTCCCCTCAGATCTTTATACTACGTTGCAAATAAGTCAGGGTATGATGCACATAGGTCCATATAGCCTTCTTTCTCCTGCTTTGTTAAATCGAACCTAGCATATCTTCCACCTCTTTATCTTGCAAACTACAAACAAGAACTTGCATACCTCTCCTTGCAGGGGTAGAGTCTACTGTGACCTTGAACAGATCTGTATTTAGCTTTAATAAATCCTCATCACTCTCCTCCTCTTCGACACTAGTCAACCCTCCTCATAAGTAGACTCCGTCTCGTACTCATAGCTGGTACTGAAATATTGATTATCACCACCTGTTGAGGGATGAAAATGACTTTCCCTGGTCTTTAGATCCAACACAATCTGTTCGCCATTTTCTAGATCCGGCAAGGTAAACACCCTGGTCCCCCAATCTTGTTTGGTCCCAATTGCCAACAGCCATGGCCTCCCTAATATAATTGGATAGGAATTAAACTACTTTCATGACAAAAAAAATCAATTAAGCACTCAATTCCCATAACCTTTACCTTCACATCATGTGCCACCCCCAAACAACGAGCTTTAGCATGATTAGCCATCCTCATTCGCACATTGGATATGACAACATCTTTAATTCCAATATCCCTCATAGCCGACTCCGTAATAACACAGACTTGGGCACCACCATCGATGTAGGCTTGAACCTGTTTCTTCTTCTCGATCAAAACATCCACCATCGGAAGCACATCGGTTGGGCTCCCCACTTTTAAGGCTAAATTCTGTACTGTATGCACCTCTCCTCCCACTCAAGGAAGCCTTGTGCTGACACTGGTTGACCATTGCCTTCTTAACTTAGGGTTCAATGCAAGCAGCTGCCCAAAAGTGATGTTAGCCTTCTGGTTTTGAATATCTCTTACCAAATCATACCCTGGATTGCCGCGTCCCAATTGAAAATCCTTTTGGGTAATTCTTCATCTTCGCCTTCTTCTGCTTGGCTTTGGTTGCTCTCTTCCTTAATTTACCTTCTCTTTCCCCTTCTTGGCTCTAGTTTCACGCTCCGTCTCAGTTTCCCTTTCACCTCGTGCTCTTTTGTTGGCCATGATGTCAACCTCCTGCCTGTCAACACCAATAATGTTAACCCTTGGTATTTCATCATTACCTGATGGAGCCGCCTGTAGCTGGTTTTCAACCTCTTGCTTCCCTCTTTGACCATTAAACTGTGCTTGACCACGACCTCGACCAAAAAGAGGATACATGCCGCCCCTTTCCCTTGGTGGATGCAGACAATCTGGAGCATAATGGCCTTCCTCTCCACAATTGTAGCACCTGCCAGGCAATTGCCTAGCTATGCCTCTTCCGGCCCTTGCTTGACCTCTGTCCATAACACTTAAACGCAACTCTTGCATTTGCTCAGACAAATCTTGAAATGTACGTACCCATTGTTGAGGAACGGTTGCTGCCCCTTGATTGGGTTGATTCTCCACTTGAACTTCTTCTCTCGGGCTCGAAGCCGGATTGGGAACCATCGCCTCATATCCCAGTGCACCTTGCTCGATCTTCTTCTTGATTTTACGGCTTTTAGACCGCGCAATGGCAACTTCCTCGTTGTAATTCTCCGGGCCCTCGAAATCCACCTTTTCCCGAACCTTGGGATGTAAACAAGACATAAACTTTTCCAATTTAAAGTACCCACCACCATTGACCAACTGCATGGCCACTGCAAAATCTCTCCAGCACTCTTTGAAACGGGCGAGACAGACGCTAAATTTGTCATTCACGTCCTGCTTCAAATTCTTCAACCTTTCATCCAAGTCGATAGGAGACACCTCTTTTCGAAAGTCTTGCAGAAAACGGGCCCGCAACACCGACCACATAATTCTTGGCTCTCCCTCCAATGCATAGAACCATGTTTTTGCTTTTCCTTGCATCAAGAACGGGATCGTTTGCATCTTGCTAGCTTCATCCGGCAAATGCAGCTACAACATATAAAACTCAAAATCGGCCATCCATTCATCCGGATCTCCTTCTCCAGCAAAAATTGGTCCATAACTATGTGTTGCCATCTTTCCTTAATGGAAATAACCGTCTTTGAACGACACCGACGAGCAATCATCTGCTCCTCCGTGGGGGAACCAGAAGATGGAGAGGGGGAATAGGGAACACACCCAGCACACAAAATACTTGCCTCTCTATAGCCCAGGGATTCCACAACACCCCCAACCTCTCAAAAAATACCTTCAAATTGGCTTATTTGCACTAACAACTCCGCTTTAGCATACAAAACAACTACCTCACACCTTGCAAAAAAACACCCACAACACAAATGCACCCACACTGCTCACCTCACCCTTTCCGAATCACAAAACACTCCTAATCTGCCCTCTTGGTAGCACCCTTCGAGCTGCATGCAAAACCTCTGCAAGCAATGGCCAATACATGGAGAGCGAGAGAAGAGGAGGGGGATGAGGAGAAGCAACACACGAGATTGGGGCAAGTGAGTGGTCTTATTGCATAGAGAGTAGTACAACCGATGTATGCAGCTTCAATGGCAAGCTTAGCAGCACCCAAGCTTCCAACTTTCACTTACTCACACGGGCAAAAAAGCCCTCAAATTTTTGCATTTACAACCTTTTATAAGGGTACCTCTAGGAGGTTAAAAAAAAAGGAAAAAGGGTGAGTTTCACCTCCCGTGGCCTTCACTTAGAGCTTCGTTTAGAACTGGATTGCATTGCCAACACATGGCATAGTTCACTTTTGGAAATATTGGCTTGGTGTGCACATTGGGCTTTGGTCCTCTCCTTTTTTTGGCCTTCCGGACTTCCCCTTTCTTGGCCCTTGAATGCCATTAGTTTTTCACTCCAACTACCTTACTGGCTTTGCAGCGGGACCCCTCCCCCTCGTCAAGGCAATAGCGATGTTGCTATTTGGGGGGGGGGGGGGAGGGGTATCCCGTCAAAAACGTTGCCGCTTATGGGCGTGGGCACCACTGCTTACCGATTGCCATGTCATCACCTACTTCAACCAAGCGGGCGCCACCGCCGCCTAGCCTTGCCGACCGCCGCTGCCAAAATCGCCACCATATGCCCCACCGCGCCTCGCGTAGCACCCGGCAGTGCCGCGTCCACACATGCCATGGCCAGGAGCTCATGAGCTCCCCTCACCCTTTCCTCTTGTGATACCAAATGGCCTCACGGCCTACTATACATAGCGCGGCATGCATCCCATCTACTACGGATGTGGGTTTAGTGGGCATGCCACGTGGCAACTCCTCAGGGACTAGCACCTCAAGGAAAAAAATCCCTTCACAAATATTTAGAAGAAAAAATATTTTTCATTGGTCCTCTTTCCTTAGCTCCCATGCTCTGCCCCAACCTCCTATTGCCAAGCCGCAAAGCCCCGATGGAGTCCTACATTGCCCTCTTGCTTCTCCATAATCCGCATTGCTACTCGACTCTTCCAAGCCCAAGATACGAGGCCGCCAAAACACGATCAAACCATCTGCAAATCAGCTTCGGGCAAAGACACCCAATCTTCGGACTTCCACAACTTCTTGCTCCAGACTTCGTTTGGCTTGGAGTCACTTTCTGCTAGCTCCGTATGATGTACACCTTGCTCTACAACTTTCTCGAGGCTCAGAAGATGCTAGATGGCATCTTCTCCAATGTGGCCAAGTGGGCTCAGACCCTGCCCCCGGAAAAACTGCAAATGATCTTATCTTGCAAACCATGGCTCCGATCCACAATCCGAAAAGACGGGTAGGCTCCATAACTCGAGCTCTACACATTTATGCACTGACATCAGCACGGGCCACCTGTCCCCAACTGCCCTGTCCGGCAAAAATCTGCAACCCACCAAAGCTTCAACCTTCAATAGCTTGGGCTCCGTAGCTCGGTTTGATGAGCCGTCTGGACATGTTCCTTCAACACTTCAAGCTCTTCATTTCTCGACCCAAAGGCTGAACTTTGCATCTCCTTCACCTACTACCCCAATTAGCCCATTATGGATCATTCCCTGGCCTATAAGCCGCATCATGCATACACTTCCACTGCTAGTTGTCATCCCTAGATCTTCCTAGCTGGTTCATTCCTTTGCCATGCTTTTGCTTGCCTATACACACCTGTCCATGCCACCTTCTATCGTCGACACACTTTGGTTGCACCAACGTAACTCGATGAGCTACTTAGATATGTAAATTTCTAGGTTACATATCCACGTAAAATGACCAGTTATGTCGTGCATAACATGGGCATGTAAGTTGCCAAATTACGTTGTTAGCATGCAAATGACAAGGAAAACGAGTACCTATGTAGCCTTGCACAAGTCACACCGATGGAAGGAAGAACTATTGCACCGTCGAAGCCACCTGTAAAGATTTATGAAGAACCCTTATAGCACAAATCACACTTTGAATTAGGAGAAACTAAGGACATAAATATGTAGCTTGTCTTGAGTAGATGTCCCTAGAGCATCCATAGACTAAAAACAGATAAAAGATGACAGAGTTATGGCCACTCGAAGTTGGGAGTATACTCTCTCTTGCTAAAAAATGAGCTCTCTCAAAAGTTTGCAAGTGTTGTAGAGAATTTAAACTATCAAAATGGGGTCTTTTTTAATATTTTTTCCCAAGAGTCCTTTTCTCTCTCCTCGGTCGGGAAGGCTCTCTTTGAAGGCTTTATTTTATAGGTTCAATTTTGGCCTTATTTGGGTAGGAAATGAAGGTCGGTGACTATTGGGCTAGGGAAAGGGGTGGGGCAAGTGTCTAGGGGACCAAAAAAGGTGACAAGCCGCCTAGCCAGGCTGGTGGGAACCCAAAAAATGTGCCATCTTCCCCCCCATGAAGCCCACAAGCCCCCAAATCCAAGCCTTGACCTTTGATACACCCCTAATGGGCACCCATTCCCCCTCTTACATCCTTTTCTTTGGACCCAAGCTCTCCTATGCGGGATTATTTCCTTGCCAAATGGCACATTCCTCCCACGCTTCTCCAGCTCTGTCCTTCCCACAAAAAAATTCCAGCTTGACCCCTTCTCAGGACCAATTTCCCAAGACCATAGTGCATCGCTCCGGCCACCAAATGTGACGCCGTAAAGCACGGCTCGGATCCCATTTCTTCGGCTATATCCAAGAATTTAAAATCTCAGAATTTCTGATTTTAGATCATCAAGTTGTGGTAGTCGCCTTTGTCACATGCATATGCAACCACTTTCTAAGTCCGGACCACCAACTTCCGATGCACATAACTCATGATGTACAAGTCCGATTCACAAGCTATAAAGCACAACTGAAAATACTTATTGAAAGCCATGTTTTGAAGACTCAAACAACCCAAGACACTCGTATCCAAGCCCAAAAAAACCAAACCTTTGTACATGAAGTTTTACATGGTCACCCCCAAGACTCGAAGCACTATGTACACATATACACATGAGGCTAGTTACCAAGCTTTTTGGCATGATCTATTGACTTTATGCTCATCCAAAAAATGTCTGACATAGCTTGCCAAACCAAGGAGAGGTTTCTAGGGTGAATAATTGTTGTAGCTCATTCATGACAAGCAGAGGTTTCTAGGGTGAATAATTGTTGTAGCTCATTCCCAAAAACCTCATTCAAATTTTCAGATGTCTTCACACTATCTTCCTCCATTGATAGCATCTCATCTATTACAATTGTCTTCAAACATGCTAGATATTTATTCATTCTATAGCCATTAAAATGATATTTATGATGTGCACCACCCAAATTTGCCAATTGATATGTTCCATTGTCAAACTTGTTCACAACAGTAAAAGGACCTTCCCACTTGATTTGAAACCTTTTCTTTAAAGTATTGTTCAACTTACTATTGTATCGCAACACAAGTTCACCCTTTTCAATTCCCTTATCCTTCACACATTCATTAGCCTTTATCTTAGCTTTACTTGACACTTCCTCATAGTAGCTTAAAGCGAGAACTCTATCCAATTTTGCAAACATTGTAAATACAATAACCTTTTCTACCAAGTATCTCTTTGCTCTTCATCTCCCAATGACAACAACTTAAGTGCAGGAATCTCCACCTGAATTGGAAATAAGCTTCCTTGCCATAAACCAAGTGGTCAGGAGAGAACCGTGTGCTCGTTTTGATAACATTTCTATAGGCCCATAATGCACAAGGCAACTCTGATTCCCAAGTTTTCCCATGTGTTTGGGTCATTGTCAAGATTTTCACCAACTCTCCATTTAAAATTTCATTGAGACCATTGCATTGTGGATAATAAGGACCTGTGTTGTATATTTAGCTAAGTTTTCATATAGAAAATAAAAAAGCTCTCCTCTAAATCCCGGTCCTCTATCAGAAAGTAGTTCTAATGGCACATCAAACTTGCAGCATATATGTTCATACACAAACTTCCCCATTTCCTCACTGGTAATCTGTTTGACAGCTTTAGCTTCTGCCCAACTTGACAAATAATCCACTATTGTCAAGATGTAAGCATTCCTTTTACTAGTCATGGGTAAGGATCCAATATCATCAAGGCCCTTGGCTTTCATAATTCACGCTTCAAAATTCTCTTTACCATTTTTTGACAAGATAAACAAGACTTGCACCAATGTTTAACATCCCATTGAATACTTGGCCAAACATAGCCTTTTTGCAAATCTTACGGAATATGACTTTCATGGAAAAATGGCCTCCACAAGATCCCTCATGATTTTCTTCCAAAATCTTGTAGATTTTCTCTTTTCAGGGCACACGACATAATACCAAATCACATCCTTTCATGTAAAGCACATCATTAAGAATTTTGTAATTTCTATATTTTCTTATAAAAGCATACTTTTTGGATGATGCTAGACCCTCAGGTAAAACACCTGTCAACACTAAATCCACCTCCTTTGATAACACTTACCTTCCATGATATAAAGGGGCATTAGCCTTTAGCACAAACACACAAGTGATCATTTCTTGGGCAACATCATGAGATTCTTCATTTTGAGACCTTTCAATATGCTGCAAACTCCATGCTTCAAACTTTTTGAGTAATGATTTCACCTTGAAGCATAATTTTTTTAGTTCATGATTCTTATTCTTCCATACTCCCAATACTTGCTTCACAACCAACAAGGCATCTCCTTTGATTTGTAGGAGTCTAATTCCCAACTGTATACATATGTGCAAGCCACCTTCAAGAGCCATCTACTCTGCTTCATTGTTACTTTTTGTGTCCAATTTCAACCCTTGTTTTCTTAGACCTTTTCCTTGTGCATCATAAATGACAATTCCTCCCGAAGCAGCATCATGACTTTTTGTATCCAATTTCAACCCTTGTTTTCTTACACCTTTTCCTTGTGCATCATAAATGACAATTCCTCCCGAAGAAGCATCATGAATTCTTCAATAAGAGCCATCAAAATATAGCAGTGAAGTATTGTGTATGGCAAGAGTTTCGACCTTCTTCCTTTGCACTACCTCTTCCTTAACCAAAACAGGAGTCTCCTTATAAGTGAGAAAATCTGCGAGGGTAGCCCGAGTACTCTCTTCCACTAAAAATGTTAATTGAAACTCATGAAGTTCAATAACCCACTTCATCATTGTCTTTGATATATTTGAGTTATTAAATATCGAAGGAAGTAATGAATAGCTGGTGAGAAAAGTGAACGACTTTTGCAATAAACAATGTCGAATCGTCTGCAAGCATAAACCATACTGGTTATAACCAATTTAGTTTTTGATTAATCTCTTTCATGAGGAGTCTTTACTCTACTAGCATAGTGAAAAGGTTTCATATACTGAGATTACTCCCCTATTTTCAACAACATGGTACCAATGGCATCATCTCCCACTAATGGGTTCACATAAAATTCCTTTTCCCAGTCAGGAGCTTGCATAATGGGTAGTGTACTCAAAACTTCCTTGAATCTATCAAAAACATCTTCCTAGTCATGTGTCCACTCCAATGGATCATTTTTAATCACTTGCTAGATGGATACAATGATTGTGATGCCAAAGGTATGAATGAAGACAGATACTTAACCTTTTGTATAAAAGTGGCCAACTTTCTTGTATCCTTTGGAGATGACAACAATAACAAGGCTTCTACTTTCTCTGGATTTGCTTCAATTCCATTTTCTGAAATCACATGTCCAAGAAGCTTCACCTTGGCTGCGCCAAATGACATTTCTTGGGATTCAATTGACCCCCACATTCATCATACCTTGCAAAAGTCATTTCAAGCTTATGAACATGCTCTTTCCTTGAACTGTATACACAAAAATAATCTATGAATCCTTTGGCAAACTTCCCAAGGAATGGGGTAAGTACCCAATCCACTTTTATTTCAAAAGCTCTAGGCCCATTTGTTAACCCAAAATAAAGGCAGCAACAAAAACAGAAACAACCCCATGGGGTGATAAAAGTAGTCTTTTCACGCTCTTCAAGAGCAAGGAATCAGGATAAGTTGGAAATACCCCGAATAGCCATCACAAAAAATGTATCTTTCAAAGCTAGCCACTGCATCCAAAATTTGATCAATCAAAGGTAAGGGATAAGTATCTTTCTTGGTTGCTGCATTTAGTGGCTTATAATGAACACAAAGTCTCCAACACCCATCCTTCTTTGGAGTGACCACTACAGGGCTCACCCATTCAACATTATCAATGGAAACAATGAACCCTGCATCCAGAAATTTATCCACTTCTTCCTTAAAAGCATTCATTTTCTCCTTACCCATCCTTCTTAATTTCTATCTTATTGGCTTTGCCCCTTCAACTAGTTCAATCTTGATAGGATCTCCAACAAAACCTTATTTCTTGATATGAAGCGATGAAAAGATTTGGAAACCTGTCCAACATTGTTAAGTACTCTCTTCTTTCTCCTTGTGTCAAATTAGTACTCAACATATTTTAAATCAACCCCTTCTTCACTGGCAATTCTTGTTTAGGTTGCATCAACTCCTCAAGTTGTTGTAAACGGCTTGAAGCATTTATATCTCCTGACACTTGCAACACTTCACTAATTTCTCTCTTCTCCTCGTCCAGCAGCAAGAATGACACTTCACCCTCATCACTGGAACTAGAAGTAGTGCTACTTTTTCTAAATCTTCAGAACTGTCTTCAACACTAGTAACTTCAGATTGTAATATACCCAATATTCTTCAAAAAGGGTATTTCATTTACCTTGTAAAAGTGTTTAAGGTTTGAATTTTGTTAAATTATAAAGCATTCTAATGGAATGATCAGATTGGAAATCGGACTCTTGAACTATTAGTTATGATCTTTATTCACTTGGAAACAATAGGTTGATGCGAAAACTTAAGCCTCAAGTCTATTAATGAAGATAAAAGTTGACCCTTAAAGAAAGAATGAGTATTTTTAGGAAAGAGAGAAGAAAGGAACGGTATTTTTAGAAAAGAAAGAGTAGAAGGAGTATTTTTAGGAAAGGAGGAGTATTTTTAGAAAAAAAGAAGAGAGAGTCAAGTTTAGAGTTCTTGTCTTGGAAGCCAAGCTTCTTCTAATATTAGAGAATTGAAATCACGCATTGGAAATGTAAAAAAGAAAACTTTTTTTACATTTTTTTAAAGAGCTACGAACGTGCGCGAACATTTCTTTCTACTTTTTCCTATTCCTAGCTTATGCTTTTGTCTCTTGAGAGCCTATATAAAGACCCCTCTTCCCTCACTTTCAACACACACACACACACACAAAAGTTTTCAGAAGCTGAAGCTCTAGGTCGAATGGGGTAAATACTTGCACGTGGTAAGCGAGGACACAATAAGAGTGTTTTCTTGTGATCAATTTTGCAAAAACAAATCATGAGGACTATATTTGGGGGCCACTTCACGTGGTTTTGGGATGCATTATTGAAAAAAGTTGAGTGCCAGGTGTGCGGATGGATGTAGAAGGGTAACAAAAATGCACTGCGTAGCCATTTTTTGGCCTATTGTTTGGGGTCCGTTTGAGGTCAATCAAAAGACCAAAGGTGCTCAAGGGATAAAGTGAAGCGTGGACACTGAAAAACCTAAGAGAAATGAGTAAAAAAAATGAAGAGAATAGGAGGAACAACCGTAACTCAATTGTTGCTGTTTTTGGAGCTTGTTTTGGCCATAAACTGCTCATTTGAGGTTGGATTTGAGCACTTTTTGGCCATAAACTGCTCATCCGAGGTCGGATTTGAGCACTTTGATATTGTAGACTGGGGTTTTTGTCCATTTTGGACGCAATGGAATTGTCTATTTTTCCAAATCTCTCACTTTTTCTTGTTATTTTGGCTGTGTAAGTTTCTCCTGTGAGCGAAGCCTCTCCTCAAATTTGTATTTGTATCTGGCATATTTCATCCATATTGTGTGAGCTATTTTCCCCATTGGTGTTGGCCCAAGCTCAATTGTATCTAAACATAAAAAATCTTCCTCTTTTGAGCTGAGTTTTTTTTTTTGGGTGTGTGTGTGTGTGTGTCTCTGTGTCTCTGTGTTGAGTGGGCAAATGGATAGTCTCTCTCCTCTCACACCATCGGTGTGTTCCTTGTCTCGGTCAGGTGGGTTGTGTAAGCCGAGTGGTGCCCCATAGTGTGTGTGTGTATTATCCCATGAGTGTGTGTCGGGTGATTAAAGAGATGTGTGTGTTTCCATCGCACTCACATTCTTTTGGGGCCCCCACCACAAAGGATCTTCTTCGAGTACCTTTAGCTTCGGGAGTCGGGATTACAGGTTGCATATTATAGGTTACAGGTTACAGATTACATGTACAGGTATAGGTGAGGTGATTCACACAGATACATGCAGTTGGAGTAGAGTGATATACTGGCAAGTGAAGTCATTTGCAATTGCCATGGGTATGCATCATTTGGCACCTGTTTGAGTGCATTGTCTGGTAATGTACATTACTTATGGATACTGCCATTGTACGCCTTTGTGGAACCATACTTGGTTTTATTTGGCAGTCCTAGCCATTTTTGTGGATACTACCATTGTACACCTTTGTGGAACCATACTTGGTTTTATTTGGCAGTCCCAGCCATTTTTGTGATTTGGTCTGGAAAGATAGTCATTTCGGAGACTTGACTATACGATATTTGCATAAACCGTTGTGAGAGGGTTGTGGTGAGATTCTATTGAGCTGGGGAATTCTCAAATGTGGGATCCTTTCAGTGATATAGGTGACTGGAGCACCTTTTTTGTGACCTCATCATAGGCTATGTACTAGTGATTCCTACTTGATGCTCCGGTTCCATTGTTGGAAGGTTATGCATACATATACAGTCTATATTTTGGGTTCTTACTGCTCTACTTCTGGGGAAACTCTGCCAAAATTTTTCGAAGTTGTGGTGGCTGGTTTTTTGGCCTTTTGAGCCATTTATGTTGTTATGCTGCTGAAAATCTGGCAAAATCAGAGGATAAGTTATGTGTGCCTTCTTGGGAGCTACATGGCTGGCTTTAATGGATGATCAAAACGGACCTCAATTCACTCTTTTTCATTTAACACAGAGAATCCATATAAATATTCATGTGTCCAGGAAGATTTTTTTCCAGCAGCACATAGTCTTTATGTTCGGGCCAAGAAGATTAAGAGAAATACTGGAATCCCCTTTTCCTGTTGTAATTCCGATGATTAACTATGAAAACTCATTTGATGCGCTTGTGTTTGTTCTTATCTAAAGATGAGCTCCACTGAAGTTTCTGGGGATTGAGTCAGTAAAAATTTACTGGTTCTTGCACTTGTGTTAGATGGGGTTCTCAAAGCATCAAAACTTCATAGAAGAAGTGACGAAGATGTGGAAGAATTTTTGAAAAAGATGGAGGTTGCCTGCATTAGCAACCAGATTCATGATCCTGCACAAATGTTACATCTTCTCCAGATTTGTTTCAAGAGAAATTCACGAGTTTGGTCCAAAGCATTTGAAGCGAAGTTTCATGTGGTTGATCCACCAGTGAGATTAAGTTGCGACAATCTAAGGCATGGATTGGAAGTGGAGTTTATGAAGACAGAAGATCATGACAAAGTGTGGCAATAAGTATAGTGTTTAGTGCAAAGGGAAGGTGAGCCAGTAGATGCGTAAATACGTAAGTTTTCAATGGCATGGGATTAGATGTGCAAGGCCTTAGCACCATAGGTACCCCCACCCGACGTGATGAAGAAGGATAGGTTCTTGGCTGGTCTTTGGGAGAATATACGTTGGAGAGTGGAGCTAAAGAAGCCTAGAACATATGAAGATGCACTAGATGTAGCGAGGAACAAAGAGTGGAAACTGAGAAGAATGACTTAGCTAGGAATATAATCTTTACCTAGGAGGTCTAAGTTTCAGCCTATGGATTCTTTGCAAGGTTGCATACCAGGGGTTCATCATGAACCAGTGGTTTCTGTTACTCTGCAGGTTATGCTAGCACTGGTCACTTACAGCAATGCAAGATGATGGGCTAAGGCAAGACATGAAGCAAGTGGTAGATTTAATGAAGAATCTCAGCCTAAACATGCTAGGTAATGTGGGAAATAATGGAGGTCGGGGGGAGATTTGCAAATCAGCCAAGAGGTGAATAAAGACCCAGGAATGGTGTTGGACAAAGCAATGGTAGTATCTGGAGGCAGACATCCATGTGTTATAATTGCGGAGAGTTGGGCAACATCACCCCACAATGTAATAAGCCACCAAGGATGGGGGAAGACATGTATCCATTGCCAAGACAGGTGCTAACTAGGTCAAATGATTATGGCATTGAAATTAAGGGAGAAGAAGGAACCAATGGATTAACCCAAGAGGAAAAGGGAAAGAAAAAAGTGATAAGTGTGGTTATCTTGGAGAAGGCAGCAAAGCTGGAAGATACATTAGTGATGCCTATTGGAAAGAGGACCACACAGGATATGGAAGGAATAAATACCCCAGGTCCTAGTAAGAAGAAGGAAAAGAGCCATGAAGACGAGGATGTCAAGGCCAATAGGAAAAGAAGGGCTCATCGCAAGTTTCATGTTTCAGATTTTCCACTAGGGGATGGGCAATTAAGCTATGACTTGAAAGAGGATCTGACAAGCAAAAAAGCAGATGTTACTTTTGGGCAAAGTATAGAGATGGTGCCTAAGCTAAAGAGAAAGTGGAAGAGGATGGTTAACCCAATGGAGAAAGAACCAGAGAGAGGTTCAGTGAAGGTGTTGGCGATGGATGAGCTACCAGAAATTTACCCAAAGTAGATGTGTGGCACAAAATAAAAAATCTAGGACAACGTTATTTTGATGGAGGACCCCAAATATGTGACATAACACACTCATGCGTTGAGAAGATGGGTCTTATAGTGACTGGGGTGTCAGGCTTTTGAATCAGATTGGCAAATAGTCAGAAAATAAAATTTTTGGGTGTTGTAAAGAGCTTAGAAGTGGAGGCGTATGATGCAAAGCCGGTGGTGGTTGATTTTCATGTGATGCTAGCGGGTTGGGAGCATATCCTACTAGGTAGACCATGGTTACTTGCAGTAGGAGCTGTTCAAGATTGGAGACGTGGTACGATTAACCTCTATGGAAAGATAGGTGCCAAGAAGCTATATAATATGGACACAAGGAGACTATTGGAGTAACTTTATGAAGATGAGGATGAGTCTAGTGATGAAGACTATTCCACAGTGTCTGACAAGGACAGTGATAGTACTACCAGCAGAGATGAGGATGTTGATGTTGCATTTCTTCTAATGGACAAAGAAAACCATGAGTCTGGTTTAGTTGCATTTGCAAATGAGATTGAAGATGAAAGTGAAGGGCGTTATGGAGTGATTTAAGGGCTGATGCAAACCAAGGTTGAATTGTCAAAGAAGCAAGAATTGATGACACAAATGCTCAATGGAGGCCTCTCAGCTATGGAGAAGGAGATATATTTGCACATGCTAGCTAGTTTTCTTGATTTTTTCATTACTTCATATAAAGAGATTAGAGGGTTCAAAGGACAAGAGATGCATATAGAACTGAAAGAAGGTGCTAAGCTAGTGCGACAAAGGCTAAGAAGGATGGGTCAAGAGCAAATGGAAACCTTGCGGGAAGAGGTGGACAAGTTATTGAAGGCAGGGTTCATAGTCCCAATGGAAACCACAGAATGGGTGAGCCCAGTAGTAGCTAGTTCAATGGTAGCTAGCCCAAAGAAGGATGGAAAGTGGAGAATTTGTGTAGATTTTAAACCCTTAAATGCAGCCACTAAGAAGAACCCATATCCTCTTCCATTCATCGATCAGATGTTGGATTCAATGGTAGGTTATGAGAGGTACAGTGTGTGTGATGGTTTTTCATGCTATTTTCAATTGAGAATTTCTCTTAAAGACTGAACATTGACAACCTTCATTATGCTGATAGCCGTTTTTCGGCTCTCTGTAATTGCCATAGTGAGTTATCTCACCCTATCAAATCACTCAAACACTGTGGTTACCCTCACCCTTTCACTGTATATAGGTGCGTGTGAGTTAGGGGACTTTTCCCATATCTCTTTACTGAAATAAAAAACCCTCAATTAGCTAGTCATTGGGCTAGTTGAGCCAAAAAAATAAAAAATATAAGTATATTATGGTCCATGCGTATGTAAATATTTCTTTGTATATAGGGCCTAAATAAAAGATTTTTTCATAATTATTTTGGTATTTATTTAAATATTTCTACCTAGGTGTGTGTTATTTATGCTCTGTACATTGCCTCACCATTACCACAATTTTTCTTACCATTTTTCATACTCTTTATTCCATATAGAAATATTTTCATGTAAGCTTCTCTTATATTTGGTGTAACTCCACCCCAACAAAAATCCAAAAAAACTAGTTTTATTTATGTGTATATTTTTTCACTATTGTGATTTTTCCCTTCCTACATCACCTCTTGAGAAGGAGCTCTTGATTGGAATCTCATTGGCATTAGGCATATGTATGTGTTGTATTAGGGGTGATTAGCAAGGGAACTCTATGCCATTGTAAGAGAGAGTGATCATTAAATTGAGAGTAGGAAATCTATCATTTCTCCTACTAGAGTAAGCCCAACATTTGCTGAATCAAGGAGGGTGAATTTGGACTAAGCATGGATACCTTGTCTCCCTTCCAACGTGAAGTCATGGACAATAATGATGTGTAAGTGTCTTGGTGTTTTATTTAAGTTCTTGATAGCTTGTCTCCGGGTATTGTTATCAATTTAGCCATAAATCCCACATGCTGTAAGAGGGCGACAGGGTGGTGAGGACTCCCCTGGCCTTAAGAAAGTGATTGGGGTGGCTTTTTTCTTGTGATGTGTTGTGGTGTAATTTACTCAGGCTATGTTGAACAAATACTAATCTCACTTTGATTGGTCATGACAGATTTGTAAGAAGGCATTAGTGCAACAAGCACCCCCTTCCCCCTTCTCTCTCTTTCTTACATATATATATTTATGTTTGCTTGATCATTAACGATACACTTCAAAGCAGTCCGAGCACCATCTCTCTCTCTCTCTCTCTCTCTCTCTCTCTCTCTCTCTCTCTCTCTCTCTCTCTCTCGTGTTTTAGTGTGTGAGAGTGTTCCATTGGTGTTAGGGTTAGTGTAAATTCCTTGCTTGTTTGTGGGTTGCTCTAACCATTCTCCTCTTTTGCATCCTAGTTCTCTCTTAAACTAGGTGGTGCCCCTTGTGTAGTTGGGATTTGGATGTGGGTTTGTTGTTTTGGTTTGTGTTGTGTTGTGCCCCAGCCCCATTGAGCAGCACGGGAGCCTTGAAGGGTGTCTAGAGGTTGCTCTTCTTGTTGCCCGCCCCGGACCGCCTCAATGCCATGGGGTTGTTATTGCTACACGGTACTACAATTTGGGTTATCAAATGGACCATCTTTCTATCAAGAGAGAGCAAATTGGGGATTGGCACCATTCATTGGTAGTTGTGTTAACACTAGGTTGGTAATGGGACACTTTTATGTCCTAGGACACTTTTATGTCCTGTTAAGTGACCATTTTCCTTGAATTATGTCAAGAGTTTCAAAATGGACTTTGAGGTGCTATCTGTCTAGAAAGTTGTCTCATGAGCTGAAAAAAACTCGACATTTTTTTGGAATATCAATTCCATCTTTAACCTTGTCCTTGCACAACATTTAACAACCTAAACTAAGTGAAAAAACGGGTCCTGTTTTTGGCTTTTTTTAACTTTTTGCAACTATACCACTCTAGAATTCATGTTTGTGAGGTCTATGATGCTAGAGAACTATCTTTAGTATTCCTCAACATGTCTTGATGCTTCTAGGGAGAAATAAATGTTAAAGTTGTAAGTTATGACCAAATTACAAAAATTGTCAAATCGTGTTTTTTAGCCAATTTTAGCTCTTCTATGATTTTTTTGGTGGCTTTCATGATATCCAAATGCAGTTTTGATTTTCTATGTCACATATTCTAACATAAAGCTAATATTCCTTGAGTTTTGGGGCACCTAATACCCTATTTTTCATAGTAGACAACGATGGTTGATTTTTTCAATTATAGAAGAAAACGAAACATTCTAGTACATCAAGTATATCTTTTTCAATATTGTTAGTTTCTTGTGACAACTACATGCATTTTGTAGGTAGTAACCATATCTAGTCATAAGGATCAAATTTGGCTAGATATTGAATAGTTTCTATGGGATTCTACAACTCATAATGTTGAACCCAGTTTTTTCATGTTTGTTGTATTTAGCACTTCATCTTTGTCCCCAAGATTTCCCTTGGTAAGAGATGTATTATTCTTTTGACATGCTCCATGGCTCCTTATGAACCTAAAGGACAATAGGGAACTAAGAAAACATGCATATATTATTTGTATTGAGCGTGGCTATAGAAACTTTGATGATAGGTTTGCAGAATGGTAAAAATTCAACTTTTTTGTACCTATTTCTTTTGGCAAAACAAAAAATAGTGAGTGAGAAGCAATCATATGTTCTAATCACCAACCCATTGAAGTTAACTAGGGAATTTATCTCAAGTCCTACAAAAAGCCCTAATCTTATTTTTATGCAACAAAACGTAAGAAATGACTGTTTTGATGAAAATGTACTGTTCCATCAACTTTGGAGGCTTGGTGTGACCAAAAGATGATAAATTTTATACGTTTCTTATTTTTTCCATGTGTACTAGGCCTTGAACTATAACCTCACGAAAGGATTTTACAAAATGAGTGGATCTACTATGGTTTTGGAGGTTTGTTTTAAAACCCTGAAAGGACACTTTTATGTCCTATTAGGTTACCAACCTAGTGTTAAAGCTTTTATAGACAACTTTGGTGTCTACAGCAGCAGGGTTGAACACCATGACAAGCTGCAGATGGTATTGGATCGATATGATGAATGTGGAGGACAACTAAATCCAAAGAAATGTCATCTAGCACAGCCAAGGATGAAGTTATTGGGCCATATGGTGTCAGAAAATGGCATTGAGGTTGATCCAGACAAGGTTAAGTCTATTATTCTTCTTGCATCACCTAAGAGTACAAAGCAATTGTCAACCTTTATACACAAAGTGAAGTACATGGCGCAGTTTATTCCATTTTTTTTACATCTCCTTTATCCATTATAACAAGTGGCAAAGCATGATCCATTGCAATGGGATGACAAGTGTGAAAAAGTGTTTCAAGAGGTGAAAGAGATGTTAGGGGGGTTGTCAGCCATGCAGGCTCCTGTTTGGAAGCGAGTGTTTTATGTAAATCCATCAGTAGGGGATGATGCCATTGGAGCCATGCTATTGCAAAAGGGGAAGGGCAACCATTATATGAGGCCAGTGTATTGTGCAAGTCGAGTGAAGTTGGTAGCAGAGAGAAAATTATCGGAAGTAGAGCTAGTGATGGCCAGTGTAATATTTGCCTGTCGTCGACAGTTTCTTCATTACTTGCTACCACGACCTTTTGTTTTCTCAACAAGTTAAGCTTTTTTGCCACAATTAATAAATGGCACTAACATGTCAAATGTGGTCAAGAAATGGGTAATTGAGCTGCAAGAGTTTGAGTTCTCTTTTTTAGTGGAAGACAGTACAAGAGCTACCCTAGCTGATTTGTTGACTTACAAGGAGAATCCCCTTCTTGTTAAGGAAGAGGTGGTGAGAAGGTTAGTTGAAGAAGTGCCACAGGTCAGCAATGCACATGTGTTGTTCTTTGATGGCTCATACAGAAAGAGCCATGATGCAGCTTGAGGGGGTATAGCACTTTATGATCCAAAGGGGAAGCTAGTATGCATAGTAACAATGAGGTTGAATATGCTACATTGGAAGCCGGATTGCACATTTGTTTGAAGCATGGGATTAGAAGGTTGAGCATAAAGGGTGATGCCTTACTAGTTGTGAAGCAAGTGTTGGGTGTGTGGAAGAGCAAGAACACCCCATTGAAGGAAATGTGTTTCAGATTAAAGGCCTGCTAAAAACGTTTGAAGCATGGAGCATGAAACACATTGAACATGCTCTAAATGGAGAGGCACATGAAGCAGCTCAAAGCATGATTGGGGAGCTATTTGTGTTGAGGACCAATTTACCTCTTTATCATGGCCGGGAAAGTTTGGCTCAAGAAGAGGAGTTTTTGCTCATTCCGAAGGATATTCAGAAGTCTAAGAAGTATGGTTTTGTGCATAGAGCATCCAAGTAAAAATTGATTTGAGATGTCTTATCTATGAAAGGGGATGATCTCATGTTGATAAGTGTACCTTGGTGGGAGGAGATTTGTAAAGTCTTGGAAGAGAATCATGAAGGCACATGTGGTGGACATTTTGCTCTAAAGATGACCTTGCATAAGATCTTGCAAGAGGGGTATGTATGGCTTAGTTTGCACAAGGATGTTCACCATTGGTGTAGGTCTTGCAATAGGTGTCAAGCATTTGGGAAGAGAGTGTTGAAGCAAGAGCTACAAAAATCCATTATGACATTTGATATGTTTGAAAAGTGGGGGATTGATGCAATAGGCACGTTATGTATCACAAGCAGGGGCAAAAGCTATATTTTGACTAGAGTGGACTATCTCTCTAGATGGGCCAAGGCTATAGCAGTAAAACAAAGGATGTGGAAAAATTTGTGTACGATGAATTTGCAAGTTTGGGGTGCCACTAGAGCTACTTTCGGATAAGGGGCCAGGATTTAGACCTAAACTGTTAGATTTTTTATGTGGCACAAAGATGAAGATTAGGCACCAACGTACCACTCCTTATTATTCACAATAATGTAATGGATTAAATGAAAGATTCAATGGTGAGTTGGTACAAATTCTTTTGAAAGTGATAGAGCACTAAGGAAAGAATTGGGATTTGGAATTGCCTAGTGCATTATGGGCTTACCGTACTTCGGTAAAGACAGGTATAGGGTTTACTCCATTTCATTTGGTATATGGAAAGGAAGCACTATTGCCTATGGAAGTAGAGTTTCTTGCGGTCAAGATGTTAGAAAAGTTACTTGGGCAGTCCAGTGATCCATTCAAAGAGAGGCTCTTACAATTACAAGAGGTTCAACTGGATAGGATGAGCGCATTGGAACATTATGGATAGATGCAAGATAAGGCTTTGAAAAAGATAAATGAAACGGTCAAACATAAGGGTATCAAGAAACATTACTTGGTTTTGCACTACAACAGTAAGCTAGACAAGACATTCCAATATAAGTTTCAAATTAAGTGGGAAGGCCCTTTCAAGGTAGTTTAGTGTTTTTAGAATAGTACATATCAACTGGCTAACCTGGATGGGATTCTATATAGTCAAGGGTAAATGGATTGTGTCTTAAATTATATCATGCTAGATTAATTATGGTCAAGCAAGATGAGTTGTCTATAGATCCAGTAATGTCTGTGAGGGATGAGGAGACCTCTGATGTGGCGAGTCTCATAACTCTTTTTGCTGCTGCTGCTGCTAATCATGAATGATCTAGCAGGCTAGCGGATGGGCAAATTATGTCAAGAGTTTTTTGGAAGAAGATTGTGCATATGTACAGGCACATGCATGGTGCATCAAATAAATAATTTCCCATTTTCCAGAGCCAGGTGGTTACGTGGGGCCCACATGTATACAAGTAGGATAGCGTGTACATAGTACATCGATTTTCATCTAGTCTCAACGTGTTTTTCTACAATAATGAGGATTTGGTGGAGCGTAAAACTTGTCAAGGAAGCTATGAGGAGGCCGACACCATGAGGTAAGAAGGTGTGTCAGATGGCATCCAGTGGCGTCAGGAGGTCGAATGGGGTCAATACTTGCACGTGGTAAGCGAGGACACAACGGGAGTGTTTTCTTGTGATCAATTATGCAAAAAGTTCATTATGAGGACTATATTTGGGGGCCACTTCACATGAATTTGGGATGCATTATTGGAAAAAGTTGAGTGACAGGTGTGCGGATGGATGTAGAAGGGTAACAAAAACGCATTGCGGAGTCATTTTTTGGCCTTTTCGGGGTCCGTTTGAGGTCAATCAAAAGTCCAAGGGTGCCCAAGGGATAGAGTGAAGTGTGAAAACTGAAAAAAATGAGGGAAACAAAAAAAAAAGTGAAAAGAGGAGAAGGAACAACCGCAACTCAATTTTTGTTGATTTCTGAGCCTGTTTTAGCCATAAAGTGGTCATCCGAGGTCGAATTTGAGCACTTTGATATTGTAGACTGGTTTTTGGCCGTTTTGGACGCAATGGAACTGTTCATTTTGCCAAATTCCTCACTTTTTTCTAGCTTTCTTGGTTGTGTAAGTTTCTCCTGTGAGCGAAGCCTCTACTCAAATTTGTATTTGTATCTGTCATATTTTATCCATATTGTGTGAGCTATTTTCCCCATTGGTGTTAGCCCAAGCTCAATTGTATATAAACATAAGAATTATTTCTCTTTTGAGCAGAGTTTTTTTTTTCATGTCTCTGTGTTGAGTGGGAAAATGGATAGTCTCTCTTCTCTCACTCCATTTGTGTGTTCCTTGTCTCGGCCAGGTGGGTTGTGTAAGCCGAGTGGTTACCCATAGTGTGTGTGTGTATTATCCCAAGAGTGTGTGTCGAGTGATTATAGAGGCATTGTGTGTGTTTCCATCCCGCTCATAGCGGCTAGTGAATAAATCCTTTGCAAAGGCTCTATCAGCTAAATAGAGAAAGTCCGTGGGTATCCGCAAGTCATGAAAAATTGGAAAAGTTATTTTTGTTGAGTTATAGGGTTGTCTTCATTAGGCCTTGTTTGAATTGTTTTCGTATTTTTTGAAGGGCTGTATAAAAGAACATGAGTCTGGAATTAATTAAGGAACATTGTTTGTATGTGTAAAATAGTGTGGTAGTAATTAGCAAACAAGTTAAAAATTGCGAGTGTGCGATGGAAAGTGGGGGCTGGCTCACGTTGCCAGTTAGGGATGGGTGGTCTCGATTAGTCAAGAAACTCTCCAATACCTTATATTAAGAGAATCGAAATTAGAGACTCATTGTGCCAAGAGTCAAGATGCTCTAAATATACATGCCCTTGAAAGCTATGGATCAGATTAGTTGGGTACTTTTCACAACATTACTAGTTAGTTTAGACTATGTCTCATATCATATTTTGGGTTTATGAATGGAGGCCATGCCTCTTAAACATGAGGAAAAATGCGTTTTTTATGGGCTCTAAATATGTGAATTGGATTTCAACTTTATCTTATAGAAAATAGTTTCCATTTGAATCCTTGATTTATCGACCTGGCATGCGGCGTATGACCCTTACAACCACAATCACTATGGATAGAGGACTTCCTCTCTTCCGCTGCTCGTATCTCTACTTCATGGAAATAGAGTGGGGTGTTGTCAACGAAACTTGAGAATAAAGAAAGGCCATCTATCAAGTTATCCCAATCTTCCGAGGTTGGGGAGCTCACAAAGATTCATTATTTTCACTCACATCTTCTAGTGCCAAAGATTGCTCATTAGTCATATCAAACACTCTCTTTTCACCCTTCTTGCCATACACACAAATTGTGCCCTTGCCCCAATCTTGCACAACACCAACAACTCTCAACCAAGGTTGTCCCAAAATGGGAGGAAAAACTACCAAGCTAGATGGCATAACATGAAAGTTTACTATAACCTTCACACTGAATACTTCAACTTCCAAATTCTTAATCAACTCCAAACACTTCACTTTGGCATGATTTGCTAGTCGAATTCTGAATCTTGAGCTTACGCATGTAATGAGACCTAGTCTCTCGACACATGACTGTGTGATCATAGAAACTTGAGCACCTCCATCAATGTAGGCCTTTCCCATGCCCACACCATTGTGCCAAGTGTTCACTACAGGACAAATGTCGGGTAACTCTCCCACAGTGCGTATCAAGCAACCATGCTAGCCTTGGGACAAGTGTTCCCCTTTCCTATTTGAGAGAGAGGACTTGATAAATGCATAATCAATTAAACAAATTAGCTAAATTATCATTGGACCCCTTGAGAGGCCAACCAATAGGCTTTAGGCATACCATGAGGACAACATGAAGAGGAACTTAACAAGTGTCCTAGTTACTTCTTTAGACAATTCTTGACTTGTGTGAGGGTGTGCATATTCTCTCTCTAGCTCATACAATGAGGACTCATCGTCCCCCCCCCCTCGGAGTAGGGATCATGTTGACTTTTGGGAACACCTTGGACCCTTCAAGCTTGGGGAAGGTTCTCACTTCAATCTCAATTCTATGAAGCCTCGAGAAGGTTCTCACATCAAGCTCAGCCCTAGCACCTCAAGCACCTTAGTCATCAAGCACGACAAGCACCTCAACAACCTTAGTCAGCAAGCAGAACAAGCACCTCAATCACATTAGTCAAAAAGCACGACAAGCACCTAAATCTTGGGCCGGGTTCCCACCTTAAGCACAACCCTAGCTTTCCTAAGGTCAAAGGACTTTTTAGCATTGACCTTTGGAGGTCTTTAATAAAGCTAACCCTAAGGTGTTTAAGATCTATTAGGTGTCCCCCTTTCCCCTTTGAGAGAGAGGAATTGATAAATACATAATCAATTAAATAAATTAGCTAAATTATCATTGGACCCCTTGAGAGGCCAACTAATATGCTTTAGGCACAACATGAAGAGTAACTTGACAAGTGTCCGTTGACAAGTGTTTGAGTTACTTTATTAGACAATGCTTGACTTGTGTGAGGGTGTGTCTGTTCTCTCTCTAGATTTTACAATGAGGGCTCTCCCCCCCTTGAGTAGGGATCACTTTGACTTTAAGGAACACCTTGAACCCTTCAATCTTGGGGAAGGTTCTCACTTAAAGATCAAATCTATCAAGCCCGGAGAAGGTTTCCACATCAAGCTTAGCCCTAGCACCTCAAGAACGACAAACACCTCAATCACATTAGTCATAAAGCACGACAAGCACCTCAAGCACCTTAGTCAGCAAGCACGACAAGCACCTTAATCACCTAGGTCAGCAAGCATGACAAGCACCTCAATCTTGGGCCGGATTCCCACCTCAAGCACAATCCTATCTTGCCTAAGGTCAAAGGAATTTTTAACACTAACCTTTGGAGGAATTTAATGAAGCTAACCCTAAGGTCTTTAAGCTCCATTAGGTAGCATTTCAGTAGCATTGCTCTTTGACATACCATCTCTCATTTGGACCCCTTTAACTTGTCCCCATGTTGAGATAGATCCATAAGCACATGTCTATATTCTAACCCTTGTTTCTGTTTATTCTTCCACATTAATTGATCAATTTAATATGATAAAATCATTTGGATCGGTTAAATATTAGATTTAATGAAATTACCTCTTTCTTGAAATCATAGTCGTCCTCGACTATGAGGTAGAAGAGAGAAAGCCTTAGTCATTAGTCGATGTTTCTTAGTGTGGGTAGAGGATCCCTTTTCACCCTACAACATCATTCCAAGATGGATGACTAATCCATTTGGTGCTTGGGAGATGTAGCTGCCGCAAGCTCGTCTGCTCTGTAGTCCATTTCGTTCTCCCAAAGTAGAGTGACAAATTCTACTTGGTGTTTGAGAGACTTCATCATCAAAAACATGATTCTAAGCATGCATACTATTAAAATTTGTGCACAATAAAAAGAGAATTAGTCTTATAAGACAAAAACATTGGTCATTTAAAAGAAACATGTACATTTTCCTACTCTAATGTAGTATTGAAAGCATTGACAAGGTTCATACTATCCTTAAGCTACATTCCTTGTATCCATTTAGCATCTTCAAAAGGATAAATTTTGAGCTTAATAAGATAATTTCGGATAATATTACCATGTTGTAGTACCTCATCTTCATGCTAAAGGATAGATTCGGTTTGTAGCACCTCTATTTGGTCTTCAATTTTTGGAGGGTCTTCAATAATTGGTTCACTTGGTGGCTCTCCTTTGTAGGCCTTAAGTAGGCTCACATGAAAAGCCTTATGTATGAGCCAATGGTTGGGTAGATTGAGCTGATAAGCCATCTCATTGATTGGCTTCAAGATTTGAAAAGGACCATAGTATCTTTTTGCTAGTTAAGCATAATACTTTTGATGGCCCATAGGATGTTTTCATGTTGTTTTCCTAAATAGAGCCTTGGAAACTTAAGTACAAACCAATCATTTTATTTCAACGTTAAGTCCCTTCTATGCTTGGTAGCATCAGTTTTTTTCACCTTTGTTGAGAGATGGATATAGTCTCCTTAATCTTTTGAAGAGATTCGTGTAGGTCACAACTATACTCATCATCAACAAAGATCTTCCCATGTACTTTAAGTAGCAAGGTACTTTTAGGTCTTCCCTCTATGATTTCAAAAAGTGATTTTCTCGTAGAAGTAGACAGTATTATTGCAAACATACTCTAAAAGGGGTAATTACTTCTCCCATTGTGAGTGTTGATCTACTTCTATAACATAAGTCTTTAGTAGATCGAGTATCGTAAGATTGGCTATCTCACTTTGTCCATCCATTTGTGGGTGATAGGCAGAAGAGAAATTAAATATTGTACCTAGATTTTCAAAGAGACCTTTCCAAAAATTACTGGTCATTTGAGGATCTCTATCTGACACGATGGATGTTGGTAATCCATGGTGTTTGAAAATATAAGATATGAAGAGAGTTTCCATTTGGTGTGTATTAATAGTCTTTTTGATAGGAATAAAGTGTGCTTGCTTGCTAACCTACCGACTATTGTCCATATTCTTGTATTCCCATGGATAGATTTGGGTAATCCAAAGCTAAAATGCATGGATATACTCTCCCATGGTGAATTAGAGATTGACAATGGATGGAGTAATCCAGATTGCTTCCCTCTATCATACTTAGTCTGTTGGCATACCACACATTTTGAAACATACTCTTGTATGTCCACTTTCATGGTAGGCCAATAGAAGTACGTCTCTACTCCTTGAAGACTAGTTTGAATGCATGTATGCCCCGCATAGGGAGGAGCATGGGATTCATACATGACTTTCTCACGAAAGGAGTGGGTAACACATAGTCTATTTCCATGAAGAAGATAACCATCCTAAAAGGTGAATGTCCCTTCTTTCTTCCCCAATGCAAGGGCTGAAATAATGTTTTTAAAGTTAGGGTCAGTAGCATACTCATATATCATAGAAGATAGATCATTGTGAGTTTCTATAGACAGTACATTAACTCTTGGTCATCATGAAAGTGCATCGGCCACTTGATTGTGCTTACCAACAATGTGAGCAATATGAAAATAAAAGTATGAAAGAAAATTTTCCCATCTCATTTGTTTGTTGGAAAGCTTGGTTTGTGTCATGAAGTACTTGAGACTTTGGTGGTCCATTCACAAAATAAATGGAGTCCCCAAAAGATGCACTGCTTTCATGTGTCTAGGACATGTTGAAGAGCTATAATTTATTTTATGTATATTCCCAAGACCCGTTCATCGGCACTAAGTCTTCGGATCTCATATTCTATGGTATGCCATTCTTGGAGCAAAACTGCTAGGAAATTACCACAAGCATCACATTGGACCTCAAATGGATTTGAGAGATCCGGAAGCATAAGGACTAGTTGGGAGGTAAACTTCTCTTTGAGCTTGTCAAAATAATTTTTCTCTTTAAAGGTCCATGAGTACTTAACATTCTTCTTTGTTAAGTCATGCAATGGTCCCACTATTTGAGATGATTTTTCTATGAAGTGTCTATAGTATGCACACATACCAATAAAGATCTTAGCTCTTGTAGATTGTGTTTGGTGGACACAATGGGCTGACACATAAAAGGAAAATAAACACCAAAATTTGTTGTACTCACTCATTTTTTTCAAAAGAAGAGATGTAATTCTGCTAATGAGGATTCTTAATTGTAATATATTATATCGTTCCCTCTTAGCCTCTTTCAGCCTATAAACCATGTGAGTCAAAACTCTTAGTTTTGTAAAACACAATCATTATCTTGGAAGAATTGGACATTGATGACTGTGAGAGCTCTTTGCTGCTACAAACTGTAATCCAGATTCCAAATAGGACATTGTGTTCCTTGTCTTTTGCTCTACAATCTAAGTGTAATCATTCTCAATTCTGTTGTGGTTCATGACGTCTTGTTGGTGAGCTAAATGCATTGATTTGAGGTCTTAAATGGTTGTTTTTTGATGTTTTGACCTTGGAAGAGTGTTTCTATGTTTAATGGGGACCTTTTCGTGTAGTTTTGTTTCAATTTTTTGTACATTTTTTGGGATGGATCGTGATTTATGTACCTTCCCAGATGGCTGCAAAACTTGGTAGAAATGTGCCTTAGGTGTTGTAATACCTCTCTTTCCGTTTTGTTGCATTCCAAATTTGTTTGAATGCTGAAAAGACGTGATGACCTAAAGCGGTGAGACAAGACGTAGACTGGTTTTTTGACTAGGAAGTGGTTGATTTTCTTTTGTAGTAGCATGAATAGTCCTCTAAGTTCACTTTGATGAGATTGACACTCTCATTAATTCTCCGTGCCCCATCCTGAGTCGCTTCCTTGCATGACATTATGTTAGTAACAAAAAGCTATGCTACAGATGTCTATTGGCAACCCGTTAACATTGGTTCCACTTCCGGGGAAGTCGATCCTTAGGTGGTGAGTGACTTAGTTGTACAAAAAATCCCTTCCAAATATTTTGACACCCATTTCGTTTACACAGAGATAGTAAGGTAGCTAGATGTAGGTTTATTGCTTAGTAGAGACTAGAGTCCAGAACTAGCTAGTGCTACCACTTATGGGCAAAGAAAGCTGTGAGTGAAGTACAAAAGATTATTTTGTTCTTTGATTTTTCCATGCTTGGAAAGTACTCTTTCACCATACACTTCATTGTTGTTTCTGTATTGTTAAATTTATTTATGTTTGTGTATCTATTTTAGTTTATATGAGTGGGTTAAGTAAAAAATTCCACCATCAATTGGGGCCAAAAGAATCAGGGTATAAACTGTCCAAAACCTTATTTTGGTGGTGAAGAACATAACTCTGAAAATTTGTAAAATTGATGGTTAGAGCTTCAAAGCTAAACTAAACTCTAAAAAACTTGGCAAAAGGGGATATACAAGTTTGTTGGAGGCAAGCTATGCAGATTTCTTCCAATTTTCCTTTCCAACATGGATCACCATTCATGTACCTTTCAGGCCAAGTGAGCAGAAATTGTTTCCTTCGATTAGAACTGACTCATAAACATCACAATCTTGAGTTTGGCTACAAATAGGGTGCTAAAAGAAGATCCAAATCAAGAAATTGGGTTAAGCAGAGCAAAAGCTATAAAAAAGTGAGAAAATTGGAGAAACTGAACTTTTACTTGTTGAAATTCAAAAAGGGGTGAGAACTGGGTCCAACTAAAAGCAGGTAACCAGCAGGACAAAAATCATGACTAGATGATGTCAAACATGGATCGCGATCCATGTACCTGGTAGACATTTGTAAGGGAAATTTGACAAGTGCACTCCTGAGAACTAAGGGAACAAATTTTCCAAAAAAATCCACAACAAAAAAGTGAAGAAACCTGATCAAAATACCAAAAAAGGAGTTGTCTGCAAAAAACCGCAAAGCAGACACAAAATCTTGCTTTTGGCCTGCAAAAAGTGGGTCAAAAATAAAAATATTTGGAAAAGTGTACCTTTATGAAAATTTTAGCTGATATTTCACAAGTAAAAAAGTGATAAGATTTGTAGTACTTTCTCCTAAACCACTCTTATCAAAAAAGGTCAAAAGGTGGTCAAAAGGGCATAAAATAGATTAAGGGAGAAACCACTGAAATAGACACTAAACTTGACTTTTGGTTAACCTAAAAAAGTCCAAATGCTACAACATCCCTAAAACTGACATTAGGGAGCCAAAGGAAATCTGTGTATTAAGTTTTAGTTCAATCTAGCACTGAGGTACATGGATTGGATGCATGTTCCTCCGACACAAATTGATCCAAAACTTGCATCACAGCTAGGGAACATCCCACGGACTCTAGTGATCATTTCAAAACTAAATATGGATCCCCAAATTCAAACCAAAAGTCCATAACTGTAAAGCACTAAACCTAATTCTAAAATCCAAAAATTCATTTTCAAAATTTTTAGTACCAAATGACCTACTAATCATGCTAATTTTTTTGGTCCCAAGAAAAGTCAGTTTGGCCTCCTAGCATGGATTGTGATCCATGTTCCTCTCAGTCAGCATAAGAGCAAAATTTGACCACAAAAAGAGGTAGTCCCCAAGAACTTGGTGGTTTTTTCATATTTTTTGACAGGTTTTGCAAGTGCTAGAAAATACAACCCACCAAGTAAGACCGAAACGGGGAATTCAAATTAGATAACGAGGTAACCTGGTTTGGTTTTTGCAACATCAAATTTTCATGTATTTGCGATTAGGAAGATTGTACCAGAATAGGAATCCCAGCATCATAGACCAAATGAGAAATCACTCAATTGAAGGTAGTGTGAATCAAAGACCAATGCATTCTTTAGAAGACATTGTAGAGGAAATCTTTTCTGACACCTCTTTAAAAATATCATACGCCCTAATGAATGAGGAATTCAGCAAGTTGAATCCTAAGGAAGCAACTTCCATGGGGGCAGGTCCTTTACAACCTGCATCTGACATAAAATTGTTGTATTTAAAGTTTCAATTTGAAAATGTGCTTAAGGCCAAAATCTATAAGGATGGGATGGACTACTACTACTGTGTTAACTTCAAAAACAAGCCAAGAAAGTTCAAGGCCCGTGTAGATGTACATTATGACGGAGACAAATACTTTGACAGAGAGGGAGTGATGTACCTAGTGGTTCACATCCCCTTATTGTGGACAAATAGGGATGATTGGCACCAAGGACAAGGTTGATGAAGAGGTAGCAGATGAACCACCCAAAATGGACAAGCAAAACGCAGTGCTCAGATGCACCAACGAGATAGAGCGGCTTAATAAGGATAACACTTTACGTGGGGCTATATAAATGTAATAATGGAGAACAAACACTCTATTATAGATGTGATAAACCCCGCATCAAGGAATTGATTGACTGCAAAAAACTATACATTTTTACTTACATAGAGGGTAGAAGTATCCAGGTGGTCATAACGGATAAGTATGGACAAAAATACTCTCCTATGGACGCGAAGGAGCTAGAGCGAGATACATATTTTAGGGGATCACTCCAGCAATACTATGTAAATTCAGAAGAAGATAAACACTATGACTACTCACACGAGACCAGAAACTAGGAATGTAATTCTAGTAAGAACTAGAGTGGAAGATTCTTTTAGACATCAAAAATTTTAGAACACAGGGATTGTGGGATCAATCGGGTCTAGGGATTCTATGAACACACAAAGGGGTAGTGCATCACCTGACCAGACTTACACAACGAGAATCCCTCCGACTATTACATGAGATCGACTTAATGAATGTATGGTGGATAGGATACCAATTATAGTGCCAAGTGGAGAATATGAACCTAAAGAGACCACACCAGGAGGACAACGAATGGTGAGGATTGTTGCGGAGTCTAGACGCATGCGACCATCTCAAGGGAAAAAATGTGTACCCAAAAAGCATCGTGGATCAAGAGATCGCGTTTCAATCTGCAAACAAGTGTTGAGGGCGGAACAAGTAACTGATTTCCTTACTCAATTTGAAGGTTTTGGGTTGAATCTAGAAGGAACAGCTTTGACCTGGTTTCAAGCTTTAAACAGCTTGCAATTTTCAAGTATTGAGCAACTTCTTCGAGAATTCGTTGAGGAATTCTCAAAGAGCGGAAGTAATCATAATATCGTCTCCCAGATCTATGCATGTAGACAAAAGGAGAAGGAAAAGATGAAGGAAGCCTCACTTTGATTTAAACAATACATAAAAAGATGCTCTTCTAGAGAACTACCTCAGGATGAGAGACTATAAGTCCTTTTCATAGAAGGATTGCAAAATGACACTCTCAAAAATTACTTGCACTAAAAGGCATGTGTTACTTTTGAGCAAGTCACAAAAGAGGCATTGTATCTCGTAGACAATTGCAAGGCATATGGAGAGGTGACAGAAGACACAGACCAAGGGATGAGTAGCACCTCTTCAACCACTAGTGAGTCCACAATGAAACTGGGTGGGCAAAACCCAACTGTGCCGGATGTTGATCAAATGATCGAGGGAGTGATCAAAAGGAAGAACCAAGGAAACATGACAAACCCACCACAACAACCCACCAAAAAATGTGACACTTGTGGAGGAGATCATCCAACTCAGTGGTGAAACCTTCAACAAAGTCCAGGAGTAAACATACCGCGTGTACTAAAGTGGTGTGCTACTAAACAAAAATGGACAAACCATGAGACCCACGAATTTTTCTAGAATAGAAACTATGTTAAAGATAGAAAATATGGGCCGCATGGAGGGCAACAATTACCAAACCCTCCAAGATACCAAGTAGGAAAAAATAATGTAGTCCAAGGGCAGGAAAAACCTCAACCTGTGTTGGGGCATCAACCTCCTTTACTCTAGGAAAATAGGGCCATGGTAAGGATTTCACAACCTATAGAAGCACCTTTTGATCAGAGTATGCTCCAGGTAGTTTCATACCGAGAAGATCTAGACAATACCTATGAGAGATGATTTGACGGAAATGCCTATGCTTTTGAGGGAAAAATTCCATGGATGGTTCCTGAGGAGATGCCAGATCCATCATACATAGCACAACCAACAAAAAACCATTACTTGGTCGTTGAAAATATGCTTATGTTAGTGGAAACCTAGAACTACAGACCTAGGGGATATTCTCCTAGAACAGGACAATCGATGGGGGCTCCACAAGCTTCTCCACCACCAGCAGGATCATGCTATGAATGCGGTGTCATGTAGCTCTCCTTCCATGATGGAAAAAAGAGCAAAGAAATGCAAGCTAAGATTCTTTGAAGCCTACATGTTTATTGAGCAGTGATGATCAGGTCTTGTTAATAGGCCAAGTAAAAGGATTAATGTATGCTAGATGCAGCTTTAAAGGTCCAACAGATGCCTTAATGATTTTAAAAAGGAGTATGCTTGAAGTCAGCACATATGGGAGTTTATGATTTAGAACTGTAGTACTTGAAGTGTGGAATTGGAGCTGATCTCTTCAGATAGCTGATTTTGGTGTTAGAATTTAGAGCTACTGGTTATGTCATCAGTTTAGTTAGTGAGATTGGAACAGAGTACTGACTGGACTAAAATACATAAGTGAATTGTAATGCTATACTAAGACGAGAGACATAACTGAAAGACTAGAAAGAGTATTTGCAGATTCAGATTAATAGCTCAAGGATAACGAGTACAGTGTATAATGGGTTTAAACTCAGATGAATACAGAAGCAATGATTACAGGGTGAACTAGAGGCGAGAGCTTGTAAACCCAAAAGTGCTTAGAAAGCTAAGGCCAAACTACAAGCAGTTAAGAAGCCCAATTACAATGTAGCGGGTCCTATTTATAGATCCGTGGAGTTACTGTAGTAACTACCTATGATAATTACTGCCGGTGTGATTGCCTCCCGCTGGTCTGTCTTCTAAAGGATAGTTTCTGCCTACTACGACTATCTTTGCCTTCTTCATCCTTCCCTCCTTTCTTGAATTTTGGTATAACTCCAAAATTTCTAAAAAAATTCCGCCGCCTAATGTTAGTTTCGTGTTGAGGAAACCATATGGTGTTCTAGTTGGCCAAAACCCTAAACCCTAAACCCTTCTGGTTGTTGATTTGGCCGATGTTCCTCATGGTTTACTCCTTTGGTATTGCTAGCTTTATACCATACTTCATGATTGTTGAGTGCTTGACACCCCTATAATTGTAATTCCCAGGGTGCCTAGCTGGGAAAATCCAATGTCTGATTCTGAGATGGAACTACCCAGTATCCTTCCACTGAACCCGCTTCCTCTTGCCCTTTTTTTGTGTTGGTGCCTCAAAAGTCCCAGTGCCATCATTTTCCTTCTGGATAAGTCTGTAAACGGCCTCCTGCTCAAGATGATCCTGCCTTTCAGGGGTCATTTCAATTTCATAATGCGTGAGAGGATTGTAGGTTTTGGTGTCGGAATGATAAATGCATGTCAGTTGTTGCTATAGATTCACATGTGTGGTATTTTGATAGTGGTGCTACAAAGAACATTACCTCACATCGTGAATTGTTCACCTCTCTCAAGTCTGTCCCTCATGGAAATTCTATCACTTGTGCCAACAATGCCTCTTATCCAGTTTAGGGAGTTGGAAAGATTGTGCTTACTACTGCTAATGGTAGTTCTTTCACATTTGTTGATGCACTTTATGTACCTGGGATCAAGAAGAATATTTTGTATGTATCCACACTTGCTAGACTTGTACTTGTAGTCAAATTTGTGGATGACAGATGTACAGTTCATGCTTTGTCAAACGGGCTTCGGCCAATTTATGAGACAATGCAAGGCTATGTGGATCCATCCCTGCAAAAGAAGCTGATTCGTCTTGATTCTAGATTCAAAGAGAATCTTAGCCATTTCTCTGTATTGGGGGTACAGTCTTGGTTTAGCGGTGATATCTTTTTCAGGGATCTTGGAAGACTCTAGTGTTAGTTAAAGAAACTGACTTGTGATCTTCGTCAAACCACGGAGCTGGATCTTCCACTATCCCATACAGAGTTTGACCCTCTGCATTTCTCCCTGCAGTTCCATGACATCATTTAGTTTGAGAGAGACATTGATCAGTGTTTGCCAGGTTTCTTTCCATTCCACAGTGGCTCACTCATACCAATCATGGAGGTCATTAGTGATATTGAAGTAGGTGAGTTTATCCATTAGTTTTGGATACTGAGGATACAAAGCTGGGGTAGTTCAGCCTCTTTAGTAGGCAATGCATACAATAGAACTGGAGAGTCAGACACAAACTCTAGATAATTGAGAATAGCTTGGTTCTCTGTTCAAGGGGGGAAACCTTGATTTCAGTGTTATTGTGGAGGACTCAAGATTTTCAAGAGTTTTTCACAATAAAAAGTTCAAGATAGAGTTTAAGCAATGAGATTTAACCGAGTTTGGGAGCCAAAAAAATACTTAGTTTCTTGGTTTCAACCTATAAATTCATTTCTAGTTGTCAAACTACACTAGAATATCCCCAATTTCATGAGAAGACCTTTGGAAGGCCAAAATTATGCTCGTAGTCAGCATGTCCTCAAGTATAAGAGTATGTCTATAACTTGTAAGTGTCTTGAAAACTAAGTCCTTGCCAAGGGCATTCCATTGTTTTGTAACACTAAGTACTAACACTTGGATTTTACAAACATAAAAAAGGTCATGTTTGCAAAAGGATATAATAATTTTACAATTTTTTAAAGAAACATCTTGAAATTTTACTAAAATTTATGACTTAAAACTTACCATAATTCTCTCCACATGGCTTTGATTTTGACATGGAGAAAAATTCAATGTTTTCTTTCCCTCATAACCAACCTATAGAAGTAATGTGTAAGAAAAGTATGTCTATCTTGACAACTAAATTGTCAAAACTTTGGTAGGAAAACAGGACACTTTAGTGTCTCATGACACTTGTGTCCAATTACAAGACCAATCTCGCGCATGCCACTGCTTCTATCCACCTCCTCCCTTTATCCTCCCCTTTGTTGCGCATGTCAGGTCATTGGACAACCATGCCTCTCTCTCTCTCTCTCTCTCTCTCTCTCTCTCTCTCTCTCTATTGTCCCTCAGACAGCCCCTCAGTTGCATGGAGCCTGCAGCTTTGCTTGGTTTCCAAAGGTTGCTCACCAGTATTCGGGATTTGGGAAAAATGTGACTTACAATCTTGCCGCTTTGAAATTCTTTCTGAGAGGAAAAGGAAAACGAAAAAACCCTCTTAGATTTTGAGAAAAATAGTGTAAAAATAGTAAATTTTTGCTCTATATTTAATACTTCCTCTTGGAAAATACATAGAAAGTAGTCGTGAATGTTTGTGAAAATGATTTTAAAGAAAGGTCTCAAGATAATAAAATTTTCTCTATTTCTCAATACTTCCTCTTGGAAAATCCATAAAAAGGACTCATGTTTGGTTGTGAAAATGATTTTTCCCTGAACACTACTGCTCACTCATCAACACCTTGTCTTCAGGCTGCTCCCTTTATCTCCCCTTTCTATGCTACCCTGTGGCCATTCCTACACATGTCCGTGCTTCTATAACCTCCTCTTCTTTGTACGTTGCTCAATGCCTAGCCCTACGCATGTCTGTGCTTTTGCCTCCTCTTCTTTCTATGTTGCCCAATGCCCAACCTCGTGCCTGTTTGTACTACTCCATGATTGAGGCTATGAACCCCTATACATTTTTCTGCATGATCAAACCCTTGTGTATCCACGTGCTTGTTGTACTTATTGTCTCTCTCTCTCTCTCTCTCTCTCTCTCTCTCTCTCTCTCTCTCTCTAACACACACACACACACACAGAGGTGTTGAGCCCTCGATGGGAGGGCCTTTTCTCCATCCCTCTCTCTCTCTCTCTCTCTCTCTCTCTCTCTCTCTCTCTCTCTCTCTCTCTCTTCTTGTTCTTTGTATCATTCTCTTCACTTATGTGCAGTGTTCGAGAAAAGTGCGCCTGAACGTAGCCTTGAGCTGGTTGGAAAATCAAATCATCAGATTGAAGAGAGGGTGAGAAGGATATACGATAGGAAAATTTAACAAAATAGAGGTAAGTTGTAAAAAAAATGGAATTATTTTGGAAAATTTATCTTTGAACCTTAGAGGGAATTTTCTATGTTTTTGAAATAGATTTTTTTCGAGCACTACTTCAATGTGAGGGTCGGTCTCCCTCCTAATGAGCACTACCCATGGTTGCCCCCAGCAGCCTAGGCAATTTTCGCGACCCCAGTGTTCGGGAAAAATGTGTCTCAGCTTAATATCATGTCATTTTCAATTTCAAAAATGTCGATTGAGTGCAAGAGGAAAGGGAGAAATTCCACCCCAAAATAGAGAAAAATAGTGTAAAACCCCCAAAAAATAACCTTATTGTCTAAAATCTCCTTTTGACAAAATCAAGGAAAGGAATTTGGTATATTTGAAGAAATAATTTTCCCCAGAGAGTGCCCGAACCCCTAAGCCTAGCCATCTCTCCTAATGCAGCACATTACCAAATGCCCATATCAATGACATGATCATCCCTAATGTTGCTACTACAACCTCCTCCTCCCTTGCTGCAGATGCAAGCAATCAAGAATATGAGGGGAGTTTGGCTGGGGGAGGAGCACACAACATGGGATCCAGCTCTTAAAGAATCTTATTTCTGCTTTAATCTCTCTCTCTCTCTCTCTCTCTCTCTCTCTCTCTCTCTCCAAGTGTCTCTAGGTGTGCCTGTAGGTTGAAGAGTCATAAAAACTTTGAAGACTATTGTATACGGCCCTTTACACAACTTAGCTGATTGTTCAATTTAACGACATCTACGCAATGATAGGCAAGCACATACCGAATGAAGGATGCTGATGAATATTGCGGAGGTGGGTGCTTCTGTGGTTGCACATAAAGGAGCAGCGTCGGCAGGATGACCATGTCAATATATTAGTGTATAAGTGCACAAAGCTAATTCACTAATATATTGACATGGTCATCCTGCCGATGCTGCTCCTTTATGTGCAACCACATCGAGAAGCACCCACCTCCGCAATATCCATCATCATCCTTCATTCGGCATGTGCTTGCCTATCGTTGCATATATGTCGTTAAATTGAACAACCAGCCGAGTTGTGTAGAGGGCCATATACAATAGTCTTCAAAGTTTTATGACTCTTCAACTAGCATGCACACTTAGAGACACTTGGAGAGAGAGAGAGAGGGAGAGAGAGAGAGAGAGAGAGAGAGAGAGAGAGCAAAAGAATAAGAAATCGTTCACGCCGCATGAGCTGGAGAAATTCGAGAGCTACAAGCATGCGTCCCTCACACAGTGACCCAAGACATGCAATCCTCCAACCCTCATTTATTACCACTGTCAGCATCCATGAAAGGGTACATGTATCTCCCACCTGCCTCATTATTGCTCACAAGCCAATCTCCACTATCAGCTTCAATGGGTTGATTTGAAATTGTTCATCTTGGGGAGGGGATGATAGAGAGAGAGTTATTAACAAAGTCCTTGAACGACCCGTAAATGTACTTTGAATTCTTTTGCCATATCAGTGTCTTGTGTCATGCCACATGCCTTCAAGGTTCAAATGCACTTCATTGCATTTAGAAAGGTGTCATCGCCTATATCTGCTAAAAATAGCTGAGAGCTTTGCAACCCTGACCCTGTTGGACATATCTTGAAAACTCGATGCACTCCATGTGACAACATTACGGATAGGAAGCTTGTCGATGGACTATTGTGCTCTGTCAAGTCCATTGCACTTACATACTGACTAATGTGTTGCCTAAGTATGTGTTCTTTTCAAACATCCTGCTATCATAAATATTAGCATGTATCATATTACCTTGGTACAGATCCTTCTTCTTAGCACAATCTTTTAGTGAGCTCACAAAAGAAAGACTTATTTTCTTCCCTTGCATGTTTTCCTCTTCAAGATGCAAGCGTATGCGATTGCATCTGGAGAGACACATTGCTTTGCATCCACCAAAAATAGCCCACAGCTTCGTGGCCTTGCCGAAGTTCGACATATCCCGTAATTAGTGCATTCCAAGAGATGACATCCTCGATAGAAATCTCCTCAAGCATTTTTTGTTCTTTATGAAGTGCACCACGTTTGGCATACATGTCGACCAAGGTAGTGTCAAGCACGATGTTTTCTTTCAGCAACCCCAGCCTTGACAATATCATCGTGAATACTTTTTCCCATACCAGCATCTTGTGTCATGCCACATTCTTTCAAGGTGCAAGTATACTTGATTGCATTTGGATAGATGCCCTCTTTGCATCTGCTAAAAACAACCTAGAGCTTCATGACCTTGTCCTTGCTAGACATATCCTGCAATCAATGTACTCCTTGTGACAACATTGCAAACATGATGCGAGTTGTTGCACTCTATCGAGTGCACCGCACGTGACTTACATATTGACTAATGTGTTGCCTAAGTATGTGTTCTTTTCAAGCAACCCCTAAACAAACTCTTAGCATGTATACTATTGCCTTGGTACAAATCCTTCTTCTTGGCAATATCTTTAAGTGAGCTCACAAAAGAAAGACTTAATCTCTTCCCTTGCATGTTTTCCTTCAAGATGCAAGCGTAATGTGATTGCATATGGAGAGACATCCTCGCTTCGCATCCGTTGAAAAAAATCTAGAGCTTCTTGGCCATGTGACTACCACAAAACTCTTCATACTCTTTCTCTACTTCAAAATCCTGATTAAAAAGCGAACTGCAAGTCGAGTCAATGCACTCTGTAGCCACCTATTTTCCTCCTTCAGAGCGTCTTTGCCCCATGCCTATTACCACAGGGACTGCAAGATGTCCACACACACACACACACACACACACACACACACACACACACACACACACACAAAGAAAGAGAGAATTGCAAGCATCTGTTCCCACTCTGCGATCTGCATAAAAGCCTCCCCCCACGTTGCTCGTGCCCTCAAGCCTTGACTTTGCTGCAATTTTTGGAGCATTGTAACCTCGCATGCCAGCTTAGGTATATGTTCTACCTCAAAATATTGACCCCATCAATTGCATCCACCTCATCCACACAAGGCACACAGGCCAAAGAATCCAACCACAAGAGAGATATTAGGATCGAGGATGAGATTGGAGGGCCTCCCGCCTTTGTCCTGCAAAGAGAGAGAGAGAGAGAGAGAGAGAGAGAGAGAGAGAGAGAGAGAAATATGTCATGAGTCCCAAGGCCTCAAACACCTTCAAAGGTGGAGGGAGCTAGCGGGGGATGAGGGTAGGGAAGAGGAAGAAGAAACATTCATATGAGAAAGAAATAGTTCCTCATTTATCATCACTCTTCTTGCTTAGCATACCATGATAGCATAGTTATGAAGATGAAGAATATGTCAAGCTTAAGAATTGAAGCATGGCTCTTGGTTGGATTTGCGTTCCATAGCCAAGAGTGTTGGTGTAGGCTCTCAACTTCTCAACAAGCTTGGAGAAGGAGATGGAGCTCTTGCACCTTGCCAAGTGAGAATAAGCATGTGAGTGTGTGAGAGAGAGAGTGTATCCCCCAAGCACACCCCTAGCTGCTTTGGTAGACCCCCCCTTGTAGCTCATGCTGGAAATTGATTGGACCCTTCCAAACCTAGTCAATCACATGCATAGTGTATATCAAGCAACCATGCTAGCATTAGGACAAGTATCAGAGCTTTCCCCTTTGAGAGAGAGAACTTGATAAATGCATAAAAAATTAATTTAATTAGATAAATTATCATTGGACCCCTATAGAGGTCAACCAATAGGCTTTAGGAACCTTATGAGGGCAACATGGAGAGGAACTTGACATCTATCCTTGTTGCTTTTGTAGACTAGACTTGCCTTGTGTGAGGGTGTGTGTGTTCTCTCTCATGCTCCTACAAGTAGGGTTCGCCCCCCCATGTGTACGGATCCTGATTGACTTTTGGAACACCTTAAGTCCCTCAAGCACCTTAGTGATGGAGCACCTTAGCACCTTAGTCATTAAGCACCTCAAGATCCTTAAGAACCTTAGTCAGCAAGCACGACAAGCACCTCAATCTTGGGCTAGGTTCCCACCTCAAGCATAGCCCTAGCTTGTCTAAGTTTTAAGTACTTTTAACACTTGGAGGTCTTTAATGAAGCTAACCCTAACGTCTTTAAGCTCCATTCTAGCATTGCTCTTTGACATACCATCTCTCATTTGGACCGTTTGACTTTGGCCCCATGTTGAGATAGATCCATAAGCACATGTCTATATTCCAACCCTTGTTCTCGTTTATTCTCCCACATTACATGATCAGTTGAATATGATAAAATCATTTGGGTTGGTTAGATATTAGATTTTTGGACATTACCTCTCTCTTGAAATCATAGTCGTCCTCGGCTATGAGGTAGAAGAGATAACACCTTAGTCATTAGTCGATGTTTCTTAGCAGGTAGAGGATCCCTTTTTACCGTACGACATCATTCCAAGTTGGATGACTAATCCATTTGGTGCTTGGGAGATGTAGCTATGTCTACTCTTTAGTCCATATCATAATTCCAAAATACAGTGACAGTTTCTAATTTGTGTTTGAGAGATGTCCTCAACACAAACATGATTCTAAGCATGCATACTATTTAAATTGGTGAACCATAAAAAGAGAATTAGTCTTATATGAGAAAAAAACATTGATCATTTAAAGGAAACATTTCATTTGCTTACTCTAATGTAGCATTGTAAGCATTGACAAGGTTCATAGTATCCTTAAGATGTACTCCTTGCATCCATCTAGCATCTTAAAAAAAATAATTTTTTAGCTTAATAAGATACCTTCGGATAATTTCACCATGTCGTAGTACCTTTTCCTCATGCCAAAGGATAGCTTCGGGTTGTAGCACATCTTCTTGATCTTTGATCTCTGGTGGGTCTTCAATAACTGGTTCTCTTGGTGGCTCTCTTTTGTAGGGCTTGAGTAGACTCACATGAAAAGCATTGTGTATGAGCCAAAGGTTGGGCAACTTGAGTTGGTAGGCCATCTCATTGATAGGCTTCAAGATTTGGAAAGAACCATAGTATCTTTTTGCTAGCTTAGCATAATACTTTTGATGGCCCTAGGATTTTTCTTGTTCTTTGCCTCAATCGAGCCTTGGGGAACTTGAGTAAGACCCAATCATTTTCCTTGAACATTAAGGTCCTTCTCTGCAATCAATAACAACCTTTTGCCTTTGTTGAGAGATGTATATAGCCTCCTTAATATTTGGAAAGATTCTTGTAGGTCATGGCTATACTCATCAACAACAACGAAGCTCTTCCCATGTACTTTAAGTAGCAAGGGACTTTTAGGTCTTCTCTCTATGATCTCAAAAGGTGCTTTTTATGTAGTAGTATGGACAATATTATTGTACGGTAAGTACTTCTCCCATTATGAGTGTTGATCTACCTTTGTATCATAAGTCTTTAGTAGATTGAGAATCATAAGATTGTCTATCTCACTTTGGTCATCCGTTTGTGGGTGATAGGTTGAAGAGAAATTTAATCTTGTACCTAGATTTTCCAAGAAACCTTTCCAAACATTACTAGTCATTCTAGGATCTCTATCTGACATGATGGATGTTGGCAATCCATGGTGTTTGAAATCCAGGATATGAAGAGAGTTGCCATTTGGTGTGCCTTAACAGTTTTTGGACGGGAATAAAGTGTGCTTGCTTGCTAACCTGTCTACTATTTTCCTTTTTCCCATATTCCCATGGATAGACTTGGGTAATCCAAAGATAAAATCCATGGATATACTCTCCCATGGTGAACTAGGGATTGGAAATTGCTAGAGTAATCTAGGTTATTTCCCTCTATCATACTTGGTCTTTTGGCATATCACACATTTTGAAACATACTCTTTATGTCTACTTTCATGGTAGGCCAATAGAAGTACGTTTCTACTCCTCGAAGAAAAGGTTGAATGCCTCGATGCCCCGCATAGGGAGGAGCATGGGATTCATACATGAGGTTCTCACAAAGGGAGTGGGTAACACATAACCTAGTACCATCGAGAAAATAACCATCCTGCAAGGTGAATGATTCTTCTTTCTTCCCCAATGCAAAGGCTAACATTATATCTTTGATGTTAGGACCAGTAGCATACTCATCTATCATAGAGGATAGATAATTGTGAGTTGCTATAGATATCGCATTGACTCTTGGTCTTCGTGAAAGTGCATGGGCCACTTGATTATGCTTACCAACAATTAGGGCAATATGAAAATAAAATTGCGAAAGAAAATTTTCCCACCTCATTTGTTTGTTGAAAAGCTTGGTTTGCGTCATGAAGTACTTGAGAGTTTGGTGATCCACTTGCAAAATAAATGGAGTCCCCAATAGATAGTGCTTCCATGTGTGTAAGACATGTAAAATAGCTAAAAGTTATTTTTCATATCTGTCTTCATATCTGTCCAAGACCCGTTTGTCCGTATTGATCCTTCGCCTCTCATATGCTATGGCATGCCATTCTTGAAGCAATACTGCTTCAAGGCAATCACCACAAGCATCACATTGGACCTCAAATGGTCTTGAGAGATCCACAAGCATAAGGACGGGTTGGGAGGTAAGTTTCTCTTTGAGCTTGTCAAAAGCAGTTTGCTCTTTAGCAATTCATGATTACTTCACGTTCTTCTTTGCCAAGTCATGTAATGGTCCTGCTATTTGAGAGAATTTTGCTATGAAGCGTCTATAGTATGTACACATACCAACAAAGCTTCAAAGATCATGTAGATTCCTTGGATTAGGCCATGCTTTTGTTACCTCTAGCTTTGATGGATCCATATAGATACCATCGTGAGAGATAATATGACCTAAGAATTGAATCTCTTGAAGGAAAAATTCACTCTTCTTTTGATTGATAAAAAGCTTGTTCTCCCTCAAAGCTTGAAAAATTACTTGGAGATGTTGCTTGTATTCCTCCAAGGACTTGAAGTACATGATGATATCATCAAATAACACTCCAGTGAATTTGTGGTAGGGTCTAAATACTTTCTCCATCAAATGATTAAACGTGGCTGGAGAATTTGTTAAACCAAAAGGCATGACAAGATATTCATAAAGACCAAACGTTGTACGAAAAGCGGTCTTTACAATATCTTCATTCACTATCCTTATTTGATGATTTCCACTTTTAATATCAATCCTACTTAAGTAGGTCGAGCCTTGTAGCTTATCAAACACATCTTCGACCCGCGGTATAGGAAATCTATTTTTGATAATGATATGGTTTAACACTGAATAATACACACACATGCGGTATGTACTATCTTTCTTTTGCACTAAAAGGACTGGAGAACAAAAGGGATCAAAGCTAGGCCTCACCATTCCTTTGTCTACCAATTCGTGTATTTGCCTCATGATCTCTTATGGTTGAGCTTGGGAAAATCAATAAGGAGGCTTGCTAGGCGATGAGCTTCGTGGTAGGAGCTCATTTCGATGATCATCATCCCCTTGTTTTGGAGGTAATTCCAAAGGGATATCATCGATAAAAACATCTTGGAGTCCATTTAGAAAATTAGACAAGTCTAACTCTTCTTGATTCCTACCATCTTCATTTGATAAAACATTAGGACTTTTTATAGATTGTTTGACAAAAATCATGTACGCAAAAACTGAGCTTTTTCTTGATTTGTCAAAAGCGGGAGAATCTACAAGGACTATGGTATGACCAGACTCATTAGCATCTATGTACATGTTATTTTCCCTATACTTGAAATACAACCTTCTTTCAGGGAGCTTTACATTAACACCCATACGATCAAACCATGGTGCCCCTACGATGATATCATCATGATTGAGAGGAGAGATGAAGAATATTCTTTGTCAACATAGCCTTGGACATGAAGTCTCAATTTATCGATCAAGGGAGTAACTGCAGCTCCTTGATGCTTGAAGGCTCCATCGGATGCACATCTCCCATCTCATGATCTTGAATGCCTACCTTGGTGGCCAACTCTGTGGATGTGAAATTGTGAGTAGAGCCAGGGTCAAATAGGATGAAGGCATCATTCGCCATTACCTTTCCCCAAGCATAGGAGAGAGGTGATCCTTTGCAATGAGCATCCTCTTTTGGAGCTTCGATCGTGGAAGCTCTAGGAGTCTCATTACCGGAATTTATTTTGGGGCAAGAATAGTAGCCATGTCCTTGCTCCTCACTAGAAGCATTTCTGGTCCTTACAAAAAGCTTCTATCTCTTTAGAAGAGAGTTATTTTTACCTTTGTAAACTCCCTTCTCCTTGGACCAATTGTTGTTGTTGTTGTTGGAATTGTCTTGGGAAGAGTTTTGGGAATTTCTCTTCCCCTTTGCATCGCTTTGATCTTTGTTTTCCATGGGCTTGGCATTCCTTTTAGCCCCTTGTTGAAAATTGATGTGCGAAGAAACCATAGTGTGGTTGATTACTTCGATGATAGAACCAAGTCATTGGGAGTTGACACACTCTGCCATTTCTTCAGGTAATCTCACACATAACTGTTTCTTTTGCTTAGCAAAGTCTATCTTTTGAAAGACAGTAGCCTTGAAATGTAAATCCCAAAACTTTTCCACATATTTGTGTAAAGACTCGTTAGAGAGCATCTTCATACTCCACCATTTGGTAAGCACTTTGTCCTTTGCATCACTTACAAGGAATTTCTTCATGATGGAAACTCGTAGAGTTTTCCATGTCTTTGGGGCTTCGCTGTTGCCACGAAGGCTAGCCCACAATTGATGAGAATAGTTTTCAAAGTGCATAGCTACATGCCATAGCTTGGAGGACTCTATGAAGCCCTCGTCTCCAAAGGCCGCATCAAATTATTGGATGAAGGCCAATACTTTGTTAGTAGAACCAAGGGTGCCATCATAGGTAAGAAAAGAGATATTGTTTCCTCTCTCTTTAAACTTCTTAAGCTTTTGGGACCTTCTCCACGTAGGGTAAGATTTGTGATGTCCTCTCCTCTTATATTCTCTAGGAGAACAACCTGTTGTTTTGACCGGAAGAGGAGGAAGGTGAAGAAGAAGGAGAAGAAGGTGACCTCTTTCTTGCCTTTTTCTTTCTTTGTTTCCTCTCTTTCCTTTTGGAGTGACAAGGAGAAGGACTATGGGTTGACCTTTCCTCTTGGGAGGAGCTCGCGATCGTCTAGATCTCCATCTTCGTGGATCCACATCTTCAGAGGAACTTAGTGATTCACTTCTTTCTTGTTCTTTGGATTCCTCCTCTCTTATGGGAGAGAGTCTTCTTCTGGGAATCTCATCAAGAGGCCTCCTAAGCTTTCTCTTCTATTGGAGAGGAAGGGAAATCCCATAAGCACAAAGTTGTTGAGTAACTTCGGCTTGCAAAGAAGGGTTGCCCATAGCTTGTTGCAACCTAGTAACAAGACAATTAAGAAACATGGGGTCATCATCATTAGCACCTTCATGTGAAAAATCAAAGTTGTCAATATTCATTCCACTCTCTTGCTTATTGTCAGCCATACTAATTAAACTTATGTATAAACTTTTTAGACACTGTTGATTGCAGAGACTAGTGGAGAGGGTCTAACATTGCTTGGTTGGTTATGGTTCCTGTTGAGTTTGCTAGTAGGTCAATAATGGTTCAAACAAATGAAAGCCCCGAGAGAGTCCATTATTAAGACTATAGTCCCAATGGTGTATGTCAAACAAAATCCTTTTCAACTACCATAATAGATCCCTATCCCACTTACCCTTTTGCAATGAACAGGTCCAACCTTTTATGGACAACTTAAAGACCTCTCTTCTTAAGTAAGAAAAGACAAACCAATATCTCTAATACGAATGTAATGAAAATGGCCTATGAACTTTGAGAATAGTGGAATTAAGAGAACTAGAGTGAGCATTTTTATGAGACTACTTTGCGAACATAGAGGGTGAACTTAATTAGCGGGAGCAACATAAGCAAAATACTTAATTATCTTGGCATGAACAATAATTTTTCAAGAGAGAGAGAGAATTAGGGAACTTGACAACAATTGAGGATCGTATTTATGTGGAGTCAGTCCCCCCTCCCATCGTCTTCAGTATAATAAATTCTCCCATAAAGAGAGACTTGATACAATACAATCTTTGGTTTCCTTCAGACCAAGGTGATGCAATGAAGATGGAAAACTTCATGCATCACAAGCATAGAATAACCTTTGCAAAATAATTAACCATCCCCGGCCTCGGTCCCAAGGCCTCAAACACCTTCTAAGGTGGAGAGAGCTAGCATGGAATGAGGGTAGGGAAGAGGAAGAAAAAACATTCATATGAGAAAAAAATTGTTCCTCACTTATCATCACTCTTCTTGCTTAGCATAGCATAATAGAATAGTAATGAAGATGCCAAGATTAAGCATTTAAGCATAGCTCTTGGTTGAATTTGCATTCCATAGCCAAGAGTGTTGGTATAGGCTTTCAACTTCTCAACAAGCTTGCAGAAGGAGATGGAGCCCTTGCACTTTGCTAAGTGAGAATGAGCATGTGAGTTGTTTGAGAGAGAGTAAACCCCCCAAGCACACCCCCAGCTTACTTTGGTCGACCCCCCCTTGTAGCTCATGTTGGAAATTAATTGGACCCTTCCAAGCCTAGCCAATCACATGCATAGTGTAAATCAAGCAACCATACTAGCATTAGGACAAGTGCCTCTCTTTACCCTTTGAGAGAGAGGACTTGATAAATGCATAAAAATTAATTTAAATAAGCTAAATTATCATTGGACCCCTTTAGAGGTCAACCAATATGTTTCAGGCACCTTATGAGGGCAACATGGAGAGGAACTTGACGTATGTCCTTGTTGCTTCTTTAGACTAGGCTTTCCTCGTGTGAGCCTGTGTGTGTTCTCTCTCATGCTCTTACAAGTAGGGCTCGCCCCCCCATGTGTGGGGATCCTTTTTGACTTTTGGAACACCTTAAGCCCCTCAAGAACCTTATTCATGGATGATCTTAGCACCTTAGTCATTAAGCACCTCAAGCACCTTAATCACCTTAGTCGGCAAGCACAACAAGCACCTCAAGCACCTTAATCACCTTAGTCGGCAAGCACAACAAGCACCTCAAGCACCTTAGTCATCAAGCACGACAAGAACCTCAAGCACCTTAGTCAGCAAGCACCTCAAGCTTGGGCCGGGTTCCCACCTCAAGCACAACCCTAGCTTGCCTAAGGTCTAAGGATTTTTAGCACTAACGTTTGGAGGTCTTTAACGAAGCTAATTCTAAGGTCTTTAAGCGCATTTCTCTTTGACATATTATCTCTCATTTTGACCCTTTGACTTTGGTCCCGTGTTGAGCTGGATCCATATGCACATGTCTATATTCTAACCCTTGTTCTTGTTATTCTCCCACATTAAATGATCAGTTTAATATGAGAAAATCATTTGGGTTGGGTAGATATTAGATTTTATGACAGATCTTTTCAGAGGAAAAATGTCAGATAGAGAACTATTTATGGCTAGTCTAGCACATGCATTACCAAAGAGAATCTGAATACATCTGATAAAATATCTTCCAAATCCAATTTCATGAAGAGACTGAAAAAAGAAGTCCCATTCAATTCTGTCATAAGCTTTGTCAAAGTCAATTTTGAAGAAGATGAACTCTATATCACCGTCCTGAGCAAATTCAATGGCCTCCCACAAAGGGACAATGGAATGTAAGATAAATATGCTCTTAATGAATCCTCTCTACTCTATAAATATCATCTGATACATTATGGGACTTAGTCTTCTAGCTAGGGCCAGGGAGAATACCTTGTACACAGAAGTCAGACAAGATATAGGTCTCCAGTTCCCTAAGTCCTCTTTCCCCCCCCTCTTATGTATGAGCTTGATTATGCGTGTGTTCATGGAAGTGAAAAAAGCTCCTACCTTAAGTGTTTCCTTCCATATGGACAAGAGATGGAGCAGGAGAAAACCTTTGTACATTTTAAAAAAATCATTTTAAAGACCATCCTAGCCAATAGATTTTCCATTTTTAAGAGCATCAATGGAGTCCAGAATCTACCCCACTATTAAGGGCTGATCCATCACTTTAGCTATATGCAGAGACAGACTTTGTTTTTCTAGCTCTTGCTATACTTGTTCTAGCAGTTGTGAGGTCAGCCCCTCTTTTAGAGGGAGAGGAAAATATATCAACAAAAAATCTGTGATAGTCTTAAGGTTTTTCTTATTATTTTTTGAAATCACTCCATCCTTTTTCTTTAGCAAAGGAGCAAAATCTTTTATTTTTTTCTTCTTACGAAGGTTGAACATGTGTTTGTCTGGTTTATTGATTTTTCTTGCCCATGACTCTCTTGTCCAAAGGATGGAAGACCTTGCAGCCAGGAACTCTTCCTCTCTGAGATTGTTTTTAAGCTCACATAAAGTGGGGGAAGGAGGATTGTTGGAGTCAGAGAGAGCCTCAAGCTCTTCAATATGTTTTTTAATCATCATCCTTCATTTCTGCCTAATGGCTCTAGCCTTCCTTTTATACTCAGTAAGAAATCTCTGAGTGCCTCTAACAGCTACATCCCATCCTTTGAAAGCTGAACTACTACTGTTAAAAATTGATTCAAAAATGTTCTTTAACAATTTCAAGTGATAAAAGAGTCTGGTCAATGACATACATTTCTCTTTTGAAGCTCAAAACAAATGGTATATGATCAGACATAAAGATAGTGTTATCTTTATCACAACTTACCTGCTAGTAGTCCTACAACAATTTGGAGCTCAAATAAACCCTATCGAATCTTGTTGATCTATAGAACTCACCTGTTTTCTTTTTGTTCCAAGTGAGGCAAGTGCCTTCAGAAATGTCAACGAGACTGAGCTTTGAAAGAGACAGCTCCTAGTTTGATTTTTTCTATCCCTTTGATAGTGAGTCCTAGTTTCTTCCACCTATCAAGAGAGGAATCCACCATATTAAAGTCTCCTGCACATATGCAAGGGCTAGTAGGTTTAGAGAGTTCCTCCCAAGTTTTTGCTCTCTCCACTATTGAAGTTCAAGCATACACAGAGATGAGGGTGTAATTGAAGGGACTGCTACGAGAAACATCCACCGAGCTACCTCTCTTAGAGTTGAGGACTTGATGGATGAGAGGCTTGTACTTATTTGCCACACCTACTGCTTCTCCTCTCCTACCATAATTATGATTAGTGTAGTACCACCTGAATTCTGCACCCAACCTTTGCAGGTTAGGGAAAATTTTAGAACCAAAAACCTTTAATTCTTGCAAAAAAATGAAGTCAGGTTTGAGGCTAGAGTCTACCAGCCAGTTTTTTATCACATGGACTCTGGTAGGATCAGTAAGCCCTTTGCAGTTGAATGTGACAACTTTGACATAGGGACAATTCATTTTTTATTGTTTTTGGATGGTTTTGCCAAAACCACTGATGATCTAGTTGGATCCTTGGAAATCTCTTTCTTCCTTTTGGATCTAGGTTGAGGAGCCATGGGTGCTCTTTCCTCCTCAGCCTATGTCATTATTATGTCCAAGGATTTTTCAGGATCATTTTTGAATTGGGCCTTCACCAGGTTTGTTAGGTAAAGGTGGTGTGCCTCACCGTGCTTTGCCCGTGTCCGCCGGATAGTGTCCGGCTGCCCACATTTATCTCCTTATTCTTTGTACATACAAAGAAGAAGGAGCTCTCACTCACATTCTCACATGGTGCTCACATAGTGAGATTTGGGAGCTCCACCCACATCCTGTGTCCTTCTCTCTGTCCCTCTTTCTCTCCTTCTCACTCTCCGCACACGCACTGCATCCACGCACTCACAATTGGTATCAGAGCTATGGTGACCGTGGAGAGCACGGCGGCTTTGAGAGCTTCAAGGTGATAGCTTGCTTGCTCTTGGCGGTGGAGAGATTGAGAAAGCTTGGAAGCTTTGTGAGAATGCAATGGGAGCTTGTGAGCTCAATTGAGAGTGATGTATGCTCTTGTGGAAGCTCAGAAAGGAGTGTGGAAGACTGTGTGTAAATGAAGGCGTTGTCCTAAAACTGTGTGCGCAGCAACACTGTTTTCAGATTCGTTTTTCTCCTTGTAGAATGCAGATCTGAGAATTCTGTCTCTCATGCCCTTCGTTTCGACGTGGTCTACAACTTTGCAGAAGAAATGTTTAGCAAATTCCTCACTGTTTTGCTGATATTCAGCTCAGACTGAATGTATACAAAAATTCCAGATTGTCTGTTGTTGCATTGTGTGCCAGTTTGATGCACTTTTGGAAGCACGAGAGATGCTTGAAATTGAGTGCATAAATTCTGAGTTGAAGATGCAATTTGAGCTTGTGCAAAGCTTGTGGTTTGAGGCTTTTTTGGTAGATTTGGGCAACAAAGTACGGAGACGTTTACACACCATCGAAGCGGTATCTTGAGAGACGTATTTTTTTGGAGCACACAGGTGGAGCTTCTTTCACTGGTTTTCACAGGATACTTTGGCAGTGACTTTGTGCTTGGATTCATGGTCTTTGCGGATGGTTTGCATATGGTTATGGCGCATGGTTGATGCCCATTATACATGCATTTTGGCGAGCACTTTCAAGTGCAGGTGAGCTCTCTTGAGAGCATTGTTTTCGCATTGATCAATTTACCGGATTGCAACTCTTTTGGCGCTTTCTTATGCGTGGTCACTCCGTTGATGTACGTTGAGTGCGGATTGCCATTGTATGTGAAAATGTGGAGCCATTTTGGCATTTCTGCTCATTGGCATTGAGTAGTGTTATGGTTTATGGTAGAGATTGTACTTGAGTTTTTGCTCAGTTTTTAGGGGAAACTCTATCGGATTTTTCCCAGATTCTCGCCATAGTTTGTGATCGAGTGTTTACTCTCACTTTGACAGGTTTTGTCAGTTTGGACACATTTTTGTGTTTTTGTATCCACTCTCACAAGAGTGAGGAGTTGTGTATCTTTCTTTGCTTGAGACAGTGGTTTGCTCTCGGGTGGGAGAGTCTTGTGATCTCGAGCATTGTTTGCCATACTTTTGGCATGGAGATGCTTCAGGTTAGAGGCGGTTCTCGTTCACGATCGTGACTGACATGTTGGCATTGTGGCCACAAGGGACATATTAGGCGTTGTTGCTTCAGGCGTATGAGGCAACGGAAGAGGCAGATGCATGGTGCTAGTGTGACAGATGCTAGAGAGTATGCATGTGACGGGCATGTCAATTTTGAGTCTAGCTTGCCTTCAGACTACTTCGTGTCTTGGGATAGCACATTGTCTACGCGTTTTCTACTAGACGAGCATGCAGTTTTTCACGTGACGCCACGTCGTGATTTGTTTTTCTCCTTCTCTAGTGGGAGACTTGGCTGTGTGTAGTTTGCTGATGGTTCATCATATGACATAGAGGGTGCTGGAGATGTATGTATGTCTTTACCTAGCGGTGCATTGCTTACGCTACGAGATGTACGTTATGCACCAGGATTCAGTCAAAGTCTCATTTCAGTGCGCCAGTTGCAGAGTAGTGGACATTTTGTACTGCTTGGAGAGCGGTCATTTCAGATGCATAGGGGATCACTAGTGATAGCCAGAGGTGCTAGGAGTGGTCTGGTATACCCTTTGCATATTTCTGACACACGAGGCGGTGTAGTCTCTGTGTATTTGCAGACATGTTTGGAACGAGAGACGAGACGTGTCTCTTTTGCAGATGTGCTGCATGGAGAGCACGTTGTGCATTTGTCTTGTGGTGATATCCATGCAAACAGTGGTATCTTTGGGGATGCACATCTTTGTCAGTCATCAGTTGAGGTGACATCGATTGAGCTAGAGATCGATGCATTGTTCTATGATGCATCTGATACGTTTGAGGGCGACAGTGTCCTTCAGACAGCTGTGTGTGATTGCAGTGGTGCCAATTTTTCAGTTTTGCAGTCATTCTCAACGGACATGCCTTTGTCAGATGATGCTGACATGGTGATGCATAGTCAGTTGGTTCCTGATGAGGATGCATATGGCACTGAGGTTGCTGACAGGGATAGGTTGGCACACATAGTGCATGTTTCGTCGGCTTTCAGGTCTCTCATGTCTGACCTTTTGGTTTCGAGACCTGATCTTGCTTATGCGGTTGGTGCATTTGCAGTGGGAGTTGTCAGTTGTGCAATGACTGACACTGGCATTATGCATTGTGGAGCCATGCAGGTCGTCACTCGATACCTGCATCAGGAGTGTCATTGTAGCTCTAGCTGTAGTGGTATGCATGTTGCATCTACACTAGAGCGGTTACAGAGTGAGCCAGTGGGCATAGGTTGAGAGCCATATTCTCTCACCTCTTGTATATACTAGTTGTAGGCTAGTCTTCTCGCCACTTATCGGCACACAGCCTTTAGTGGGAGAATGTTAGGTAAAGGCGGTGTGCCTCACCGTGCTTTGCCCGTGTCCGCCTGCTAGTGTCCGGCTGCCCACATTTATCTCCTTATTCTTTGTATGTCTTATTCTTTATACATACAAAGAATAAGGAGCTCTCACTCACATTCTCACATGGTGCTCACACAGTGAGATTTGGGAGCTCCACCCACATCCTGTGTCCTGCTCTCTGTCCCTCTCTCTCTCTCCTTCTCACTCTCTGCACACGCACCGCATCCGCGCACTCACAAGGTTGTCCTGTTTGTGTAATTGGGATTCAAACAGGTTGATATCTTCTATGCTTTTATCCTTATACTGAGTACTTGGCACCGAGATGTCTTCAAAGTCAGAAGAGCTCTCTCAGGACAAACCCTTTCTTAGCTTGAAGGGCTTTCAGGGGGGGAAGGTATTTTTTGTCTAGCCATGGATTTTTGGATATCTGCCTCATTAGAGGTAGAGGCTTTCTTCCTAGCTTTCTCCTCATTGATGAGAATGGTTGCATTCCCCTCTTAATTGTGGGCCTCTTCTTCTCGGCAATCATATTTTAAAGGGTGAAGAACGTCTTGTAATAGGCGGCTAAAGCCAATCCTGTTTCCGTTGGAAGAGGGTTTAGGGTTCTTATTATTCCTAGCATTGTCTCTCTTTTGAACTGGCTGAAAGGAGTCTTTAGGGTCATGAGTGGTTCTTCTTGAGTTGGTGAAGGCTTGAGCTCACGATAGTCCTTGATATGTGTCCTTGCTTCAGACAATGGAAACAAGAGGGATCATTATTTCCAAATCCACGATCAAGTCAAATTCAATGAGGATTGTGGGTCCCATTTGGGGTTCATACTAGTTCTTGATCTCTGCCCCATAACCCTTCCAATACTGGCACCAATGTTCTTAAGCCAAGGATAATACTCCACTGGTAAGTTCGAGAAGTCCACCCAGACAAGGGCTTTAGTAGGTTTAGGACCCCTAGGGTTGAAGCCTTGATACCAATTGAAAATTGATAGTGGAGAGTTTTTGATCAGCCACTACCCCTGGCTTATGATTTGGAGAGCTACATTAGAGTCTTCACAACAAAAGAGAGAATAGTTGTTTGGCAAATATTGAATATGATTGACTTTGATGTTCCTATTTTCCCAATTGTGAGACATCCAATTCCTCAACGTTTCAACAGATAGTCTAAACTCCATGCATCAAGCCAATTACTACTCTATCTTGTAACTGAGTGTACCAGAGTTCGAGTTCTTTTGTGGGGATAATCACGGTACTTTCAATGTCTTGCTCATGATCTGATTCAGAGAGGTCCGCCCCCTCCTCTCTGAGATCCGCTTTTGGTTGGGGTTGAGGGAAGGTATAAGTTTCTTCCCTATTCTCCCCATTTTCTTGTGTCTCTTCTCCCTTTTCATGGAGTTGTTGTATGTGTCTTGAGAATTCCCAAATATCGTCAGGACAATTCAAGGGGTTGAAACCAAAGAGAGGTTTAGGGTTAGAGAGCATCATGTTACCTAGAAATGCTCGAGGGGTGCACTATGTAATCATGTTAATGTATAACGTGAGTTCGATAGGAGGGGTTTTAAAATGCAAAAAATATTAGTCAATTTAATAGAGATACATTAAAATAAGGGATTTTTATATTCAATTTTGGAAAAAAAATCTAAAATAAGGGGTCATTTTATTCATTTAGACATGTTAGAAGAGGGTTTTTTTGTAATACCCCGCGAACACACGTTATACAGGGGGGGTACTGAACGGTGAAAGCCCTGAGGGGAAATCATGATGCGACACGGAGGGGCGCACATTTGGATTGCTTCCAAGATATAGGAAGTGGCTCATTCCAGTTATGGTGGCGTAGGTCAAGTGCTGAGGATGGAGATCATTCGCTTCCCTGAGGCCAACATGCTCCTGGCTCTTCTCAGAAGAAATGGGGGGACCTCCCAAAGATGTGACTTGAAAGAGAGGGTTGGAGGATACTAAAGCTGGTTGTACTTGAGTAAGAGGGTAGGCCTGCACAGGGTGGACAAGGCCATTGTGCAGGGCTTCTTGTAATTCCATGGATATCCTTGTCCCCCCCCCCCCCCCCCCCCCCCAAAAGGGGGAGGGGGTGATCTCGACTGAGTGAGCGCACGACAACTTCAATGCATGCAAAGAAGGGAAAGGGAAAAACGGTAGTGCCACCCGTGAGAGGCGTATGGCTCATGCAAAAAAGGGGCCTCGTTTACAGAGTTGCCCTGCTCCCATCGTCCCCCCAAACTTGTCCTAGAGGTTATTTTCTTGTTGTTGATTTGGCATGTTATACGTGGTCTGTAGGTCGTGTGTGCCGCTTGACATTCTACGTGTTGAGTTGGCAAGAATCCAACGGATGCATGGAAGGATTCCGCTGAGTAAAGTCCAACATATGGAGGGCCCAGATCTACAACCTCAGACCTTGGACATTGACCGTTTAAGGTGGTACTTTTACTATACTAAATAATAAAGTTTAAGGCTTGCTTTATTAGAAAGCCAAAAAGGACCAAGACACCAAGTAAAATAAGAAGGAATCAATAAAGATGGCATCTCGGCGTGGCAGCTTTGACAGTTTAGCTGTTGGATTCTTGTTTGGTGTGTCAGCTCCCGTTTCTGTTCAAAACTAAAAAAAGTTATGAAAAGAGGAGAGTCAAGACTCAAGCCGACTTAGCCGAGAGCTCCTGGAGTCCTGGACTTTGTCTAATGGACTTTGTCATGCTCGCGTTATCCCCTGCCTCTCTCTCTCGGGCCGGGGCCCTCTCCGATAACTGTAATATATACCTTGAATCCTTGATAAGCGGTCAAACTAAAATAAAATCTGCTCGTGGCCCCATGAGCAGTCCATGCCAACTTGACTTGGGATTCTAGTGTTCTACTGGCTTTGGGATTCTAGTGCTCATTGATTGAAGCTTTCGTGTATATATTCCAGATTCGGAGTCCAGACATCACTTGCTACAAACGCAGAGAGAGAGAGAGCGATAGAGAGAGGTTTCCTTAAATTGCTGGGTTGCTCCAGCGCCTAGCTGCACTAGATTTTGTCCATGAGGCCTCATTTTCAGTATGTGCTGTTGGACCCTTTGGGCCTGCTGCTCGTACCTGCACACGATGAATATCCACTGCAATTATATGGCGGCAGGCCCGTCGACCCACCCATCCCTCCAAAGCTCATGAGACGCATGCTACTGAGTGGCATCTGGCAGAGATATGAGCGCGGCCAGATTCCGACCTTAGAGGAGGCTGCTGTGGCTCTGGCTGATCTACCCTTCGTGAAAACATCCTTGGCCCAAATATATAGTACAGATGATTATGCGCTGGCCAAAACAATCGCAACCTCAACATCACACGCTCGGAGCCCGTATAGTTTGCGAGAGCTTCCTGATATGGCAAAGCTGCTGGATTATTTGCGAGACCAGCTCAAATTAAAGCTTGTTTGCACGACCAACGCTACCCGTGAGGAGATCTGCATGTTGCAGAGCCGACTCCCGACCGTCTTTGCCCGGTTCGACACTATAATTATCTCTGGCGCAGAAGGCGTCGGCAAGACCTGTCAGCAATTCATGCAAGTCGCGTTGCAAAAGGCGGGCATCCGCCATGCGCATCACTGTTTGTATTTGGATGCCTGTGACATGCAAAGCGTCGTTGCGGCCCGATCTGTTCGCATGCATGCTGCTCTTATTCAGCCTCATCAACTCATTGCCCGCATCAATCCTTCTGCAAGACACATCAACTTGGAGGAATTGGCTGACCTAGAGACTGTTACCCCAGTAATTCCACAACGACAAGTGAGAGCTCTAGAGGCAGAAACAAACTTAAAAACCTCATGTGCAAGTTTCACGACAGCAATTTACATCCGTTTTAACTCTTGCAAATTCACCCCATGCAAACTGCCCAGCAGGGTCATGAGCCTGTCACTTTTAATAGGAAAAGGAATGTCAGATAATGCCAATCATGATCATCAGTACAGTGCTGGGAGTCCTCCTCGAGCACTCGGTAGTTAGATCCTTTCCTCTGTAAGATAGTCATGAATGTTGCTTGACTCTAGCCCCTGCATCAAAGTGTTATTAACGATGAAATTGCTACAGATCACCAATTAGATCCTTCGCATCCAGCCAGAAGTGCATACCAGTTGCCATCTCTCACCTCTGAAGGAGTGCGGATATGGGACAATTTTGCACAGTTTTTAATTGCAGACGTTCTGAATGACTCCTTGTTCTTACCAATGCAATCACCTCCTGCTAATGGATTGATATGCTTCATAAATAAAATGAAATCATCTGTGGATAAGATTGGGCTGGCTTATCATGAAGAAACATTGGGAGGTGCACGCCTGGCCTCAAGCACACCAACATTAATGGACGCATCTACATTCAAATACATACCAGACGACCTCGACACCACATCCATTGGGCTGTCAATATTGTATAAGTTCGGCAAGGTGAGCATGGAAACAATCCACAAAGTGCTGGACAAGATGCTGGACCACTTGAGCATAGACGATCGATGGTGTTTTGCAAGTATACTTCGACCATGAGCGGCCACGGATCGACCCAGTGGTGGTCGCGAATGCAGTCTACCTCTTCCATCTTGCAAATAGGGGGAAAGAGGTGGAGCCAAGCGAGAGGTTTGTGCAAAGCGTGCTTCTGCACAGAGCGTATGAAGACGGGACGCTATATTACAATGCAGGGGAAGCCTTTCTGCTGCATGTGGCAAGGCTTGTGCATGGGTTCAAGGAGCACTTTACGCGGAGCGGGATGAGAGGGCTATTGGTAGCTCGGCTGCAAGAGCACAGAGCAGCAGGATGGTGGAGAAGGATCGGGGGGGATGCGCTTGCGTTAGCCATGTTCCTGTGGGCATGCAGGCTGACTGGGCTACAGGAAGCGAGCGAGGCCGAGCGGCAAGAGCTTTTGGGGCTGCGGAGGGAGGATGGGTGGTGGGATTGCCATGCATATTATCGCTATGGAGGCAACCTGCAGAGCTGGATCGGAAACGAGGCCCTCACTACTTCTTACTCGCTAGCCGCTCTAATGTGATGGTACCAGCTGAATTTAAATCAGTAAGTGGGATCATTACTGAGAGAAAGAGTTTGGAAATTCTCCTTCTCTTGTACCTCCGTTCCTCCATGCTATTGTGGGGACGCCATCATATGTGCTCTGTGCTGCCATACTCCACGCCATTGCGCACAGGCTGCCAAGGTTGTGACCACTACAAGTTTTAGACATTTTAATACCTATGAAAACTGAATGTAAATACCACTTCTTCTCTAGAGTATGAATAACTCTTTTACACTTAAAAAATTGTCATTTGGATGTAGATATTATGGCTTTTACACATGGGATTTTTTCTACATCTTTTTTTCTAGTGGAAAAATTACCTATGCTTTTATAATTTTTTTCTTTAGAATTAGCAACTCTCTACTGGACACCATGTCACGATCAAGTGTGAATAATGCTTTTTTGACTCAAAAAATCGTCATTTGTATGTAATTATTATGGCTTTACACATGGGATGTTTTCTACATCCTTTTTTTCATTGGAAAAAATACCTATGCTTTTTTCAGCGACAAATACGAAATTTTTAAGTTAGATTAGCAACTTTCTTACTTGCAAATATTTACACCTTGCACTCTAAGTGTGAATAACGCTTTTCACACTCAAAAAATTGTAATTTGGATGTAAATATTATGGCTTTTACACATGGGATTTTCTACATCTCTTTTTTCTTGTGGAACCATTACCTATGCTTTTTCTAGCTATGAAAAAGGAATTTCTAGCTGACAGAATAAGAAAGTTTCTTATAACTTGTAAATATATAGTTACACCTTAAACAAGCCCGGCATTTGGTTTTTTTCAATGAGTATATTTTCTTTTCTTTCAATAGCATTTCAAGGGTAAATTTTTTCAATTCAATTATACACAGTATAAATTAGAAAGTTTCTTATTACTTGTAAATACTTACACCTAATTAAACAAGCCCATTTGTTTTTTTTTTGCAATGAGTATATATTTTTTCTTTCAGTAGCATTTCAAGGGTAAATTTTTTAAATACAATTATACACCGTGTAAATTTTATTCACACATTCAAACCCTTCAAATATTTTCATATGCAAAATTTTGTCGCTTTTATTTGAACCCCACACTTAAATAATCATAAACGATTGAAAACAGGGTTTGGTGGTACAAAAAAAGGACCAAATTTTTTTCCACCTTATTGGTGCAAATGAAAAGTGGGGACCGACATTAGGAAAAATATGAACCCCAAAATGGCTCTTTAGCTTAAGGGATGATTAAGCATGGACCAATAGGAAGAGAGTGGTGGCTACAGCTATAGCCTCAAAAAAGTAGGGTAGGAGGGGGCCTGGTGGTCTATCTGTTCCCCTCATTATAGCTTTGTCCCCTAGAAAGAGAGAGAGAAAGGGGCCCCCCAATAGGGGGGGGGAGAGGGTGTTTTCCCTCCATTTTCATGGGCATTCATAAAGTAACCCTAAAATTTCAGGTTTTAAGAAAAAACTCTTAATCTCACTTTTCACTCCCCAAAAGCTCTCCTAACCAAAGACATGGTCAAAAAGTTATTTTCTTTCACCAAAATCTGTTTTTCTCAGCCATTATCTTCCATTCTACCTCCTCTCTCTCTCTCTCTCTCTCTCTCTCTCTCTCTCTCTACTAGCTTTCCATAGCTACAACACATATGAAAGCTTTCCATAGCTGCAACATATATGAAAGCTTTCCATAGCTTCTCACAATCTAAACGCACACACTCTCTCTCTCTCTCTCTCTCTCTCTACGTGCTTCCCTATTTTCATCTACACCTCCAATGTCCTCTCTCCCCAAGATCTCCATGGTTGTAGCACTTGTGCAGACTTTTCCAAGCACCTGTTCTACCCTTTCTTCTACCACTTCATAGCCCATCATCTACAAGCTATCTATGAATGTGGCTACAACATCGGGGTACACTTCTCCAACCCTCTCTTTTACCCTTTCAGGTACACCTTCTTAGCTTATCATCTCCAAGCTTCCCATGGCTGAGCACCTACAAAAACTCTTATATCAACCAGCTCTTGGCTCCTTGTCATGGTTGCAGTATTGCACTTCAAGGTTCTCCGTTGAAGGTTTAATCATCTGCATCTCTCTCTCTCTCTCCAAAAACATTAACTTCCTCCTCCTCCATCTTTAGCTCATTCAAAACCACCACCAAACCTTCTTATTGTAGCCCCTTTCTCTCTATAGCAATGTCAGACACTACTACTCAGAGAAAGCCAAAAGATGAGGTAGAAAGGGTTGTCTTACACAACACCAGAGATTCTAATGGGGAGTGGGTGCCTCAAGTGTTCAACAAAGGCGCTTGGGTCTTCATGCAACATGTAGCCTTCGGGCCTCATCATGTTGGAGATCGTGGCAACTTGGATCAACATTGGAAAGGGAGGCTACTTGGGCTCAAAGACCATAGGATTAATGGGATGGTGTTTGTTGTTCAACATGTGTGTTTTATGCCTAACATGCGTTTGGGGCACACTAATCCAAGACTTTTTCCGCCTAACTGTAGTTGCTACTCTTTGTTGTTGCAATAGACATATGCGTTGACTTGATCTATGTGTTCAAGTATGCTAGTATGTTTTTTTGGGCCATTTGATGTCTATGTAGATATACTCCCATAAAACTCGGTGAGCAACAATAATTAAGAAGTCTTTGTGGAACCTTTAAAGATTTTCATGCTGGCATTGGTGCCATGATGCTTCCAAGTGTGCAACTATCGAATCTACTGCAAAGCATAATCTTCTTCTGCTCGTAGATATACGTAGTGCCCACCTTTGAGCATGGCTATGGTAGGATCAGTGGAATTGACATGCTATCGCTTCTTAGCGTGGAGTGGCTGCAGCCTGATGTTTGTCATCCATCTTATCCATAAAAGAGAAGATGGTTTCTAACATTCTTTCCTAGGTGCATGCTTTAGAACAAAATTTTTGTCAATAGAATCGTCTTCTTGAGGCAATAAAAATATGACACTCATCCTCTCTAGCCTTTGTTGCTTCACAATTTGACACTCGTCAAGCTTGAAAACAGACACTAACTTAGTTCTCAACACTACAAGAGAAGAAAGGCAATAAGTAAAGGTCATTCAACGATAATGAAAGAGAAATTTCATATGATTCTTTCCTCACCATTAGTGCATAAAAGAAAACCATTGCTTGTTGAAGCCTCTTCAAATCAAGAAAAATATTATTTGACATAGAGCAAAGAAACCCCTTGTAAATATTATCAGCACAATTCCTTGCATTGATAGCTTCCTTAACACTTCATGGAGATTGTACGAAGATAGATGAGGGCATTGTCTCCGTGATGTGCAGATAATGACCTAGACATGAGAAAATATCTTCATTGGAGGGCAATCTTGCAAGTTTCACCTTGTGTGGCATTGGGAATACATTCTTAGTAACTCCTCGTTCCCTCAAAGCGTCCTTGAGGAGGCCATGTAGTGTAGTGTAACCCTTTGTACTAATGCCAACTTCAACACATGCCTTCTGAACATCAACATCACTCACGAGATTAGAAAACTTACACATCACCTCCTTGGTTACAACATCATTAATATGTGTTCCTTTTGGTGCACGCAAGACTGCTATGACATCTACCTTCTTAAGGAAACTACTAAGAAAATGGACGAGATCCTCTTGGCTTTGGTTACCACATATCTCTTGGATGAAATTCATGCAATAGGAATAAAAAACAAAACAATCACCATAGAAGAGACTTCATACATGTAGGAAATATGATAGTGTATTCCAAAATGCATCTTGTAGCTATAACTCTTCTCTTCCGAGCACAATGTTAGCATGAGAATTTGGTCCTAAAGCTTGATCACTTAATTCTTGGATTAAGACTAGGGAGATGTGAAGAGGCTCATGCTCTTTCCTATTTAAAGAGATCCTTGTATTGTATTGAGAGCATAGCACAATGTCAATATCATGTGAATGAGTGGTTACAACCTCCACTATTTCGTGTCTAGTCTCTCTTCTCTCTTGTCATCTCCCTCACGCCATCTCTCTCTACTCTTTCCCCCACAAACACACAATCTTTGGCAGCAAGAGTATCTACGGCTAAGAAGCTCCTCTTATGATCCCTTGCACCTAAAGGTGTCTCTAATTTCAAACGCCAATATGGTACCCTCAAGCTTTGCAATCTTACCATCCGTCTCTTCTACATGTTGCTGAAGAGTTTGTGCTTCTTTCTCCACATGAATGATCCCCTGTTGCACACTTGCACTGCTATGAAAGATAACTTGGTGTTGATGCATCCACCATTGCACACTATGAGCTCTCATAGTGGACAACCGCTTGCAGTAGCCAAGCAGACCTTGCTCCCCTCGACCTATATATTGCAAGAAGGTAGGGAGACTATTGAATGTTGGATACACATTAACCAAAGGGTCATTGGGGTAGAGGAAACCATCCACCCAAAGGTACACATCAGTGTGACTTGCACTGCGACATTGCTGTGTTGTATGCAAGTCATAACGCTTGGAGGGTGTGAACCCTTTTGAAAACCGGATATAAAAGCTTTTCGTTTTTGACCGTGACAATCGTGTTGTGGATGGGAGGTTTTTAATGTCATTTAGATCTATATCATGGAGAGACGTGTTTCTATAACATAGAATGAAAGAGGAAGAGAGGGGCCAAGGCAGAGATAATGGATTGTGTATTATGTATCTTAGGCCTATTGTAGAAAGGATTAAAGAGTTAACATTAGGAGATGAGCTGCGGGATGAGAGGAGGAGAGAAATATTAATGGTCGATTGTGCTGAAAGTAAGGGAGAGGAACAAAGGATAAGTGGTGTAAAGTAAGAGAGAGAAAGGGGGAGAGATAAACCTAGTGTATTGAGAAAATAGCTATGAAAATTGTTTTTTATGTATATATATGTGTTGGAGGGTAGTTTTAAGTAACAATGAGGTCTATTTGAGAGTTTTGAAAAAAAGTGATTTTTTGGGTTAAGATTATGGACGTTTTGATGATGTGGCGGGGATGGAGAGAAGTAGTTGTATGTGGGTAGGAAGGAGGTGGGGTGGGGGTAGGGAGTTGGATATTTGGAGGGAAATTAAAAAAGAGTCAAAAAATATATTCTCAAGCTGTTGTATTGAGAAAATGACCAAGAAACTTTATTTATATATCGAAAAAGCCTATAAGGGCCTTTAAAAAAGCCTATAAAGCTAGCCTCAATCATTGCCCTTGTCCCCTTAACCACACACATTTTTATCCTTAAACCCTTAAAATTAGGAATCCTTACAAGGCCCTTTTGGGGTTCATATTTCTCCTAATAGGTAAACATTTTGTAGTTTGTGTCAAAACTTGTCAAATTATTTTTTAAATTTCTTCTTTCCAAGATGTATCCCATGATATATAATATGATAACTGATTTCTTTTGGGACTTTGATAAATTGCATTGCAAAAACTTGTCAAAGGTACTGTCGCAAAAAATGTTGATGCAAGGGGTTGAGAAAATGGTGGGCTTGTGGTGAAAAAATTTTCATGCAGTGAAAATGCCAGGACAACCTCAGACAGCTAGAGATTGAGACTGGCAAATTTAGAAGAGTACCATTAGAGAACACGATATTCTAGTTGTGTCATATAGAGTCCCACATAGAGTTATAGCACATTTTTCATTGTCTGATATACTATGAGATACGAGGCCTCTTATATTGTTTATTTAGAGAAGGATTTGGATCGTTGTCTAGAGTCATGAGATATGAGGATCAGAGATGCCTCGGGTTGTTTTTGCTAGATTTGTGCAGACATAGGGAGAGTCTCATGAGGAGATCATGTAGTGGGAGACGTTGACATAGGAAGATCACTGACTTTTTTAGAGTAATTAAGGACTCAATATCTAGATGAGCATGCTTCACAGAAAACTTAGGAGCCCACTTATACTAAGGGTATATTAATTGATAGATCCATTGAGCTCACGAGAGCTAAACGTGCATGTCTACGAGGGTGACCACGACATCAAGGGAGGATTCATCAGAGAATTAGGACTATTCTAGCATGACATGGGAGATTCCTAGTACACCTATTTACAAAGCTGAACATTGAAGCTCTTCAACGACCAATGCAATACTTTCTTAGACAACACCCTATGCCAAGCATCCTCGGCTATTGATGAGGATGATGATGAGGATTTTAGTTTTTCACTTTACTTCACTTCTATTCTTTGTACCTTGACATTGTAATAGATCCACCAAGATTGTATTAGTTTTGTCTAATAGGTCATTTTGTCCTTTTGAAGATTTTTAATACAACATTTCATCTCATTCCATTTCATCTCTCTCTCTCTCTCTCTCTCTCTCTCTCTCTCTCTCTCTCTCACACACACACACACACACACACACACACACACACACACACACACACACACAATAATTACTAACCGTGCATTGTCCTCTCTATGCCATAAAAGCTTGGCCATTTTCTACCCAACTTTTTTTTTTGTCCCAACCCTCTCAAACTTGCGTTGTAGTTGAGCAATCACAAATATTTTATTGATATCTAGTTGATCTCTACATTACAAGAAGATAGATTAGAGCAAGTGAATAGTTTTAAAAAAATTTAAACAACATATAGATATGTACAACCAAAGTATGTGGACTCGAGGCATGTACATCTCTAGGAGATGCTTTATGCACCGACAAAAAATGATGCCACCTCCAATGGACACAACTTGCTCGTTTGTGTCAATGTTGCAGGTGACACAATAAGAGTTGACACACATCCAAAACAATCCCTCATGGTCAGAACTCGGTCACGTCGTGGACCCCGATCAAGAGGGTGTTGGGGTCCGAGAAGGTCTTGAGGTCATAGAGGTATTCATGTGGACTCACTGGGAAGGGACACTACGTGCATAAATTAACAAAAAAATGATTAGATCAATGTTTACGGGGATATTATAATTCTATAATAAAATACCAAACTAATATCGTGTGTCTCGGTCCTGTTGTGTGACATCCCAGTACTAGCGGTTGAGCAATGGTAGCTTGCTATGGAAGAGGGATCCTGCTATTTTCACGAGTTTATCACATTTTGGTGAGACAAAATGATATACTTATATGCACAATATATATACATACATAAATACTTTATATAAAAAGAGAATTAACATGTGTGTTGCTCTTGCTAAAGGGTCTTGAGAAGAGCCCTCGTCTGGCGTATAGGTCTGAAGACCTCACATAGTCAGTGTATGGTAGCCTCCAACTCCTCATTGGGGAGCTCCTTGTACTCTATTATGTTCTCTGTTATCTAATCCCTTGGAACATCGACATCTTGTAACATGCTCTTCAACGCCAGTATCGTAACCCCACTCAACCTAAGGTCGGAGCCATCAAAATGATTCAATTGAAAATTCTAGTTTTTAATCAAAAGTAAACGATCCACAAAGCTTCTCTAAAGATGTTTTGTCTCTTATCAAAGAAAAAGCTAGAGAGAGACTTTACACTTCCAGAAATCTTTACTTCTTTCCTTGCTTCAATGATTGATTCTAGCATGAATGATGGGTTTTTTCACTTTTCGTGAAGAGAGGAATGAGAGAGAGCAGCAAAAATGTGTAGAGGGAGAAAGAGAGAGAGAGAGAGAGAGAGAGAGAGAGAGAGAGAGAGAGAGAGAGAGAGAGAGAGAAGAGGAGAATGAAACCCAATCTCCACCAACCCTCTCAAGGACCCCCCACACCATTGCCAATATGGTGTTATCTTTTGATTGCATAAATGGAATTTCATCGCGGCGGTAACTCCTCATGAAGAGGCACCTCCAGGGCTATTTTGATTCATCATTGGATCCATCTGGATATGGGATTATTGATGGTCAATAAGGGGTGGATCTGGGTTTTCACTCTTGCCATGAGGTCTCGCCCAGATAGGGATTGCATGCTTCTGGCTGCGTGTACCCGCATCTCTTGATATTCTAATGAACAATGTCTTTGGATGCACTCTCCATGACTCTCACATGGACGGAGATCACTAGACTCATACGCCAGGATCTAATTTAGCTAAATATCAGGAGCACATGGATACAACCAACAGAGGAGTTGGGCATCAAGGTGGATTTCTATAGAGATCATATTCTCCAATGAACAGAGGATGGATATGTGATCAGACCTACATTTCCCTGCGTTGGAAGCTAGGAAGGAATTCCCAAAGAAGAGATCAACACTTAAGCAAACTAGGAAAATTTTGGGTGATGGCCTCACTCTAACACATGTAGCACACATGCAAGAGCTGGTGCCAGAGATCAAGGTGGCAAGGGAGAAAGGGAAAATTTCTTTCTATAGTAGAGGGAGAGTAGTGGTGTTGGAAAAATGCACCGCATGATGGTGCGAGACCTATGGGACCAACCTTAAAATGGCAGCATGGAATTGTAATGGATCAATGAAGCTAGATGTAGACGCTTATGTAAAGAGGATCTTGGAGACCTCTAGGGCCACTCACATATGTATTGACAGAGACACTACAGGATGCAACAATAGAGGCATTACCCACACACTGAGCTTGGGCAGATAACATTCTGGAAGTAAACCACAAATTAGTGGGCTCTAATTTGTGGTTTTTTGCAAAGCCTTTGATACAATGCCTAGAGCTAGATTAATGTGTAGACTATAGGAGATGAGGGTACCCAAAGAGTTTATCTGGGGTATCATGGATTTATACAACTCAATGGTGGGAAATGTATGCCCTCTGAAGGGGATTTTTGATTTGGTCACACTCTACTACTGGGGTGAAACAAAGTTGCCTGCTATTTCCTACACTATTTGGCATGTATGTGGATGAGGTTGCTAACTACATTGAGAGGCTTGGTAATAGAAGAGCATAGTTGGCAGGGACATGGATCCCACTATTGCTATATGATAATGATATTGTGTTTATTTATGAATCCTCAGAGGGGATGCAATGTCATTTAGATACTTTGTACACATTTTCCCACAATAGTGGATTTTCTGTTAACCTGGGGAAAACCAAGGTTATGGAGTTTAACACCACACCATAGAGAATCGGGAGATCAACACCCACTTTTACATATGGACAGGAGATAGTGGAGTATACAGATGCATACACCTATCTTGAGGTAGCCTTTAGTGGACCGGTGTTTTCATTGAGAAGAGCAGTGAAAACTAGATTGACGAGAGCTTATGCAGCCTTGGAAGGATTGGAGAATATGTGTTCATAGGTTTAATTTTAGGAACCTTGAACAAAATTGTGCCTTTTTGACACTCTAGTAGCTTTAGCTATGCTTTTATGGGGCCTAGATCTACATGTTGGCTCCATTCTTCAGTGGCTTGACATGTCAGCAGTTTGTGGTATCCACCCTTCTTGAAGGAAATGAATCGTCCGTGATTACATCATATCTACAAAAAAACTCAAGTTAGCTCAAAAATTTCCGAGGGACAGTCAATTTTCTTATTCCAAATTTGAGCTCTTGATATCTTGGGTCGTTGGTTTCCCAGAAAAACTATCATTCAATAAGGAGTCTCATTCTAGATTAGAGCTCTTGATAACTTGGGTCATTGGCTTCCAAGAAAACCCTCATCCAATAATGAGTATTCAATGGTTGGCACATCACAATGTACATAAATGCTCACATATGCATGTTACAAGACATAGAAACATAAAGTCGTCGATGAACACTCCCCCCGCAAATAACCATCCAAGTCCGAGCCATGAGTTGCTCAATGAATCCCTCATCACTCCTTCTTCATAATCTAAAAAGGGTATGGTCAAGAGATATAGAGGCCTTTTACAACCAAACACCCCCCATACCACAGCCTGCGAAGGTTTTTTAGCATACAACCAAACGTTACCTAGACATCTCATATGCGTCGTTCAAAGATTTTCTAGCATACAATGAAATGCTCCTCAGACATCTTGTCTACGTCATTCCAAGGTTTTCATGCTTACAATGAAACACTCCCCATACATCACTCTACGTTGTTCCAAGGTTCAAACAATACCAAAAGAACATTTCTCACTACTCCACCTAGGAGTAAATCACTAAGCATTGAAATCAATATTAAAACCAGTGTCAAATAATTCAAATCGGCACCAAGACAAGTTTAAAACAATTGCCATCCATTTCAAAACAGGATCACCAAACAAGTTCTGAAACAAAATCCAAAAAAATGCTAATTCAAGTTGAAAACGAATTCTTGACGTCAGTCAAGCTCAAAAGTCGATAGGTCTTCTGTCTTGAAATTTGCACCAAAATTAGGGTTAGATTTCTTCCAGAAATTTGTAGCCAACCGTAGCATGGTCCATAAGCTCTTGAATAGTTGAAACAAGCCTCACTACACAATGTTCCTATTGCAGTGATGGTAGCCCCAAGACATAGCAATTGCACTCAATCGTTATTATTTCAGAAAAGCACACATCTGAAGCTTTGATACCATTGTCACAGGGATGGGCACCACGTCCGAACGGAAAAGAACAGACTGAACAACTTTACAAACTTCAAATAACAACAAAATTGAAAAAAATAGACACACAAGATAGGGAGTGGTGGAGCTCCACCCCAAGAGAGCACTTGCTCCAAATGTTGGCAGGCACTCCTTTTGGTATTTCTTTATATTTCTTGAACTCAGTACATTGGCGATACCTCTTCCTCTCCATCTCCACATGGGAACATGCTAGAGAACAAGCCCTTGGATCATATTTAAAGGCCCTTGGTTTGTCAAAAGCAATTACATGGAAAGCTTCAAGTTCTAAAAGAATCTGGTCCCAAAAACAACCACCACAATTCATGGAAAATACGCTATGTGACATTATCAGCACAAAATGCAAAAAATTTACAGGCTACCCATCATCACAAACCATGGGCATCTACACAATCGCCACATTATCATGTTTTTATGCAGGGTTATGTGTGTGTAGTTCTAATTTGTTTTATTGTCTTTCTCTCCTTTGGGACCCATCGGACGGGGTCCCATAAGTTGGTGGGAACTCCTCTTTAAAAATAGACCACTTGGTAAGAATTTGTAATTTGCTTTGTGCCCCTTCTACTTCTTCTACTGCTTCTTCTTAGGGTTTAGGCCCCTTAGCCAGGATCTGCATGTTGACTTTGTTCTTCAGTGGCTTGACACTTCAACAATTTTTGAAAGAGAGATATTCTTGGATAGCCCTTGAGTCATCTCGATAGCTAGCACTACAAAGGGCCACATCATACTGGTACGGTCAGATGACATAAATGATATGGTTCCAGCTACGTGGCATCAGCATGAATAGAGTGCCTCTGATCAAGAACTCCTTGGATGAACCCTCCCTATCTCTCACACTAACAGAGATCACTAGACTCATACGTAAGGATCTCATTCACCTAGATAGCAAGAGCACATGGATATATCCAATCCAAGAGTTGGATACAAAGATGGTTTTGTATAAAAATAATCTTCTCCAACTAGAAAAAAAAGGATATTTGATCAGACCGGCCTATACGGACACTCATTTATCCTATAGGATACAATGTGCTATTGGTTAAATGCGTACATCATCGCATCAACTAGAGATTAAGATTGGAAAATTTTGGAGAGTACTAGTAGAGGCCAGGATATGTTAGTTGTGTCATATAGAGCCAAAGACAAAGTTACATCACATCTATCATTGTTCAATATACTATGAGATACAAGGCTTCTTTCATTGTTCAGAGAGGGCTTTGGACCATTGGCTAGAATCATGAGATATTAGGATCAGAGGTGCCTTGATTTGTTTTTTCTAGAACTACACAGAGACATGAGGACTCTCTTGAGGAGATCAGACAATGGGAGACATTCACAGAGAGAGATTACTGACCTCTTTAGAGAAAGGACTCAGTAGCTAGACAAGCATGCTTCACAACAAAATTCAGAGCACACTTATACCAGAGGTATATTAGTTAATAGAGCCATTGATCTTGGGAGAGCTAGACTCGCACTTCTACAAGGGCGACCACGACATTTCCAAAGGCTCCATCAAAGGATCGAATACTTTTTTAGCATGGCACGGGAGACCCTCAGTACGAATATTTACAAAGGTAGATATTGACAAATCTCTTGAGCGAGATCAATGCATTACTTTCTCGGACAACGTTTGATGTCAGGCATGCTTAGGTACTGATGATGTTTTTAGTCTTTCACTTTAGTTCGCTTAATTTATATTTACTTTGGTGCCGAAAGTCCTCACAATGGCATGGCTCAAGAAACATCCTCTCTCTCTCTCTCTCTCTCTCTCTCTCTCTCAGTGCAGCCGTTTTTTGACCTAGTAGACAGCAGTCCACTCTTTTGATCATAACTTCTTCATCCGAACTCCGATTTGGGTGATCTATAGCCTCAATCGAAGAGCACGAAGTCCTCTACGCATTGATGTAAAGACAGAAATTTTCAAAGTTATGGAAGGCATTTCTGTAGCATCATTTCCGAAGTGAACAGGTTCAACAAAATTGATTCTCATCTCCTATTTTACATACAATGTCTTCCGGCACTCGCAAGGGTTCTTCTTCTTCAACAAGGTCCACAACCATTGTGGAAAATGATCCAAAATCTCCTAAGTGTGGAGATAGCAACACAATCACCCAACCAACGACATCGGAAACCATGATCATGGCGTACTTGGTATCATTGCAAGAGACCGTAAACAAACAAGCACTTGCAATGGAGAATGGCACACTAAGGGTACTTGTGGTTGAGAATGAGAATCTCAAGAGGACACTTGAGATGCAAACAACACGTTTGATGCAACTTGAAGAGGAAGTCAAGGAATGTAAACGCTCTCTTGTGGACTTGAATGCTTTGAAGGAGCGGATGAGCAAAGTAGAGCATGACCATGTATTGAAAGAGGAGAAATTTGACACTATGAGCCGGGATGTATGCGACATGAAAAATGTATGCACAAACAAGTCTTGGACTGATGTATGTGGTAGCAATGTGGTTTCTAATTCCTCACTCATGCAAGCTATGGTTCAAACAAAGAATGTTGAGAATGTGGATGTGGAAGAGTTGAAGGAACGGGAGCGACGTTCCAAGAACATTGTTATTCGTGGAATTCCCGAAGAGAAGTTAGAGACACCTCCTTCTCTTGCCATTGTTATTGAAGATTTCTTCAAAACCCACTTTGGCATGTCCGGAGTTATGGTCTATGGAGCACATAGAGTGGGGAAGCAAGGAGCTCCTTGCTCGGGAGAATGGCCAATTGTATGCACCATGCCGGATGAGACCAAGCGAAAGATTATCCTTGATAATAGTTGGATCTATTTGAGGGATACAAAATGTTTTGTATGTGAAGATCGCACTATTAAGCAACAAAATATGCGTCGCAAGGCATATGAGGAAAAGAATAATAAAAACAAGGAGATCTCTCGTGAAGAAAATGTGCCCCAGGAGGAGGCAAGTCTCTCAAGCAAATAGGGATGCGTGACCCATGAGACCGAGTTACAATTGAAAATATGCTTTTGGAATTGTAATGGATACCCATGGAATGCGGGGGTTGGCATTGATGAACTAACAAGCAAAGCCGATGTTGTACTTCTTGTTGAAACTTGGGAGCATGATACACAAAGGATTAACGGCTTGGAGGATTACAATGTACATTCATTGATGTGGTCAAAGAATCTCAAGCAACGAAGAGGACAAGGAGGGTTAGCATGTATGGTTAAGAAAGGATTGGAAGATTTTGTATCAATTGTGAAAGATGACAAGTACAAACGTTATGTATGGCTGAAAATTATGACACCAAAAAGAGCACCCATTTTTGTAGCCGGTTGCTACATTCCTCATCATGATTCTCCCTTTTATGCTTGCATGGATATAGATCAACCATTTTCTGATGTGGAAGAGGACATTGCTTATTTCAAAGGTAAAGGTGATGTTATTGTATTTGGGGATATGAATGCTCGCACAAAAACATTGCAACATGATACTCAACAATTTGATATGCCATACATTTCAAGGGAGTTGGAGGAAGTTCACTTGTATGATCATACTTCAATGGATGAGAAAGAGCCGGATCACTATGGAAAGTTACTTTTACACATGTGTAATAGCACGGGTATGCTCATTGCCAATGGTGTATCTTTGTGGAGTGGAACCAATGGATTTACGTGTAGAAGACATAATGGGGATAGTGTGATTGAATATATGCTACTCTCTGAAGCCATCATGTATCGTATAAAGAGTTTTATGTTTGGTCAATGGACCCCGGAATCCGACCATCGCACTTTATGTATTGACCTTTCATGTGGAGAAGCAACTAAGCATGATAATCTTAGCCAAAGGAAAGAGAAGTTATCACTATGTATGGATTTCAAACGGGCACCAATGTACATTGAAATGGTTGAGCAAAAATTATGGATGACAAAGCTTCAATGTGATGCACCATTCGAAACTAAATGGGAAGCTTTCAAGAAAGCTATTTGTTCTTGTGCGGAAGAATGCTTTGCCATAAAGCATCTCCATGGTATCAACAAAGATAGATCACGCAAAAGGTGGTTTGATAAAGAATGTCAAGATGCTCGAAAGTCCTTGATAAAGCTTGATGCAACTATGGACAAAGACAACTATCAAAGTCATTTGCATACATACAAGGCATTGATTCAAAAGAAGAGAAGAAGATGGGAAGTAAAGCAACAAGAATTTCAAGTCCAAGAAAAGGCACATGCATGTGGAAGATTTTGGAGAAACTTGAGAGGCAAGCGGGTTGAGAATTTTGGTAACTTGAGTCTAGTGAATATGTACACACATTGTAGGCAATTATATGAGCAAGAAAATACTGAAAAAATGCCATTTTATGGTTCACTCCCATGTATGCCGTCTTTTTTTACTATTGAGGATGTATGCGGTGGGCTTGAAAAGTTGGCCACTCGCAAAGCGGGAGATCTTCAAGGTATCAAGCCGGAGATGATCAAATGGACGGGAGATTTTACCCATGAGTGGATGTGTGATATGTTCAACCTTGCACTTCAACATGGTATGCTTTATGATTGGAGTACTAATTGGGTTAAGCCTTTGCATAAAGGAGGGGATGTAAAGAATGTAAGCAACTACCGGACTATAATGATTGGGTCTCTTATGGCAAAGTTGTTTGGGTGCATAATGGAGATGAAATTGAGTGATTGGGCTGAAGATAATGACAAGCGTGCAAAGGGACAAGCGGGTTTTCGTCGATGCCATAGCACCATTGATCATCTTGTCACTCTTCGTGTTCTCATGGAGGAAAGTCGGTTGAAAGGTAAGCGATTGTATTGTTGTTTTGTGGACTTTAAGAAAGCCTTTGATATGATTCCACGTAACAATTTGTGGAGAAGGATGGAAGAACTCCAAGTGCCAAGTGAGTTTATGCTTGCGGTTTCTCGAATCTATGAGAAGGTGATTTGTCAATTGCGCATGGGAAGAGAAATTTCAGAAATTTTTGTAAGCACTATTGGGGTTAAACAAAGATGTCCATTGTCACCAACTCTCTTTGGTCTATGCATCGATCAATTGGAAAAAATGGTACTTGACTTTATGCAAGAAGAAGGCATTGAAGAGGTCACTATTTGCAATGCGGTAATCATGCTTTTGTTGTATGCGGATGATGTAGTGCTTCTAGCACACACTTTAGAAGATGCACAAAAGCTTATGGTTGTCCTTGAGAACTTTTGCTTGCATAGTGGGCTGATTGTAAATGAATCCAAAACAAAGGTTATGCTTGTGAAAACTAACCATAAGGAGAAGCCATGCATTATGTACAACAACGAGACACTTGAAGTTGTGGAGAGCTTTAAGTACCTTGGCCTTGAGGTTACATCCAATCACAAGTGGCATGAATGTGCTATGCGTCGCTTGGAAGCGGGAAAGAGAGCATATTATGCATTTGAGAACATGTGTAATGCGGGAAACATCAAGTGTTGGGTTCTCAAGAAGTATCTTTTTGATGCATTGGTGACACCGGTTCTTCTTTATGGAGTTGAAGTGTGGGGCGGGAGCATCTCAAAGTCTACTTGGAAAGAGTTTGAGAATGTCCAAAAGCGTTTTCTTACAAACTTTCTCCAAGTTAAGACACAAACACCATATATGCTCCTACTTCTTGAGTCGGGATCTCTTCCAATTGAGGTTATGGGCATGGAAAGGGTTGTGGAGTACATGATAAAGATGCGTCAAAACCCCTCACATCGACTTCCTACAATTGCATGGGAAGCAAGCAAAAAAGTTCAAAAGACACATAAAAGCAAGATCTTGAGCACGGGATGGATGCAAGACATAAAGAAGTGGTTTCGGAGGTGGGATGCATTACACTTGCTACATGATGCTTCAATTGACTCTCAAGTGAATGAAGCTTTTCTACAACGCCAATGTATTACGGCTTGGGAGAAATCCGGTGGGTCACGCTTCATACATTACACCACCTATATTGCCCCCAACTACAAAACCATGTTCTTTGCTGAGAGAGGAAACCATACTCACACTTACATGCTTGAGCCTATTCCCTTGTCCGCAATACGCACTATCGCAGCAATTCGGCTTAGCTCCCATTTCCTTCGATGTGAGATAGGGCGTTGGGGCAATGGAGAAGAGTCAAATCGATTGTGCACATTATGCTCACTACAAGTTCGAGAGTCTGAGTACCACACACTACTAGAGTGCTCAGCTTTTGATCACATCCGAACTTGCTTCTCTCACATTTTCAGCCATAACTTAGACCTACACACTTTCCTCTCCCAGCCAAAGTGTGGGCTCTCCATTGCGACTCTCATCACTACAATTTTGGAGCATCGAGAGTCACTCATTAGCCATACACATACTGCATCACATGTAACTTTGGTCCCATAGGTCATATTTGACCTCCGAGGAGGATAATAAAATCTATCTCTATCTCTCTCTCTCTCTCTCTCTCTCTCTCTCTCTCTCTCTCTCTCTCTCTCTCTCTCTCTCTCTCTCTCTCTCTCTCTCTCTCTCTCTTTCCCTCGATGGCCTACTTGCCATCACAAGACTTGGAAGCTCTTTTCTTTCATACACAAGCGTCGAAAGGCTTTGGGCCTTAGGACAAGGAACTTTTTGAATTATGGCAAGTGCACATGGACCTCAAGCCCGCATCCCAAAACGGTTCAGAAAGGGTTCAAGAGGGTTTGGCGAGGATTTGGGCACATGAACGGTGAGCCGATTTTCTGCAGTTGTAGAAGTTTGGCATCCACTTTCAAATTCTTAAAGCGTCTTGAAGCGGAAAAAGTTGCTACTTGGAAATCAATTTTGTTTGATGGAAAGCTTGTTGGAGTACCTTCCAATTGAAAGGGCTTGAAAATTGGGCAACAACCATGGATGTGGAACATCAATACAATCACGGATCCAAGAACGACTTGGAATTTGGGTTCAATTATTTGCACGTTCAGGAATGGCTTGATTTTTGAGACAATATTACCTCTTTTAATTGAGTTTGTGGATGTAATTAGCAAGGCTAATTATCGACGTCTGTGGTGCATACTACAACTATGAGGTTCTTGATTCAAGAAATTGTTTGTTTCTGGTTTCAATTGGACACGTGGAAGCATCATATTGTTAAGGTACTTCTTACCTATTGCATCATGGATCCCATGTTCGATTCTCTGGATATGGACTTACCTGAACATCATCGTTTTGACTTTGAACTTTCCCTGAGAAAATCAACTCCTCCTCTCTGGAGTGTATTGGAGATTCTGAAGGATATCACTAATTTATCGGAACCAAAGGATAATGTCACATGATGTGATTTTCAAAAGTTAGATGATTGATTTTCAAAGCTATCCATTTGGGTTCAACTACTCGCTACTCAGGTAGAGCAACTTAATTACAGAGTTGGTTTCCCATTTTATTTTATAGGATGCAGTCACTACCCAAGGGGACAAGGTCAAAGAATCCTTGATCAACATGGCCAAAAGGATACTTTTAGATGCAGAGTTTAAGCAAATCAAGTTAGATAAATTATGCTATAACTGAATGGGAAAAAAAAAGTGTCCCTATGTCATTTAGTGGTTAGCTATTTTCTCTATTCTTTATATAGGATACAATAGACATATAGATATAGCCTATATAGTTTAGAACTTGCAAAGGTTTTTTTTTTCTATTAGAAAGGTTTACTGATTTCTACACATGGTGATTCTCCTTATGTCAGTCTCATTTAGGTGAATATTTGTGCACCCAAAACATAGCTAGCATAATCATTTCTAGAAATACGTATACTAAAGAAAGGCTTCTAGGATCACGGCTCCATAAAATTATGTATATGCATTCGATGCATAATTAAAACTACATCTTGCAAGAGTACATGAAAAGTAAGTATATGAATTACATTTAAAACACACTTCTGCCATAAGCCACTACACCTTCTGGTTCTAACGGAAGAGATTCTAGAAAACTAGTAAGTACACTAAACTTGGGGTTTTGATTTTTTATTTTTTTTCCTACCAACTTGATAAGAAAATGTTGATTCTTACAGAGTGTTTGGAAATAGATGACACTTGAGAGGTAAGTTGTAGATTTTATCTCTATCAATATTGGGAAATCTCATGATTCTCAATAAGTTGTACAATTCAGCAAGGCCGATTCTCTATGAAATTTTGACAAGGTTTATTCTTCTTTGCTTTGACATATGTATGTCAACAAGAACACCTATTAGCTATAAGAACTTAGGATACATTCTGTCTCATTTTTTGATGCTTTTAAGAAACTTTTCACAATGTCTCTCTGATTTTCTCTTGGAGGTCGGTATGACTTAATCCACGATGGCATGTAGGGTACATCCCGATAGCTCTCCATTTCTCAACATCATATACGGGTACGAGCTAGATTCAAGAGATGACAACTGCTCTCTAAGATTCAACAATGTTAACTGGTTAACGTTTTAACTGCAAAAGATTTCTCTATTGTACAAATCAAAGTGCTTTGTCATCCTGCATGTGAAGCAAGGCTTCTCTTATGTGCCAAGGTATTATCAATTGACTTCAGATCAACGATAACGACACAAATATTTGGTATTAAGTGGATATAAGCTCACAGTTGAGTCTGGAAACACTACACTGTGATGTATCCATGCTCGTGTACTTGTGCAAGGCACGTACCGCAGTAGCTCACAAGGTTGAGACTGTTATTGAAGCCAAGGACTTACCAATCCATTTTTCTGATATGCATGCATGGCATGAAAATATGATGGTAGTACGTCTACTTCATCATTGTATATGCTTCTACAAAATCAGTAACTACTCTATTGAAGAAGATTTGAGACTGATAGATAGGCTTACAATCATTGTACATGTATACAATGTGTGAGTACTTTACATCACCGGCTCTGTGAACAAGGTGCTGATAGCCGTTTTTCGGCTCTCTGTAATTTCCATAGTGAGTTATCTCACCCTATCAAATCACTCAAACACTGTGGTTACCCTCACCCTTTCACTGTATATAGGTGCATGTGAGTTAGGAGACTTTTCCCATATCTCCTTACTGAAATAAAAAACCCTCAATTAGCTAGTCATTTGGCTAGTTGAGCCAAAAATATATATATATATAAAAAATATAAGTATATTATGGCCCATGTGTATGTAAATATTTCTTTGTATATAGGGCCTAAATAAAAGATTATTTCATAATTATTTTGGTATTTATTTAAATATTTCTACCTAGGTGTGTGTTATTTATGCTCTGTACATTGCCTCACCATTACCACAATTTTTCTTGCCATTTTTCATACTCTTTATTCCATATAGAAATATTTTCATGTAAGCTTCTCTTATATTTGATGTAACTCCACCCCAACAAAAATCCAAAAAAACTAGTTTTATTTATGTGTATATTTTTTCACTATTGTGATTTTTCCCTTCCTACATCTATTTTGTTTTTTTTCAAAAAAATTAGAACACCAAAAATATTTATCTTTTTATGGTAGCCTCATAATGAGAGAGATTTCTTTTGACCCCTTTATATTTTTTCCACTTATATTATTTATATTTGACATGTACATATTTTTTTAGACCCCTCAATATTTGATTTTCTTAGTTGTACTATTCACTTATATCATGATCTCAACAATATCTTCAATTATAGACCTACCAAATAAGGTCAAGGGTAGGTGGCATGCATACATGCACTATGGAGGGCTCACTCTTGGAGGTATTCAAAAGAATCATCCAAAGAAGGACCCCACAAGGACTTTGTGCAGCGGAAAAAAACAGTCGGTTTTGCTGAATTTTCAAAGTTCACTTGCTCTCCGAATTTGAAAAGGTGATACAAACAAAAGTTGTAGCTCGTGGGCTGAACTTTTGCCTCAAATTTTTTCATATTTTTTTGAGCTACGAGCTGTGAGCTATGATTTTATTAGTGGACCCCAATTTTCCCATGCTATGCAGCCACACTCTCTCTTCCACTTTATCATTTTCCTCTTCAACACACACTTCTCCACTCATCATCCCCACCTCTCTCACCACTCCTCTCTGCACCCTACTCACCTTCTCCTCAACCTTGAAGAATAAGAGAAACCATGGTGAACTCATACCTCCCACACACAATTCCATTCCAAAATTGACCACCTAGTCTCATTTTTCCTCCTCCAAATTACCCATATCTATCAAAAAAACCACAAAATTCAGCCTCTTCACTTAAAAGACAGGATCATGGTGGTTGATTACTCAGCTTTAATTACCTTGTCTCTCAAGGAAGGTCAAGAGCGGAGAAAAAATGTATCGTCAAAGCTAGTGGACCGTCAACAAGCGTCAAAATTGGCCCTACTCAAGACACTTGGAGCATCAACCTTGTAAGAAATCCACCTATTCTTACCTCTTAAGAGTTTTTCTTCCTTATTTGTATCCTACATGGATACTCCCATTGTAAATATCCAATTCCATTTGTAAATTAATACTAACTCTACTAACACTAACACACTATGAAAAGTCCTATCACCTCCATTTCTCTCCTCGCTCTTTCCCCACCAACTTCTTGATAATTCCAAGCAAAATAAATTAGGTAAATTGATGAAAATCGAATCCAACCATGGTTAGAGGAGTAACCTTAGCCTTCAAAATTGCTATAAAAGGAGGGTGTAGCTAGCACAAAAAGGGGGAGCCATAAGCAAGAGCACTATGCTATAGCTTGAGAAGCCAAGCTCAACCTCTCTAGAAGGAGCTCTTAAGTGGAAGCTCATTGTCTTATGCATGTGCATGTGTTGTAATAGGGGATTAGCAAGGGAACTCTATGCCATTGTAAGAGAGAGAGTGATCATTCAATTGAGAGTAGGAAATCTATCATTTCTCCTACTAGTGTAAGCCCAACATTTGTTGAATCAAGGAGGGTGGATTTGGACTAAGCTTGGATACTTTGTCTCCCTTCCAACGTGAAGTAATGGACAACAATGATGCATTCGTGTCTTGGTGTTTTTTGTTAAGTTCTTGATAGCTTGTCTCTGGTGTTGTCATCAATCTAGCCATAAATCCCACATACTGTAAGAGGGCGACAGGGTGGAGAGGACTCCCTTGGCCTTAAGACAGTGATTGGGGTGGCTTTTCTTGTGATGTGTTGTGGTGAAATTTACGCAAGCTATGTTGAACAAATACTAATCTCACTTTGATTTGTCATGACAGATTTGTAAGAAGGTATTAATGCAACAAGCACCCCCTCCCCCTTTCTCTCTCTTTCTTAAATATATAGTTGTGTTTGCTTGATCATTGCCGATACGTTTCAAAGAAGCCCGAGCTCTCTCTCTCTCTCTCTCTCTCTCTCTCTCTCTCTCTCTCTCTCTCTCTCTCTCTCTCTCTCTCTCTCTCTCTCTCTCTACGCGTCCTAGTTCGCATCCAAAACTAGGTGGTGCCCCAAATTTGTGTAGGGTTAGGTTGCGGGTTTGTGTGTGTGTTTGTTGTTTTTTCCAACCCCAACCCAATTGAGCAGCATGGGAGCCTAGAAGAGTGCTTGGAGGCCACTCTTGTTGTTGCCCGCCCCAGACCGCCTCAGTGCAGCCAATCCCACCGAAAAATTTTATAGGTAGCAAGTAGGCATTGCCTAGCTATCAAACAAACTTACTCGTGGGAAGACATGAATACATTAAGAGAGCCTCTGTGTAGGTTATCTCTTCTGTAAACACCTAAGAAAATCTAGTATGACTATTTTTCTTCGGGGGTGTTTGACATCTTTCTCCTTGGTTCTTAGAGGAATCATATTTTGTCATGACTTAGTTGTGCATAAGATTCCCACTTCATAAGGTTTTTTGCTTAGTTGAAACATTGCTTATGTCTCTCGGAGTGGTTTTGTCAGGAGTATGACTCCACCAATACACAATCACTCCATAGGTGTTGAGAGTCAAAATTTGGGCTCAACACAAATGTACTTTCAAGGAAGCAAGTCTGCAATCTACCAAGGGTAGTGGACAAATTCAACTTTCTTAGTTGAATCCAAACACTTTTGACCACAGTGAATCATGTCACATCCGCCTCTTTGTTATGTTTCACCCTCTTCCTTGAGGACACCAGCTACATGATGAAGTTGGATATTCACACCTTCTTCACTTATCTCCCCAACATTGACTGCCCTCCACATGGACACACTTGTGAGATTTCGGTGTTCATGGAGGATCACATCATAGAATATGCGGTATCTATCCCCCCACATGCAGGGATCTAGGTGCCTTGCGATATCTTCCACTAAATCCACAAAGGTGATTGTCCATTCTCCAAGCCATTGAGACGATTCCAAGAAACTAGCTTGGTTCCAATAAATTTTCACTGATGTAGTCCATTTCTTGGATGATTAGGACCCAAGGGTGCTAGCACTGAAGAAGCGCAAATTGGGGGTGGAGAACCTTCTTGACTGACTTCCTATCAGCGAGGACCCCGATTTGGTAGAGGTCTTTGGAATTGGAGCTGATCTCTTTAGATAGTTGATTCCAGTTTTTAAATTTATAGCTACTAGTGATTCATTACTTCAATCAGTAGAACTAGAGAAAAATTAGAAACTGAGCTAGAACAATTATGTGAACTGGAATACATCTACTGAGAATTAGACAAGCTGAATGAATGGATTCAAATTCAGATTCAGCTTCATAGAAGATGGATACAAAGCATATCTGGCTGAAGTGTACTTGACTACTGTATTAGAAATTACAGAGCAAGAGTACAAGTGGAATAATGTAGCCTAGGAACAACTTCAGAACTACAATCACACAGTAAGAGTAGGAAGTTAAAGGATAAAACAAACCAAAAGTACAGCCAACAATGTAATGGGTCCTATTTATAGCTCTTTGGAGTTATTGTGGTAATCGTCATGGATATTACTGAATGGTGTGCTGCTCGGCTTTCCAAGAGCTGGTTCCCACCTAGTGAAACTACCTCCGCCATCTACATCCTTCCCTCCTTTCTTGAATTTTGGTAAGACTCCAAAATTTTTGGAAAAAAAAATTCCACCATCTGATCCTTCGGAAACATGGCTTTATGCCATACTTCATGCTTTGTTGAGTGCTTGACACCCCCTATAGTTGTAATTTCATGGGTGTCAGCCAAAGAGATGTCCACACCTAGCTGAGAAATATCCGTCGTCTGATTCTGAAAATGTTTGGAAAAATCCACTGTCTAATTTTGAGACGGCTGGAAAATTCCTCCATCAAATACCAAGATGGAACTACCCGGTATCCTTCCACTGAACCCACTTCCTTTTGCCCTTAGGTCTGGATGGTGTCTCCAAAGTCCCAATGCCAGCATTTTCCTTCTGAATGAGTGTGTAAATGGCATCCTGCTCAAGCTTTGATCCCGCCTCTCTATGGTCATTTCTACTTCATAAGGCATGAGAGGATGATAAGTTTTGGTGTCGTGATCTTAGAGTGTGAATTTTCCTTTTGTGAGATGAGTTCTGGTCAATTTGTGAGAATGCGAGGCTGTATGGATCCATTCTTCTAGAAGAGGCTGATTAGTTCTGATCCTAGCTTCAAAAAGAATCTTAGCCATCTCCCTCTACTGGGGTCCTAGACCTGGTTTAGCCGTAATGTCCTTTTCAGGTACTTTAGAGGACTCAACAGTGAGTTGCAGCAGTTGGTTGGTGATCTTAGTGAGACCTCTGAGCTGAATTTTCCACTGTTCCATACACAGTTTGATCCTCTGCACCTCATCTCTCAGCTCTTGAAAATCATTTAGTTGGAGAGCGTCATTGAAAAGTGTTTGCCAGGTCTTCCATTCTACAGTCAATCGCTCATACCAATCTTGAAGATCATCAATAGTCTTGAAGTATGTGAGCCAATCTACTGGTTCTGTGTGTTGAGGATAGAGTGTTGGAAAAAATCTTGGAAACTCTGCCTCTCTTGCTGGTAAAGCATACAAGAGAACTAGGGAATCAAACACAAAGTCTAAGAAATTAAGGACAGCCTGGTTCTCTTGCTGCATCATCTTTTTGGTTACCTTAACTTGCTGAAACAATCTTCGGGAGAGCAGTTGCCTGTTCTTCTATGGATATTCGAGTTTGAGGTCCCTTGCTGGTGGCAATCTAATCTTCAAGAATAGCTTGCACCCTTTGATCCAGAACTCCCCTAGCGATCTGCATTTGTACTAAGACTTTTTTAATTGACTCCTGACATCCTTCATGCATCTATATGTTGGCTTGTTCCCCAAAAGAAGTTCTAATTCCATAGGTAGGAAACAACAATCTGCAGTAGAATGTCGTTGCCAATGTGGATTAGATACTCTCTCTTCAGCAGCAGTCAGTATCCATTCTGGCACCCTTTCTAACAATTGTATTGTACTAGGATGCTCAGGAAGGTAACAGACCTCCTGATCATGGAAAGCAGTTGATTTCCAATGCTCAACCATTTCCCTGGCGCCGACATACAGTCACTGAAATCGCTCTAGATCAGAGATAAGATCATCATCCTCCAAATACCGCCTGGTTATAGGAGCCTATTGATGTCTTAATTTCTTATTCAGCATGATGAGCTGTAATGAATGTTTCTCATCACCTGCTAAACCCTCAGTCAGAGCTTTGCCTTTCCCTTTAGCATCCCTATTGTGTTATGACTGGTGTGCTGTTGATTTTCCAGTGTTGCTGGGTTGTTGCTTTCCCAACTGCTGATCGTTTGACTGCTGCCCTTCAGGCTAGTCTGGTTGGTTTTCCTGAGACTAATCATTTCCTCCTATTGTCCCTGCACCATCAGTATCAGGTTCTGAAGGTGGAGATGGAGGAGAGTCATCATCATCATCATTATGCTCTGCTTCTTATCATCATCCTCCTTATCATCATTATGTTGTGCTTCTTATCATCATCCTCCTTATCATCATCCTTCTGGTGTTCAATATAATCAAGGATATCTTGACTTTCCAGATCACTGTTATATTCAAAAGTTTTATCTTGCAAATCACTCTCCATCATCTCCATAAGATCCCTCAAGTTATCCATGTCGAAAACAACATTCCCTTCTGGATTCAAGATCTTGGCCATATTATTATAGATATACCTTCTGTTAATGTGGCCTTCAGTAAGGAGTTGAACTCAACTCTCTTCATTCTGAGCATAGTTTCAAACCTATCAGCAGTTCTTTCAGCTTCTGCCTTTTCTTCCCGTATGGTCCGTATCTCAGACTCCACCTTGTCAAGCTTACTTTGTAACTGCTGAATAGTCCTAGCTGAGTGAGCTTCAAGGATAACGTGGCATAGGTTCTGGGTTGCTCTCCCTTGCTCCAAATTTTCAATCTGCTCCTTAGCCTCCCTTAGTTCAGTCTTTACCTTAGTTAGTTCATCTTCTGACCCTGCAATATCATGCATTTGTCCCATGCAATTGACAATAGTGTTCCATGATGAATGAATAAGCACAGAACAACCATCCTTAACTATTGCTAGATCAGAGTCATTTCGATCATAGACCGTGACAAGAGCCAGGTAGGGTAATGCAGAATAATCAGATTTTTGCAAAATTAGGCGTCCCTTGAGAGGATGAGTCTGCATCTGCTGTAACCTATCTTTCTTTGTCAATAGCAAGGCTTCTTCACTGTATGGGATAGAAACTCTGCCACATGGACTTGGAGATGTTGGTCCTTTGTCCTTATCAGTCTGGTCTGATGGTGGCTGATCAGGACTGGACCTTTCATTGGTCTTGTCTAGTACTGGTGGTTGCTGAAATCTGGCCTGCTGGCTGTTTAACTTTACCAATGGTTTAGACAATATGATATTCAGTCTAGCTAGCTGAATTTTTTTCAGTAGACACTATTTTGATTTAACTTTCTATCTGCTTCAAGAGAGTCGTGCTTTTGGTTAGTGTCGTCCTTGGCCTCTTTGAACAGCGAGCTTCCTCTTGTATAGACTTTCTCTTTTGTCCATTCGAAACTAGTTGGCTTTCTGGGGCTTCTTCATCAGATGATAATTTCACATTCTAGGATACTGGGAATGGCTTCTGGCTCCAAGCCATTCTTACCTGATCCTGGGCGTCTGGAGAAGTCGCCCAATACAGAAACTGCCAATCATACCAAGCCTTGAATACACTTTGAGACTTCAACTTGACAGTTTGTTGAAGTACATTATGCGACAATATCTGACAAAGGTTGATATCGACTTTAGAATCCAATCTCTTTGCTAAAAGCATAGCAAAGAGTTTCTCTGACACATATGTCGGATTATTTTTTAGGCTCATAGCTTCAGCCACAAATCAGTAAGCAGCAGGAACCTCCAGACCTGGTACTAATGGAATCCCTTGAGCACTGGATTTTTGTCTCCTTTTGGCAGCATCATCTTCCTTTAAAACTGCACTGATCTGCTCTGCGGTTGCCACAGATGGCCTTGGCTCATTTGGCATTCGAAAAGCAAAAGCAATGTTCTTTGGAGTAACTGTCACTTTTCTGCCATAGACCACGGCACTTCCATCTTCAGCATTAAAAGAATCCAGGACTTTCCTGTTAGGAAATAAGACGTAGCTAAATAGATAATTGAGTAGATTACTTAATGGAGAGAGACAAATTTATATACACGAGATTATAGAGTAGAGAGAGAGAGAGAGAGAGAGAGAGTACACACGATATACGTGGTTCACCCAATGTGGGCTACGTCCACGGGAAAGCAGCTACTCAATGGCTTTAGTACTTCAAAACAAGAAGTAGTTTACAAAGGGATTATACCCTTAATGGAGCTCCCGCCTTGCTTCACTCTCACCACCTCACACTCACCTTGTTGCATCAACTTCACACTATGAAATGTGTGTAGAAATGGCCTCCTTTTATAAGCCAAAAGGGCTGCCCTCTCTTATGAGAGACAGCCATGTGTAGCCGCCCTTGTGCGAATAAGTCCAAATCGGACCCTCCAATCCGCCCATGTGTGGCCTCCCTTCAGAAGACAAGTCCGCTTTTGAATTCGGCCACCGGCCACCGGCCACTGACTTCCGACCACCGGCTATCGGCCATTGACTACCGGCCACCGGCCAACCGACCGGTTGTTTTCCGACCACTTTTCGGCCGCCGGCCGGCCATAATATTCCGGCGAAAAAGAATATTCCGGTGAAGAAAAAGTCTCAGGGGGCCTCCGCCCCCGAGCCTTTAAAGTTGCCCCTGATTCTTGTCTGTGAAAATTTTGGTTTCCGGTGAGTGATTTTCCTTCACGCACGATGGCTTCTCCTCATAATGGGGGCCTTACAAATGTGCGCTTTTACCACAGAAAATTACAAGGGTAAATCAGGCTCCATACTTAACAATCTCCCACTTGGAGACTGATCTCCAAACCAAACCTGTGACTGCTTTCCATTCTGGCTTCTTATCCTTGAATGCCGATTGAAGATGAGCAAAAGCTCAACTTCTCCTTGTTGACCACCTTTGTAAACATGTCTGCAGGATTTTCACTTGTATGCACCTTTCCTAGCTTTAGTTGTCCCTCTTCCAAAAGAGTGCTTATGAAGTGATATCTCACCTCAATGTGCTTTGTCCTTGAATGAAAGGTTGAGTTCTTCGCAAGATGGATAGCGCTTTGGCTATCACTGTACTAGACACAATTGTCTTGTTTGAATCCAAGCTCTTCTAAGAATCTGTGAAGCCACATAATTTCTTTGCTTGCCTCCGTCATTGCTACATACTCTGCTTCCGTGGTAGAAAGTGAAACCACTTTCTGCAGCTTTGAAGCCCAGCTTATTGTTGTGCCTCCAACCGTGAACACATAGCTAGTAGTGCTCCTTCGAGTATCTTTGTCACCTGCCATATCTGCATCAGCATACCCTTCTAGAAAAATATCAGTTCCTCCAAAATACAAAGCATTTGTTGTTGTCCCTTTTAGATACCTAAGTATCCACTTCACAGCTTGCCAATGCTCTTTACCTGGGTTGTCCATGAACCTACTCACAACTCCCACTGCATGTGCAATGTCTGGCCTTGTCCAGACCATAGCATACATTAGAGAACCTACCGCTGCAACATATGGAACTTTAGACATATAGGCTATCTCCTCTTGTGTCTTTGTACACATATCCTTCGTTAGTTTAAAATGACCAGCCAAAGGTGTAGAAACTGGTTTTGCATTTTTCATTGCAAACCTTTCTAGTACCTTCTTGATGTAATCTTCTTGAGATAGCTTTATTGTCTTCTTCGTTCTGTCCCTTGATATTTTCATACCAAGTACCCTCTTTGCAGCACCTAAATCTTTCATTGAAAAAGATTTGGACAGCTCCTCTTTTAGGTCTTTTATGTCCTGCATGTTAGCACTTGCAATCAACATGTCATCAACATACAACATTAGGATGATGAATTTCCCATCTCCCAAATTCTTTGTGTAGACGCAGTGATCCGAGTTGCATCTTGTGAATCCATGATCCAACATCCATCGATCAAACTTCAAGTACCATTGTCTTGATGCTTGCTTTAAACCATACAAGCTCTTCTTTAATCTGCAAACCATTTTCTCCTTACCTTTTACTTCATACCCCTTTGGTTGAAGCATGTAGATTTCCTCCTCTAAGTCACCGTGAGGGAATGCCGTATTTACATCCATTTGCTCGAGATTTAGATCATGAGCAGCCACAAGGCTTAAGACAAGCCTAATTGAGTTCATTTTTACAACAGGAGAAAATATTTCATTGAAGTCAATACCTTTCTTTTGAGAAAAACCTTTTACCACAAGCCTAGACTTGTACCTTTTCTTCCCACCTTCTTCTTCCTTTAGCTTGTACACCCATTTGTTTTGAAGTGCCCGCTTACCTTTAGGCAACTCAACCAACTCCCATGTTTGGTTGTGATGTAGTGAGTCCATCTCCACTTGCATGCTCTTCGTCCATTCTTCTTTGGATTCATGTTGCATAGCTTCTTCATATGATTCCGGCTCTCCAAAATCTGAGATCAAGAGATGGTTGAAGGAAGGAACAATCCTTTCTAGAGGTCTACTTGCTCTTGTAGATCTTCGGGGAATAGGTTGAGGCTCCTCATTTGGTTGGCGTTGTTGCACATTGTCACCGTTTGCAGTCCTTGAGTCTTCACCGTCCTCAAGCTCCATGTACTCATCACCTGTTTCTTTTGTTTGTTTTCTTTCCAAGTAATCTTTGTACATATTTTGTTCGTTAAAAATTACATCCCTACTCCTTAAGATTTTACCATCTTCAAGATTCCATAGGCGATACCCAAAGTCTCCTTCTCCATAGCCAATGAAGAAACACTTTTTGGACTTTGCATCTAAATTTGATCTTAGGATTCTATCTATGTGCATGAAAGCCTCACACCCAAACACTTTGAGAAATGCATAATTCACCGGTTTACCTGTCCATGCCTCTTCTAGAACTCCCCCATCCAATGCCGTTGAGGGGGACCGATTGATTAAGTACACAGACGTACTTACAGCTTCCGCCCAAAGCTCAAGCGGTAGGCCTGCATGTAGCCGCATGCTTCGTGCTCATTCCATGATTGTCCTGTTCATCCTTTCCGAAATCCCATTTTGTTGAGGTGTCCTTGGGGTTGTCCTTTGCCTCCGAATGCCATTGCTAGCACAAAAGGTTTCAAAAGCTTGGCTGCAATATTCGCCTCCATTGTCGGATCTGAGGCATTTAACCTTGGTACCTATTTCATTCTCCACAAAGGATTTCCACCTTTGAAATATGAAAAATACATCGGATTTATTCTTCATGACATAAACCCATGTTTTTCTAGTCGCATCGTCTATGAATGTTACATAGTACAATGAGCCACCAAGTGATGGTGTACTTGCAGGACCCCAAACATCAGAATGAACCAACTCAAGTTTTTTATTTTTTCTTTCATTTCCTGATTTTTGAAATTTTACCCTCTTTTGTTTACCATAAACACAATCTTTACAGAACTCTAAGTCCACTTCTTTCAAACCTGGTAGAAGCTTCTTTGTTTGAAGGATTTGCATTCCTTTGGCACTCATATGGCCAAGTCGGTAGTGCCACACCGCACTGTTAACTTCTGTAGTTGTTGCACAAGCTGAAGGTTGCGTGCTAACAGTACACAAGTAAAGTGTACCGACTTTTTCACCCTTGGCAACCACCAAAGATCCCTTTGAGATCTTCCACCGTTTGTTTCCGAATGCAATGTTGTGACCTTCATTATCCAATTGTCCTGTAGAGATCAAATTTTTGCGAAGAGAAGGAACATGCCTAACATCTTTAAGCTTCCATTCATTTCCGTCAGCAGTTTTGACAGAAACTGTACCTTTGCCGAAAATCTCACAAGCTTCATCATCTCCCAAGTATACATACCCAAAATTACCTTTGGTGTAGTCTTGGAAATGTTGCTTGTGTGGTGTCGCATGGAATGAAGCCCCGGAATCTACTATCCAGGAATTTGACACATTGTCTAATGAGAGAATTAGAGCATCTTGCTCTACTTTACCTGCCACATTGGCCTCCGATGTTGTCTTGTTGTCTTGAGACTCTATCTCCTTCTTCTTCTTGGACCAGCAATCCTTCTTGACGTGGCCTTTCTTGCCGCAGTTCCAACATTCAAGAACTGACTTTGTGCGTGACTTGCTCCGCCTTGAGCGATCACGACCTTTTTGGTTTTTGAACCTCTCCTTAAGCCTTCCTCTTGTTTCCACTGATAGTGCAGCACTTGATGATTCTCCCATGCTTCTCCTTCGCATTTCCTCGCTTAGGAGAACACCCACAACATCATCAAACTTAAGAGTATTTGTGCCAGAGATAGAATTACTTACAACCATCACAAGGCTATCCCAACTATCCGCTAGAGATGATAGTATAAGGAGAGCTCGCACTTCGTCATCGAAATTGATTTTCACTGATCGAAGTTGACTTATGTTTGTGTTAAATTCATTTAGGTGTTCTGCAACTGAACCATTCTCTGCCATCTTTAGATTGAACAAGCGCTTCATAAGAAATACCTTATTGGATGCCGATGGTTTCTCGTAGAAGTCATCAAGTGACTTCATCAAGTCTTCCGTGGTCTTCATCTCCGAAACATTGAAGGCCACCGTTGACGCCAAGCTTAACCGGATTGTTCCTAGTGCCTTTCGATCAAGGACAATCCATGCTTTATCTGCCATTGTTGCGGGCTTCTTCGCAAGACCGCCTAATGGCAAATAGAGGTCCTTCTGGTAGAGATAGTCTTCAATTTGCATCTTCCAATGTTGGTAGTTTTTGCCGTTGAACTTCTCCATCTTGAGCTTCCCTTCCTCCGCCATAGCTCCCACTCAATTCAAGGAATTATTTCCTTGAGATAATTTAGCTACGAGCAAATCTTGCTCTGATACCAGTTGTTAGGAAATAAGACGTAGCTAAATAGATAATTGAGATTACTTAATGGAGAGAGACAAATTTATATACACGAGATTATAGAGTAGAGAGAGAGAGAGAGTACACACGATATACGTGGTTCACCCAATGTGGGCTACGTCCACGGGAAAGCAGCTACTCAATGGCTTTAGTACTTCAAAACAAGAAGTAGTTTACAAAGGGATTATACCCTTAATGGAGCTCCCGCCTTGCTTCACTCTCACCACCTCACACTCACCTTGTTGCATCAACTTCACACTATGAAATGTGTGTAGAAATGGCCTCCTTTTATAAGCCAAAAGGGCTGCCCTCTCTTATGAGAGACAGCCATGTGTAGCCGCCCTTGTGCGAATAAGTCCAAATCGGACCCTCCAATCCGCCCATGTGTGGCCTCCCTTCAGAAGACAAGTCCGCTTTTGAATTCGGCCACCGGCCACCGGCCACTGACTTCCGACCACCGGCTATCGGCCATTGACTACCGGCCACCGGCCAACCGACCGGTTGTTTTCCGACCACTTTTCGGCCGCCGGCCGGCCATAATATTCCGGCGAAAAAGAATATTCCGGTGAAGAAAAAGTCTCAGGGGGCCTCCGCCCCCGAGCCTTTAAAGTTGCCCCTGATTCTTGTCTGTGAAAATTTTGGTTTCCGGTGAGTGATTTTCCTTCACGCACGATGGCTTCTCCTCATAATGGGGGCCTTACAAATGTGCGCTTTTACCACAGAAAATTACAAGGGTAAATCAGGCTCCATACTTAACATTGCCTTATGATGGCTATGTAAAAATCAATCCTTGTTCCTTGCAGAACACACACAGCAGTAAGTAATAAGTGCTTGGGTTTCGTTGATAGTCTCCTGCATCTTCTCCGTCATTTTCTTCGTATCCATACACCTTGAGGACGATGAAGCAGTAGACGCAGAAGAAGATGACTTACTTGATTCGTTGAACTCGTATCCAGGTGTGCCTGGCAAGGATAAGCGACAATCCACACTCTCCTTAGAGGAAGAGGTTTACGGCTACAATGAGGAAGCTTCGGAGCTTGGCGATGGGGACTGGACAATAGAAGGTTAGCATCGCGCAGGAGATTTGGGAGAAAAAACTCTTACTCGCCTTATTGTTATACGCGTTCGCACCATAAAAGCTCCAACACTTACCGTTCCTAGAGTTCTGTGCACCGCAAGTGACGTGGCAAACATGCATTGGAGAAGAATTTTGTTGGTCTTTGAAATGATTACTACTGATATTCCATATGACCGTTGGTCCCCCAAAAATTGATATTGGTGTCCATACTTTTATGATTCTATTCTAGACAGGGTTTTATCACACTGATGTTGTTCTGGCTTTTTGATTTTTTCTGGAACTGGTTGTACATGGAAAATACCTAAAATAGCTGATTCCGGATTTGCCTAGTCTTCAGCTCCCAGACCATCAATGCCCATTCCCCTGGCTTCTAAATAATAGAGCTTGATTTTAGCTCCATTATATACCCATGGCAACAATAATCTAGACAGATCTGTCAGTTGTACCGTGCCATTTGAGAACACCCAATCAACTTCAAATGGTCCTGCCCAGGCTATCTTTAAGTTTGGTTTCTCAGGGCCTAATTTGGAATGATATAATAGAACCAGATTGCCTTTTTAAAACTCTCAAACGTTAATTCGTCTGTCATGCTAGTGTTTCCTTCTTCGTGGAACAATTTCTTGTTCCAACATAGCCCTCTGTCTCAGCTCATCTAACTAGGTTAGCTCTTCCAACCTGTTCTTCAGATTGTGATTAAAATCTAAACCATACTCTATAGTTATTTTGAGACTGGGTATAACAAATTTTATAAGGACGACAACTTCAGTGCCATACACCATTCTAAATGGCGTTAACCCCGTAGTGACCTTATAAACTATTCTATATTCCCATAGAGCAGTCTGAAGCTTCAAGTCCCACTGTTTTGGCTTTTTCTGCACAATCTTGGTGAGGATAGTTTTAATGGTCTTGTTGCTGCTTTCGGCCTGGCCATTTCATCTAGGATAATATGGTGTGGATTTTCAATGCTTGATTGAAAGCATATCCATGAGGATATCCATAGTCTCAATTATGAAGTGTGTCCCTTGGTCTGACACAATCTCCATAGGACATCCATAGCGGCATACAATATTCTCAAATAAAAACCTTGCAGTAGATTTTGTTGTATTGTCAGAAAGAGCCTTAGCTTCTACCCACTTGGTTACATAACAGGTAGCCATCAAGATATACCTATTCTTCCTAAGAGTAACCTTCTTGAAAGGTCCCTAAATCCAAACCCCATTTCATGAAAACACCCAGTGGATGTACTGGTGCTAAAGGAGTCATGTCTGTTGCTATGGGTCTACCCATTCTTTGGTATATGTCAGATATCAATGTTTGCCACAATAAACCAACTTGCAAAATCTTCTTGAAAGTAATATCAATAGAAAAGTGTCCACCAAATTCCCCGTTATGTGCTTCTGAAATAACTTGCAGTCTGTCCTCCATAGGTACACATCGACGAAGAATCCCATCGACGCCCAATGTGTAGAGTGAGCCACCAATAATGGTAAACTTTAAACTTTTAATAACCAGATCCTTCTTCTAATTCTGTTTCTAGTCATCTGGGAATCCACCCTGCGAAAGAAACTGATATACTTCATATAATTCAGGATCAATTGATTCCACTGCTTCCAGCTGAAATAATTCAGCATCCACTTGTTTGTCTCTAATGATGCTTCAGAGTAGCCCTCCGTACTCCTAGAGAGAAAATCAGCACCACAGTGGTTTTTGCCAGGTTTTTGGAAAATTCGAAATTCAAATTCCATAAGGAACATCATCCACCTTATTAACCTGCCTTGAATAATAACTTTATTAATCAAGAATAATAGGGCTTGATGATCCATATAGAAATGAAACAATTTTCCTAGCAAATAATAAAGGAATTTTGTAGCACTAAAAACCATCCCTAAAGCCTCTCTTTCAGTAGTTGTATATCCTTGTTTAGCTTGGCTGAATCTGCGACTAGCAAATTATACAGGAAAATCAGTTCTTCCATCTGACCGAGCTAGTATCGCTCTCATTGCCAGCCCGAAGCATCCACATGTACATGGAAGATGACATCCCAATGCGGTTGGCGAAGAACTGGTTTACTGATGATGGCACTCTTTAAGTTCTGAAAACTTTCCTCACAATCAGCAATCCAATTGAACTTGCTGGTTTTCTTTGTAAGCTCATACAATGGTAGTGCTTGAGAAGCAAACTTATGGACAAACCTTCTGTAAAAATTAATATATCCCAAAAAAGAACTTAATTTTGATGCATTCCTAGGTGCCTTGGCCTGTTGGGCAGACTGGATTTTTTCATTGGCCATTTCTATTTCATTTCTGGACACCACATATCCCAGTAGCTATCCTTTCCAGACTAAGAAAATAGATTTGAATGGATTTAGACAAATCCGCTTCTCCTGATAGCGCTTAAAAACAATCTCCAAGAATAGTAAATGCTTTTCCTCTATGGAATATACAATGAAGTCATCCATGAATATGGCGAGAAATTGATGAAGAAATTCACTAAAAAATTTCGTCATACATCTGTGACAAGTTTTCGGTGCATTGCAAAGGCCAAATGGCATTACCAAATACATAAATGCTCTCCACTCTGTGATGAAAGTGGTCCTTTCCCTATCTTCAGGAGAAATTTGTAACTGGCTATAGCCACTATATCCATCCATAAATCTATACATCTCATATCCTGCAATCTCATCAAGTAACATATCTTTGAAGGGTAATGGGAATGGATCCTTAATGGTTTGAGCATTCAGTTTCCTATAATCTACACATACTCTCAGCTTCCCTTCTTAGGAACAGCCACACAAGGAAACAACCAATCACTACTGGCTACTTCCGTAATGAACCCAATTTTCATAAGGTTGTCAATCTCCTCTTTGACCTTCTTAGCATAGGATTCATTCGATAGTGCTGCAGTCGTACTAGCCTGGCATCGGTTTTCAATGGTATTCTGTGTTGATAGACCTTTGGATCCACCCCTTTCAGATCAGTATGCTCCCATGCGAACACATCTTTATAGTGCTAGAACATATGTCATGACCTCTCTTTCATCGTAGGATTCAGATGTTTATTTACCTTAATCATTCTAGGGTTTTCTTTAGACCCTAAATTCCATTCCTCTATCTCCTGATCATCTGGAAGCAACCAGTTAGGCCCTCCGCCCTTTCTCTTGGTTGACTCCTCAGCATAATCCGAGGACGATCCTCTGAGCTCTGAATTATCATTCTGATTTCCAATAGCTACTCCAAAGCATACTGGTTCTGCTAGTGTGCTGAACTCAACCGGTTCTTCTGATCTTCTAGTTAATCTCACTGAACATTCTACTGAATTCAATTCAGTGAACTATTCTGGAAACTGTTTCTTTTGTTTTTCAACTTCATCTTTGTTTATTAAGACTACATTGAGATCTATCTCTGTTAATGGAAAAATATTCATAGCTGCCAATCTTTTCTCAATTTTCTTCACCTTGTACTTCTGACAGAGCTCCTTGGGTCTCAGTTCCTTTCTCCAACTTCTGGTGTTATTCGTTTGAATATGGATTCTGCTATTGGCCCCTTGTATTGTCAGCATAGTCATGAATAGCATGTGCCATTCACAGCCATGGGTGTCCCAGTAGCATCCCATAAGCTCCTTGGACCTCCAGTACTAGGAAATTGGCTTTGAACTTTGCTTTGCTCACTTGTATTTGTATATTCTCTACCATTCCAGTTGCCTGCACCACTCGATGATCCGCCATTCGAACTTTGAAAGGTGCTTGTTTTAGGTTAGTAATTCCCATCCTTTGTTGAAGATGTACTCCCAAAATATTTACCCCTGCTCCTCCATCTAGTATAACACTTGAGAGTGGTTCCCACTGTTTCCTCATTTTGTAGTCCACCTGAATCATTGGCACTTCATCATCTCTGACAGTTGTTAAGTTGACTGATCTAGCCTCCGCCTCAGCCTTCATTTGCTGCCTGATGAATTTTGTTGCTTCAGGTAGAGTTCTTCTAATTTCCTCTAACTCCACAGTGAGTTTCTGAATTTTGTCACAAATCTTGACATGAATTTCCTCTTTCTCATGCTCAGAGTTGTCGTCTGAACTTGAAGAACTGGTATTTTCTTCACAATACCATTCCTTTGGTTCAGTGCTTCCAGCTCCTTTAGCAGTTCCAACTCTTCCATCAACCCTTGTACTACAGCCAACCTGGTCTCAGGCATCCCAGTCTTCGATTGATTTGGTTCTGCTGTCTCACACAACAGGGTAGGTATCTTATGAATGACCCGGGCATCAGAACTCTCTGGTTTCTCTGGCAGTTTCTTGGCAAAATCCGCAGTGATTTTCGCCACTAGTGCTCTTTGCTCCTTCCATTCATCAACCACCTTTTGTTTACCCTTGGCCTTCCATACCTCTCTGCGCTCAGCCCATTTACTACTTTCAGGATTGACTGGTTTTGCTGGTCTGTCGGAAATTTCCTCAATCACAATGGCTTTGCTTCGTGTAACTACTCGTATAGGACTTGGTTGTGGAACCTTCGTCCCGGTATCCGCAGCTTCAGGTGTTTCTGGACAGTGATCCGTGAAATGCCCATACTTAACACATGTATAACAATTCACACTTCGATTCTAAAAATTACCACAACCTTGGCCTTGGCTGGTACCCGCTTGGTATCTACCGCGCCCTGCTCCAGTACCACTTGCACCTGGTTTCTCCTCTTCAGAAACACTCGTAGTCTACTTTTATTGGTTCAGCATTGGTGAATGCTACCACTGATAAATATTTTCCCTTCTTAAAATGATGAATTTGAATACCACAGTTGTTCCATAAATGGTCATAGGCTTTGCAATAAGTACGCTGTGGACATTTGTTTGAAACATGGTCTTTAGATTTACACTTTGAACACCAGGTTTCCATTCTTCTTACCGGCTGTCTGGTTTGGCTAATTTCACCAATTTGCTGAACCATCTCTTCAATCTTCCTAGACCAAGATCCTTTCTTAGTCTTGTCTTTGGTTCTTTCATCTAAACTACTTTCAGAGCTACTGGAGGCTCTACTGGACTCAAAATCTTCAGTAGAAGTACTGCTACTACTGGACCTCCTCTTCTTATGACTCTTTTCCTTCTTAGCTTGTTGTTCAAGCTTCAGGGCCCGCTGCACCAAATCATTGAATTTCTTGGTTGGTACCGGCACCTCCTATTCCCTAAGCTTTTTACTGCGAAACCCATTCAAAAACCATGCTCGCAGCCACTTTTCGGATGGTGGTTCCTACAGTTGTTTAGTTAGCCCCTTGATTTTCTCAACATAGCTTCTGATTGACAATTTTTCTTGCCTTATCTTATCCAACTCACAGAGTATATCCTCATCCCCTCTGTTGTCTAAATATTCTAGTCGGAAAGATTAAAGCAGTTTATTATATGATTTGAGTTGACAAGCCGGGTAATGGTAGTACCATTTCCTTGTTGCCTCCTTTAATGTTTGCGGAAAGTAGTCACCCCAATCATCTTCATCAATATATTTTAACTTAGCATATTGCTCAAAGGCTTGGATATGAACATCTGGGTCCTCCTTCTTCCCCCCTTTGAACATGCGAAAAGATATTTTCAATGAAGATGTGTAATCATGTCTATCAGCCTCATTTCTTCCTCTTCTCACCTTGGAATCCTGACTCTTTTTTGCAGCCTTCTTACAATAGTCCATGTCTGCATCCCAATTAATTTCTGCCTCCATCTCAGTTGTTGTCTCCCCTCTAGCTTTTCTACTGGAACTATGACGACTTCCTTTACTGCCTTTGGCGCCTTTGTCTCCCTGTTTGGTGCGAGAACTCTTGGCCTTGTTTACTTCCCTTTCAGCTCTGCGTCGTCTGGACTGACTGGAATGTTGAGATTCATGTGCCTCATCAGCATGATTGTGCTCCTCCTGAGTCTGAGTGCTAGTTACTTGTTCATCCTTGGGATCAGAGTCTCTTTCTCACTCCTTAGGAATAGGGTCAACACAGTAGGATGGTTTTCGACCACGACTCGACCACGACTGGGTTTGGGTGCCATTACTGTAGGAGCTGAAACTCAAACTAAGAGAGGACTCTGCTGGTCAACGAGCAACATCTCTAGCCACCGTGATCCCCGAAATGGAATTGGAGCTGATCTCTTTAGATAACTGATTCCAGTGTTTAAGTTTACAGCTACTGGTGATTCATTAGTTCAATCAGTAGAACTGGAGGAAAAATAGAAACTGAGCTAGAACAGTTATATGAACTGGAATACATCTATTGAGAATTATACAAGCTGAATGATTGGATTCATATTCAGAGAAAATGGATACAAAGCATATCTGGCTGAAGTGTCCTTGACTACTGTATTAGAAATAACAGAGTAAGAGTACAAGCAGAATAATGTAGCCTAGGAACAGCTTCAGGACTACAATCACACACTAAGAGTAAGAGGTTAAAGGATAAAACAAACCAAAAGTACAGCCAATAATTTCCAACCCGATTAGAATGTAATGGGTCCTATTTATAATTCTTTGGATTTACTGTGGTAACCATCATGGTAATTATTGAATGGTCCGCTGCTCGGCTTTCAAAGAGCTGGTTCCCACCTAGCGAAACTACCTCCGCCATCTACAGTCTTCCTTCCACACCTTCAAGTTGGGTCCAACATCAAGGATTCCAAGGAGCAAAATGGTGTCCCCAACAACCCTACAGTGGAAGGACATGCACTTTTTCTTGAGTACCCTAGGGGGCTTGGGTCAGTGGTTGAAAAAGCCAAAAATGTGGTTGGCACTAATGGCACTTTAGAGGATGCACCACTAACGTATGAGTCTATCCTAAAAGTAAAACTCAGCCGCTTTTTGTGAGTGGTAGTGGATAGTGAGCAGCATCTATTTTTTCATGAATTGAAGAAAGCATCTAGACTATGCATGGATAAGTGCATGAGTTTTCTAAGCACTAGCACCCGGTTTCCCTTAGAAAATACACCAGATGCCTTTGAAATCAAGCTCCTACCACTCTGTGACTCTAATATTCACACTACTACACTTGTGTTTGCAGAGGTCCTGGTAGTAGATTAGTTGCATGTGGCCAAGGAAGATTTCCAGGCGATGCAAGCCAAGGTTGTGGTGGCAAGGATGCCTACTCTAGTTCAGAAACCCCCCCCCCCCTCGGGTGATGAGCCAAAGTTCGTGGATGTGGTGAAGTCATGTATCAACTTGGATTCCAAGGGCAATAGAGAGGAGGAGGAAAAGGCGTAGGAGGTAAACTCTACCCTACTTTCAAGGTTGTTTGTACAAACCTTAATTATATTTTTCTTACCCTTGATTGGTTTATGATAGGACATTCTAGAGCTTGACAACTATGCAGCAGGGACGGGCGGCAAGCAAACGGCCTTTGGACCACAGACTTCCCTTGCGCATTACATAGGAAAGCTTCCCACTGGCAATGTTTCCATTGTACACAATGAGTTTACTTCCCAAGTCCATTTGATGACATGGTCATTGAAAGATCTGAGTGAGTCAGTTGATCTCCATCAAGAAGAGACCTAGGCACCTCTGATCATAGTAATGCATGATGCAGGATAAGGATTTAAATCCCTCTCTATTTAAGTGATGAAAACTCTTGCAGATCACATAGTATGTTTTACATTGGTATATATAGTTCTCCTCTATCTCTTACTCTCTCTAGAAAACCTCACATAATCTCTCCTCTAGAGGGTATACCTATGTATCAGACAGTCTCTATCTCCAAGTGGTGAGATGAGGTGCATAATTGACCAATAACACATTGAATACCATGATATAGGTGGGTGTTCATATACTTGGGGCATGAGATGAACCCGTCATCTGTTGTGTGGAGAAGATGGTCTTTATATCCATCCCCAACTCACACGACAGAGATAGCCAAGTCCTTCTAGTATTCAGCTCAATGAGATCATGTGTGATTATCTTGCTAATCTATGAATGTATGAGGGTGAGGGAGGGTGCATCTAGGGAATATTGAAAATAAGGGAGTATGTCCATACTAAATGCATGTAGCTCAAACCAAGATTATACCTATGCAAACCAACATAAAGTATCACCATCACTAGCTAGTTTTCACAATGACTCAAGGGTTGGCCATTCATATCAATTACATGGTAGCTCCCATGTGCTATGAATGGAAGACACTCATCTATATAGAGCCTCTTCTACAACTGGTGGTGAACTCATTGAAGATGTGATAATCTCATGTGACATTGAGGCTTCCACTTGAACCAAACGGGAGATCATGGATATAAGGTGTCTCTCCATGGATCTCCATCCATCATATGTCCTCCCTGATCTTGTATGATGATGCAGGGTAGGACCCCATATATGCACTCCATAAAGAACGGTGGAAGTGACCAATGTGTCAAATAGCCACAACGTAGTGCATGGCCTCTGAAATTTCACTTGACAATTGTGCTCCTCTATCCCCTGTAGTCTCAATATAGTCACCAATATAATCAATATACAATCCAAACAAAGTCGAAGAAAGTGGGAATTCTTGCTTCCCCCCAATAGTAGAGTAAAGAGGGTTTGAAAGACCCTCCGTGGTCTGTACTCTCCTTGTAACAATCTCCAATAGTGCCATGAGAGAAATGAAATGATCTATTAATGTCTTCAAAAGGCCAAAATGACCCATGAGACCAACCTGTTACAAATTGGTGAATTTGATATTATGTATGTGTACAAAAAAAGAGATACCAAATTGAATCTAGAACCGGGTTGCTTTTATACGCCAGCACCAAAAAAATATACGTATAAAACGTCATTATATGCCAAAATCTTGAGTAATCACCGAGTAGCTATATTTTTTTCTTTTTGATCGAAATATCTTTCAATCAAAATATCTTTTGATCGAGAGAAAAAAATATATTTTGATTGAAAGATCTTTCGATCAAAAAGAAATGCATAGTTTATGCCCTCTTCTTTTTTGTGTGTGCACTATTTACTCTTGTGTTTTGAACTCCAAAGACACATCATTGTTCATCACTCACTGACTTGGTGTTGTCTTGGATGTAGGTACATACAATATTTGGCTTGCATCTAAGATTGTTAAACTACCCATTCATGTTTGTGTTGTGAGCTCCACACATTTCATCAGGGATTTGATTAAGTCATATCATCGTTCTTACTACGTAGAAATATGAGATATATGTTTGTCTACCTAAGAGTGGAGAGATGCATATCTATGCCCTCTTCATCTTAGCGCATGATACGGGTTGCTCTTATACTTTTTGAATTGTAGATACGCCACTCATCAATAGATGACTTGGTGTAAATATGTACAATGTTTGGCCACAATATAAGATTTTCAAATTATCCGCCGCCGCTGATGGTTGTGATGTGCGTTCCACACACTTCATCAGGGACTAGATGATTAAACTATCAATCAACAATACAACAATGTCCATGACTTGTATTGAGTGTACCTCACACAAGCTGGGTTGTTCACATTCACTCTCCGATTGTTTACATGTATTGTGTAACGCACATAACAGGGTCTAGTTCTTGTGATGAGCATCCCTCACACTCTTGGCATGTTCAGCTCTCTCCAACTCTCTCTTTGTGCAATCTCCTCTCCATTGTACAATGTAGGTATTGCAATTATAGTTTATTGTTGTTTGCTATGAATTATGTCAATTGTGTATGGATTAGGATCATGACATGATTTTGAAAGTTTCGTCTCCCATCTGACAACGTTTATGTTTTAAAATTATATCTTGCAGCTATGGTGGATATTAAGCTAGCAAAACATGAATGAAAATTTTCCTTCAAAGTGATAGTACATCACATGCCAGAGCCTGAACATTATCATTGCCTAAACCCCTCTACTCCAAAACATTGTTACCAATTCATAGAGGCCTTAGTGAAGTGTGTATTTGAGCAATTTTAGCACGCATTTACACCCGCTTCTTTTGACATATCTCTAATAACACAAGATTCATTATTGAACATGGTCAAGCAGTCTATTGGATAGATTGCGAAGATTTTTCAGGATCTAAAAAATCCTTAAATTGTTACTTTGTCAGGCATAGCTACATGCATACAACTTGTGCAACAGTTGTATAGTGAGTTCAAGAGCAAGGGAAAGCTGGAAAGAGTAGTAAAGTGCACGAGAGTGGATTTTCTGATGCTACAAAAGAGCCAAAAACTACGGTTAGAATAGAGTTTGCTGGTAGTGAAAGTTCTCTCTCTCGATCAGTCTTAACTCCCCCCTATATTATATCTTTTCCAGAAACTGCAATCTTCAACATATAGGCTCCGCAGCTTGGAGAAGGGAGATGGGCACACGTGAAGCATATAAGTGTCAAACATCCTATGTTTAAAGAGTCATTGTATGTGGTGAATATCTTCAAAGTCTACTTTCATGGACCCATAGTGGATCAACGGGTCATGGATGAAGCCACAATTTTTGACATCGCTCATCGCGGCATTATTTATCCACTTTTCATGGTCCACCACATAGAGCATCCAATGCTCATTTCACGTTTTTGGAATGGCGGGCGGCCAGGTAGAGCAGTGGATAAGAGAGTGCACTGCAGATGGCAGTCAACCTGCCATTTGCAATTATGTAACCACTGATGGAACAATAGAGTTGCTCCAAAATAACATTTTGCAGATAATAAACGCCCTTCTTTAGACCTTAAAGTATCTACATGTGCATGACTATCTCCCGAATGACCTTCACTCCCGCAACATAATGCTTCACTTTGGACAGAAGGATGTTTATGTAGGCATTGTGGATTGGAGGTCATGTACAAAAACCAAAACAAAGACATTCTTTCCTCCTCTCCGTAACTTGCAAATAGAAACTATAAAACGGAGCAAGAGATATTTTCCATGGGCTGCCCCAAAATGCATATCTACTAATCGAGCCCTCCCTGGAATAAAGCCATGGATATCTACTCTATGTGTTATACTTGTAGATGACTCTTGAAGTGCATGTCAGTGCCACAAGAGCAAAACAAAAGAGATTTTCTAAGAAATGTACTTACCCACCTTGAAAGTGTCAAGAGAAACAATCCCTTGACCTGATCTAATGCTTTTGATCTTTCTCTCTATCTAAACGGTGCCCATAGAGTGGGCTATGACATTATAATGATTTTTGGTCTACGATCAGCTAATGATTAAAGTGATGAATTATTTGTTATCCTCTTTAGTTGCACTTCTAAATTATATAAATGATCAAGTTATCTTGTCTCTTTCCAACGACATGGTGATAAATATTATGTCTCTTTCTCGCAGCATGATTAAGTTATCCTGTCTATTTCTTTGAATATTTGAAAGTATGTCATAACCTGTTAACTTTACAATAAGTCTTTCTAATGATGACATGCTCGCTTGATTGACAGATATGGAAGAACTTCTTAACCATGCTGAAGCAGAGTCTATCTACAAAGAAGAAGAGAGAATTATGGCCAAGAGAAAGACCTTGAAGCTATTGCGTGAATCGAAGAGGACGAGTCCGGGTTGGATGGAGAGCATCTCAGCCTTGAGGAGTGCAAGAAGCTATGTCCAAGCCACTTTGTGTGCCAACATTTATTTCGAATCAGCAACAAGGCCAAAGAATCAGCTCCTGTAAAGCTATCAAATTTGTAGCACAAAGGACTCACACGAGTATTGCTACGAAGATTCATACGTTGAGAAAGAGTTATGCCAAAAAATAACCAAATGGCACTCTACTTTATACAGCAATGCTATGTTTATGACATCCTTGGGAGGTGTGTAGATTCGTCAGACCGCCCCAACAATTTAGGCATTGAGCATGGTCGAATTGCAGAGAAAGTGGTAGCATTTCACGCCAATAATCCAATGCCTAGATGTAAACGTCCCATAGTTCTGCTTCTCAAAGAATCAGAGATGCTCGTTGCATTGAAAATCCAAGGGCAAGATCTTGCAAGCCAAGGAGAGACACTTGATATTATGCACAGCAGAATCCTTGAGCTTGAGATAGAGCTATCAGAGGCCCAAGAGAATGTGCAACAATATACAGTACTCTATGGACCATTGCCAGATCAGGTTGGTCCTTCACAATAAGAACCTCCCAGCCCATCTCCTATGCCTAGAAGTACTGAGTTCGACATAGATGAACTACTCAATGATCTGACTCAATCTTTGGCTTGAGCACTTTGCTCAATTTTCCCCTATCTATTTTGGCAAAGGGATACAATTTTTGTAATCACAACTTGTCATTTATCCCCTCAGCTATCCATTTTTGTATTCTCGATCAAACAAATTGTATTGTATTGTATCTATTTGTAATTATGACTCTTATTGCAAAAACAACTTGAGAGAGAGAGAGAGAGAGAGAGGTGAACATCTTGTAGTGTAAAATGGAGATTTTTCATAATTACTTATAGACCTTTAGTTAGACATCTTCGTCTCCATCAAACACACCAATAATATAATCTATTTCATCTATATCAGAGCATTCTGAAGCTATTTCCTATTCCACTTCATTGTCATCATCTATGTTCGGTTCATAGCTATAGCTTCATGGTTTTGAAAGACACCATAGTGCTCTTGTGATGCTCTTGAAGCAATGCTCATTGGCTTATGGATAAGTCTCATGTTGCAAAAAACATAAACCAAATCAGCAGCACATTTAGGATGAAGCAGGTTTTGTTTCATGGTGTGCATAAAGTCAAAAGCCGACCAATTTCTCTCATAGCTTCCATTGGATGCAGCAAGAGATAGAACTCTAACAGTAATGTGTTGCAGCTCTAATTTCTTTCCACCATAGTCCTTCCACCATAAAGGCATACTTGTGTATGCAATGGAATCTATATGCCATGGATCCTGGAACATGCTATTACTATTAGCATAATCGACTCGCTGATGAAAAGGGGTCTTCCCATCCTCTTGTTTTTAATATTGAGAGCACACTGTTTTGAAGTCACTCGTGACTTCTTTATTGGCCGATTGTTGCTGCATTTACAATTTAGGATCCAATACAAATGCAGCACCATGCAACGGCGTATGCAATTGCACCCATCGCTTGTTGGCACTTGTGATTATGGAAGCGTTGTCCTTTGCACCAAAGACAGCATGCTCTCTTACTTTGCGTAATGCCTCTTACCTATACCAATAAACTCGACCAAAGACAAAAGAGTCTTTTTCGATTATTCGCAAAAGATCTACAAATGGTTTGGCTAGGGTGACAATTCTCTCTACATTGCGCCAAAAAACATGCAATTTTACAAGTTGTACACATCTTGTAGTTGCCTCTTAGTAGCTAGGATACTTGTTAATCCAAGCATCCCATCTTCTATCGGCTACCGTTTCAATCAATGCAGGCTTCGCTTCTTATAAGGTGCCAAGAACATAGTATGTGGTTGAAAACCTTGTCGCACAAAATATCTGCAAAGTTTTGTTGGGTGATTTTATCCAAAAAAGAGCATACAAAAATTGATTCTCTCTAATAAATTTCACCACATGATTTGCATCCAATAGAATTTGTTTTATGAAGGGGCCATTTTTACAATGTCTTTTAATAGAAAAGTAAGAGTATGCACGGCACATGGCACCCAAGTAATTTCAGGGTACTTAAGTTGGGTAGCCCTTCCTGCAGCCTTGTAATTGGATGCATTATCTGTGACAATTGCAGTCACATTCTTTGGCCCACCTGCCTTTGCTATGGCACACTCATATATCCTTGCAAGCATAATCACTGGTCTTATCTTTTAAATAGGTTTCAATGGCTTCTATGAACATAGACCCTCTAGGATTGATAAGAATCACATTGATGAGTGGCTTCTTCTAACAATTGGTTCATCCATCCAACGCTATGGTGAAACCATATGCAGCAACAAAGTCCACCACCGTTTGTTTGAGGATGGATTTAGTACTGTCTTTCAATTTATCTAGATACTCTGTGCGCATCGTATTATAATCAGGAAGCATAAACCCTTTTTTGGCTGTGCTCATTAAAGCATCTTGAAATATGGGGTTGCACATAGCATTGAATGGTATACCGCACGCCACAAAATCTTGTGTCCATTTCAAGTGCAACTCAAGCAAACATTGCGTATCTATTGCTTCATAGAGCATTTGGCCATTGGATGATGCTTTATTAGCTTTAATTGAGCTAGGATTTTTTGTTGCTGACATTGAAGCATTTCCATAAAAATAAGTTGACCGGGGAATGTGATCATTTGCTTTTGTAGAACATGCTCTGTCCTCTCATTGGACAACAGACATTTCAAAATTTGTTGCAACTTGTTTGGCATTAGCACTTTTGTTTGAGCTTCAAGAATTTTCTCTGCTACGCAAGCATACTTTGGTCATCTCTTGGATTCACACTACAACAATGAAGCAAAATATGAAGCCTTAACTCTTGGGTTAGAGTGGTGTGCAAAACAAGGTATTCAATGGTTAAATGTATATGGTGATGCTATGCTTTTAATAAAGCAAATACAAGGAACTTGGGCTTGTAAAAATCATAGCTTTCTAGGCCATTTGCAGCAAGTAGAGAAACTTTTAGGGAAGTTTCAGTCTGTATAATTACATCATGTCCCTCGAGCATAAAATTAAGTTATATGCGCTCTAGCTAGAGAGAAACTACAAGATGTTCCAAAGGGTGTGATCAAGTTGAAGTTGCCTCTCTCCCAAGGTAGCAATGCTATGCTTAATATCATGACTTTCTTGGACACATGAGAATATCCTAAAGATCTTACCGAGGGCCAAAAGTAGTGGCTTGTGTGCAAGACAACAAAATACCGCCTTATCAATGACAACCTCTACTGCAAGGATAAGGATCAAATTTTTTGGCGTGTACCACTCTCTAGAGAAATCACTGAAATTATTTCAAGTTTCCATGATGGTGTTTGTGGAGGTCACTTTGCATTTGAAATCACCAGTAGGAAGGTTCGACAAGCCAGGTTTGTGTGGCCTAGTTTACAAAGAGATGTACATCACTGGTGTAAATTATGCAAGAAATGTTAGAAGGCAAGGGATAGGAGGCTCGCATATAAGCCACAGACTCCTATAATCTCTTTTGGACCATTTGAGAAATGGGGAATTGATGCCATTGGGCCTTTTCCAAGGAGCCAATCAGGTAAATTGTATATCATCATTATTGTAGACTACATGACAAGGTGGGCTAAAGCAGTTTCGACCACCCAGATTACAGCTAAGTAAGTGGCTAAGTTTGTATTTGAAAACATTTTTTTCAATTTTGGCACTCCTCTTGAAATAATTTTTGACAGGGGACCAGGTTTTAGAGGGAATCTAATGGAGAAGCTGTGCATCTCACAACGACACTCAACTCCCTAATACCCACAATGCAACGGTTTGGTGGAAAAGGTAAATGGTATGATTTGCAAGATCATCACTAAACATGTAAACAATCACAAAAGTGATTGGGAAAATCACCTTCTGGATGCACTTTGGGCTTATCGCACTTAATTTTGCACATCCCTTGGTTTTACACCATATCACTTGGTGTATGGTAAAGAGTCCATTTTACCCATTGAAGTACAATTGGTTAGTCTCAGGGTACTAGCTAGGCAGTTGTAATGCCCTAATGCTCATCAAAAGCATCAAAGCATGGTGTCTTCCTTGAGGGTTGGTCACCCAGTGGATATGGTGCCAATAGTTGAAGCTATGTTGGGAAAGAAGACGGAAGTGAAAGCATATGTGGATGGTGGTGCCCAGGTGTGTGTCATGACCGAGGCTATCATGAAGGAAGCAGGAGTCAAGATGTCAGTGAATGGTTCAATCCATATGAGAATGGCCAACCACAAAAAGGCAAGGTGTCTTGGGATAACTGAAGATGTGAAGATAAAAGTCTGGGGGATTGAGTGCTTAGTTGATTGCTATGTGATGCAATCGGGTGAGATGCTTATCCGATCATTTTAGGGAGGCCATGGCTTATAACCCTTGGTGCTAAGCAGGATCGGGGCACGTGCTTGATCACCATACCCAACCAAGAGAAAGGAAGGAACATTGTCTACAACATGAAGACATGATATACGTACACAACCTCTATTGGAGATGCAAGATACAGATTTGACAGAAATTATGTCTTACGATAGTGATGCTTTGTCTACATCATCTAAAGAAAGTGTAGAGGAAGACTTGATGCAATTATGTCTTGATCTTTTTGGGATAAGTGTCAAAAATAAATCATTCATGCATGAGGTGAAGGTCAAGGAGGAGAAGAATAATGCAAAATCAATTGTAGAGCGTGCCAAAGTGAACGCAAGAAGCATGCTAGAAAAGGACTTGACACAGAAAGAAAAGATGGAGTATGAAGACATGTTCACGGAGTTTCCAAATCTATTCGCCACTGAATATACAAAGTTTCAAGGAGCTAAAGGGTCGAGCATAGAACCAATCTAAAAGAAGGTGCCAAGCCAAAGGTTCAAAAGCTTAGGGGGTTGGGGTCATTCATGAGAGGGCACTTCGTGAAGAGGTGACGAAGCTTTTGGAAGCAAATTTCATCTTTCAAGTGGAAGAGTCCGAATGGGTTCCTCCAGCTGTTATTGTGCCCAAGAAGAACGGAAGGTTTCGGATATGTGTTGATTTCAAACCTTTAAATGACGCCACAAAAAGGAATTATTATCCACTACCCTTCCTAGATGAAATCCTCAATCAGGTTGCAAGTCATGAATGTTACTCAATCATGGATGAATTTTCTAGCTACTTTTAGATCTTGATAGCGATTGAAGATTGATTGAAGACGACCTTCATTACTCTTTGGGGTTGTTTTGCCTTACAAAAGAATGCCTTTTGGGGTAGCTAATGCATATGCTACCTTCCAAGGATGGATGAGTAGAGTGTTTGGTCCATAATTGGGTAAGTTCATTTGAGTTTGCATGGATGACATTGGATGTTATAGCTCGAGGGTCACACATTTGGAGAAGCTGAGGTTGAGTTTTGAAAGGCTTCAACAAGAGGGTGGGCAACTAAACCCAAAGAAGTGTAAGTTTTCTCATGCCAGAGTCCATTTGCTAGGACATGTGGTTTCCCAAAATGGAATAGAAGCCAACCCAAAGAAATTTAAGGCTTTGTTGTTTATGGATCCACCCAGCAACACAAAGGATTTGGCATCATTTGTGGATAAGCTCAGGTACTTGTTATGTTTTTTTTGGATGCCATGTCAGTATGTGTAACCTCTACAAAAAATAAGTCAAAGAGTTCAAGGGTTTGAGTGTAATAAAGACATGCAACAGGCTTTTGATGATATCAAGGAGGTATTGTGTGCTTTACCAGCAATGATTCCTCCTCACATGCAATCCATTTTCTATGTATCTATTAGTGTGGGGTCACTAGCTTTTGGGTCGGTTCTTTTACAAAAGCAAGGAAGGAACTTCAAGCTAGTCTATTTTGAGAGCAAGATGAAGCATATAAGCGAGTTCTCCTACAAAAAAATGGAACAGTGGATCTTTGCCTTGGTTCTTGCTTGTTGTAGGTTCAAAACCTATCCGTTGCCCCAAAACTTCTATGTGCTCACCACATCAAACCTTTTGCCGGATGTAGTACAATATTTGAAGCCTAGTAAGTGCATCTTAAAGTGGACTTTGGAGCTTCAAGAGTAAGAGTTTGAGTTTAGAGTGGATCTTTCTGTTAAAGCTCATTTGGCGGACATAGTGGTACACAAGGGAAAGGAGATTCCATCTTACCCAATGGTTGACAAAGATGATCATGAAGAGGAAGTAGATATTACGGATGCATATGCAATGATGTTTGATGATGCATACAGGAAAGTTCTTCAAAAGGAAAGTGGTGGGGTGGTCATTAAGAACCCAAAAGGCGATGTAATCTTTTCTAGAGCTTACGATCTTGATGAAGCTGAAAGTAACAATGAGGCCGAGTATCTCACGCTTTTCCTTGGGTTGAAGCAATGTGTTGAGTTTGGATTGAAAGAGGGTCATTGCAAAAGGGGATGCGCTGCTAGTCATGAATTAGTTGCTTGGTTTGTAGAATGTTAAGAAATACAATTTGAAGAAGTGGTTCTATGGAATCAAGAAGTTTTTTCATGCGTTTGAGAAGATACAGTTTAAGCATGTTATTCGTGAGCATAATAAAGAAGCTGATGAGTTGGCTATGGACAAGTTGGATGCCTTGGTAGATCCTTTAAAGTTCAAGGAAGCCTTGTATGCAGGAGGGGAATCATTACAAGATGTAGAAGTATTTCTTGGTAAAGGACAATGTCCAGACGGCATGTCAAAGGTTCAACATAAGAGAATAGTTTCAAAAGCAATAAACTACACATCGGTAGGTGAGGATCTCATGCTTTATGGCAAGGATAGCATTTTGAGAAAAGTGTTGTACAAAGAAGAGAGGCTTGATTTTGGAGCACTGCCATGAAGAAACAGGCCATCAAGGCAAGGATCAGGTTGTCTTTCTTATTTTGAGAGCATGTTATTGTTGGCCCTCTATGATCAGAGATGCTTATTTTTGGTGCAAGTCATTCCATAAATGCCAAGTATTTGCAAATCAAAAGCTTTTGGATGAGCTTCAAAAAGCTTAATGTCTTTTGATGCATTTGCAAAATAGGGTGTGGATGTTGTAGGTCCAATTCCAAGGACCAACAATGGAAAAAGTTATATCCTTGTGGTTGTGGATGTGGCTGTGGACTATTAGACAAAATGGGTGGAGGCAAGAGCGGTAAAAGATGTAACAAAAGGAAGAGTGGACTCTTTTTTGTATGAACATGTGTGTTGCAGGGTTGGAACTCCTATGGTTATCATTTCTGATCGTGGACCAAGGTTTAGGAAAAAACTTGTTACTACTCTCATGGAGAAATTGAAAATTCAGCATAGGCATTCTTCTCCTTACTATCCACAATGCAATGGTTTGGTTGAAAACTACAATGGTCAAATTGCGAAGATGCTAGAGAGCATCCTAAAGAGTGGGACTTGGACTTGGAAAAGTGTTTGTGGGCTTATAGAACTGCGTATAGAGTGTCAACAGAGTTTACACCATATGAGCTTATTTATGGAAAGGAAGCTCTTATGCCCATACAGGTGCAGTTGGTAGCCTTGAAGTTGTTGTGCAGAATCCAAGGTTCGCATTAATGACAAGTTGTAGGAAAGAATTATTTCTCTAGGGTTGTTGCAAACGAATAGAGAGAAAGCCAGACAAGGATGGAGAAAATGAATAAGAGGCTCTCTTTCTCCATCCAAATTTGGTGATGAAGTATGACTCTCGCTTAAATTTTACTTTTCAAAAGAAGTCGAGGGACAAATGGTTGGGTCCATAGAGAGTGAAGCATGTATTTCTTAATGGCACATATGCGTTGGAAAAATTGTCAGGGGAACGTTTGTCCTATAGAATAAATGGTTATAGATTGAAGAGATATTTTGTTAGGAATACGGTTCCAGATGCAAATAGTCTCTTGATTGAGCATAAATGTTCTACCTAGAGGGTGGACAATGATGATATACCATTTTTGGTGTGTACAAAGTAGCATGTATATGCATGGCCATATGTACAAAAAGATGTAAATACGTGCATTTGGGATATTTGCAAAGTGGATTCAAGTTTTTAAAAAGATGCAACATGTACACATTGTGAATAGTCAGGTTTGCGTGCCAACAGTCGGGCACATGTACATGCCTGGATAGGGTATCGACACCTTAGATATGGTTCTTGGTGGATTCTTTTGGATCTAGGGAATGTGTTTGAGCTTTCTAAAATGTGAATAATGCAAGTGGGAAGTGTGGGCACTCTCATCTCGCCCGAGAAGTTTGGCACATGCAGTAACTATCTATTTCTGGTGCGTGGTCTGCGATGATGCATGCACCGCCCTAGAAGTGGTTCAAAATGGAATGTGGGGTGTGTCCAAGTGATTTGGGTATCAAGGATCAATCGTGAAAAATTTGGTGAATTTTGGAGTCCGTTTGGGGGTTTTCTCCGCCAAAAATGCCCGCCAGGGGTCAAAATTGTCTAAAATTGACCAAAAAAGGTCAAAATGGTCAAAAAAAAGTATGAAAAGCTTCAAATTGCCACATCAGTCACAGTGGAGTGAGTTCTCAAGCTTAAGAAAAACGTTTGAATCCAACACTCAACACTTTCACCTCTCTATGTGTGGGAGGAAGTAGGGTTCCTACAGATGATCTAGTGTAGTCCCGTCACATTCGCGTCCTGTTTTCGCGTGTTTGAAGGAGTGAATGAAAGATTTTTCTCTTCAATTTTTCACTTGGAAGAGTCTATGGAAGCTTTGAGGTTTCCATGGATTTGTGTGTGCGAGGAATTGAGGGAAGACGGTGCGGCTTTCTGCAAGACTATGTGACCCTGTATCGGTACCATTAGGGTTGGCACCACTCCAAAGAGTCCAACAAAGATGAGTTTGGTGAAGGATTTGCAATGGTTTGAGAGAGTCCTTTTTTTATTTTTTGAGTTTTTGATGGTTTTTCTTGTATATTTTGGTCACCCTCAAGCGTGATTTCAAGTGTTGATCAACTCGACTCACCTTGTAGTGTCTGTGGACAGGCAAGGGCTTGTAGGTTGAGGTGTTTACAATTTGAGTTGAGCTTGTGGATAGTATTTTTATTGAGCTCTTGAGTGGTGGTGCGTGTGGGTTGGAATTTAAGTAAATTCCTTGTGTGGTTTTGAGTTGTCTGGGTGTGTGAGTGTGCGCACGGCGTCTTTTGCTCCATCACAGAATTGCAAATAGTGACCTCAGACTTCAATTCCTTTTTCTTGCATAAAGTCAAATATTATTTGTTCCAATTGATCGATGCATAGACCAAAGAGAGTTGGTGACAACGGACATCCTTGTTTAACCCCAATAGTGCTTACAAAAGTTTTTGAAATTCCTCTTCCCATGCGCAATTGACACATCACCTTCTCATAGATTCTAGAAACCACGAAGATAAACTCACTTGGCACATTGAGTTCTTCCATTCTTCTCCACAAATTGTTACGTGGAATCATATCAAAGGCTTTCTTAAAGTCCACAAAACAACAATACAATCGCTTGCCTTTCAACCGACATTCCTCCATGAGAACACGAAGAGTGACAAGATGATCAATGGTGCTATGGCATTGACAAAAACCCGCTTTTTCTTTTGCATGCTTGTCATTCTCGGAGGGAGAGAGAGAGAGAGAGAGAGAGAGAGAGAGAGAGTAATAATATATATATATTGAAATTTTCTATGCAAAAGTAGTACTACAATGCGCGAAGCAAACTCTATCGATTGCAAAATGTTGTTTGTGCCCTGTGGTGCTACTTTCTTCTCTCCAGAAATTATGTGGGAGAGACATATAGAGTGGGGGATAGAGAGAGAGAGAGAGAGAGAGCAAGAACACACACACACACACACACACACACACACACACACACACACACATATATATATATATATATATATATATGAGATTTTCTCTGACAAAGTAGCACTAGGACGCGCAAAGTGAACTCTATCAGTTGCAAAATACCTCCCACGCATTGTAGTGCTACTTTCTTTTCAAGAGATTATGTGTGTGTGTGTGTGTGTGTGTGTGTGTGTGTGTGTGTGTGTGTGTGTGTGTGTGTGTGTGTTCGTGTGTGTGTGTGTATGTTTGTGTGTGAGAGAGAGAGAGAGGGAGCAAGCATCTATAAACCCTTTAAAAGGGCGTTGTAGCCAAATGATGCACAGAAGCCATTCCATGAGAAGTTACAATGCATGTATACATTTTTCGGCTACAACCTCTCTCTCTCTCTCTCTCTCTCTCTCTCTCTCTCTCTCTCTTTCTCTCTCTCTCTCTCAAGTAACCACTAGCCATTCCACAAGAAGTTACAGTGCCTCTACACGCCGTTCGGCTACAACCCATCTACCTCTCTCCCTCTCTCTCTCTCTCTCTCTCTCTCTCTCTCTCTCTAACAAAAAAAGCAGCCGTTTTGTGACCTAGTAGGCAATAGTTCACTCTTTTGATCATAACTTCTTCATCCAAACTCCGATTTAGGTGATCTATAGCCTCAATCAAAGAACACAAAGCCCTCTACGCATTGATGCAAAGACAGAAATTTTCAGAGTTATGAAAATAATTTTTGTAACAGAATTTTCAAAGTAAACAGGTTCAAGAAAATTGACTCTCATCTCTTATTTTACATACAATGTCTTCCGGCTCTCGCAAGGGTTCTCCTTCTTCAACAAGGTCCACAACCATTGTGGAAAATGATCCAAAATCACCTAAGTGTGGAGATAGCACCACAACCACCCAACCAACAACATTGGAAACCATGATCCTGGCATCCTTGGTATCGTTGCAAAAGACCGTAAACAAACAAGGCGAAGACTTATCAGCACTTGCAATGGATAATGGCACACTAAGAGTACTTGTGGTTGAGAATGAGAACCTCAAGAGGACACTTGAGATGCAAACAACACGTTTGATGCAACTTGAAGAGGAGGTCAAGGAATGTAAACGCTCTCTTGTGGACTTCAATTCTTTGAAGGAGCGGATGAGCAAAGTAGAGCATGACCATGCATTGAAAGAGGAGAAATTTGACACCATGAGCCAGGGTGTATGCGACATGAAAAATCTATACACAAACAAGTATTGGGTTGATGTATGTGGTAGCAATGTGGATTATAATTCCTCACTCATGCAAGATATGGTTCAAACAGAGAATTTTGAGAATGTGGATGTGGAGGAGTTGAACAAACGGGGACGTTCCAAGAACTGTTATTCGTGGAACTCCCAAAGAGAAGCTAGAGACACCTCCTTCTCTTGCCATTGTTATTGAAGATTTCTTCAAAACCCACTTTGGCATGTCCAGAGTTATGGTCTATGGAGCACATAGAGTGGGGAAGCATGGAGCTCCTCTCTCGGGAGAACGGCCAATTGTATGCACCATGGCAGATGAGACCAAGCGAAAGATTATCCTTGATAATATTTGGATCTATTTGAGGAATACAAAATGTTTTGTATGTGAAGATCACAATATTAAGAAACAAAATATGCATCACAAGGCATATGAGGAAAAGAATAAGAAAAACAAGGAGATCTCTCATGAAGAGAATGTGCCCAAGGAGGAGGCAAGTCCCTTGAGAAAATAGGGATGTGTGACCTATGAGATCGAGTTACAATTGAAAGTACGCTTTTGGAATTGTAATGGATACCCATGGAATGTGGGGTTTGGCATTGATGAACTAACAAGCAAAGCTAATGTTGTACTTCTTGTTAAAACTTGGGAGTATGATACACAAAGGATTAACATCTTTGAGAATTACAATGTACATTCATTAATGTGGTCAAAGAATCTTAAGCAACGAAGAGGACAAAGAGGGGTAGCATGTATGGTTAAGAAAGGATTGGAAGATTTTGTATCAATTGTGAAAGATGACAAGTACAAACCTTATGTATGGCTGAAAATTATGACACCAAAAAGAGCACCCATTTTTGTAGCCGGTTGCTACATTCCTCATTATGATTCTCCCTTTTATACTTGCATGGATAGAGATCAGCCATTTTTTGATTTAGAAGAGGACATTGCTATTTCAAAGGTGAAGGTGATGTTATTGTCTTTGGTGATATAAATGCTTGCACAAAAACATTGCAACATGATACTCAACAATTTGATATGCCATCATCTCAAGGGAGTTGGAGAAAGTTCACTTGTATGATCGTTCTTCAATGGATGAGAAAGAGCCGGATCACTATGAAAAGTTTCTTTTACATATGTGTAATAGCACGGGTATGCTCATTTCCAATGGTGTATCTTTGTGGAGTGGAACCAATAGATTTACATGTAGGAGACATAATGGGGACAATGTGATTGACTATATGCTACTCTCGGAAGCCATCATGTATCATATCAAGAGTTTTATATTTGGCCAATGAACCCTGGAAACTCATCATCACACCTTATGTATTGACGTTTCATGTGGAGAAGCAACTAAGCATGATAATCTTAGTCAGAAGAAAGAGAAATTATCACTATGTATAGATTTCAAACGGGCACCAATGCACATTGAATATGATGCACCATTGGAAGCTAAATGGAAATATTTTAAGGAAGTTATTTGTTCTTGTGTCAAAGAATTCTTTGCTATAAAGCATCTCCATGGTATCAACAAAGATAGATCGCGCAAAAGGAGGTTTGATAAAGAATGTCAAGATGCTTGAAAGTCCTTGATAAAGCTTGATGAAACTATGGACAAAGACAACTATCAAAGTCATTCGCATACATACAAGGCATTGATTCAAAAGAAGAGAAGAATATGGGGAGTAAAGCAACAACTTTTTCAAGTCCAAGAAAAGGCACATGCATGTGGAAGATTTTGGAGGAACTTGAGGGGCAAGCAGGTTGCGAATTTTGGTAAATGGAGTCTTGTGGATATGTACATACATTGTAGGCAACTATATGAGCAAGAAAACGTTCAAAAAATGTCATTTTATGGTTCACTCCCATGTATGCCCTTTGTTTTTACTATTGAGGATGTATGCAGTGGGCTTGAAAAGTTGGCCACTCGCAAAGTGGGATATCTTCAAGGTATCAAGCCGGAGATGATCAAATGGATGGGAGATTTTACCCATGAGTGGATGTGTGATATGTTCAACCTTGCACTTCAACATGGTATGCCTTAAGATTAGAGTACTAATTGGGTTAAGCCTTTGCATAAAGAAGGGGATGTAAAGAATGTAAACAACTACAGGACTATAATGATGGGGTCTCTTATGGAAAGGTTATTTGGGTGCATAATCGAGATGAAATTGAGTGATTGGACTGAAGAAAATGACAAGCGTGCAAAGGGACAAGTGGGTTTTTGGCGATGCCATAGCACCATTAATCATCTTGTCACTCTTCCCGTTCTCATGGAGAAAAGTCGGTTGAAAGGCAAGCGATTGTATTTTTGTTTTGTGGACTTTAAGAAATCCTTTGATATGATTCCACGTAACAATTTGTGGAGAAGGATGGAAGAACTCCAAGTGCCAAGTGAGTTTATGCTTGCGGTTTCTCAAATCTATGAGAAGGTGATTTGTTAATGCCGCATGGGAAGAGAAATTTTAGAAATTTTTGTAAGCACTATTGGAGTTAAACAAGGATGTCCATTGTCACTAACTCTCTTTGGTCTATGCATCGATCAATTGGAACAAACGGTTGTTGACCACTGGGTCAACAACACAACATAACTCAAGTTCGTACCAAAGTCTTATTTTTTGCGAGTTATGAAATGCTGCGGATTATGGCTATAAATGTCATTTGTAATGAGTAGTTATTCTAGTTTCAGAAGCCGGGGTGCAATGGCACTTCTAGATTGTAAATACAAATCCATTTGACCCTTTCAACCCCATTTTTGGTTAAACCTAAGGTAGCCTTAGTATATAAGGTACCTAGGTCATTTTGTAAAAGGACTTTTTCATAATCAAAACTTAGCGCTGCCATCTACTGTGTGTGAGAGAGAAAGAGAGTGAGTGTGAGCTTCATCCTCTTGCTACGCCCTGCTCGCTCAACACATTGGAGATCCGACTCCACCATTGCTATAGACTCGAGGAGAGCTACGCAACAACGCCAAGCATTCCACGCGAGACGAAGCGCACACACCGACGCATCTACGAGCTATTTATGGTTGTAAGTGTATCAAACGATGTCTGTTTTCTGCGTGCTAGAAGTCTATAGAATCCTGGAGACATAAGCTACGCATAGGTACTCATAAATTTCAGTTTCGAGCACTTTCAAAATTCTGTTATGTCATCCTACGCGTTTTCGCAGATGGGTTTAGAGTGAGGGTTTTGAGTGTAGAAGCTTAGGGACAGGTGTATCCTAGTGAGGGGATGGTGTTCCTTAGCTTTCCTCCGAATCTGGCATGATTAGGTGAGTTACCTTACGCATGTGTGTATGTGGCTAGGTGGTGTAGTTGAGGGCAGTGAGGTTCTTGATTGTGGTTTAGTTGGCCTTCCAGAGTGTTGTATGTGTAGGATGGTCTCAGCCTGACAAGCTTAAGAGATTTCCTCCGTGTGCCTATCGTGTCATCTGTGCCCTGGATTGACATTATGTTGATCTAGGTAGTGTTTGCACGCACTTCATGGGTGTGTGAGTAGCTTCCCGTCCAACATTGGCACCGCTGCCGGGGACACAAGGACCTAAGTAGGTTTCCTACTAGCACTCGTGTGATGGTTGCTTGATTTAGTTTCGGCTAAAGAAAGCGTTTTTCTTAAGTGGATCCGGAAGAGGATATTCCGCGATCAAGTGGATAGCCAGAAAGCGTGTGTCTTGCCGAGGGTCTGCGACTAGATAGGTTTAGTTAGGATCTGTGGATTAGAGTAGTTGTCGGTGGTCGAGTGATTTGTGAGGTGATAAAAGCGTTTACTAGTCTGTGTGTGGCAGTGAAGCGTTTTTCTATTCATAGATGCAAAACCCCATATGATTTGTAGGAGTAGCTTTAGGTAAGTGATCCGATTCTGATCTAGAGCTATTCAGCATTGAATTATTTTCTAAAGTGCTTGATTGCATTTGAAATCACAGAAAAGTGTGCTTTTGAGGGTAAAAATGCATTAAACAAGCTTTTGTGGATATTTTTGTATGACTGACTGATGCTGTGTATATAAAAGAGCATTTGCAAGGGTTCTGTGAAGAAAACTTGCAATTCTGTAAACATAGACATCCTACGCGTAGGATGTCTCAAGGGGGTTCTGGAGACCAAATTTGAAAATTCTGACTGTACCAGTGGGTTCAGAGGGTAGGTTTTACCCTAGTAACATATTGACTTGGGTGTTTTTCCCTAATCTTGTTGACCAAAAGCCAAAAGGCAGAGTCAGAAAAGGCTTAAATTGAGTGATTTTTGCATGTTTTTGCAATTGTGAAGCATACTTGCACTTGCTGAGAGCATAAGGAAGCATCGAGGACACTTCAGTCTGAAAAAATTAGCAGTAGACATCCTATGCGTAGGATGTCTACAGGGTGATCTGGTGGAAATTTTGAAAATCTGAGGTGACCAGGGTGTTTAGAAGGAGGTTTTACCCTATTTTCACCTGGAAAGTGAAAATTTGACCATATTTTGACAGATCAAAGCCAAAAGAGGAGAATTGCCAGACATCCTACCCAAATTGTGCCCAAGGCATAATTTTTGAGACCAAACCATAGGGTGACTTCATGTGCATGTTATACATGATGTTTTGAGTGCATGTGAGAGTTTTCATCTCATTTAGGTCAGTGAAAGTGAAGATTGAGCAGACTTTAGCACTTTTGACTGAAAAAGGAAAGAACAGCTAAAATTTGGGACTTTTGAAATCCAAACCAAAATCTAAGCATACCACTGGGTTGCTGACATCAAGGGGAAGCTGTGGGGCAAGTCTGGGGTCAAACAGGCCAAAAAGACATCCTATGCGTAGGATGTCATATGTGTGATTTTGCACTCCAAACTTAATTTTGAGCATACCACAATGATCAGCACCTTAAGGAGAGTCTGTAGTCCAAATTTGGGTTCATTCTGAGCAAAAAGACATCCTACGCGTAGGATGTCTCCTGCATGATTTTGAGACCAAAATTCTACTTTGACCATACCATGTTGTCATATAGCCTTAGGCAAGCCTCCTAGTCAATTTTGGTCCAATTCGGAGTTCAGTTGACTTAGGAATTCATCAGAACAGACATCAGGCTTCTAAAGCAGATTCTTGATCATTTGACCAACCTATAGGTGTCAGAATCAAAAAGTAAAAATAGCTTTGAGTTGAGCACATCAAGGGGAAGCTACAGTGCAAGTTTGAGCTGAAACAGAGCAAAAAGACATCCTACGCGTAGGATGTCTCCAGATTGATTTAGGACTCCAAACCAACTTATGAACACACCACTGTGATCAGCACATCAAGGAGAAGCTAGGGTGAAAATTTCAAGTCATTCTGAGAAAAAAAAAACTTCCTATGTCTCAAGGCCATTTTTAGGTCCAAATTAAAATCTGAGCATACCGTTGTGTTGCTGGACTTAAGGTGAGTCTCTAGACCAAATTTTGTTAAATTCTGAGCATATAGACATACTACGCGTAGGATGTCTCTAGGCCAGTTTTAGGGTCCAACTGTACTTTTGACCATATAGGAGTGTTCACAGTGTCACAGAGATCCCAAATCTTCTTTCAAAATTTGGGATCTCTGCAACCATTTAGTTCAACTTTGAAAGAAACATCGTTTGAGGCCTCAAAATTCATCCGGAAGTTAGGGGTGTCTAAAAGCGACAATTTACGAGAATTGTGACGAAACGGTTGCGGTTTTGGACATAGTTTCGACTTTTCGCTAACCAAAGAACTTCAACACAGTGGACTAAGTCTACTTGAACCAAGCAAAAGCTCTTAAGCCCAGAAATCATGTCTACCCTAGATTCAAATGCAACTTACACAAGCTTGGAGATCCCGACGATAGAGGAATATCCTCCCACAATGGATCTTCCAAACTTGCAATTGATAAAGACCCATCTTGTTGAGAGAGTTTGGATGATTGGTCATGAGAGTGAAGGACTATATAGATACATTGACGACAATGAGGTCAATCTTTATAAGTGCTCAGATCCATACCTAGAAGAGATAACGGATTACAAGCTCTTATATGTCTACACATACGGAGTCCACTGTCAATGGAGATCTATAGTTGTCGACAAGTATGGACGAGAATACAGAGTTGTAGAAAGCACAAATCCACAGACTGTACTAGAAAGAGGTGGATATTTGGTCAATGAAGGACCACGAATGCCTCCACCAAACACAAGAATTCCTATAGGAATTCCAATAAGAGAGCCACCAGGATTCCCTTCAAGAGCGATAACGAGAGAAGGATTGGGAGAGTCTCTGGTTAGACTTGCAGACAATCGACGAGTTAGACCATCCCAAGTCCAGAAATGGGTAAACAAAAAATACTCCGGAGATGAAGATCCGAGAGATCAAGTAGCGGCTTTTAGAAGAGTGATTAGAGCAGAGGAAGTTTCAGATTTTGCGACACAGTTTGCAGGATTTGGATTGACTCTAGCAGATGATGCAGCTACTTGGTTCGATTCGGTGGAAAAATGGGATTTTGAGACCTTAGATGAGCTGTTTGAGGAGTTTATTGAAGAATTCTTGCCAAAAGGCATTGCTCACAACACGGTCTCGCAAATCCATAGATTCAAACAGAAAGAGGATGAATCAGTACGCAAAGCATCATTACGGCTCAAGAGATATATTAAGCTCTGTCCGAGAGACGAATTACCTACGCAAGCACGACTGATGTTGATCTTTATCGAGGGAATGAGACATGTGGGCCTTCAGAACGATCTGCATATGATAAGGAGGATGACGCTAAACGAGTTGATCAAAGAAGCTCTTTATCTAGTGGATAACTGTGAGGCATACAAAGAAAAGGACTTAGAGAGTCAAGGAGATGACACATCCTCTCAGCACAGTGTTTCACAGATAAGTGAGTCCATTGCCAAGCCAATGGCACCTATTGATCAAGAAAAGCTTATCGATGACTTGGTCAAGAGGTTGATTCCTCTTGTAAGGTCTGATTCGGGAGAGCCGAAGTGGTGTGAAATTGAGAGAAAATGGACGAACCATACGGGGGAATAGTGCTATTATAGCATGGAAAATGCTAGGGAGAGGTATGTACAACCTGTTCCAGAAGCACCTACTCCACCTAGATACATTACGGGGAATGCGCCAAGACCAGTAGGAGTCTTAAGGCCACAGCTTGTCTTAGGACAACAACCTCCGCTGCCAGGTGCTAGAATGCAGGTAGACATGAGATACATGCCAATGATGAAAGCATCAAATAAACCAATGCCAGTACCAGCTACAATGTGGTATAGCAACCAAAGTAAGTACTACCCTTCGGAGAAACAAAATGTGAAAGAAACACATGGAGTGGTGAGGCCGGTACAACCTCCACCTCCTGGGTTTCAGTCAAAAGAAAGAAGGTATGAAATGGACGAAAGGACATTGCGATTCATTGCAAATAGCGGCTTATCTAGGTCAAAGGATGCTTATAGACAAGAGGAAATGCTAAAAGAATCTCCTCAAGCAGAGACAGATTGTCACAAAAGTCGTGACAACCACTTGGTCAAACAATGTCCTCATTCGGAGATCACTGAAGTAAATGCCTATTGTCTTGAGTGTGGCATCACTCACTTGATCCCCGATTGCCCGAAAAAACCAAACCAAATCAGGAAAATCACGACAAATGTATTAGGGATTGTTCAGCTACGTAGTAGCTCAGAAAAGAAAAATGTCGTACCAGTTCAAGTGGTTACAAGAGCACAAGCCCAAAAGAAAGCTGATGAGAATCTAGAGACAAAGAACACAGAAAGTGACATGAGTCCAAAGACAGACGCACCTAGTCAGAAAACCAAGAGCAAACAAAATAGTTGGAAAGCTAGAAAGACTAGGATGAAAGCACACAGGGAACGAGAGCAAAAATCCCTAGTTGAGAAGCTTACCGAAGCTGAGGAGAAGATAAAACAACATGAGGAAAAGGAGGCTCCTTCTCTTACGCAGATGGTTAAACCTCTAGAAGAACCATCCACGGATGAGAAACCGAGAAGTGCTAGTTCAGAAGGATCTGTGTTGGCAAAGAAGGTTAATGAGACATTAGATGCCCTCTTGGAAGCCTATGATGCAAGGCTCAAAAACAACCAAACCCAAGAGCAGAGGTGGATGACATATCCCTATACGGAACTAGAAAAGCAAAGGTTTGAAATGTGCCATAAAATGATTCAAACAGCCCAAGCTTTACTAGAACCACCACTTGCAAAATCTGAGGATGTGAGCCGTGTCATGCCTACACAAGTAATCCCACCAAACCAGGAACTAAAAGAGCCAGATTCGAGTCATGAGCACAGACCAGACCTCAAAGACCCAGCATTAGAACCAAGGATAGTACTGAATACCACGGATAACTCTTCCGAGGGATTTCGCCAAGCTATACCTAAGGATTGTAAAGAGATAGATGGTCTTGACAAATTGTGGAAACAAGTCAGAGAGGCCAATAAAGCCGATGACCCAAGAAGACGAGTAGACAAGACTAGTGATGAACGAGGAGTGTTTCTACCACCAATAGAGGAATTTGAGACTGGATCTCAAATGAATCTAGACGTGCAATTGTGTTGGGGCGACAAAGGATCTGTACAATCTATTGATAGTCAACCCCATTCGCTAAGAACACTACCGTCCTATATGGGAGAGTACGAGACCAAGTCAGATGTGGTTACAGTCCCATCACAGAGACTGTCTCCCAACAAGGCCATCGATTCAAAGGGGCTAGTAGATATTCTATCTACCCCAGTCACCTGTACAATAATGTTAGCCGAGTTGCTTAGAATAAGACCAAACATGTGGGCCAATGTGGGTAAATGTCTAGAGAAATTTGGTGTAAAAACCCCAATGACTCAAATCGAGGAAGGCATCAAAGAGCTTGAAATGCCTCAACTAAATACTAGGCAAGTGCCATTAAACAAGGTAGGCGAGTATTACGAGGGAGAAGATGGAAAAACCACCCTTCTTGTGGAATTCAATGGTGTACAAGCCATGGAAATCCTTGACAGTGGAGCTGGTGTGGCCATTGCAACCAAAGAGGTTTGGAAAAAATGGGGAAAACCTGCCTTGAGATCCACAGGAATGACCCTATAGCTTGCAGACGGACACAAGGAAAAGCCCCTAGGACTGCTAGAAAAATTAATTGTTACTTCTTGTGGCATTGAATATGAACACACTTTTGTTGTTGTTGACTTTGGCAAGAAGAACAACTATGAAATCATTCTGGGAAGACCATTCATGCGACAATTGAAAATGGTCCAAGATTGGGGTTATGACCATATATACCTGAGACATATGGAAACCATAACAAAGGTAAACTTGAGGGACCATAGCTATAGGGATGTGACGAGAACACCGGTTGAGGAGTTTGATTCCGCCACAGTTGCAGGATCAGAACTTCCAGCTTGGTTAGGTAAGCCTAAAGAACTGTGGATGTGTGGAGCTTCACAATGTGGTAGCTTGAAACATGAGGAATGTATCCTAGAACGGGTTATAGAGGATATGGACTATATCCCAGAACCATTTCCTGAAGAAAAGTTAGAGCCTTTTGGATGGGAACACATCTTGGCTACTCTGGACGTATGCGCCGTGGAGGATGCTCCCACAATAAAGTTTTGTGATGAAAATGGATATGATGTCGTTCCTTATTTTGCAGTGAGTCTAATCCAGGAAAACAAAGAGAACCAGACATCAACAAGATCTCGACATAAGGAGAAAACAAAGAAATGTGGAGAATCAAAAGATGAAGAAGACGACGAGTTCTATGACTTTGTAGAACACTTCGAACTTCAAGAAGATCAACGACCCGGGAATCAATGTCATTGTTACATGAATCAAGTGCATCAAAAGTGGATTCCAAAGTCCTCCGTGAAGACACAGCCACCACAAGCATCCTTATACATGGCTCCTAATAAGGAGACAAAGACCCATCTAGGAGGAAGACGACCAGAGCAACAAGCTAACAATGCTCTAATCAATGGGCTAGAAAAGTCCTCCAAAAAACTACCACCCATGAGCAAACAGACAGTAACTTTCCACTACCAGCCAAAAAATCAAGGAAAAGTACAAGAAGTCAACCTTGCTGAGGATAGTAGCGATAGTGATGAATCTTACGACATCCCCTATCATCAATTCAAGAAATCACTATCACCAACCCCTTCAGCAACAAAAACCATGACAGGTCAAAAGAACAGGACAACAAGTCAAAGCCAAAAAGCTCAACAAATGTGGATACCAAAAATCTAGATCGGCCAAAAATAGATATGGATCAAGAAGACAAAGATCTCTAATGACAAATCACAAGATCCAACACCAAAACAAAAACAAGGAAAGCGTGCACGAACGGGTAAGAATATCAGAAAGTCGCAAGCTTTCACAACTCAGGTTTGGGCTCCAAAGAAGTTGATTCAAGCACAAAAAAATCAGGAATTCATTTGGATTCCAAAACAACCACTGTATCAACTTTCAAAGCCTGAATCCCGACCCCAACCAAGCGTACAAGGGCTGAAGCAAAGACCACTGTCGACTCACACAACAAAAAGGTGGATCCCAAAGAAGTCTCTTCAAACACAAACGAAGCACAAGCAAATATGGGTTCCCAAATGAGCGTCAACAACAAAACAGCCAATAATCACAAAGAAATCGGTCCCAAAGAAGAACAACAAAACTGCGATCAATGCAACGCCGCTTGAATTCTTACAATTCTTCCTACGATAATAGTACAGTTAGAAGAGAGCAAGTCGCTTCAATCAAGCAACGATACAGGAGCTTCAAAGACCATTACATTGCTTAGAATAGGAAGCCTCGCCAACAAATGCCAATAATAAATTGCTTATACCCACAGCATAAATCTTTTCCATGCATTGACTGTGTATGCATAATTGGGCTACATTACAAGGCTTGCATAGGCACAACTTTTAATTGCCCAAGCACAACACATACCCTTTGCGATACCCTGTCGTAAAGGATGACTCCAAATAGGAAGGGGGGAGGCATCCTGAATGTGGACCTAACATTATGACTATTAGAGGGCAATGTTTTGTGAGATGCATTGAATTTTTGCATTTTATTGTGATAATTTTTTGACAAAATTTAGAGTATATGCCCTCATAGTAGTGTTACAGAGAGTATGGGGACAAAATCCAGATATGAGCCCCTAGGGACATGTGTATAGTGTACATAGCATTTAGATTTCTATTTGAGTTATTTTTCTTTTGTTTAGTTGTTTTAAGATTTTCTTTGTTTATTATTAAGAAAAAAAATTTAAAAATCCATAATCCACATGAAGAAAAGACTGACGAGAGGCCTGAGAACTACAAAGAGAAGAAGGTACAGGAAAACGATGAAACTTCACGAAGTATGTCTCAGTAGCCACTGCAACAGCCGAAGAGCTTGTCACAAAGCATTGTCAACATGCAACCGACAAGTCATAAAAGTCAGAATTGAGTCGCTAAGCCACAAAATGAGTGAGGTGTTAGTCCCAAAGCTTCAAGTAATATTCTCTATGGTCTAAGCGTCTTAGCTATTCTAGGTACTGCTCAAGCTGGAAGAGTTGAGCATATTTACGTTGTGTCGCTCATGCTGGTATAGGTGAGCAAAAGAGTCGAAGTCTAAGTACTTAAGTCTGGTGAAGTGAAGGAGAACGTCCAAAAGACACTCACATACTGAGCACTGTGAGATACGAGTGGAGAAACTTCTACATCGAAAACCCTTCTTGGAAAGGTGGAAGCTATTGAGACATCTTTTGATGTCACATGTGCTACATTTATTCCTCGAAACACCCATCATCTCCTTCTTTCACATTGCATGCTTTTGTTGACAAATTTCTCATATGCATATAGAGTGTCCCATAATTGGCACTTGCATCACGCACTCTTTTCGTGTTTCACCCAAGCACTCACCTTTCATGAACATGTACTTCACATTCAACTGCTCAACTCCAATAAGAGCGTATACCAAAGGCATTTTTTTTCCCACCGGGTTTTTTCCCTTTGGTCATCCAGGTTTTAGACCGTAATCTAAAGACACCTATCACATTCCTCTTGTACATATTTCTTCTACATCAACAATAAGAAAATGCTACTCAAATCAAGTGACCAATGAATTGGAGCACCAATTTCAGATCATAGCATACTTCTCCTCAATGGCGAGTCGAAGAATGGCCTACAATGACAAAGCTACAGACAACACTAACAACATGATTACACAGTGAGTGGCATAAAATGGTAACGATCTTTTTTCAACATTTGTCAGCCTACTCAACGTCCTCTTCCTCATATGTGTATATATTTTTCTACGCTATTAAGTTGTCTAGAGTAAATTCCCCCTCTTTGTTTAACCTTTGTGGCGACACATACATTATACTCTTCCCAAAAATGTCACCTTAGTCATATATTTATATTACCACCCTTTTCTTTTTTGCTTTGTAAATAGAATAAGCATACAATAACCATTTATATACCCCCAAACTTTCTTACCTCTTGTGAATTAGTAGTATAAAAGTAATATATCTATCTTTCACCCCATATAGATAAATTCCCATGGAAATCAACTCTCCACTTGTCTTTACCAAAGATTATGGTCCCTCTCTACAAGTCTTCTATGCCCCCTACATAGGTGGCCCAATATCTCTTAAGAATATACATATAGTTTCTCTCCTTTCAAAAAGACTCCAACTGTATATTCTTTTCACAAGAAAATAATATTGGGCCCTCCTCTATTTGTTTAAGCATCATAGCCTTTTGAAAAAAGCATGATTCCCCTTGGATGCATACAAGCAAAGGGCCCATACAAGAAGACTTGGAAGAAAAAGGTTACCTAGCTTAGTGTGGACCTTCCAAACCGAATTCCTTGGTGCATGGGCGTGAAGAATAGTCCAAATTCATATCAAACATGTTGAGAAGGTCAATTTTGCCTTTTGAAGAATGTCATTCCGAGCTACAGGTAAAAAGTTATGGTCAAAATAGTGTAAATCTGTCAGATTCGCAGCAAAAGGGAACTGTAAATCAAGTAAATCAAGAGGGTGAGATCTTATTTTTCCCCTACTCATCTTCTAGAAGAGCAATGAGTGTTCAAGGTCACTTGCATGTGATGGGACCAACCTAAAGATGCTTTCTAAATGCCAAGACAGACAAGTTGAGATACCCCTCAGGAGCCACCCGTAGGGCCTCATGGTGGGGCCCACCTACATTATGCACCCCTATGGAGCCTTCACGGTCTAAAAGGATATTTTTGGTGAATAAATAGTCCCTTTTATGTCCAATATTCAATGAGTGGTCAAAGGACACTTAATTAGGTCTAATCACTTACTCTAATTAAGTGTAGCATAATCCCACTCCTACACAACTATAAATAGCCCCCCTTGGAGAGACTCAAGGACACACACCTATATTTTCAACTTCATGTTGTTTCTTGATCAATAGTAGAGAAAACCCCAACTCTCCCTCTTTCACATCCTCCCTCCTAACCCTCCTCTTTGGAGGAAGTTCAAACTCTATTCTCCACTCTTTCCATTCTACAATCTCTTACTCCATCAACCCAATAAACCATTTTTAGCACCTCAATAACTTGTAAATACATCATGATCTCTCTCATGGTTATGTTAATGATCATGAAATCATCTTCAAAACTTTCAAGTGTCGCAATTCGTGATGGTTAGCCAGCGTCTGTCCTCCCCTTAAAAGGTGTGCGAGAAATCAAGTAAGTGTTCTATTCTCAATTTATGATTGGTTTGTTTCTCCACACTTATTCAATTGGTCTAAAGAAATTTCTCACTCCAACTCTCTTTTGGTTCATTACATATGCATGTGGATACCTCTCATGGTGATTTTATTTGTGTCACGGCATTGCATAGATGGAGATGAGCTCTCTATGCAAAGTGTGTTAGTTTGATGTAAGTGATTCTCTTCTGTGTTTGAGAGGCAAGTCTTGTGCGCATGATTTTTTGATGAGTGCTTGAGAGAGGAAGAGTTTGGATGTATTATGGGTATTCTTATGGGGAGAAGGTGAATGCTATTCCACAAATTGCATATTTCATTTTGATGCATGGCATTGGGTTGCATAATCGTTGATGGTGTTCAAGTGTCCAAAGTGTATATAGAGTAAGGGGGTTTTCAAAGTGTGTTGCTTGAGTGGGTGAGTGCAAGTGTTATATTGATTGGTTTCCTTCTCCACTCCCAAAATAAGGTGGTGCCCCAAGTAGTGTGCGTACCTCTTTACGAACATTTTGTGAGGGTAGGCCCATTGGTTTGGGTTTAGAGGCCCCATTTCAAAAAGCTCGCCCTCAACAGGAACAAAGAAGTTACCAATGACAAAGAGCAGACATAGGGTAATCAGAGGATCTCAAAAGATTGTCCTTGATAATGCACATCGAATGCTCGGCAAGGTTTTCTACAAAATCCTTACAAAGTTGTCATTGGCTCACAAGATCAGAAAGCCAATCACTCAATTCTACAGATTGTAGAAGTTGTTTCTGAGAATCTCAAATACTCCGAATTGACAGATTTGCTGGAGCAAGTGATGGATGGAGCTTTCTCTATCCATGATGATAAGAGTCAAGTTGAACGACATTGGGTTCTTTTTGAATTTAGATCTGGCAGTAGACCTATAATGACAGAAACAGATGCTGCAGCTCGGAGCGTGGATGTGAAAGACATAAAGTTCGTCATCAATTATGATGTTCCTGAATCATGTGAAGACTATGTACATCGGATTGGATGAACAAGACAAGCTACTGCAAAGGCTATAGTCTATACTTTCTTTCCAACAACAAAAGGAGAGCAAAGACAACATCGCCATCGACAATCAGGTCATGTCGGGGACGACATGAACGCGGAAGGGGGGAATGTTGACCACTGGGTCAACAACACAACATAACTCAAGTTTCGTACCAAAGTCTTATCTTTTACGAGTTTTGAAATGCTGTGGATTATGGCTATAAATGTCATTTGTAATGAGTAGTTATTCTAGTTTAAGAAGCCGGGGTGCAATGGAACTTCCAGATTGTAAATACAAAGCCATTTGACCCTTTCAACCCCATTTTTGGTTAAACGTAAGGTAGCCTTAGTATATAAGATACCTAGGTCATTTTGTACAAGGACTTTTAATCATAATCAAAACTTAGCGCTGCCGTCTACTGTGTGTGAGAGAGAAAGAGAGTGAGTGTGAGCTTCATCCTCTTGCTACGCCCTGCTCGCTCAACACATTGGAGATCCGACTGCACCATTTTTGTAGGCTCGAGGAGAGCTACGCGACAACGCCAAGCATTCCACGCGAGACGAAGCGCACACGTCGACAAATCTACGAGCTATTTGTGGCCGTAAGTGTATCAAGCGATGTCTGTTTTCTACGTGCTAGTAGTCTATAGAATCGTGGCAACATAAGCTACGCGTAGGTACTCATAAATTTCAGTTTTGAGCACTTTCAAAATTCTATTTTGTCATCCTACGCATTTTCCGCAGATGGGTTTAGAGTGAGGGTTTTGAGTGTAGAAGCTTAGGGACAGGTGTATCCTAGTGAGGGGATGGTGTTCCTTAAGTTTCCTATATGATCTGGCATGATTAGGTGAGTTACCTTATGCATGTGTGTATGTGGCTGGGTGGTGTAGTTGAGGGCAGTAAGGTTCTTGATTGTGGTTTAGTTGGCCTTCCAGAGTGTTATATGTGTAGGATGGTCTCAGCCTGACAAGCTTAAGAGATTTCCTCCGTGTGCCTATCGTGTCATCTGTGCCCTCGATTGACATTATGTTGATCTAGGTAGTGTTTGCATGCACTTCATGGGTGTGTGAGTAGCTTCCCATCCAACATTAAAGTTGACCACTGGGTCAACAACGGTACTTGAATTTATGCAAGAAGAATGCATTGAAGAGGTCACTATTTGCAATGCGGTAACCATGCTTTTGTTGTATGCGGATGATGTAGTGCTTCTAGCACACACTTTAGAAGATGCACAAAAGCTTATGGTTGTCCTTGAGAACTTTTGCTTACATAGTGGGCTGATTGTGAATGAATCCAAAACAAAGGTTACGCTTGTGAAAACCAACCATAAGGAGAAGCCATGCATTTTATACAACAATGAGACACTTGAACTTTTTGAGAGATTTAAGTACCTTGGCCTTAAGGTTCTGTCCAATCACAAGTGACATGAATGTGCTATACATCATTTGGAAGCGGGAAAGAGAGCATATTATGCATTTGAGAACATGTGTAATGCGGGAAACATCAAGTGTTGGGTTCTCAAGAAGTATCTTTTTGTGCATTGGTGACACCGGTTCTTCTTTATGGAGTTGAAGTGTGGGGCGGGAACTGTAAGGACATGGGTCCTATGGGCAAGGCCACCGGCACGACCGAAAAGTGTGTACGCTAGGGGGGAGGCTATAAGATAGCACGGTTGGGTGGAGACTAGCACATACATTACCACCACTCTTTCACTGGTATCCGAGCTATTTTTGGGAGGAGGAAAAACACGGGTTGCATGTGCGTGCAACGCTCTGCTTCTCTCCCACGTTTCGTAGACATTGACGTCTCTATTGTGCAACAAAAGAGGACTAGCACGCTTTCCTGTGCACAACATGTGGACAGACAACGATAGTCGACCGCGGCTGCACCATCTACGCCCACCACATCATACGACTAAGATGGACGACCAACGAAAAATCGACCGACAACTCGCAACATTGAGGCTCCGAAGGCTTTCGTTGGCTGCGCGCGTAGGAAGGCCCGCTTAATCCCTTGCATGAAGGAGGGTTGAACCCACCCCATGAGGATAAGAAGCCAATACTTTACCATCAAGCTATTGACCCTTGTTGTGTATAAGAAGGAAATATAGCCTACTTGTGTGAAAGGAAAACTAGAAGGAAAGGGAAAGCTTCAACCTTCACGGAAGTAGCTTCACCCTTCCTTTTCACTTCTTGGAGGAAGGCAAGTTTTTCTCCAAAAATTCTTTTTTCCTCAAAGAGATATCTTCAAAGTGAACAAAAGCCTTCACAAAAACGACGAGTTTTTGTGAAGAATCAACAAAGGTGTTCTTACAAAACCCTCACTCTAAACCCATCTTCTGAAAACGCGTAGGATGACAGAATAGAATTTTGAAAGTACCCGAAACTGAAATTTATGAGTACCTATGCGTAGCCTATGTTGCCACGATTCTATAGACTACTAGCACGCAGAAAACAGACATCGTTTGATACACTTACGGCCACAAATAGCTCATAGATGCGTCAGCGTGTGCGCTTCGTCTCGCGTTGAATTCTTAGCGTCGTCGCGTATCTCTCCTCGAGCCTACAGCAATGGTGCAGTCGGATCTCCAATGCGTTGAGCAAGCCGGGCGTAGCGAGAGGATGAAGCTCACGCTCACTCTCTTTCTCTCTCACACACAGTAGACGGCAGCGCTAAGTTTTGATTATGATTAAAAGTCTATTTACAAAATGACCTAGGTACCTTATATACTAAGGCTACCTTAGGTTTAACCAAAAATGGGGTTGAAAGGGTCAAATGGCTTTGTATTTACAATCTGGAAGTGCCATTGCACCCCGGCTTTTGAAACTAGAATAACTACGCATTTCAAATGACGTTTATAGCCATAATCCGCAGCATTTCATAACTCGCAAAAGATAAGACTTTGGTACGAAACTTGAGTTATGTTGTGTTGTTGACCCAACGGTCAACATTCCCCCCCTTCCGCGTTCATGTCGTCCCCGACATGAACTGATTGTCGATGGCGATGTGGTCTTTGCTGTCGTTTTGTTGTTGGAAAGAAAGTATAGGCTATAGCCTTTGCAGTATCTTGTCTTGTTCGTCCAAGCCGATGTACATAGTCTTCACATGATTCAGGAAAATCATAATTGATGATGAACTTGATGTCTGTCACATCCACGCTTCGAGTTGCACCATCTGTTTCTGTCATTATAGGTCTACTTCCAGATCTAAATTCAAAAAGAACCCAATGTCCTTTAACTTGACTCTTATCATCATGGATAGAGAAAGCTCCATCCATCACTTGCTCCAGCAAATCTGTCAATTTGGAGTATTTGTGATTCTTAGAAACAACTTCTACAATCTGTAGAATTGAGTGATTGGCTTTCTGATCTTGTGAGCCAATGACAACTTTGTAAGGAGTTATGTTGTGTAGTTGACCCAGCGGTCAACACTTTGCTGTTGTGTTGGCTTCATCTGTTGCATTGCTTGTATCTTTGTCGAACCACGACAAGAACTATGATCCATTAGAGCGGACATCTATCATCATAACCATTCATCTTTTGAGATCCTCTGACTACTTTTATGTCTGCTCTTCTTCATTGGGGACTTCTTTGTTCTTTGCAATCATGTTGTTAGTGTTGTCTGCAGCTTTGTCAGTGTAGGCCATTCTTCGACTCGCCATTGAGGAGAAGTATGCTATGATCTGAAATTGGTGCTCCAATTCATTTGTCAATTGATTTGAGTAGCATTTTCTTATTTTTGATGTAGAAGGAATATGTACAAGAGGATGGTGATAGGCGTCTTTAGATTAGGGTCTAAAACCTGGATGACCAAAGGGAAAAAAAACCCGGTGGGAAAAAAATGCCTTTGGTATACGCTCTTATTGGGGTTGAGCAGTTGAACCTGAAGGACATGTTCATGAAAGGTGAGTGCTTGGGTGAAACACGGAAAGAGTGCCTGATGCAAGTGCCAATTATGGGACACTCTATATGCATCTGAGAAATTTGTCAACAAAAGCATGCAATGTGAAAGAAGGAGATGATGGGTGTTTCGAGGAATAAATGTAGCACATGTGACATCAAAAGATGTCTCAATAGCTTCCACCTTTCCAAGAAGGGTTTTTGATGTAGAAGTTTCTCCACTCGTATCTCACTGTGCTCAGTACGTGAGTGTCTTTTGGACCTTCTCCTTCACTTCACCAGACTTAAGTACTTAGACTTTGACTCTTTTGCTCACCTATACTAGCATGAGCGACACAACTTAAATATGCTCAACCGTGTGTGGAGAAACAAACCAATGGTAAATTGAGAATAGAACACTTACTTGATTTCTTGCACACCTTTTAAGGGGAGGACAGACGCTGGCTAACCATCACGAATTGCAACACTTTGTTGACCGCTCGGTCAACAACACAACATAACTCAAGTTTTGTACCAAAGTCTTATCTTTTGCGAGTTATGAAATGCTGCGGATTATGGCTATAAACGTCATTTGAAATGAGTAGTTATTCTAGTTTCAGAAGCCGAGGTGCAATGGCACTTCCAGATTGTAAATACAAAGCCATTTGACCCTTTCAACCCCATTTTTGGTTAAACCTAAGGTAGCCTTAGTATATAAGGTACCTATGTCATTTTGTAAAGAGACTTTTAATCATAATCAAAACTTAGCGCTACCGTCTACTGTGTGTGAGAGAGAAAGAGAGTGAGCGTGAGCTTCATCCTCTCGCTACGCCCGACTTGCTCAACACATTGGAGATCCGACTGCACCATTGTTGTAGGCTCGAGGAGAGCTACGCAACGACGCTAAGCATTCCACGCGAGACGAAGCGCACACGCCGACGCATCTACGAGCTATTTGTGGCCGTAAGTGTATCAAACGATGTCTGTTTTCTGCGTGCTAGTAGTCTATAGAATCATGGCGACATAAGCTACGCATAGGTACTCATAAATTTCCGTTTCGGGCACTTTCAAAATTTGGCTCTGTCATCCTACGCGTTTTCCGCAGACGGGTTTAGAGTGAGGGTTTTGCAAGAACACCTTTGTTGATTCTTCACAAAAACTCGTCGTTTTTGTGAAGGATTTTGTTCACTTTGAAGATACCTCTTTGAGGAAAAAATAATTTTTGGAGAAAAACTTGCCTTCCTCCAAGAAGTGAAAAGGAAGGGTGAAGCTACTTCCGTGAAGGTTGAAGCTTTCCCTTTCCTTCTAGTTTTCCTTTCACACAAGTAGGCTATATTTCCTTCTTATACACAACAAGGATCAATAGCTTGATGGTAAAGTATTGGCCTCTTATCCTCATGGGGTGGGTTCAACCCTCCTTCATGCAAGGGATTAAGCGGGCCTTCCTAAGCGTGCAACCAACGAAAGCCTTCGGAGCCTCAATGTCGTCGAGTTGTCGGTCGATTTTTCCTTGGTCGTCCGCCTTAGTCGTATGTTGTGGAGGGCGTAGATGGTGCAGCCGCGGTCGACTATCGTTGTCTGTCCACATGTTGTGCACAGGAAAGCGTGCTAGTCCTCTTTTGTTGCACAACAGAGACGTCGATGTCTACGAAACGTGGTAGAGAAGCAAAGCGTTGCACGCACATGCAACCCGTGTTTTTCCTCCTCCCAAAAATAGCTCGGATACCACTGAAAGAGTGGTGGTAATGCATGTGCTAGTCTCCACCCAACCGTGCTATCTTATAGCCTCCCCCCTAGCGTACACACTTTCCGGTCGTGCCGGTGGCCTTGCCCATAGGACCCATGTCCTTACAGCTCCCGCCCCACACTTCAACTCCATAAAGAAGAACCGGTGTCACCAATGCACAAAAAGATACTTCTTGAGAACCGAACACTTGATGTTTCCCGCATTACACATGTTCTCAAATGCATAATATGCTCTCTTTCCCGCTTCCAAATGATGTATAGCACATTCATGCCACTTGTGATTGGACGGAACCTTAAGGCCAAGGTACTTAAATCTCTCAAAAACTTCAAGTGTCTCATTGTTGTATAAAATGCATGGCTTCTCCTTATGGTTGGTTTTTACAAGCGTAACCTTTGTTTTGGATTCATTCACAATCAGCTCACTATGTAAGCAAAAGTTCTCAAGGACAACCATAAGCTTTTGTGCATCTTCTAAAGTGTGTGCTAAAAGCACTACATCATCCGCATACAACAAAAACATGAGTACCGCATTGCAAATAGTGACCTCTTCAATGCATTCTTCTTGCATAAATTCAAGTACCGTTGTTGACCCAGTGGTCAACATTAATGTTGGACGGGAAGCTACTCACACACCCATGAAGTGCATGCAAACACTACCTAGATCAACATAATGTCAATCGAGGACACAGATGACACGATAGGCACACGGAGGAAATCTCTTAAGCTTGTCAGGCTGAGACCATCCTACACATATAACACTCTGGAAGGCCAACTAAACCACAATCAAGAACCTTACTGCCCTCAACTACACCACCCAGACACATACACACATGTGTTAGGTAACTCACCTAATCATGCCAGATTCGCAGGAAACTTAAGGTACACCATCCCCTCACTAGGATACACATGTCCCTAAGCTTCTACACTCAAAACCCTCACTCTAAACCCATCTGCGGAAAACGCGTAGGATGACAGAAAAGAATTTTGAAAGTGCTCGAAATTGAAATTTATGAGTACCTATGTGTAGCTTATGTCGCCACGATTCTATAGACTACTAGCACGAAGAAAACAGACATCGTTTGATACACTTACGGCCACAAATAGCTCGTAGAATCGTCGACGTGTGCGCTTCGTCTCGCGTGGAATGCGTGGCGTTGTCACGTAGCTCTCCTCGAGCCTACAACAATGGTGCAGTCGGATCTCCAATGTGTTGAGCGAGCAGGGCGTAGCAAGAGGATGAAGCTCACACTCACTCTCTTTCTCTCTCACACACAGTAGACGGCAGCGCTAAGTTTTGATTATGAAAAAGTCCTTTACCAAAATGACAACTTTGAAAAAAAACATCGTTTAAGGCCTCAAAATTCATCTGGAAGTCAGGGGTTTCTAAAAGCGACAATTTGCGAGAATTGTGACGAAACGGTTGCGGTTTTGGACATAGTTTCGACTTTTCCCTAACCAAACAACTTGAACACAATGGACTAAGTCTACTTGAACCAAGAAAAAGCTCTTAAGCCTAGAAATCATGTCTACCCTAGATTCAAACGCAGCTTACACAAGCTTGGAGATCCCGACGATAGAGGAATATCCTCCCACAAGAGATCTTCCAAACTTGCAATTGATAAAGACCCATCTTGTTGAGAGAGTTTGGATGATTGGTCATGAGAGTGAAGGACTATATAGATACATTGACGACAATGAGGTCAATCTTTAGAGGTGCTCAGATCCATACCTAGAAGAGATAACGGATTACAAGCTCTTATATGTCTACACATACGGAGTCGACTGTCAGTGGAGATCTATAGTTGTCGACAAGTATGGACGAGAATACAGAGTTGTAGAAAGCACAAATCCACAAACTGTACTAGAAAGAGGTGGATATTTGGTCAATGAAGGACCACAAATGCCTCCACCAAACACGAGAATACCTATAGGAATTCCAAGAAGAGAGCCACCAGGATTCCCTTCAAGAGAGATAACGAGAGAAGGATTGGGAGAGTCTCTGGTTAGACTTGCAGACAATCCACGAGTTAGACCATCCCAAGTCCAGAAATGGGTAAACAAAAAATACTCCGGAGATGAAGATCCGAGAGATCATGTAGCGGCTTTTAGAAGAGTGATTAGAGCAGAGGAAGTTTCAGATTTTGCGACAGAGTTTGCGGGATTTGGATTGACTCTAGAAGATGATGCAGCTACATGGTTCGACTCGGTGGAAAAATGGGAATTTGAGACCCTAGATGAGCTGTTTGAGGAGTTTCTTGAAGAATTCTCGCCAAAAGGCATTGCTCACAACACGGTCTCGCAAATCCATAGATTCAAACAGAAAGAGGATGAATCAATACGCAAAGCATCATTACGGCTCAAGAGATATGTTGAGCTCTGTCCGAGAGCGGAATTACCTATGCAAGCACGATTGATGCTCATCTTTATCGAGGGAATGAGACATGCGGGCCTTCAAAAGGATCTGCATATGATAAGGAGGATGACTCTAAATGAGTTGATCAAAGAAGCTCTTTATCTAGTGGATAATTGTGAGGCATACAAAGAAAAGGACTTAAAGAGTGAAGGAGATGGCACATCCTCTCAGCACAGTGTTTCACAGATAAGTGAGTCCATTGCCAAGCCAACGGCACCTATTGATCAAGAAAAGCTTATCGATGACTTGGTCAAGAGGTTGATTCCTCTTGTAAGGTCTGATTCGGGAGAGCCGAAGTGGTGTGAAATTGAGAGAAAATGGATGAACCATACGGGGGAAGAGTGATATTATAGCATGGAAAATGCTAGGGAGAGGTATGTACAACCTGTTCTAGAAGCACCTACTCCACCTAGATACATTACGGGGAATGCGCCAGGACCAATAGGAGTTTTAAGGCCACAACTTGTCTTAGGACAACAACCTCCACTGCCAGTTTCTAGAATGCCGGTAAACATGAGATACATGCCAATGATGGAAGCATCAAATAAACCAACGCCAGTACCAGCTACAATGTGGTATAGCAACCAAAGTGGGTACTACCCTTCGGAGCAACAAAATGTGAGAGAAACACATGGAGTGGTGAGGCCGGTACAACCTCCACCTCCTGGGTTTCAGTCGAAAGAAAGAAGGTATGAAACGGACGAAAGGACATTGCGATTCATTGCAAATAGCGGCTTATCTAGGTCAAATCTTCCTTATAGCCAAGAGGAAATGCTAAAAGAATCTCCTCAACCAGAGATAGTGATAGCCGTTTTTCGGCTCTTTGTAATTGCCACAGTGAGTTACCTCACCCTACCAAAATCACCCAAACACTGTGGCTATCCCTACCATTTCACTGTACATAGGCATGCGTGAGTCACGGGACTTTTCCCATATCTTCTTAAAAAACCCTCAATTAGCTAGTCATTGGGCTAGTTGAGCCAAAAAAATATAAAAATATAAAAATATAAGTATATTATGGCCCATGCGTATGTAAATATTTCTTTGTATATAGGGCCTAAATAAAAGATTTTTTCATAATTATTTTGGTATTTATTTAAATATTCCTACCTAGGTGTGTGTTATTTATGCTCTGTACATTGCCTCACCATTACCACAATTTTTCTTACCATTTTTCATATTCTTTATTCCATATAGAAATATTTTCATGTAAGCTTCTCTTATATTTGGTGTAACTCCACCTCAACAAAAATCCAAAAAAACTAGTTTTATTTATGTGTATATTTTTTCACTATTGTGATTTTTTCCTTCCTACTTCTATTTTGTTTTTTTTTTCTAAAAAATTAGAATACCAAAAATATTTATCTTTTTATGGTAGCCTAATAATGAGAGAGATTTCTTTTGACCCCTTTATATTTTTTTCACTTATATTATTTATATTTGACATGTACATATTTTTTAGACCCCTCAATATTTGATTTTCTTAGTTGTACTATTCACTTATATCATAATCTCAACAATATCTTCAATTATAGACCTACCAAATAAGTTCAAGGGTAGGTGGCATGCATACATGCACTATGGAGGGCTCACTCTTGAAGGTATTCAAAAGAATCATCCAAAGAAGGACCCCACAAGGACCTTGTGCAGTGGAAAAAAACGGTCAGTTTTGCTGAATTTTTAAAGTTCACTTGCTCTCCGAATTTGAAAAGGTGATACAAACAAAAGTTGTAGCTCGTAGGCTGAACTTTTGTCTCAATTTTTTTCATATTTTTTTGAGCTACGAGCTGTGAGCTATGATTTTATTAGTGGACCCCAATTTTCCCATGCTATGCAGCCACACTCTCTCTTCCACTTTATCATTTTCCTCTTTCACACACACTTCTCCACTCATCATCCCCACCTCTCTCACCCCTCCTCTCTGCACCCTACTCACCTTCTCCTCAACCTTGAAGAATAAGAGAAACCATGGTGAACTCATACCTCCCACACACAATTCCATTCCAAAATTGACCACCTAGTCTCATTTTTCCTCCTTCAATTTACCCATATCTATCAAAAAAACCACAAAATTCAGCCTCTTCTCTTAAAAGACAGCATCATGGTGGTTGATTACTCAGCTTCAATTACCTTGTCTCTCAAGGAAGGTCAAGAGTGGAGAAAAAATATACCGTCAAAGCTAGTGGACCGTCAACAAGCGTCAAAATTGGCCCTACTCAAGACACTTGGAGCATCAACCTTGTAAGAAATCCACCTTTTCTTACCTCCTAAGAGTTTTTCTTCCTTATTTGTATCCTACATGGATACTCCCATTGTAAATATCCAATTCCACTTGTAAATTAATACTAACTCTACTAACACAAACCCACTATGAAAAGTCCTATCACCTCCATTTCTCTCCTCTCTCTTTCCCCACCAACTTCTTGATAATTCCAAGCAAAAGAAATTAGATAAATTGCTAAAAATCTAACCCAACCATGGTTAGAGGAGTAACCCTAGCCTTCAAAATTGCTATAAAAGGAGGGTGTAGCTAGCACAAAAGGGGGAGCCATAAGCAAGACCACTATGCTATAGCTTGAGAAGCCAAGCTCAACCTCTCTAGAAGGAGCTCTTGAGTGGAAGCTCATTGTCTTATACATGTGCATGTGTTGTAATAGGGGATTAGCAAGGGAACTCTATGCCATTGTAAGAGAGAGAGTGATCATTCAATTGAGAGTAGGAAATCTATCATTTCTCCTACTAGTGTAAGCCCAATATTTGATGAATCAAGGAGGGTGGATTTGGACTAAGCTTGGATACTTTGTCTCCCTTCCAACGTGAAGTAATGGGCAACAATGATGCGTAAGTATCTTGGTGTTTTTTGTTATGTTTTTTGATAGCTTGTCTCTGGTGTTGTCATCAATCTAGCCAATAAATCCCACATACTGTAAGAGGGCGACAGGGTGGAGAGGACTCCCCTGGCCTTAAGACAGTGATTGGGGTGGCTTTTCTTGTGATGTGTTGTGGTGACATTTACGCAAGCTATGTTGAACAAATACTAATCTCACTTTGATTTGTCATGACAGATTTGTAAGAAGGTATTAATGCAACAAGCACCCCCTCCCCCTTTCTCTCTCTTTCTTAAATATATAGTTGTGTTTGCTTGATCATTGCCGATACGTTTTCAAAGCAGCCCGAGCACTCTCTCTCTCTCTCTCTCTCTCTCTCTCTCTCTCTCTCTCTCTCTCTCTCTCTCTCTCTCTCTCTCTCTCTCTCTCTCTCTCTCTCTACGTGTCCTAGTTCGCATCCAAAACTAGGTGGTGCCCCAAATTTGTGTAGGGTTAGGTTGCGGGTTTGTGTGTGTGTTTGTTTTTTTTTCCAACCCCAACCCAATTGAGCAGCATGGGAGCCTAGAAGAGTGCTTGGAGGCCACTCTTCTTGTTGCCCGCCCCAGACCGCCTCAAATTGGTGCCCCCACTGAGGACAGGCTTGTGTATGTTTTGTGAAGGCTCAACCTTTAGCATAATCAAGTAGCTTGCATGAATCACGAGAATTTGTATGATCCCTTCATTCCCATTGCAAGGCAAAAGGTACACATAATTGTTAGTACTAAGTTGCAATTTCAGCGAGTAATTCATAGAATTTTAGGTCCTCCTAGGTTAGTCGAGATAAACACTTCGGTAAATCCTTTTATTTTGCCTCTCATTAGGTACGATATTAGCTTGGACGTCTATATTTTTGTGTTATTTTAAGCATTAGGACATGCATAGGCCATGGATAATGGCCCAGGAATAGAGGTTTTTCCCTTTCATTTTACTCCACACATTAGAATAAGCGTTGCAATTAGTAGAAAGATCCATTTTCAACAACGAATGGTGTTCATGTTTGGTGCCCAAAGAGTAGGAGAAATTCTTGCATCACCAAACCCTGTCATTCTACCTCTCATCAACTACCACACTTCTTTTGATGTACATGTGTTCATTTTATTTCAAAATGAAGTGCAGCCCAGCAAAATAGTGTGTATGTTTGTTTTTTCTTTGTCCAAGTTGTTACAAGAAACAAAAAAACGATCATTTGTTCTAACTGGGAATGTGTGTGCAGTGAAAGTTCAATCCTTAGAGATCTAGCTCTATTACCAATTGAGTTGCAGGAGCAAGTAGTAAGGCGTCTCCCTCATAACAAGAGGGTGGTGAAGTTAAGACGGAAGGTCCTACGCGCGGATTCCATTTTCCTCTTGTTGTTGGGCACTAAGGAAGACCGCGCATTCATCCAACTAGTGTGTGCCCTAAGATTGGTAAATAGAGTGAAATTTGGCGTTTGGCGAGTGCATTTCACCATTGAGGAAGACTCTTCAGGAAACTTACGGCCAGAGTTCATGCTTCATAGACTCACATTTGGTGAATTTTTCCCTCATTTGCGTCTTATTAATAGTCTTCCTTTCGCTTTCAACAAGGGAGATAGGGAGCTATTCAGAGCTTGTCTTAATAAAGAGAGCATAGAGAAGATTGCAAATTTGTATAAATTCTCATCCTTCTCTACCTTCTATGACACTTTGTTCATAGAGACATTGTAAATCTCTTTATGCTTTTGAATGATTTAACCATAATCCTAAGGAGTTTTTGTCCAGGAATTTTGTAGCACAAGTGGAGTCTTTAAATCTTGCAAACTTGATTGGACTTGATGAGGATGTTCTTTATGAAATTGTGAGAAGGTTTCCTCACTCCGACTGTGTGGAACTCGAAGGAAAGGAGCTCCTAGTCAATTGCTACTTTCTCACGGCCTTCGACGAGCATGAAGATCTAGTTTTTATACAAACTGCTTGTGCGTTGGGAATTGTAGAGCAAGTGCAATTTATCACTTGGGACGTGGTTGCTCTTTTGGATCCAAAAAATGAAGTTCTAGAGATTTTTGTTTATCGCCTTAGCTTTGAAGAATTTCAACCCTTCTTAGAGCTCATCAATAGTCGACCTTTTTGTTTTGATCAAACAAATCGAGACCTCATTGAAGCTTGGATAGCTGAAGAAGAAAACCTAGAGTGGTATTTTCTTACTTCTTCATTTGCAGGCGAGTGGTTCTAAATCTCTATTGTATCCCTTATTGTAACTCGTGTTGTAATCTTTCATAATAATGGAGAGCCAACGCCAAATGTCTGGATATCCTCTTTTCTTTGGAGAGCCTGGAGAGGATGCAGAATTATTTTTAGCAAATTTCAAGATGTCTTGCCGTATCAAGAGGATAGTAACCGATCAAGAACGTGTAGAAATGTTTGAGGTGGTCCTTAGGAAAGATGCTAGTACTTGGTTTGACTCTTTCCTGAGGAAGTTAAGGGGAATTACACAGAAGTTTTGAATCGTTTTAAGAGATACTTCTTTGATCCCCAAAACACTCAAAAACTATGGCAAGACATTGTTTCTCATAAGCAAAAAGACTTAGATGACTACTACTTGTACAAGCAAGAGTTTCTACGTCTTTGGGCTCTATGGATACGAAATGTTGCTAACCCTGGTGATGGTGCAGAATTTTTAAAGAAGGAGAGGTTCATAGCCGGACTCTTTCCTGACCTTAAGGTAAAAGTTGAGGCGGGTGCACCTGCTACTTTTGATGCAGCGGAAACTAGGGCTGCTGAGAAGTATAGAAAACTCAAGTGCTTAAGGGGAGAGGTTCCAATAGAAGGTCTTAGACCCAAAGGTAAGTCACAAGCATCAACATCTAGGGAGCTTCCTGAGGTAACGGCTGAAGTGATTGAGAAGTTAAATGAATCTTTAAGCAGCATGTCAATTCACCTTGCACAAGCTATAGGTCCAAAGGGACAAGCAAAGAAGTCAGAAGAGAGAGAGCCACGAACTAGGAGAGTCTTGCAATGTTGGAATTGTGGAGAGTCTGGACATGGGATGTATAATTGTCCTTGGCCCCGTGGAGAGCCAGGGAGACCTAACTTGAATTACCCAGTGATGAATGCAGGAGAAGGAGCTGGTCAACAACCAAGGCTTCTACAAAGGCCAAATGGACCAAGACCACCTCCACAAGGGGTAGAAGGAGTTCCACCTTTGCCAGATCCAAATGTGCATGTGGTAGAGGTGACAAATTCAAATGAGGTTGACATGGAAGCCAATGGCATTAAGCGTGGCCGAGGGAAAGGTAAAGAGAAAGAAGGAGTCACATCACAGAGTGACCATGGACAAGGCAAAAAGGCAAAGGAGACCAAGGAAACCAAGAGGACTCGACGTCGTATCAACCTCCAAGACTTCCCTCTTGGACATGGTATGGCTCCGTACGACTTGTTAGAAGACATGAAAGGTAAGGGTCCTGATATTTCATGGCCTCAATTTCTTGCATTATGTCCACAAGTTAGGAGGGATTTAACAAGGGCAGTTAGCACTAGGAGAAAGGTAAAAGAGAGTGTGCCTGTTGTAAAAATTGCACAAGCTGAAATGAATGAGGACATTACACCAGTGCTAGACTGTTACATCAAAGGAAGATTGGTTAGGAAAGGTCTAGTGGATGGGGGTGCACAAATTTGCATCATGACAGAGGGACTCATGCAAAGACTAGGCATGCACATCCAGGAGACACCTGAAATCAAAGTCAAGATGGCAAACAATAGCAAGGCTAGGTGTGTAGGCATTTGTAAAAATGTCTTTGTAGAGGCCTTTGGCATTAAGAAAGCGGTGGATTTTTATGTTATGTCGACCAAGGGAAGTGGTTATCCATTTATCCTAGGAAGACCATGGCTAATGAAAATGCGAGCTTTGCAAGATTGGGAGAGTGGGAAATTAATTTGTAGGAATGACAATCATAAGAAGGTTGTCTTTGACATGAAGGAGCAACGCCAAGAGGAGCTCCATGAAGAATCATCTCAAAGTGAGACGGAAGAAGGTTGGACCGATAGCACTTCAGAAGAAGAAAGTAGCGGCAGCATTACTGAAGAGGAGTCTTCCATCGAAGTCATGGGGGTAAGGTTTAAGCCAAGCAACCAAGAGACCTCTTGTCAAGGCTTGGAGGAGGTACGTCCTCAAGAGAACGAAGGTGTTCAAGATGAAGGGATGCTGGAAGGTATTCTATCAACAACACTTACAAAGGATGAAAGAGAGGAGTTCAAATGTGTGCTAAGGAAATTTCCTAGGATTTTTGCTAAAGACTACACCGATGTGCGTGGAGTAGATGCTGTTCAACACAAGATTGAGTTAAAGCCTGAGGCCACACCTAAAGCTCAGAAGCTACGAAGGCTAGGAGTTATAAAGGAACAGGCTCTACTCAAGGAGGTAAGAAAGCTTCTAGCAGCAGGTTTCATTTATCCAGTGGAGAATTCAGAGTGGGTCTCTCCTGTTGTTGTCACTCCTAAGAAAAATGGCAAGTGGAGGGTGTGTGTGGATTACCGTCCCCTCAATGAGGCAACAAAAAGAGATCACTTTCCCCTCCCATTCCAGGATGAGATACTAAATGAGGTAGCTGGTCATGAGAAGTACACTATGTGCGATGGTTACTCAGGTTACTTTCAAATAGGGATTGCATTGGAGGATCAATTGAAAACAACCTTTATCACTCCTTGGGGTTGTTATGCTTTTAGAGTCATGCCATTTGGTCTGACAAATGCTCCTGCAACATTCCAACATTTCATGAATATGGTGTTTCAAGCATTCTTTGGAAAGTCAATTAGGGTGTTCATTGATGATTTCTGTATTTATAGCTCAAAATCATTGCATCTACAAAGGGTAGAAGAAGGTTTAAAGAAGCTCTACGACATGGGAGGTCAACTCAACCCCGACAAGTGCCATATAGGTGAGGATGAAGTAATCTTGCTTGGTCATAAAGTTTCTTACAAAGGCATTGAAGTGGATCCTTCAAAGGCAAAGGCTCTTATTGAGCTACCATCACCCAAGAGTCTTAAGGAGGTCATCTCATTCATTCAAAAGGTGAAGTATATGTCATGCTTCATTCACTTAGCCTCGGAGTTGCTTCATCCTTTGCAAAAGTTGACACAACAAGTAGAATTTGCATGGTCTGATGAGCTTGAAGAGTATTTTTGTAACATTAAAGTCATTTTGTCAGAGCTACCAACACTCATGCCTCCTTGTTGGGAGTACACATTCTTTGTTAGCTCTAGTGTTGGAAGGGAAACAATTGGTGTTGTGTTGCTACAACAAGATCCCCACAGTACAAGGATGCGACCCATCTACTTTGCTAGTAGGGTCATGAATGCTTTGGAGAGAGACTACACAAAAGCAGAACTCATGATGCTTTCTCTCATGTTTGCGGTGAGAAAGTTTAGATCCTACCTACTACCAAAACCTTTTGTAATTCTCACTGCAGAAAATTTGTTCCCTTGGGTGTCATCTCAAATGAATCTTAGTACTAGGATCTCAAAGTGGAATATGGAGTTGCAAGAGTTTCAATACTCTTTCAAGGTAGAAGATAGTGTGCGTGCACAATTGGCAGGGATTCTCACTTATAGGGTGCATGAAAAGGAGATTAAGGTGCCTGAAGTAAAGACTCTACCATTGCCACCACCAAAAAGTATTCCCAATGCTTTTACCTTGTTCTTTGATGGAGCTTTTCGTCGAGCCACAGGAAAAGCAGGGGGAGGGCTAGTGTTTCTCAACCCAAGTGGAGAGGTGGTCATGAAAGAGAAGTTCAATCTACCAAGTTCAGCTAGCAACAATGAAGTAGAATATGACACACTACTTCATGGTTTAAAAATATGCATTGACCATGGTATACAACGTCTCATGGTAAAAGGAGATGCACTTCTCATTGTGAAGCAGATTTTAGGCATTTGGGCATGCAAAAATGAAAGACTAAGGGTCAAAGTTCATACCATCCGTAGGCTATTTAATCAATTTGAGGAGGTGCAATTATATCATATTCCTAGGAAACAGAATGAAGATGCTGATTTACTTGCACAACAAGCCGTTGCATGTGTAAAGAAAGAAGTGCAGGTCATCATGGTGGCGGCTGCTGTGAAGCAACCAAGGTACCAGGGATTGGAGTCATTGGCTCCCATCATTGGCTACATTTTGGAGAGTGAGTTTCCACCAGACTTCACAAAAACTCAGAAGAGGAGACTCATGAAGAAGGCAAGCATGTATCTCTTCCTAGAAGGCTCCCTCTATCAAAGAGGGAAGGATCAAGTGTGCAGACGAGTACCAACTATCGAGGAAATTCCAGCCATTCTAAAAGGTTTGCATGAAGAGGCATGTGGTGGTCATTTTGCCCAAGAATTAACTGTGAAGAAGATTTTGCTTTCGGGGTATGTTTGGCCAAGTTTGCATGTGGATGTTCAACATTGGTGTAAAAGCTGTCACACTTGTCAGATAAATGGAAATAGAAGGTTGGTGCATGGCCCGAGGCAAATAGTGCTTGCAAATGGACCCTTTGAAAAGTGGGGCATTGATGCTATGGGTCCTCTGCCTAGGACAAAAAATGGTAAACTCTACATTCTAGTGGCTGTAGACTATATGACTAGGTGGGTGGAAGCACAAAGTGTGGCAAAGGTAAATGAGAGGACAGTGAGCAAATTCGTCTACACTCACATTTGTTGTAGATTTGGCACACCTTTGGAGATTGTTTCTGATAATGGTCCAGGGTTTAGAAAGGGATTGCTCACAGAAGTCTGTGAAGAACTTCACATTCTACATCGTCACAGTACACCCTACTATCCCCAATCAAATGGTTTGGTAGAAAAAGCTAATGGTGTCATTGCAGGCATCATTAGAAAGATGGTGAGAAACAAGACAAAGTTGTGGGATGACTTCTTGGATGGTGCCTTGTGGGCGTATCGAACCACATATAGGAAAGCCACGGAGTTTCACACCATTTCACTTGGTCTATGGTCAAGAGGCTTTACAACCAATTGAGCTCAACATTCCAACAATGCGACTTCATGACAAAGCAGCACAAGATGATCAAGAAGCATGGATGGATCGACTTCTTACCTTAGCTGAGCTTGAGTGGAAAAGAGAAGCAGCATACGAGTGCTACAAGAGGAAAGCTACGCAGGCGAAGGAGAAGCTTGACAAGAAACTAAAGGACAAAGGCATCAATGAAGGAGATCTGGTGCTAAGGTATGACAATCGACTCGATAATCGTTTTGATGCCAAGTTTGAAACTAGATGGCAAGGGCCATACATAGTCAAGAAGGCTTTCAATTCAAGTTACTATCAGCTTATGGACTTGAATGGTAAAGAGCACTCCAGGAAAGTAAACGGGTATCACTTGAAGCCCTATTTGAGTCTCCTTCTACCAAAGGATCTACCAAACATCTGTCAAAAGGCCACTGTCTCATGTAAGTATTGTTACATGAGGCATGAGTGTAACTCTAGCCAAAATTCTAAGGGGCCAAACAATAAAGACCTCGTCAAGGACTCTGAAGCACTCTGTTTGGAAAAGATGCTCTATGATGGTACATGAATATACCATCATCCAGGGGGAGGGCTAATGATAGCCGTTTTTTGGCTCTTTGTAATTGCCACAGTGAGTTACCTCACCCTACTAAAATCACCCAAACACTGTGGCTATTCCTACCATTTCACTGTACATAGGCGTGCGTGAGTCACGGGACTTTTCCCATATCTTCTTAAAAAACCCTCAATTAGCTAGTCATTGGGCTAGTTGAGCCAAAAAAATATAAGTATATTATGGCCCATTCGTATGTAAATATTTCTTTGTATATAGGGCCTAAATAAAAGATTTTTTCATAATTATTCTGGTATTTATTTAAATATTTCTACCTAGGTGTGTGTTATTTATGCTCTGTACATTGCCTCACCATTACCACAATTTTTCTTACCATTTTTCATATTCTTTATTCCATATAGAAATATTTTCATGTAAGCTTCTCTTATATTTGGTGTAACTCCACCTCAACAAAAATCCAAAAAAACTAGTTTTATTTATGTGTATATTTTTTCACTATTGTGATTTTTCCCTTCCTACATCTATTTTGTTTTTTTTTTCTAAAAAATTAGAATGCCAAAAATATTTATCTTTTTATGGTAGCCTCATAATGAGAGAGATTTCTTTTGATCCCTTTATATTTTTTTCACTTATATTATTTATATTTGACATGTACATATTTTTTAGACCCCTCAATATTTGATTTTCTTAGTTGTACTATTCACTTATATCATAATCTCAACAATATCTTCAATTATAGACCTACCAAATAAATTCAACGGTAGGTGGCATGCATACATGCACTATGGAGGGCTCACTCTTGAAGGTATTCAAAAGAATCATCCAAAGAAGGACCCCACAAGGACCTTGTGCAGTGGAAAAAAACGGTCAGTTTTGCTGAATTTTTAAAGTTCACTTGCTCTCCGAATTTGAAAAGGTGATACAAACAAAAGTTGTAGCTCGTGGGCTGAACTTTGGCCTCAAATTTTTTCATATTTTTTTGAGCTACGAGCTGTGAGCTATGATTTTATTAGTGGACCCCAGTTTTCCCATGCTATGCAGCCACACTCTCTCTTCCACTTTATCATTTTCCTCTTTCACACACACTTCTCCACTCATCATCCCCACCTCTCTCACCACTCCTCTCTTCACCCTACTCACCTTCTCCTCAACCTTGAAGAATAAGAGAAACCATGGTGAACTCATACCTCCCACACACAATTCCATTCAAAAATTGACCACCTACTCTCATTTTTCCTCCTTCAATTTACCCATATCTATCAAAAAAACCACAAAATTCAGCCTCTTCTCTTAAAAGACAGCATCATGGTGGTTGATTACTCAGCTTCAATTACCTTGTCTCTCAAGGAAGGTCAAGAGTGGAGAAAAAATGTACCGTCAAAGCTAGTGGACCGTCAACAAGCGTCAAAATTGGCCCTACTCAAGACACTTGGAGCATCAACCTTGTAAGAAATCCACTTTTTCTTACCTCCTAAGAGTTTTTCTTCCTTATTTGTATCCTACATGGATACTCCCATTGTAAATATCCAATTCCACTTGTAAATTAATACTAACTCTACTAACACAAACCCACTATGAAAAGTCCTATCACCTCCATTTCTCTCCTCTCTCTTTCCCCACCAACTTCTTGATAATTCCAAGCAAAATAAATTAGGTAAATTGTTGAAAATCTAACCCAACCATGGTTAGAGGAGTAACCCTAGCCTTCAAAATTGCTATAAAAGGAGGGTGTAGCTAGCACAAAAGGGGGAGCCATAAGCAAGAGCACTATGCTATAGCTTGAGAAGCCAAGCTCAACCTCTCTAGAAGGAGCTCTTGAGTGGAAGCTCATTGTTTTATACATGTGCATGTGTGGTAATAGGGGATTAGCAAGGGAACTCTATGCCCTTGTAAGAGAGAGAATGATCATTCAATTGAGAGTAGGAAATCTATCATTTCTCCTACTAGTGTAAGCCCAACATTTGCTGAATCAAGGAGGGTGGATTTGGACTAAGCTTAGATACTTTGTCTCCCTTCCAACATGAAGTAATGGGCAACAATGATGCGTAAGTATCTTGGTGTTTTTTGTTAAGTTCTTGATAGCTTGTCTCTAGTGTTGTCATCAATCTAGCCAATAAATCCCACATACTGTAAGAGGGCGACAGGGTGGAGAGGACTCCCCTGGCCTTAAGACAGTGATTGGGGTGGCTTTTCTTGTGATGTGTTGTGGTGACATTTACGCAAGCTATGTTGAACAAATACTAATCTCACTTTGATTTGTCATGACAGATTTGTAAGAAGGTATTAATGCAACAAGCACCCCCTCCCCCTTTCTCTCTCTTTCTTAAATATATAGTTGTGTTTGCTTGATCATTGCCGATACATTTGCAAAGCAGCCCGAGCACTCTCTCTCTCTCTCTCTCTCTCTCTCTCTCTCTCTCTCTCTCTCTCTCTCTCTCTCTCTCTCTCTCTCTCTCTCTCTCTCTCTCTCTCTCTCTCTCTACGCGTCCTAGTTCGCATCCAAAACTAGGTGGTGCCCCAAATTTGTGTAGGGTTAGGTTGCGGGTTTGTGTGTGTGTTTGTTGTTTTTTCCAACCCCAACCCAATTGAGCAGCATGGGAGCCTAGAAGAGTGCTTGGAGGCCACTCTTCTTGTTGCCCGCCCCAGACCGCCTCAATAGATTGTCACAAAAGTCGTGACAACGACTTGGTCAAACAATGTCCTCATACGGAGATCACTGAAGTAAATGCCTATTGTCTTGAGTGTGGCATCACTCACTTGATCCCCAATTGCCCGAAAAAACCAAACCAAATCAGGAAAATCACGACAAATGTATCAGGGATTGTTCAGCTCCCTAGTAGCTCAGAAAATGAAAATGTTGTACCAGTTCAAGTGGTTACGAGAGCACAAGCCCAAAAGAAAGCTGATGAGAATCCAGAGACAAAGAACACGGAAAGTGACACGAGTCGAAACACAGATAATGGACCAAAGACAGAAGCACCTAATCAGAAAACCAAGAGCAAACGACATAGTTGGAAAGCTAGAAAGACTAGGATTAAAGCACACAGGGAACGAGAGCAAAAATCCCTAGCTGAGAAGCTTACCGAAGCTGAGGAGAAGATAAAACAACATGAGGAAAAGGAGGCACCTTCTCTTACAAAGATGGTTAAACCTCTAGAAGAACCATCCACGGATGAGAAACCGAGAAGTGCTAGTTCAGGAGGATCTGTGTTGGCAGAGAAGGTTAATGAGACATTAGATGCCCTCTTCAAAGCCTATGATGCGAGGCTCAAAAACAACCAAACCCAAGAACAAAGCTGGATGACATATCCCTATACGGAACTAGAAAAGCAAAGGTTTGAAATGTGCCATAAAATGATTCAAACAGCCCATGCTTTACTACAACCACCAGGTGTAAAACCTGAGGATGTGATCCGTGTCCGGCCTACACAAGTAATCCCACCAAACCAGGAACCAAAAGAGCCAGATTCTAGTCATGAGCTCAGACGAAAACTCAAAGACCCAGCATTAGAACCAAGGATAGTACTGAATACCACGGATAACTCTTCCGAGGGATTTCACCAAGATATACCCGAGGATTGTAAAGAGATAGATGGTTTCGATGAATTGTGTAAACAAGTCAGAGAGGCCAATGAAGGCGATGACCTAAGAAGACGAGTAGACAAGACTGGTGATGAACGAGGAGTGTTTCTACCACCAATAGAGGAATTTGAGACTGGATCTCAAATGAATCTAGACGTACGATCGTGTTGGGGCGACAAAGAATCTGTACAATCTATGGATAGTCAACCCCATTCGCTAAGAACACTACCGTCCTACATGGGAGAGTACGAGACCAAGTCAGATGTGGTTGCAGTCCCATCACAGAGACTGTCTCCCAATAAGGCCATCGATTCAAAGGGGCTAGTAGATATTCTATCTACCCCAGTCACCTGTACAATAATGTTAGCCGAGTTGCTTAGAATAAGACCAAACATGTGGGCTAATGACTCAAATTGAGGAAGGCATCAAAGAGCTTGAAATGCCTCAACTAAATACTAGGCGAGTGCCATTAAACAAGGTAGGCGAGTATTACGAGGGAGAAGATGGAAAAACCACCCTTCTTGTGGAATTCAATGGTGTACAAACCATGGAAATCCTTGACAGTGGAGCTGGTGTGGACATTGCAACCAAAGAGGTTTGAAAAAAATGGGGAAAACCTGCCTTGAGATCCACAGGAATGACCCTGTAGCTTGCAGACGGACACAAGGAAAAGCCCCTAGGACTGCTAGAAAAAATACTTGTTACTTCTTGGCATTGAATATGAACACACTTTTGCTATTTTTGACTTTGGCAAGAAGAACAACTATGAAATCATTCTAGGAAGACCATTCATGCGACAATTGAAAATGGTCCAAGATTGGGGTTATGACCATATATACCTGAGACATATGGAAACCATAACAAAGATAAACTTGAGGGACCATAGCTACAGGGATGTGATGAGAACACCGGTTGAGGAGTTTGATTCCGCCACAGTTGCAGGATCAGAACTTCCAGCTTGGTTAGGTAAGCCTAAAGAACTGTGGATGTGTGGAGCTTCACAATGTGGTAGCTTGAAACATGAGGAATGTATCCTAGAACGGGTTATAGAGGATATGGACTATATCCCAGAACCATTTCCTGAAGAAAAGTTAGAGCCTTTTGGATGGGAACACATCTTGGCTACTCTGGACGTATGCGCCGTGGAGGATGCTCCCACAATAAAGTTTTGTGATGAAAATGGATATGATGTTGTTCCTTATTTTGCAGTGAGTCTAATCTAGGAAAACAAAGAGAACCAGACATCAACAAGATCTCGACATAAGGAGAAAACAAAGAAATGTGGAGAATCAAAAGATGAAGAAGACGACGAGTTCTATGACTTTGTAGAACACTTCGAACTTCAAGAAGATCAACGACCCGGGAATCAATGTCATTGTTACATGAATCAAGTGCATCAAAAGTGGATTCCAAAGTCCTCCGTGAAGACACAGCCACCACAAGCATCCTTATACATGGCTCCTAATAAGGAGACAAAGACCCATCTAGGAGGAAGACGACCAGAGCAACAAGCTAACAATGCTCTAATCAATGGGCTAGAAAAGTCCTCCAAAAAACTACCACCCATGAGCAAACAGACAGTAACTTTCCACTACCAGCCAAAAAATAAAGGGAAAGTATAAGAAGTCAACCTTGCTGAGGATAGTAGCGATAGTGATGAATCTTACGACATCCCCTATCATCAACTCAGGAAATCACTATCACCAACCCCTTCAGCAACAAAAACCATGACAGGTCAAAAGAACAGGACAACAAGTCAAAGCCAAAAAGCTCAACAAATGTGGATACCAAAAATCTAGATCGGCCAAAAATAGATATGGATCAAGAAGACAAAGATCTCTAATGACAAATCACAAGATCCAACACCAAAACAAAAACAAGGAAAGCGTGCACGAACGGGTAAGAATATCACAAAGTCGCAAGCTTTCACAACTCAGGTTTGGGCCTTAAAGAAGTTGATTCATGCACAAAAAAATCAGGAATTCATTTGGATTCCAAAACAACCACAGTATCAACTTTCAAAGCTTGAATCCCGACCCCAACCAAGCGTACAAGGGCTGAACCAAAGACCATTTTTGACTCACACAACAAAAAGGTGGATCCCAAAGAAGTCTCTTCAAACACAAACAAAGCATGGGCAAGTATGGGTTCCCAAACGAGAGTCAGCAACAAAACAGCCAATAATCGCAAAGAAATGGGTCCCAAAGAAGAACAACAAAACTACTGTCAATGCATCGCCGCTTTGAATTCTTAAAATTCTTTCTACGATTGCAGTACAGTTAGAAGAGACAAGTCGCTTCAATCAAGCAATGATACAGGAGCTTCAAAGACCATTACATTGCTTAGAATAGGAAGCCTCGCCAACAAATTCCAATAAGCAAATTGCTTATACCCACATCTTGCACATCATAAATCTTTTCCATGCATTGACTGTGTATGCATAATAGGGCTACATTACAAGGCCTGCATAGGCACAACTTTTTGCCCAAGCACAACACATACCCTTTGCGATACCCTGTCGTAAAGGATGACTCCAAATAGGAAGGGGGGAGGCATTCTGAATGCGGACCTAACATTATGACTATTAGAGGGCAATGTTTTGTGAGATGCATTGAATTTTTGCGTTTTATTGTGATAATTTTTTGACAAAATTTAGAGTATATGCCCTCATAGTAGTGTTACAGAGGAGTATGGGGACAAAATCCATATATGAGCCCCTAGGGACATGTGTATAGTGTACATAGCATTTAGATTTCTATTTGAATGATTTTTCTTTTGCTGAGTTGTTTTAAGATTTTCCTTGTTTATTATTAGGAAAAAAAAATCCATAATCCACATGAAGAAAAGAATGATGAGAGGCCTGAGCACTACAAAGAGAAGAAGGTACTGGAAAACGATGAAACTTCACGAAGTATGTCTCAGCAGCCACTACAACAGCCGAAGAACTTGTCACAAAGCAGTGTCAACAGGCAATCCACAAGTCATACAAGTCAGAGTCGAGTAGCTACGCCACAAAATGAGTGAGGTGTTAGTCCCAAAGCTTCAAGTAATATTCTCTGTGGTCTAAGCGTCTTAGCTATTTTAGGTACTGCTCAAGCTGGAAGACATTAGGAAATTTCGGAGGTCATTTGGAGGGCCTTCTAAGAAAATGTATTTTTTGCACTCTCTCTCTAGAAAAAATGGCAAATAAAAGAGCTGGGTCTTTCATAGTAAAAGTTCAAAAAGTGTACTTTAAGTAGATTCCTTACTCTTCTGAACATTTGTTCGTAGTGATTGAGGGATAATCCTCTTTTCAGTTGCATTGAATGAACCTCGTCAATATGGAGGGAATGAGGCTAACATGGAGGGACGAAGGAGCAACCGCTATTCACTTTCCATTAAACCTGCACATTTGGCTAATGGCGCACTCCTCAAATGGCACAAATGTTACCCAGAAACGAGCCAAATATCACCTTCACATTGATTTGGACAATGAGTACCAACCATTGATTAAGCGCAGCAAAACAAACACACATATACCTCCCGCTTCCATAGACACGCTCAGAGCTCAAGGAGCTAAACACATCTGGACGAGAGGCTCTCTCTACCCTAAGAATCCAATGACTAATGCGTCTCCACCGTTTGTCAATCCTACAAGCTTATTGACCTTTGTTGGTGATGGAGAAAAGGGCCTTCTGGGTTTTTGTAAATCTCTTACAAGAGAAGCTGAAACTTACAAGAGCATTCTCCAAGCTCAACAATGTGAGATTGTTCACCTTTCACATTTACATTCTACAGATCAGGTTACCATTTTGCAACATAAAACAGAGGTACAAGAACTGAAAGGAAAGGTGCGAAGTTGTCAAATGAAGGACACCATCTTGGGTGGTCGTATCCGAAAGAAGAAATTGCGCAATCTTGAAACATTGCAGGTTGCATCAGGAGGTCTCAAGAAAAGAATCCGAGCATTAAGGTGATGCTTCTTGGTTGGATACATTGTCTTAGTTAAGTAATCTTTTTGTTTTTTCTTGTTATGCATTGTTTTCATGTGCCTAAATAGTGTTAGTGAAGCAAATTTTCTGTTATTTACTTATGCATTGTCTTCATGTAGAGATTCAATCTATCCTGACAAGGAAAACATTGACCCCAAAGCCAATATAGGAAAGAGATTGAAGCCACTTATAAGTAGAAGCCTGGCAGCAAATATAGTACATGACAAGAAGTTTAAGGTCCTACAACGAAATGTAGTGGACCGCTTTATTTCAGAGAACTCAGTGCCTACAAAAGAGATACAAGGCACACTTGATTCACTTGGTGTAAGCAAAAGAGGATATTCGGCTATCCAAAAGTCTGTCTCATCCATCTTTGTTAGGAGCGGTATAAAATCCAAACTTCTACCATCAGCCTCAAGTGTTTGGAAAGAGAGGCTTCAGCTTAATGAGGCACAGAGAGACTATCTTGGACAGCCCTTTCATATTAAAGCAACTTACAGTGGCCATGGAGAAAACATGGCATATGATGAGTTCAACAATATTTTTATGGACCTGCGGATATTACAGAAGAGAATGGTGGAGTTTTACAACATCACATTTGAAGAGTCACGTGGGGTATTACATTTTGTGTTAAAACTGGATGAGTGTGAGCTTGTTAAAGAGAAAAAGCTAGAGTGTGTTACTATTACTTTAATGAATAGAGCCCTCTCAAAGTGTCCCAGTGATGATCCTTTATATTTTAGTGTTCAATCAGAATCTAACATATGGTGGCTTGGTGCGTTTGAGGTAAGCGAGATTCTCAGGTAAGCTCAAATATTCACATCTACTTAAGTCTCATTTATTTTGTGTTGCAGGTAAAGAAAGAAGATCATGAGATTCTATATTGGGTGTTCCATCGAACTAATATTCCGGAGGTGATTGATCGACAGACTAACCAGGGAGAGGTACTACGTCTAGATGGAAGGGGAGACTTTCAAGTTCAGTGGCATCTTGCAGGTGACCTCAAAACATTAAAGTGCATGTATAATTGTGGAATGGGTGCAATGGCAAAGTCACCGTGTTTGTTCAGCATGGAGCCTGCAAAGGTCATGGACCCAAAGTGGTGGAGAAAATCTCCAACACGTCACATTGAGGATCCTGCTTTTCAACCGGTTGTGAAAATACCACTTGTGAATGTCCACATTTGTACAATGCATGCCCTTTGTAGAATTGTGGAGAAATTGGTCTACTTATACATCGGGTTTGCTTGGAAGATTAAGAACTCTGCAGAACGACAAGTAGCCCTGCAGTGCTTAAAAATGGTACTGTCGGATATGGGGCTTCATGGTGGCAATGTGAAAATCCAGCGGGATGAAAAGAGATCAACTGCTGAGAAGGATGTCCCATGAAAACCATCCATCGGTGGGGTGAAGGCACGGAGGTTTTTATCTAAGCCCCAAGGTACAAGAGATCCAAAGCTAACAAAACATGGAAAAATATATAACACATCTTATGTTAGCAAGGTAGAGTATCAAAGCTGGAAAAAGCTACATATTGCAGTCAAAGACCACGAACCAACTACTCGTAACGCGACGGCTGAGGTTTGGCGATCAATAGACATCCTATTTTTGATGTGCGACAAAGATGACTGGTCACAAGGTGATATGAACAAGTTCAAGGAAAATCTCAACCTTCTGAAAAAATCATTCAAGACAGCATGGACAGACACCCAGATTACTCACTACATGGTATTATCATGTATTTCTTTCTCTCTTATGTGCAAATATGTGACTGTAAAACATTCTGACTAATCTGTTTTCATATCCAGCACATCATCTTCAATCATTTACCATATTTTATACAAAAGTATGCGAACCCGGCAATATGGAATACCCAAGGGATGGAAAAGTCTCATTACATGGCGAGAAATGCTTATTTCAGGCACACACGACATGGTGGCTCTCGAATCAAGGCTAACAGTTTGAGAGAACTATTTGAATGGTTCTATTGTAGAATCATTCATCGAATGCAGGCAAAAGAAGTCTTGGAAAATTCAGCAACAGCACAAGCCATCAGACATTTACAACAACAAAAAGTTAAAAGATCAATGGCATACAACAACTCCGGAGCTCGTGAAAGTCAACGAAGGTGGAGAGAGACAATGGTGTATGTGAATCACGAGTGGAGAAAGATACTCTGAGTGGATGACATTGTACAAAATTTATGTAATACATGATCTTATACAATTGCTACTTGAAGTGTATCAAGATTTTGAAGGTTCAATTTTGTTTTTTGGCACGTCACCCTTGTAACGAATCATGAGATGTTTGCCATACTCTAAAAGTTCATCTGGGTTTTTTCTACCAAGAGCTAGTGCCATTGCTGTGTAGGTGTAGTAATACGCTCCCCGACCACCTGTATAGCCCGGGCAGTAACCAAAACAATCTTTAGCAAACACTTTGTCCACAAGAATGACTTTATCTGCACTTTTGGGTAGCACCGGTCCACCCAAGAAGCGTGATAGTGTCTTGAATGTGTAAGTTGCTATTGAACCCTCTTGTGACATGGAATTGTGAAAAACTACTATCGGCGACTAGCAAAGCTTTGAAAGGTACTGCACTAGGGCCGCATCCCTTCCTCGATACTCTCTTGTCCGGCGCCGAAGGAAGTCATCCTTGTCAGCAATCCAAGACTGCACATACCATGTCAGAAGTGACACAAAGAGAGAGAGAGAGAGAGAGAGAGAGAGAGAGTTACCATGAAGCTCTCATCCTGCAGAAAGAGGTTTTCTTGCCACAGGTCTACAGATGTAGTTGACCTCTGACCTGAATGGTTAAACCAATCCTCCACTTCTTTGTTACTTGTTGATGGTCTTAGGCTTTGTCTTATTGCTTGGAAGGTGGATTCATCAGGTAGTGTCTCCTTGTATTTTTCAGCTTTCTCAAAGCATCTTTGAAGGCATTCCATTGGATTGCTGGATGTTTCCATTGCCTCATCATCACTACTATCCTCTGAAACAAATCCACTCCTCTCCTCTTGGACTCTGGAAATAATAGCCAGGGAGAAATCCTCCCTTAAATAAAAGACACTTTGCACATCATGTAAGAAGATATAGGTCCTGTCTCCAATCCTGAAGTCAGGCACAGCAGGCAACATCATCTGAGCATGCTTCTCAGTGAAGTTACTGACATCCAATGGAAGTTTGATTTCTGTGGTTTTCACAGAGAGCATCTTACTTCTTTGTACTTCAATTGCCTCAACCTCAAGGTCGACTGTGTCTTCAACCTCCTCGACTTCTTGCATATGAGTTGTCTCCTCGCATTCTTCATCTGGTGCTGCATCCTGCTCCTCTAACACCTCATCAGGATTCTGCATGAGGAATCCAAACAGGCTGTTCAGGTAAATCATAAAGCCAAAGGCTTCCTGAATGAGTTTGCATTCTTTTTTATGCAAAGGGCAGGCTGAATGTCGGCAAGAAGGTGGTAATTCCCTATACTTCTTCAGTCCCTGTCCCTTTCCACCACAGTCATTTAAATGCACAAGAGTCATAGTAGGCAGAACAACCCTCCCTACCTGCACCATCACTTCAAACTTATCTCTGTAGGACTGCAAGAAATTACTGTGCTGAGCTAACAGGTCTTCAATGTCAAACTTTGGATTAAACATAGGATGAACTAGATCAAACTTGTCCCCAGCACCACAAGATGCTGCAAAATCAAACAGCCTCTCATCAGTTGCAGCTGGGTCTTCCAGAGAAGACACATCCTCTTTGTCTTTACATTTAGTTGCAAGGGACTTCCTTCTAGCACATCTGCATCATCTGAGAAGTCTATATTCCTCTTTCTTGTATTTTTCTTCAGAAGTACTGTACATGGCACCACAGCCTTGTAGGGTGAGGGATCCTCTTGCCCTGGTGACCTCTCTGATTGATCTTCACCAATTGACTTTTCTTCAGATATGTCCTGACAAAAGTCAACAGTTCTTTTGGCAGATACATTAAGCAACTGAGCCTGCAAGGGTTGAAATCCTGGCACAAGCTCTGGATCAGGTTTCAGCCTCTTCTGCCTACTGGACCTTAATCCTATTCATCAGGAAACATGACAAGTCTCTCTCTCTCTCTTTCTCTCTCTCTCTCTCTCTCTCTCTCTCTCTCTCTCTCTCTCTCTCTCTCTCTCTCTCTCTTCTCTCTCTCTAGATAGATAGAAAATATATATATATATATAATATATATCTGTCTCTCACCAAAGCACAAACAAAAGCACACATAGTCTCTCTCTCTCTCTCTCTCTCTCTCTCTCTCTCTCTCTCTCTCTCTCTCTCTCTCTCTCTCTCTCTCTCCAAAGAACACTAAAAAAATACACATAGACTCTCTCTCTCTCTCTCTCTCTCTCTCTCTCTCTCTCTCTCTCTCTCTCTCTCTCTCTCTCTTTGTATGTGTCTATTTGTACTAAAGGCGCGCAAGGACGAAAAAGTGCTTTTTGCAACTCTCTACGCGCGCCTTAAGTGCAATTGAGGGAAAGACGCGTAAAGATGTAAACGTGCCTTTTGAGAGAGTCATAACTATACTATAGGCGCGCGGAGAGAGCTGGAGTCAGTGTTTGGTTGGCTCTGCGCATCGTTAGTAACGTGGACAGAGAGGGGAGGGAGAGAGAGAATGTGTATATATATGTGTGTGTGTCTGTGTGTATGTGTGTGTGTGTCTCTGTCTATGGAAGTATGTGTTGAGGTGTCTGTGTTGAACAACAGTCTAGGTTTTTCTTTGTTTAGACACACACACACACACACAATTTGTACCAACTATTGGAAATACAGAGAGAAAGAGTGAGAGATCACCTTTTGTTGGTGGGGTTTGCAGGAACTCCAAGGGAGGTGTCTCCTCCATTGCTTTTTGTGTGTCAAACTGACTCTGTCTCTCTCCCTCCCTCCCTCTCTCTCTGAGAGTAAGGAGTCCCTCTCTCTATCTCTCTCTCAATCTGTGTCTCTCCCTCTCTCTATCTCTCTCACAATCTGTTCTCTCTTTCTCTCTCTCTGTCTCTCTATCACTCTCTCTCTCTCTCTCTCTCTCTCTCTCTCTCTCTCTCTCTCTTTATCACTCTCTCTCTTTCTATGGCTCTCTCTCTCTCTCTCTCTCTCTCCTCTCTCTCTCTCTCTCTCTCTCTCTCTCTCTATTGTTCTCTCTCTTTCTCTCTCTCAAAATCACACTTATAACGGATACACACGGCGGCGCCCCACGTGTCACTATAAATTAGAGTATATTTGCATGTTGTCACACGTGCGGTCATTATTGAGACCGTATACTTTTGTACGTCATATAAAGAGGTCAAGAGAGAGAAAAACCACACCTCGTGAAAGAGAGTGAGTGAAAGAGAGAGAGAGAGAGAGAGAGAGAGAGAGAGAGTGCAAGAGCCGTCGTCTGCGTCTCCGACAGCAAGCCGACCCATCGACATAACGAAGGTCTGCCTCTCCCTCTGCCTTTGCCTCTATCTCTCTATCTTTGTGTTTGTCACAGTACCAAGCACAGTCTTAACAAACAACCCACACAAACAGTCACACACATACACACACACACACACACACACACACTCACAAACACACACACACACATATAAAACATACACACACACACAAATCACAAATCACAAACACACACAAACACACACAAATATAACTTACACACACACACACAAATACAGGCACGCACACACACACACACACGCATACCCTCTCTCTCTCTCTCTCTCTCTCTCTCTCTCTCTCTCTCTCTCTCTCTCTCTCTCTCTCTCTCTCTCTCTCTCTCTCTATACCAAAGGCGCGCGTAGAGAGGCATAACCGGTGTGCATGTCTCTATGTGCGCCGTTAGTACTGTGCATTGACCAGTGTATGTCTGAGTGTTATAGAGAGAGAGAGAGAGTGTGTGTGTATTTCTTTTACCCTATACTAACGGTGCGCTGAGGTGTTTGTTGAGGTAAAAATGTGCTCCACGCGCACCTTTAGTAATGGGCTCTCTCTCTCTCTCTCTCTCTCTCTCTCTCTCTCTCTCTCTCTCTCTCTCTCTCTCTCTCTCTCTCTCTCTCTCTCTCTCTCTCTCTCTCTTGAGCAGTTCACGTCCACCGTAACCCTAACATCGTCTCCCTCAGCCCCCTTGGGCGAAGGGCTGCTCTGGGGGAGGCGTTAAGCTTGAGCCTAGCCCCCCTCAACAGCCCCAGCTCTGTGGCGAAGCCTGCCCCAGCCCCGCACAGTTAAGTGGTTCCAGCCCCTACAACAGCGGCCTCAGCCCGTGCGATGGCCTCAGCATTGGCCTCGGCCCCTGGCTTGCGGTGCCTGCCAGTAGATCTCCTGCCTACGAAGTACAGCAGCCTGCGACGCCCTGCCTACGAAGTACAGTAGCCTGCGACGCCCGCCAGGAGACCCCCTGTCCTGCAGGTTACGACACAGTAAAAGAACAAGAGATTTTTCAAAGGTTTGTTGAAGCTTTTAGCATTCATAAAATCTTTAAGGCGTTTTCGGCATTTGCTTTCGGCCTCAGCCCTGCGAAGTACAACAGGTTGTGGTGCCGGCACTTGTTTTCGGCCTCAGCCCTGCGAAGTACAACAGGTTGTGGTGCCCTTCAGAAGATACTCGGCCGAGGACAGGAGTTCAAAACTTCTTCAAAGGGTGAAGCCTCGAGCTTTCTCAAAGGCTTTTCCCTCCGGAATTTGCGAGTCAGTGGTCGGTTCCCTTCGATCTCCTCAAGCACAGGGATGGCTACTCCAAAGACCCCCGCCAAAGCAAGATCGAGCTCTGCAACAGTACTGGCAGCCCCTAGCAAACTTGATCGCATCACGCAGTTGCAAGAAACTCTTGATCGAGTCTTGGAGGAAAACTTTGAACTCAAATCTCGCCTGAGCAAATTAGAAGAACAATTCAACTCTATGGCTGACCTCACCACCGACAAGGTAAAGGAGGTAGAGGCAAAGGTTAACCAAGTTCACTCAACAACCATCGCCCAAGTAAGGACGTGTGTAACAAAGGAAATCTCCGAACAAAAATCTCAAGAAGATAATGCCCTCAAGGTACGCATCGGTGGGCTCCCCTTGCAGTGGTGCACTGTTGAGGACACCCTTGACTTTAGACTCAAATCTCTTCTGTCAAATTAGAAGAACAATTCAACTCTATGGCTGACCTCACCACCGACAAGGTAAAGGAGGGTAGAGGCAAAGGTTAACCAAGTTCACTCAACAACCATCGCCCAAGTAAGACGTGTGTAACAAAGAAATCTCCGAACAAAAATCTCAAGAAGATAATGCCCTCAAGTACGCATCGGTGGGCTCCCCTTGCAGTGGTGCACTGTTGAGGACACCCTTGAAGAGGCAATCATCAAACTCAACAATATTATTGAGCCAGTCAACATCAAGTCAGAGAATGTCGCTTGGATCAATGACACACATCGTCATGTACGTCCGAGCATTGTGTCCTTACCTTCAAGAACAAAGAGGAGCGGGAAAGTTTCTACGTCAATCTCGCCTCTCAAAGAAACCAGCTTTGGATTGCAGAAGAACTAACCATGAATCAACTCAAGAGTAAAGCGAGCGAGCTTAAGAAGGTGCATGAAGCGCGTAAGCAAGGCAAATGGGCAGTCTATCGAGGAGGCAAAGCAATCATCCAAGAATTCCGAAATCCCAAACCAGCTCTCTCCACAACGGAGAGAGAGAGGAGGAGAAAGAGAGAGAGAGAGAGAGAGAGAGAGAGAAAGAGAGAGAGACTCTTCTTTTTGTGTACAGTGAAATGGCTAGAACAAAATCCACTGCAAGGAAGGCAGGCAAGGGACCAGGATTAGCATCTAAAGCAAGTAGCAGATCTGCAACCCCAAAGAAAAGACCTGGAAAACCAAATAAAATTCTGAAAGGGCCAAGGATGAAGAAGTTGCAAACCTGCATGGGACTTTTCAAAGAAATCAGAAAGGCACAGAAATGTGTAGATTTATGCATACCAAATCTGCCCTTCTAGAGGATGGTGAGGTCCATATGTGATGAAGCTACCTGGGGCACCAAAAGGTGGAAGGTGGTGGCATTAATGGCTCTACAGGAAGCAGCAGAGGACTTCCTACTGGAGTACTTCAGTGACATGACCATTGTTGCAGCCCATGCCCACAGGGTTACTATAATGGACAAAGATAGTGAGACACTGAAAAGAATAAGGTGGAGGTATGACAAACTACTGGTCCCCAATGTCTGCAAGGATAAGAAAATGAGGGAAATTTTGTTATACCCCCTGGAGCTAGTGCCACAACTTACAGTTGTAGATGTCCCACATGATGTGAATACAAGGGCAAGGGCAGAGACTATTGCTCGCCAAACAGAGGACATGAGGGAAGCAGAGCTTAAGGAGAAATCAAAAGTAGCATGGAGTCCCAGAGGCAAACAGAATGCAATGTGACCCTGTCCATAGAGGCAAGCAATCAAGAAACTCTACTTTCAATGAAGGATGGTTTGCTTGCAGAGATACCATTTGTAGATGGAGCCAAAAAGCTAGCTCTGGAAAAAGTGGACATTAATTTATTGCAGAATCCAGATGCTCAGATTTGTTTGCAGAGATACCATTTGTAGATGGAGCCAGAAAGCTAGCTCTGGAAAAAGTGGACATTAATTTATTGCAGAATCCAGATGCTCAGATTTCAGACACAATTATCTATGCTTGTCTTAAGTAAGTGTTACTATCTTGCTAGCTTTGAAAACTCAGATAATAGGTTTGCTAACTCAGGTAGAGTCTCTGCAGCGTGATCAAAAGTCAACTCCCACTGCATACCCACACAGAGGTGTTTCTTCTTGATCCACAAATGTCAGTGATTATTAGACAAAATAACAGTCCATCTGGGACCTTTGAGAGTTGGTTTCTCCACTGTGCTATGCTGGAAGTTACTGTCATCATCTTTCCATATGAGAACAACCATCACTGGAGTCTCATATGCCTTGATGTTGACCAACCAGCAGTGTGGGTGTTCAATTCAATAAAAGGAACCCACACTTAAGTAAGTGTTACTATCTTGCTAGCTTTGAAAACTCAGATAATAGGTTTGCTAACTCAGGTAGAGTCTCTGCAGCGTGATCAAAAGTCAACTCCCACTGCATACCCACACAGAGGTGTTTCTTCTTGATCCACAAATGTCAGTGATTATTAGACAAAATAACAGTCCATCTGGGACCTTTGAGAGTTGGTTTCTCCAATGTGCTATGCTGGAAGTTACTGTCATCATATTTCCATATGAGAACAACCATCACTGGAGTCTCATATGCCTTGATGTTGACCAACCAGCAGTGTGGGTGTTCAATTCAATAAAAGGAACCCACCCTGAAATTAGGCTGTAAGTGTTTTGTATCAGAAAGTGTTTCTTATAGATATCTATGTAAATTTGAAGCCTCATGCTAACATCTTGACATTGCTTTGTGCAGTTGTATAAAGAGGTTGTTGCTTGCCTATGGCAAGCTATGTGGAAGGTATAAACTATACAAGGCCCCAATCAAAGATGTACCTGTCCCAAATCAAACCGATGGAAATTCTTGCGGCTGGAGATGTCTTCTCCATGCAGAATATGTCCTGCAAAGCTACTTTGCAATAAAACCTTTCATTACTAAGGTACCCATTTGTCAATGCATTCAGTTAGTTTTGGTTTAGTCTATAAAAGAATTCTCACCATGTGGTCTTTCAATTTTGCAGAGTGATTTAAAAAACTACACATATGATTATTTGCAAAGATACCGGGTAAGTTTAATACAACACCTGCTTACTATGTCTAGCCCCAAAGATCTTGAAGATAGCGGCTTGGATGACCGCACTATTGATCTAACAAAACATGACGTGCCACCACGACAAACCCCTACATCCGATACAGTGGAATCACAACGGGCCGAGGGGGTCATATCAGCAGAAGATGAAAGAGCCGAGGATGAGGAAAGGTCAAATGAGCATATGGAAGGTGCTAGTGTACAACCAGAGGAGACAATGAAAGAGCCAAGTCAGCCAGTGGAGGAGCCAAAAGAGCCTATGGCTGAAACCCAAGATGAGGAAAGCAGGCCTATAGATGAGCAAAAGGATATGGATGAGGAAAGCATGCCTAGGGATGAGCAAAATGATATGGATCAGGCAAGGATGTATGAGGCAAGCCGATCAACCGAGGGAGAGGAAAAGACCTTGGAGGAAACCTTGAATGAGGCAGAAAGAGCCATGGGGGAGACCCCTGATGAAGATGTGAATGATGACTATGAAGATAAAGCAGAGGAGAGCAACAACGACATGAACACTACAGAGACCCAGTATGGACCCTTGCTACCTGTAGATACGGTTGTTTCGGTAATGTCTATTCAAGTATGGCAAAATATGTTCAGCTTCTAACTACTTATATGTACTTGTCAACTTTTACAGAGGTTGATTATCTTGGACGTCAATGGATTGCTGTTGATGAGGGTGCCTCTCGGTGACAGAGGACCCTTTGAGGATTTGCAAACGTTTCGGATGGGAACTTGTCGAGTCGTGGTTCGTCTAGGAACCAAGGAATTTATTCAGTTTCTTCTTCCGCGCTTCAGAGTTTCCATATGGTTTTCAATGCAAATGCAAAACTTGTCGCCACTAGTTGCAATAGTTTGCAGTGTATGCCACGCTCACACGTCAGATTTTGCCTTTTTGTATGATCAAAGAAAATGCGTTACCGTTGAGGGCCACTACCACCCTAAAAAACCACACTTACCTCTTTTGTACAAACCGTTTAGCCAAATCGGTGTACCCTTTGATTCAACTAATACACTACTAATTGATGATACTCCTGAAAAGGGAGAACTAAATTCGCCGGGAACAACTGTCTCACCACCTGCTTTCGAGGGGCATTCCTTCGATTTTTACCTTGAAGACATTCTGATTCCATACTTACAGAAATTGTATCTCAGTCCATTGTTCAGGGACGAGTTTGTACTTTCTAATGAATTAAGATGACTCTTCTATCATGTCTTTGTCTTGTCTAACATTGAGAGAGAGAGAGAGAGAGAGAGAGAGAGAGAGATTTGACATGGTAAAGAAATGTATTTCAAGCACACTTTTTCACAGGGCACAATTGAAAAATGAGCTCAATAAACTTCATGTCTTGAAAGTCATTTGTATACACTTGGGTTCACAAGAATATCTGTTACATTGACACTACTTCAACCCGACCATCCAACTCTTTGCACAAAATATCTTTTTCCCTTCGCCGCATCACCTTACGGCCAGCTAGGAAAAAGGAAAAATCTGATAGGTCCTTGTCCATTGACTCTTCAATTATGTCATGCCGCAAATGCTGAAGACTGCATAGCTCCCTTATTGTAACCACCAACAGTAGGCCATGCTTTTTATCAATCACTTCCACATCCACAACAGGATTATCTTCCAAACCTGCAGAAACCTGGTCCATAGGAATGTACTTACCGTTGAGCATTTGTGATCGCATATACCAAAACGAGAGTAACAGTGATTGGCTTGCAATCATGTACTTGACAACTAGAGTATCAAGCGCGACCTCGCACCGTAAACCAATCTCTTCCTTTGCATACCATCCTTTGTCAAGAAGTTTGTCAAAGGATGACTGCTGAAATGACTTGCACATGAACATAGTTTTCGTAACTCGGATGTTGTAGCTATGAAACAGCTCTATGAAGAGTGCAAAAGGATAGAAGTTTGCAATTCTAACCAGTTTGGTGGGAATAGAGCTACGTAGAGACCTTTGTATATCCTTGTAGAGCTTACTTCGCATTGCCTCCACCATTGTTTCCTCGGGAACTGGCCAGTCCACAGTGTTCCAATCGGTTGGTAGAGGCACTTTCACCAACATGCCATTCTTATTCCCTGAGCTGAGTTGGTAAAAGTGGTCATAAAAAAAGATTCCCTCATCAGCCAGTCTTTTGCTGCTCCTCCCTGAATACTGTAGAGAACCAATGTGGGCATGAACAACATGGAAGAGGCCTATTATGCACTCCACAGGCTCCCATTGCTCATAAGAAGAGGGATAAACATATGCAATATATATAAGAAGAGTTAAACTAAGAGTATCAATAAGTACAAATGACAAATCTAATGTAATTGAGCTGTGAAGAATGGAGACATTGCTCATAACAAGTGGGAGAAACATTGCAAAATATATAAGAAAAGTTATAATGAGAGTATCAGTAAGTTCACATGTCAAGAGTACTTACAATTGCAATGTGGTTGATGTATATCTGATACATTTCCACCGTTTGCTATCACCTCTAGATGGGTAAACACATGCTGAACAAGAACTTCCTTTACAGATCTTTTGCCGATTTCAACTTTGAAATCCAACACTCTAGCCTTCCATGCTGAGCGGTAAACATTGATACCACTAGACCTCTTGGGTCTTCTTGGTTGCATGAGGACCCATGAACCTTTGTTTATCCTTTGTCCAACCCATTGGTTCTCTGCACTTATTGAAGCTGGTATTGTAATTGAGGATATGCTATTACTTGGCCTTCTAGGCAAAGTGCAGTTGTTGGTTGTTGGTTGTTGGTGTGAGAGACAGTAAACACCTGGAGCCTCTTGGGCGAGAAGACGTGGACGCCATAGCTCTCAGAGAAAAGCTTTAGTGGAGGGAGATTCACTTTGAAAGCATTCTAATGGAGGGAAAGTGTTTTAGAATTCCAATTTCTTGTGCGGGCTTAATGGTCACCCTCCAGTACGTTAATGACCATAAGAGAATATCAGAAGTGGGACCACATGCAAGCACCTAAAAGCTCGGTAAAAGGAAGGAAACTACGATGCTACAATCCTAGATTCGTGAAAGTTTTATGCTATTTTCCTATTTTTTGAGTCTTTCCACGCACTTTCCTACGTAACGTAGCCTTTGTGCTCATTGGACGCGCTCTATTATTCTCTTTCTTCATATGGCCCTCCAAATGACCTCTGAAATTTCCTAATGTATGAAAGACCTCATCTTCACAAGAATTTGTATAGGAAACTAGATTAGCCATGTCATTTCTTTCTTTCTATCAAACATGCACTCGAAGGTCTTTTCTTTCACAATATTTCTTGCACATAATTCCTCATTAAAATCTACATCATCAAGAGACAAAACCTCATCTTCTACATTTGACTCAACCTCATCATTACTGTTACAATCATCACTAGTGACAGAGAAGTTCTTGTGTGAAATGCATGAAGAAGTAGAAAACTGATTGACATCTTCCTTGCTTCAAGAAATCAACAATTATCTTCACACCCAACAAGTTCGTGCAAGAAACCCCAATACCCAGGCATTATGGAAGAGTACCAATAAACAAGAACTTCTCTTCCTTTGCATCCAGAACCATATCCTCAAGAACCTCTAGCTCCTGCTTTAGAGAGAAAAACCTCATGTAGTGCATGTCTAAGTCTGCTATGCTGCTTAGCTTCAACTTATTCACCATATCATTCATCCTCAACAACACATCACTAATCTTGACCATGGCTGCACTTTTATGTATGAACCACCAACATTGAAGGTAACTTGAAGCAACTCCTTGGTGGGGGTACCAAAACACTGTAGGGCAAAAGAAAAATCGGGACACCTCTATAGCTTTATAGCTCAAGAGAGTTAAAACTTAAACCTCAGCACCAAAAGGTATACCAAAAACACACTTAGTAAACCCCAACCAAAAGTCCTATGCTCCCTTGGGAATTTACAATCACATGCCCACCCAAAGGACCATAGCAACATATGAGAAAAACCCTGTCAAAGCACGGATTTGCAACATATGCCAAACAATGAACATGAAGACAAGGGCCTTCCCTTTCACAGTTGAGCATCACAAACCCACAACTTCAACATCAATTCCACAATTCATAGATACGTGCCCTCCCAATCTGTCTGCTCGTAATTTGCCACTAGGCTACCATAGCCATAACCTTGTAGAGAACTAGTCATAACTTGAAGAGCACAACTCCAATTGGGGCACTTTAAATCTTGGAAGGAATCTTGAAAAATGACTGACGAGAAAGCCGAAGATGATCAAAATTGAATCTACATGCCGCTACATAAAAAATTGATGGGGACAGAGAGTTGTCCCAGTACGACTACACATAGAGAAGGCAAGACGAAGGCAAAAACTATATCCGAACAAGTTAAAAACCTGCAAATTTCTGAACTTTGGCTGAACCTTTTTAAGTTTTAAAGTAACCCAACAGCTGACGCTACACTAGTGACAACAAAAATAAAAAAAGTACAAGAACAAAAGGTTTTTTTTAAAAACTTTAAAAACACTAAAAAAAAACCACAAAATTTTTAGGGGAAAAACCATCATACAAAATAGGAAAAGAATTAGAAAATTATTAAAAAATAATACCAGAAACAATAAAAGGCTAGAACTTTCAAAAAAATAAAAGAAGATGTTTTAAAAAATACCATAAAAATAAAAATTCATTAAAAAAATCACTAAAAGAATAATAATACAAATTTCAAATGCTTCACCCAAAATTCATTTAGAAAATAAAAAATTCTACTAATAAATCACAAAAAATCAAAAAATTCATTAAAAAACTCACCAAAAAATCCATGAAAATTGAGAAATTTACTAAAAAATCCTTTAAAAATACTCAAAAAATTTAGTAAAAATACCAAAAAGTTCTCAAAAAATAAAAATAATAAAAGGGGAGGAGTCGAGGAAAACAAAGAGAGGCAAAAAAAAAGCCAAAAAGTCGTCGAGGAAGTCATGCATCGCAAGAGCAGAAGAGCCGCAGAAAAAGTCTGGTAAATCAAAAAAAAAGTGAGAATCAAAGTGAGTCGTGAGCCGCAAAAAATTCTGAATCTAAGAATAAGGAGTAGAAATGAAATAGAGTAAAGCCAAGAAGTGCAAAAATAGTCGAATCCGGTCGAGACAAATGGAAAATTTAAAATTAATCAAAAAAGAATCGTAAAAATTTGAGAAATCAAAGTTGTGTCGAAAGTTGACCAACTAGGATATGTTCACACAAAAAACTCAATTTGAAACTGAATTTTGAGTAAAACTTGGTCATTAGGGAATTGAGGCTAAGATTAGTAGATTTTTGTAAAAATTTGCAAACATTGGAGTCAAAAGTCTCCCCAAAGTCTAGAATTTGACTGAGAATCGGGCAAAACCCTTGGGAATTGGGATTTAATCATGTAGGCCAAGAACATCACTGTTCTAGCCTAGTTTTGGACAGTGTTCCCACAGCTCAATCAACAAATTCCAGGATCTAGAAGCCATTGTACAAGTCATAAATTGGCAAGAGCAAGCAGTTGCATTGCAAATTGGGATGTTACGAGCACAAGTTTTCATTGTTTCAAAGGCTTCAATCAATTTTGACACTTTCAACCTAGAGTTACGAGCTCTTGTGAGTCTAAAGAGAAGTCAATTATCAAAAGTGTTTTGGCAAAAGCAGTCTTGTCAAGCCAAAGCAAGAGAAATTTTCTGGTGCAACATGAGCATTTGCTTGGAAACAAATTTACAAACCAAACACAACATGAACACAAGTCAAGCCAAAAATTCAAGTACAATAGAGCTAGCCAGTTGCAGTGGCAACATATGCACAAGTGTAACAGAGCAAGTTTTACAACTCTATGGCTACAATGTGATGGGAGCGAGGTGATGGGGGGTGTAGCCGGTGGGGTGCCATGGCTAGGAGAAGAGCAGAATTGCAGAACGAGGGAGAGACTCGACACAGCAGGGGAAAAAAAAAACTACACGATATGCTTGATTATAATCTTTGTAAAAGAACCTTACAACATATAAGTCAAAACTTGCCATGCAAACTAAAAAAAAGAGCTTGAGCTCATCTGCATGGTATAAGCAGTGTTCCCATGGGCTTGGAAACCTAACAATCACCCCCTCAAGCCCAAACTAGACAGACCCTCTCATGATACCTCGAGTTTTTGGTGTACTCGTTAACCATGAGTTTTAGGTTCTCTCAAAACCAAGGATTTTTGGTGTATCCATAACCTGGTGCTATGATAGTAAACCCCCCCTTGAACAGATAGGGTGTAGGTCAAAAATTAGCCACCATAATGAGAGGAGTTTTTGGCTCACTATCAAACCTTGGGTTTAAGGTGTACCCGGTAACCTCATGAGAAGCATAACAAAAATACTTGAGAACAAAAAATTGATAATTTGGGAGGTCTTACCACTCATGTGTGGTAGTGTCTATAGCCCATACAATTTTGACATGATGACAATTGACAAGTATGCAAATGGGCTTGGAAACCTAACACAATGGTGACAAGATATTGTATATAGATTCAAAAGGCCATGGGTATTTAATGAGCAGCAAAAGCAGCACAGGAGCCAAGATCCTATTAATCAATAGTAACAAAAAATTTAGAGAACGCTCAATTGTTCACAGATTTTAGTGGAGCCAAATACTGTAAGCTCAAAGATGAAGGTGCAAAAAATTGACCCAAGTGTTTATCGAGACATCTGCAACCGTAGAATTGGTGCATATGCAATAGGGTCATTTTACATGGATTATAATGGTCGGATCTACAGTTAAGAGCCATAAATGGAAGACCCAACATATCAACCAATAGAAGCCAGTCTAATGGAAGAACCAAATCAAAAACAATGCAAAGGTCAAGATGGAGCAGTCTATAGCTTGATGCTCAATGTTCTAAAAAAAGATGCTGACAACTTAGCAAGCACACATGCATAAACTTCTCGACAAAAGCTTGAGATGGACGGACCAAATGAAATACCACCAGTTATGTTGTATTGCTCAGATTGTGGAAGAAAAGATGGACATTTTTCTAAAGATTATCTAAGAAATTTAGCCAATAGGGACACGACAGCTGCAAAGCAAAGCATGGAGCTAACTGGAAATGTGGATCTTGATGTAAGTGCATCTAACTCATCATTTTTGGTGCAATCAAATGATTCTGCATTACCTTTAGGAACACTAGTAAAAGCACGATAAGTTCAAAAGTAGCATAAAGATGCAGAGGCACCTGAAAAACTTAAAATTGATCCTTTGAACAACAAATTCTTGCGTGAATATGGTTAAAGTGTCCAGATGTCACCAAAGGTAAAAAATAATGTAAGGTTTGCAAGTGATTTTGCATCAACTACCATTAGTTAGCATTGTATGGCACCCACAATTCATATGCACACTATGTAGACCGAGACGGGAAGCTGTACAAAAAGGATCGACCAGTATTTGAAACCAGCTCATAGAATTGTGCCCAGTGATAGATCATGAAGGATGGTTCATTTCACGAGGAAATAATCTATTATAGCCCATCCTCTCTAGATATGAAAGATATTACCCGAGTGGACCCAGAAATCTATTCAAAGCCAAACTCTCCCCCATTGAAAATCAAGATTTGACATTGTGACCAAATGAGCATATACTTTGACCAATACAGCTGTAGATATCAACGAGAGTCAAAACCTATGATGCCTTGGGTCGTGAAACCACAGAGGCTTGTATCATAGCAGACACATATAATAGACAATATCAGGGTGAAGATAATGATATCAACAGCTTGACTTGGAAAATCATATGTCATGTTTCATGGAGATACATAGGAAACTATGCAAAAGGTTTACAGATGCCAAACATCAATGGTGCTACCCACAATATGCTTTCACAATCCCAAAAGGTGAGATAAAATCAAAGTCAAACAGTCTTGAACCCAGCTCATGGAGAAAGATTTAGTGACCACCCTTGGAAGGGAGGAGCTATAAATTCATTAAGTTCACTTCTTGTACCAAGAAATGCAACACCAGTTAGAATCCATAGAGCCCCTAGCCAGCAGACCCCTTCAAAACAAAAACCATTGAAAGATCATACGGTTGTTGGAAGTTTCTAATTGACACAGATCCCATCAGAATTTGATGACAAATACTTCTATGACAATCATCCAGGAGAGAAGTTTCAGTTGACTTCCATAAGTCAGTGTCAAAAGCCAACCAATCCAATAGTATTCAAGGAATTTCATGTGACCAAGCTCACATATGCATATAGAGATGTAGACAACAACCAATACCAACAAGTTCGTGACTTTGTACAAAACCCATACGGATGGCTCGCATAGTCAAAGACTATTTGAAGATAATGCAAAGCCTCAAGCTATCGGAACATGTGACAGATAGTCAAAATCAATGGAAGCTAAAGTTCAAAACCCTACACAAAGTTCACCATCAAAATATCCTCCGAAGTGACAGATTCTGTCATAAAGTGTAGTGGATCTTTTAAGATCAAAGTTTACTCAGATGCAGGCTGATAATACTCAACAGTTGCAAGAAAAAGGTGCAACAACACAAGTAAACGAGTCAACATCAATTCAAGTAGGTGGTCAAAGCAAAGAAGATGCAGAAAAAGTTCAAGCCAAGGACACAACCATAGAAAAATCAGTCAAATTAGAAAAAAATCTTAAGAAAATCAAGTGCAACATTACTGGTGAAAATGAAGAAAAGCTAGATTTTTAGATAGACAAGAACCTCATGTCTTTTTGCACTTAAAAAAAATGTGGCCAATCACAATTGGAAGATGCTCCTGAAAATATTAGCATATTTGGAAACAAACGAGTAGAATGCTGGGGAATCATTTCCAATGCCATCAAAGTAGGTTCAAAGACCACCATAATCCAATTCCATGTGATCCCAGAAAAAGATACAAAAGATAACATAATATTGGGAATGACAATGGCCCAGAAGGTTCTAGTGATACAAAGTTCAAACAAGGTGCATTCTTGAAGGACAATAAAGAATGAGGACCAAGAATGGTCACTCATGGACGACAACACAATGTCCTCAAGTAAAACTCAAATGGAGACCGATAAGCAGAGTTTAATGAAGATGAATCATCTCCACCCAACAAATCTTCAAAAGATCTGAAAGAAAATGAAGCAATAGAAAGTGCAGATCAAACAAAGCAAAGAGAAACCACTAAATTTATTGAGCAGAGAATGCCACTAAAGCCAGAAGTTAAGAATAAGGAGGTTGCAAACAACTAGGAAGCAATAGGAAGTCCCAAGATCAATCACTCATTGCCAGTTGAATCAACAGATATAAGTCATATTGGAACTCAAAGTCTCAAATCACCTTCCATTGAGACCACAGGATGAGACTATGGCAAAAGACGAAAAAAAGTCTTCAATAGAACCACCATTGAGAATAGCTATAATCCTCAACAATGCAAATGGATCAAGTGTCATAAGAAATGCTCTACTAGATAAAGAAGCAAAGTGCAATATGGTTGCAGACAACATCCAAAGGATCCTCAAGATCACTCCATGCAAACAGGATAGTAAAGCAATGTTAGGTAAGGCTACAAGTCAAGAAGAATTGGTTGATACCCTTAGCATCCAAAAGCATGAAGAGTAGGTAAAGTTTCAAGTAAAGCATTTAAAGGAAATTCATGCAGATTTCATCCTTGGGCATCAATGATTAGACCAACACAAGGCTTATAAAGATTGATACTCTCTTTCCCAAGAATTAGCAAGCAGCAACTACAAGTACCATTAATGCTAGATTCAGAGTTGCAAAAGTCACAAGAATTAAAGACAAATCTTACAGACAAAGGTAAAGTTGAAGTAAACCTTCCACGTGACTACCACAAAAGGTGTGACACCATATGCCTCTACATCAAATAACCATCATGGATCAGCTTCTTCAAACAAGTCAGGCTTTCAAAACTTCAAGTCAATTGCTGACCCAAACAAAACCTCTACGGAGACACCCAGAAAAGAAAAGATATATCAACCCAAGTACTCAAGAAAGAAAAAGAAATTAAAGCAAGTGTTTGTTCCAAGAAATTTAGTCAAAGTTAGTGATCCAGTATGGATTGAACACATAAGTTTAATACAAAAAGATAAACACATGGGATGGATAGCATCACAATGGATCCTAAAAGAACAAGAGTACTATAGAGGTAATAGACATATATGGGTACCAGAACCACATATCAGGGCATATGAAGTGAAATAAAGACCCTCCAAGAAAAAAGACCCAGTAGGTATCGATCTCAAAATCATCCAAGGATACCTAAGAAGCAGATGTACAAAAGGAAAACATCAAATGCTACTTAGGTCTACCACAACTCCCAAGAGGATATAGAACAAAGATGGATTTCAAGTAATCTTCCTCTTGCACAAATTTTTGACACAAGCTATACGAGGATTTGGCTACCAGTCAATCAAAGGGTGACTGCAACAACAACAGACTTGCATGAACATCTCATAAGCTCAACAAGACCTAGAGCTAAGCAAAGTCAACAAAGGAGTTACAAAGGTCATCAATAGATTTGGATTCCTATGTATTCCAATTCTCCAAATCAACAAAAGAATGTCGGAATCAACAAAGATCTACAACAATATCTCCTTACAACATGCCTAACTGGACAACCAAACAACCAAACTACTCAGGTTATGCCAGCAGTGGTCACTACAGCAGTGCAAGATGATGGGCTAAGGCAAAACATGAGGCAAATGGTAGATTTGATGAAGAATCTCAGCCTAAACATGCTAGGTCAAGTGGGAAATAATCGAGGTCGAGGGAGTTTTGCAAATCAGCAAGGAGGTGAAGAAAGGCCTAGGAATGGTGTTGGACAAAGCAATGGTAGGTTTTGGAGGCAGACGCCCACATGTTATAATTGTGGAGAGTTGGGTCACATCAGCCCGCAATGTGATAAGCCACCAAGGATGGGGGGAGACATGTATCCATTGCCAAGACAGGTGCTAACTAGGTCAAATGATTATGGCATCGAAATTAAGGGAGACGAAGGAACCAGTGGACTGACCCAGGAGGAAAAGGGAAAGACAAAAGTGCTAAGTGTAGTCACCTTGGAGAAAGCATCAAAGCTAGAGGATACATTAGTGATGCCAATTGGGAAGAGGACCACAGAGGATAAGGAAGGAAGAAGTGCCCCAGGTCCTAGTAAGAAGAAAGGAAAGAGCCATGAAGGCGAGGATGTCAAGGCCAAGAGGAAAAGGAGAGCTCGTCGAAAGTTTCATGTTTCAGATTTTCCACTAGGGGATGGGCAATTAAGCTATGACTTGAGGGAGGATCTGATGAGCAGGAAGGCAGATGTTACTTTTGGGCAGCTTATAGAGATGGTGCCTAAGCTAAAGCGACAGTGGAAGAGGATGGTTAAGCCAATGGAGAAAGAGCCAGAGAGAGGTTCAGTGAAGGTGTTGGCAATGGACGAGCTACCAGACATTTGTCCAATAGTAGATGTGTGGCATAAAAGGAAAAATTTGGGACAAGGTTATGTGGATGTCGGAGCCCAAATATGCGTCATAACACACTCATGCGTTGAGAAGATGGGTCTCACAGTGGCTGGGGTATCAGGGTTTCGGATCAGATTGGCAAACCATCAAAAAGTAAAATGCTTAGGTGTTGTAAAGAGCTTAGAAGTGGAGGCATATGATGCAAAGGCAGTGGTTGATTTTCATGTGATGCCAGCAGGGTTGGGAGCATATCCTATTATACTGGGAAGACCATGGTTACGTGCAGTGGGAGCTGTTCAAGATTGGCGACATGGTACGATTAGCCTCTATGGAAAGACAGGTACCAAGAAGCTTTATAATATGGACACAAGGAAACGATTAGAGGAGCTTTATGAAGATGAGGATGAGTCTAGTGATGAAGACTCTTCCACGGTGACAGATGAGGACAGTGATAGCACTACCAGCAGTGATGAGGATGCTGATGTTGCATTTCTTTTGATGGACAAAGAAATCCAGGAGATTGGTTTAGTTGCATTTGCGAATGAGGTTGAAGATGAAAGTGAAGGGCCTTATGAAGTGATTGAAGGGCTGATGCAAACCAAGGTTGAGTTGTCAAAGAAGCAGGAATTAATGACGCAAATGATTAGTGGAGACCTCTCAGCTATGGAGAAGGATATATTTTTGCATATGCTGGCTAGTTTTCCTGATTTGTTCATTACTTCATATGAAGAGATCAGAGGGTTCAAGGGTGAAGAGATGCATATAGAGCTGAAAGAAGGTGCTAAGCCAGTGCGGCAAAGGCTAAGAAGGATGGGTCAAGAGCAAATGGAAGCCTTGCGGGTAGAGGTGGACAAGTTATTGAAGGCAGGGTTCATAGTTCCAGTGGAGACCACAGAATGGGTGAGTCCAGTTGTAGTCAGTCCAAAGAAGGATGGGAAGTGGAGAATTTGTGTGGATTTTGAAACCCTTAAACGCAGCCACTAAGAAGAACCCATATCCTCTTCCATTCATCGATCAGATCTTGGATTTAGTGGCAGGTTATGAGAGGTACAGTGTGTGTGATGGTTTTTCAGGCTATTTTCAATTGAAGATTGCTCTTAAAGACCGCACAAAGACAACTTTTATTATGCCATGGGGCTGCTATTGCTACACAGTATTGCCATTTGGGTCGTCAAATGGACCTTCCTTCTATCAAGAGAGAGCAAATTGGGTGTTGGAACCATTCATTGGTAGTTGTGTTAAAGCTTTTATGGATGACTTCTGTGTCTATAGCAGTAGGGCTGATCACCATGAGAAGCTGCAGATGGTATTGGCTCGATATGATGAATGTGGAGGACAACTAAATCCAAAGAAATGTCATCTAGCACAGCCAAGGGTGAAGTTATTGGGCCATATGGTGTCAGAAAATGGCATTGAGGCTGATCCAGATAAGGTGAAGTCTATTATTCTTCTTCCATCACCTATGAGTACGAAGCAATTGGCAACCTTTATATATACACAAAGTGAATTACATGGCACAGTTTATTCCATTGTCTTCGCAGCTTCTTTATCCATTACAGCAAGTGGCAAAGCATGATCCATTGCAATGGGATGACAAGTGTGAAGAAGTGTTTCAAGAGGTGAAAGAGGTGTTAGGGGGGTTGTCAGCCATGCAGGCTCCTGATTGGGAGAAAGTTTTTTATGTAAATCCATCAGTAGGGGATGATGCCATTGGAGCCATGCTATTGCAAAAGGGGAAGGGCAGCCATTATATGAGTCCAGTGTATTGTGCAAGCCGAGTGAAGTTGGTAGCGGAGAGAAAGTTATCGGAAGTAGAGCTAGTGATGGCCAGTGTAATATTTGCTTGTCGACGATTTCGTCATTACTTGCTACCACGGCCTTTTGTTTTCTTGACGAGTTACGCCTTTTTGCCACAGTTAATTAATGGTACTAACATGTCAAATGTGGTGAAGAAATGGGTAATTGAGCTGCAAGAGTTTGAGTTCTCTTTTCTAGTGGAAGATAGTACAAGGGATACCCTAGCTGATTTGTTGACCTACAAGGAGAATCCCCTTATTGTTAAGGAAGAGGTGGTGAGAAAGGTAGTTGAAGAAGTGCCACAGATCAGCAATGCACATGTGTTGTTCTTTGATGGTTCATACAGGAAGAGCCACGATGCAGCTTCAGGGGGTATAGCACTTTATGATCCAGAGGGGAAGCTAGTATGCAAGAGAGGGTTCAAATTGGATGTGCATAGTAACAATGAGGCTGAATATGCTACATTGGAATCCGGATTACACATTTGTTTGAAGCATGGGGTTCAAAGGTTGAGCATAAAAGGTGATGCCTTGTTAGTGGTGAAGCAAGTGCTGGGTGTGTGGAAGAGCAAGAACACCTCATTGAAGGAAATGTGCTTCAGAATTAAAGGCCTGTTAAAAAAGTTTGAAGCATGGAGCATCAGACACATTGAACGTGCTCTAAATGGAGAGGCACATGAAGCAGCTCAAGGCATGATTGGGGAGCTATTCGTGTTGAGGACCAATTTACCTCTTTATCATGGCCGGGAAAGTTTGGCTCAAGAAGAGGAGTTTTTGCTAACAGGAATCATTCCGAAGGAGATTCAGAAGTCTAAGAAGTATGGCTTTGTGCGTAGAGCATACAGGTACAAATTGATTGGTGATGTCTTATACATGAAAGGGGCTGATCTCGTGTTGAGACGTGTACCTTGGCGGGAGGAGCTTTACAGAGTGTTGGAAGAGAATCATGAAGGCGCATGTGGTGGCCATTTTGCTCTAAAGATCACCTTGCATAAGATTTTGCAAGAGGGGTATGTATGGCCTAGTTTGCACAAGGATGTTCACCATTGGTGTAGGTCTTGCAATAGGTGTCAAGCATTTGGGAAGAGAGTGTTGAAGCCAGAGCTACGAAAAACCATTATGGCGTTTGATGTGTTTGAAAAGTGGGGGATTGATGCAATAGGCCCGTTACCTATCACAAGCAGGGGCAAAAGCTATATTTTGACGGCAGTGGACTATCTTTCTAGATGGGCAGAGGCTATAGCAGTAAAACAGATCACTGCAAAGGATGTGGCAAAATTTGTGTATGATGAAATATGTTGCAAGTTTGGGGTGCCATTAGAGCTACTTTCAGATAAGGGGCCAGGATTTAGAGCTAAACTGCTAGACTTCTTATGCACAAAGATGAAGATTAGGCACCAGCATACCACTCCTTATTACCCGCAGTGTAATGGCTTAAATGAAAGATTCAATGGTGAGTTGGTACAGATTCTTTCGAAAGTGACAGAGCACCAAGGAAAGAATTGGGATTTGGAATTTCCTAGTGCATTATGGGCTTACCGTACTTCGGTGAAGACAGGTACAGGGTTTACTCCATTTCATTTGGTGTATGGAAAGGAAGCACTATTGCCTGTGGAGGTAGAGTTGCCTGCGGTCAAGATGTTAGAGAAGTTGCTTGGGCCGCCTAGTGATGCATTCAAAGAGAGGCTCTTGCAGTTACAAGAGGTCCAGTTGGATAGGATGAGCGCATTGGAGCATTATGGGCAGATGCAGGATAAGGCTTTGGCAAAGATAAATGAAAAGGTTAAAAGTAAGGGTATCAAGAAACATGACTTGGTTTTGCGCTACAACAGTAAGCTGGACAACACCTTCCAAAAGAAGTTTCAAATTAAGTGGGAAGGCCCTTTCAAGGTAGTGGAGTGTTTTCCAAATGGCACATATCAGCTGGCTAACCTGGATGGTGTTCTACATAATTCAAGGGTAAATGGGTTGCGTCTTAAATTGTATCATGCTAGATTGATGATGGTGGAGCAAGATGAGCTGTCTGTGGATCAAGCAGTGTTGGTGAGGGATGAGGAGACCTGTGATGCGGCGAGTCTCATATCTCTCTTTGCTGCTGCTGAGCATGAATGCTCTAGCAGGTTAGGGGGTGGGCAAATTATGTCAGGAATTTTTTTGAGCAAGGGATTGCGCATATGTACATACACATGCATGGTGCATCGAATAAAGGATTGCCCATTTTCTTTAGCCAGGTGGTTACGTGGGGCCCACATGTGTACAGGTAGGACAGCATGTACATAGTGCATCGATTTTCACTATTACCAGTACCAGTGTGTTTTTTCTACAATAATGAGGAGTTGGTAGCGCTTAAAACTTCTTGAGGAAGCTATCCGCGGGCCGACGACATGAGGTAAGCAGGTGCGTCAGATGGCATCTAGTGGCGTCAGGAGGCCGAACAGGGTCAATACTTGCACGTGGATGAGTACGGACACAACGTGGGTGTTTCCTTGTGATAATTATGCAGAAAGGTCATCATGAGGATCACTTTTTGGGGCCACTTCACGTGGTGGCGAGATGCATTATTGGAAAAAAGCTGAGTGCCAGGTGTGCGAATGATGCAAAAAGGTGACAACTATGCACTGCGAGGTCAGTTTTTGGCATGTTCGGGGTCCGTTTGAGGTCATCTAAAAGGCCAAGGGTGCCCAACTAATAAATCTAAGTGTGGGAACTGAAAAAACTGAGAGAAGACCAGAAAAAACGTGGAGAAGAGAGGAGGAACAGCCGCAGCTGTGTTTTTGCTCATTTTGGAGCCTGTTTTGGCCGTAAACTGCTCATCCGAGGTCGGATTTGAGCACTTTGACATTGTAGACTGGGGTTTTGGGCCGTTCCGGACGTGATGGCACTGTCCATTTTTCCAAATTCCTCACTCTTTTCCTGCTGTTTTTCTGTGTAAGTTTCTCCTATGAGCGAAGTTTCTGCTCCAATTTGTGATTGTATCTGGTATCTTTTACCCATATTGTGTGAGCTGTTTGCCCCATTGGTGTTGGCCCAAGCTCATTTGTATCTAAACATCAGAAATTCTCCTCTTTTGAGCTGAGTTTTTTGGGTGTGTGTGTGTGTGTGTGTGTGTGTGTCTGTGTGGAGTGGACAAGTGGATAGTTTCTCTCCTCTCACTCCAGAGGTGTGTTCCCTATCTCGGCCAGGTGTGTTGTGTAAGCCGAGTGGTGCCCCATAGTGTGTGTGTGTATCTTCCCAAGAGTGTGTGTCGGGTTGTTATAGAGGCGCTGTGAGTGTTTTCATCCGGCTCACAGCGTCAATATTGCTTGTAGTGGAAATGGAGGCCGAAATGAGCCCGAATCAAAAATCTGAGTGGGTGGAGCCCTCCCAAAGTATTTTACAACCTGCTGATGCTCACCAAATCTCACTGGAATCTAAAAAAGTGAGCATGCATATGCTGATGATGCAAGCGACTAAGCTCGAGAGGATGCAACTTGCTCTGATACTAATAGTTGGAAATAGGGTTGTAGTGAAACACACATAGCTTTGAGAAGATGAATACGCTCAAGGTACACAACCGAGAGTAGTATTACTTAGCATGCAATGGAAAGATTCTTGGCTTACACTTGTGTTTGGCTTAAGTGGGAGAGTCCCAAATAGAAACGAGTTGATCCAATGGCATGCGAGGGTTGTTGAAAATGCTACTTACCTTGCCAAGTGCTTCTGCTCAATTAGATTCAAAGATGATATAGATGACTCAAATATCCTTGATAAAGGTTAGAGTATCACACCACAAATCCCTGAGTGCCCAAGCAATGAAAATCTTTTTTTCTTTCCTTCTTCTACAGCTAAACTTCTAATAGTTACAACTATGTCGGTCGTGCAAGTCCTAGGGTTGTAGAGTGTCAAGAGGGTGAAGGTAGTGGCAAGAGAATCCATGACACTGGAAGCTACTGCTGCCTTGAAAGGGAAAGGCACCTCTCCACCTCCCACCCCACTCAAGCATTCTTGCTAGGGGTGAGCATAAGGAATGGGTTTCCTTGGAGGATAAATGGGATCTGGTTGATGCTTGGAAGATTGGCCCTTGTAAGGATGATGCAGAGTTCACTTTCCACAGTCTCTAATCCTCTCAGTCTGCCTCCAGACTAGATAGGCTATACTTCTCTCATAGTGGACAATGTGTGCCTTCTTCATTGCTTATGCAAGTCCTCATGAATGGGAGTCTCTCATATAATTTTTCTCTACTAGGAGCCTTGGTATTTTCTTCAAAATAATTTCATCAACCGCAAGGTGCCAAGAAATTACTTATCACCTACCCAACTCTATTAAAAATGCTCACTTTAAGGTTGTGGTGTCTCGTGTTGCAAAAGAGTTGAGCCAAGACATCATCAAGGAAAGATCTGATTCATGGAAAATATTTAGTAAAAAAATCCAAACTGTGATTACTTATCACCTACCCAACTCTATTAAAAATGCTCACTTTAAGGTTGTGGTGTCTCGGGTTGCAAAAGAGTTGAGTCAGGACATCGTCAAGGAAATATCTGATTCAAGGAAAATATTTAGTAAAAAATCCAAACTATAATTAAGAGAGTTGTACCTATGCTTAAAAAGGATAACAAACATACAATTTGAACCTGCAAATCCAGATTTGAGGAGCTAGGCTAAAAGAAAATGCAAGGCAAGGCCTCTGACCAAGATAACATGGAATGGTTGAAGATCAAGCAGGCCTTACATGAAAGGGAATTAGAGGAGGATATTAATCTCCTTACAATTTCGGCCAAGAAAAGGAGCATTAAGACTTCGGAGGCCAACAAAAACACACCACTCAAAACAATCAAGATAAGAAAATTTCAGGCTACCATCTCTTCCTTGATCAACAACCCTAATCAGATGGGCAAAGTGACGCTAGATCATCTTAGCCAAATCATTGGAAAGGAAGATTCTCCCTCTCCCATAATCAGTGAAGCCAGGGCTAAGATTTTCATAGCCACCCTAGCATTAGTGGACTCAAAATGATAAAACTACTTAGAAAGTCCCTTTACCCTAAACGACACTCAAAGGGCAAAGAAAAGTCGTAGGATGGGATGGGATCACAACCAAGTTTTGTCAAGAGTTTTGGGAAGTTATGGGGCCATATTTCTTGCATATGGTCAACAACGCCTTTACTAAAGGTATGCTTGAATCAGGTGTGAAAAAAGGAATAATTAAGCTCATCCCCAAGCAATTAGTATTCTCTTCATTTAAGCATTGGAGACCTATCACGACGATGATAGTGGTGTACAAGGTGTTGGCTAAACTCAATGCTGAAAGAATGACCCTAGTATTAGCTGATGTTATCTCTTCCCATCAACATGGATTTATTAAAGATAGATTAATTTAAGACATCTTGGTGGCCATGATTTGTATGTAATATGCCAAATTCAAGAAACAGCAATGTATCTTACTACAACTAGACCTAGATAAGGCATATTATAGGATTACTTGGTCATTTGTGCAAGAAACGTTGCAGACCCTGGGGTTCTCGGTCCACAGATCTTTCAACCTGTAAGTACTCTTGGGGAAGTAATCTCCTCAAAATTTCTCTTCAATTCAAGAATAGTTAGTTGCTTCAATGTCAAGTGGTCCCACCCTTTGATTGCTATGTTGGAGCAAGTAGCGGCAAGAGGAGAGATAAAGGGGATTCAAATTCAAAATGGTGAACAATTACTTAATACGATGTTCACTAATGACTCATTACTCTTCCTCCAAGCAAAAGGGAATAATGTTCAAAAAGCCTTGGAGATTGTTCAGGTGTTTGCCACAGCATCAAGGTCCCAATGTAACATAGAAAAATCAAGAGTTATCTCTTTGTTAAAAGAAGATAATTTGATGTTGTAGGTTGGAAAAGGGATATTTTTTAGAGAGGGAACATCTTTTGACACTTAGGGGTGCCTGTTGGGGAAGGAATTACTCATAAGACAGTGATTGACTAGGTTCAAGAAAGAAAAAAAAAGTGTCATTGGGAATTCATCATGATTCCTTTCCACTACAGAGTAACAATAATTAATACCTTATTCATCCCATATATACCTTCATATCACCCTTATTCAAGGAGTTTTTGTGGAGAAATAAATTGTCTAAAGGCAGACAGTGCCAATGGGGTAAATGGGCAGCTATTGCTAAACCAAAAGCTCAAGGTGGAATGGGCATCCTGGACCCTGTCACTCATGATTTGGCTTTATGTGCTAAATGTTTTGCACCCTTTCCATTTTAGAAAAGATATGGGATTGTATGGAAACGAAAATGGTAATGGAACCCGCATGAGGTCTAAAGGTGGCCCATGGTCCAACCTTAGCATACAAAACAGACTTCTCCCCCCCATAAGGGTGAGGACTCAACTAGGTGGATTTACTAGGAAATCTATAGAAAAATGTGGTAAAGGTGCAAATGTGCTCATGTGGAAGGAAGAGACCGCGTATTGAAAGGGTATGGCTAGACATTAGTCTCCTTAGTTTCCTACAATGGAAGGCTTGGGCCTTAATGACCATTGGATTGAAATAGCCAAAAATCTCAACAACAAGGCTTTGACACATTGGATTCACTTTGGGACCGTCAAGAAGGAATTGACAATCTTTGGAGAATTTAAAGAAATGCAACAATCTCTCATTCTAGGAGATCCTCATTGGAAGTGAAAGGGTGGTGGTAATGAGTGTGCTAGCCTCCACCCAACCGTGCTATCTTATAGCCTCCCCCTAGCGTACACATTGTCCGACCATGCCGGTGGCCTTGCCCATAGGACCCATGTCCTTACATTACCCCCCCTTGGAGAATCCTTTTTGTCCTCAAAAACGAATGCAAAAAACATTTCTTAAGTGCGGAGACATTCTCCCATGTAGAACCTTCTTCAGGTCTATCTAGCCATTTTACCAACACCTATCGTCTAACATTATGTCTGGTGCGAAGCTCATGAGAATCCAAAATCTTTGCGGGCTCATGAGGAATGCTTGGTGGTTCAATAAGGTCAACTAACACACCTGTGTCAATGATGTTATCATTCTGTCCTAGCTATTTTTGTAAATGACTAACATGAAAAACAAGATGAACTCATGAGTGCTCTGGAAGAGCTAACTTATAGGCCACTTGACCTATACGTTTGAGAATGGTAAACGGTCCACAGTAGCATGGTGAAAGTTTAGCAACTTTTCCCATCTTCAGAATTTCTAAATGCTCCAGAACTTTGAGGAAAACCTTGTTTCCTTCTTTGAAAGTAGCAAGACAACATTGCTCATCTTCGTTCTTCTTATATTGATCTTGAACTTGCTTAACATTGTGTCGAGCAACTCGAAGTACGTCAAAATGGTCTTGGAGAAAATCCTTTGCTTGTTGTATCTTCTCCTTAGCCAACCCCACCGTAACAGGTGATCTAGGTTGAAATTCATATAAAAGCTTAAATGGACTAAACCCTGTCGTCACATGCTTTGAACTATTATAAGCAAATTCCAATATAGGTAAGTAGTCTTCCCAATTGGTTTGCTTCTTGCTAACATACGCTCATAGCATATCCTCTAGCACTTGATTAACTCTTTCTATTTGACCATCCGTTTTTGGATGATCAGCCGTACTTAGATTAAGTTTAGTTTCCAACTTTTGGAACACAACTCTCCAGAAGTGATTATCGAACTTTTGATCCCTGTCACTAATGATACTAGCTGGAAGACCGTAGAGTTTATATATATGCTCTACAAATAGTCGTGCTAATTTCGGTGTCTTAACCGTAATCTTAGTGGGAATGAATCGACCCATCTTTGTGAGACGGTCTACAATTACCCAAATGGCATCGTGGCCACGATTTGTAGTAGGTAGTCCTACTACAAAATCCATAGATATACTCTCCCACTTACCTTGTGGAATCTCTAAAGGATGTAAAAGGCCACCTACCTTGAGGAACTTTGCCTTATTAACTTGGCAATGTTGGTAGTTTAGTACGTAGTCCTGAACATCATGATGTAGGCCCGGCCAATAAAATTGTTGTCAAACTAAGGCATACGTCTTATGAATACCTAGATGACCAGCACTTGGACTATCGTGACACTCAAATAAGATTTGGCATGTAGTGTCCGAGTCCTCTGGCACACATACTCTACCTTTGTGGAGTAAGTAGCCATCATCAATGGAAAAATTATTCCATCGCTTAAGCTCTTCCTGAGTAGGGGTGTGGAGCTCTGTGTGTTGGAGTTTTTATCTATGCTTGCAGAGACGTGTTGATCTGGCTGTTCAGAGACATGTGAGTTTGAGGGATCCCTTTTTAAAACTGCACTCCATACTTTAGCATATGATTGATCGTGTGCACATTTTCCACGTAATGACTCCAAAAATCCGATGTTTAGTTATGTGAGAGCAAGTGAATTAATCTAAGGCATCCAACTTAATGCATCCGCTACTACATTATATCGCCCCTTGCGATATCGTAGCTTACAATCATAATCTTGAAGGATTTTTTCCCATCTAGCTTTACGGCCCTTCAAGTATGTTTGTGTACTAAACCATTTGAAACTCTCATGGTCAAGAACTACTTCAAACTCGACTCCGTATAAATAGTGTCTGCCACTTTCGTAAAGCCTGAATTATGGCATAGAGCTCTCTCTCATAGACAAAATATTTCTGTTGAGCTCTATCTAACTTTTTACTTTCAAAGGCTATAGGTCTTCCCTCTTGGAGAAGTACCACACCAATGGCTTTAAGCATCAGTCTCTATCACAAACGGCTTAAGTGGGTCGATGATTGCTAGGATGGGAGAAATGTCTATAGCTACCTTGAGCTGTTCAAAACTGCGTTTTTGGGCTTCTCCCCAAGAAAAGGTCTTACCTTTTGTTTTAAGTTGATCCGTCATAGGAACAGTGATTTTGGCATAGTCACGGATATATTGTCGATAAAATCCAGCCATGCCTAAAAATATTTGAAGCTCGTCAACCGTGTTGGGATGTGTGGCCATTGAAGAATGGCAGTGACCTTGTCAGTGTCCATCTTGATTCTAGAATAAGAGATCACATGACCGAGGTAATGTATCTTTGTTTTAAAGAAATCGCACTTGCATTGCTTAGCATACAGCACGTGAGCTCATAGCTGTTCAAACACTAATCGTAAGTGTTCTATGTGTTCATCTTTAGTCTTACTGTAAATGAGAATGTCATCAAGGAAAACCACAACAAATTTTCCAAGATAGGGACGCAAGACACTATCCATGAGTGTCATAAATGTAGCTGGAGCATTGGTTAGACCAAAAGGCATAACCAAAAATTCAAAATGTCCGAACCGTGTTCTAAAGGCAGTTTTGGAGATATCTTGTAGTAGGATACGTACCTGGTGGTATCCTGAACGAAGATCTATCTTTGTATAGTTTCTTGCCTCGTGGAGTTGATCAAACAACTCATCCACTCGAGGTAGAGGATACTTGTTCTTGATGGTTATCGCATTTAATCTGCGATAATCTATGCACATGCGCATAGTACCATCTTTCTTTTTTACCAATAGAATTGGTAATGCCCAAGGCGAAGTGCTAGGTCTAATAAAACCATGAGCGGGGTAGTTAGCCAACTGACTCTCAACCTCCTTGGCTTCTTTAGCACTCATTTAATAAGGTGGTTTACTCACTGGTTTAGTACCTGGCAAGACATCTATACCATGTTGCACATCATGTGCAGGGTGGTAAATCACTTGAGAACACATCACTATACTTCATGAGTAAGTGAGTCAGCTTTTGACGTGCAAAAGGAGAAAGTAAACTAGAGTTATGCTGGGATGGAGAATCTTGTAATTCCTGTAATGTTTGTTTTACAACATTTGCACGTTGCTCTAATTAAAATTGAGAGCACTTTGTTCGTTAGATTTGTTAACACTTTGTTTATCTGTAGAATTCATTGCACTTTGCATACCATTACTAGAATTCACAGCACTTTGCTCTTGAGAATTCACAAGACTTGGAGACAAGCAGTAACACAAAAAGACTTCATCTATTAAATCTGCTTTCTGCAGAATAGAAAGCTCGGTTGTACATATAAGAGGTGCAGATGGTATGTTTTTATCACCAAGCAAAAGCACATATTTACCATTGGCCATAAAGGATAAGAAGTTGTGTTCATAACTCGTGTGCAATGTGTTTCCTCAACCATGCAGTCACTCCCGTCTAAAACTATATCAGCACGGTCCATGTTCATAACTTGGAAGTCAAGGTTCATTGCATGATCTTGAACAATAAGCTCAACCAGTTGAACTATCGTGTCCCGTACTTCGTTATCATTCCTAGACATCTTCTCCACCACATACTTGTGAGAGCAGGGACTCTGTGTAAGCTTCAATTTCTTGACTAGCTTATAGTTCAAGAAGTTATGAGTTGCACCATCATCCACTAAAATACGAACACGTTATCCGTTAATAGTGCCATGCATGTGAATCAAATCATGGGGGCCAAAGGTGGGCTACCACATTGAAGCAGGCACACAACACTTGTGCTTTTCTTCCATATGAAGAACCTCTAAAACACAATATTTAGGAGATAATCTAATGTGAGGCGTTGCACCGTGTGCATGGCCTTTTCTTTGCCTTGCAAAAGAGGACAAAATTTCTTGTTATGTTGGTCCAAAAGACATCTAAAACACAACTTGTGTTTCTTTGCACACTCAAAATTAGCAGTGCTAAGAGACCCACGCGGAGTATCTCATGATTGCTTAGGCTTCTTAGCCTCTTGTGGGTGTGGAGAGGTAGATTGTCTCTTATTCCTCTTGGAACGTGTGGGAGATCTACCTCGCCATTGGCTCTTAGCCACATTTTTCATAGCAAAAGTATTCTTAGAGTAGGAAACATTTCCTTTCCTCTCTTGGTTATCATCATATCTTTGCGCATGACTGATGGCTTCTTCCAAAGTTTTTGGATGTTGGGTCTTGACATGAAGAAAATAGTCTTTGTCAAGACCCCTATTAAAACCCTGTATCTTTTGGAATTCATCTAGACCTTCTAGTTTTAATATGATTTCTCGATACTTTGAAAGGTACTGTGTGAGAGAGAGGCCAGACATGCGGCATGCATCCCATGCTAACGAATTCTTATCTTCTTCATTGGAGTCCAAACACTCTTTGGAGAAAGAAGCTTGAAACGTAGCCCAAGACGGAGGACGAGCATCTATTGTAAATGTCATCCACCAATTATAGGCCTTGCCTTTAAGAGATAGACTTATTTCCACAGCCATATTTATATCCGGGGTGTGTCTCAATCTAGAAATATCACTCCATTTGTGTAAGAACGTATTGACCACATCCTTGTTACGATCACGCTCTTCTCATGAAACTAAGGAATGGTGATATTCTTAAGTAATGCATTGCTACCTTCTACATCTTCTGCAACACTTGTCTCTTGGAATCCTTGAGTCGTGCGAGCTTGGTTTCCTTGAACCGTGCCACTTGTGTCTCCTTGAGTTGTCTGTGAATTCATAAATTTCACAAGTAACTTCGTAAGATTGGTAACATTTGCATTGAGTGTAAAGAGGTTGCTTTCAAGTACGCTTTGGCGATGTTCCACAGTTTTGAGAGAATCCATATCTACAAGCCCATGATCTCTTAGATCATCATCATCGTTAGTGTCAGTAGCACCCGTGGTGCCCTGATTTTGATCTACGTGCTCAAAATCAAACATGTGTGTAGGCGGGATATCCTCACTGGCCATGGTAAACACACACTAATGCAAAGAGATAAAAAAATGGCAACTTGTACCTTGAGAAATTGAAGTCTTTGTTTTTTTTATGCTCCGTGATTTGCATTGCATGCGAACCTCGCCTTGCGCAAATTTGAGCGCTTCACTTGTCGTTCGTTGTAAGAACACCTTTGATGATTCTTCACAAAAACTCGTCGTTTTTGTGAAGGCTTTTCTTCACTTTGAAGCTACCTTCTTGAGGAAACAAGAATTTTTGGATGAAAACTTACTTTCCTCCAAGAAGTGAAAAGGAAGGGCGAAGCTCTAGCTATGAAGTTTGAAGCTTTCTTCCTTTCAACACAAGTAGACTATCTTTCCTTGTTATACAAAACAAAAGCCAATAGCTTGATGGTAAAGTGTTGGCCTCTTACCCTCATGGGATGGTTCAACCCTCCTTCATGCAAGGGTTAAGTGGGCTTTCACAAAAACTCGTCGTTTTTGTGAAGGCTTTTCTTCACTTTGAAGCTACCTTCTTGGGGAAACAAGAATTTTTGGATGAAAACTTACTTTCCTCCAAGAAGTGAAAAGGAAGGGCGAAGCTATAGCTATGAAGTTTGAAGCTTTCTTTTTCCTTCTAGTTCTCCTTTCAACACAAGTAGACTATCTTTCCTTGTTATACAAAACAAAAGCCAATAGCTTGATGGTAAAGTGTTGGCCTCTTACCCTCATGGGATGGTTCAACCCTTCTTCATGCAAGGGTTAAGTGGGCCTTCCTACCCACGCAGCCAACGGTGCCAACAAAAGCCTTCGGAGCCTTGGTGCCCTCGAGTTGCCGATCGAGTTTGCATTGGTCGCCTGCCTTGGTCGACGTAGATGGGGCGGCGCTACTCGCACAAAAAACTGTGTTTCCCTTATTTTTTGTTGCACAGCGGAGATGTCGCTGTCTATGAAACGTGGGAGAGAAGCAGAGTGTCACACGCACATGCAAGCCGCTTTTAGCCTCCTCCCAAAAATAGCTCGGATACTAGTGAAAGGGCGGTGGTAATGCGTGTGCTAGTCTCCACCCAACCGTGCTATCTTATAGCCTCCCCCTATCGTACACATTGTCCGGCCGTGTCGGTGGCCTTGCCCATAGGACCCATCTACTTACAAGAAGTTTACTCGAACAAAATTTCAAACCTAACCCTTCCTCCCTACTCCACACGGCTTGATTGGAAAGCGTGGAAGGGACCTAGAGAAAGAATATTTTGCTCGCCCAAGACCAAAACAATTTATAAAAATCTTTTCTCTACAAAGGTCTAGATAGGACACCTCAACAAGACCTGGTCCAGAAAGTGGGCAGTTAGCAAGTGGAGTCAAGTAGTTGGAAACATCTAGAAGTCCAAATGTGAAGAGAGAGACAAAGTTTTCCTTTAAAACTTACTCTGGATTCATGTCAACCGAAGATAAAGCTAAAGCAAGAGGTTTGGCCAAAGGTACCTATGTAGAATGCAAGCACCCGAATGAAACCCTCATGCACATGTTCTAGGGATTTCCTCAAATCAGAGTCCTCATGTGCACAATCTACAAGTGTGTGTACACACATTTGGAAACTCTCTTTTTTAGGTGTGAATTGGCCTTGGGCTCTAGACGCATTGACAATGAGGATCTTCTAATTAACATTTGCATAGTAAGAGCTATAGTATTGAGAAAATTTTGGCAGTCTAGGAACAAGTTACTCTTTCAAAAGAAATGCGAGCCCCTCGACACAAATGTTGTTGAAACATGCTAGTGGAAAATCCGTTGTAGAAGGAATAAAAATTGCAAACTTTTTAAGAAAGAGTAGTCGTGGAAGTGTGGCCCCTTGATGTATCTTTTTTTATGGAGTTCCATGTGCAAAGGATATGCCAAGGTTGCATGTAACTTTTGTTGATTAATGCAATTCAAGCTCAACTGAGCACTTTTTTAAAAAAAAGTATTTCTCTTTTCAAGGAAATTGTGAGAGAGAGTGCTATGAGTAAGAATTTTTTACAAATCCACAACAAAAATGAGTAATAAAAAATAAAGATTAAACTTTTGGAACATTCAAGGAGTTACCAAATCTCTTCAGGGGCACTTTTTCTAGGCTCAACTTTTATGTCATCAACTGAGACTATGTCAAATGTTATCCAATTTCAAATTGAAAAAAACAATTCAAGGTTTGCATACATTAAATTCTCAATTAAATTGCTAAAATTTGAATAAGAATGATTTTTATCTTGTTCATGTGATATACTCAAAACTAGAATATCACCAAAGAAGATATTCACATAGTTTTGATGATCAATGAAAGTTCCATTCATCATATAAGTAGAATTCATAGATGTTTTATAAAGTGCGTGTGTAAGAGAATGTGTGTGTGTGTGTGTGTGTGTGTGTGTGTGTGTGTGTGTGCAACAATGGAGAAGAGAGAAGAAGAGAGTATACATAGGTTTGCGTGGACTCCAAACACAATAGTGTTAGGGTTATGAGTCCTTATTGTTTTATGTAGAATGGATGGTCAGTGTTAGTTCCCCGTTAGTCTTTGGCTGCCCAACAGTTAGGCACGGCACATTGGGCTTTACCACCCCAACAACCTCCCACTTAAAGGACAATGTGCCTTTACGTTGGGGTCACTATGTATATATACATACAATACAGGTAGATAATGATCATAATCATCTACCCAATGTCCATGAGTGCCCAACAATGTGCAAACCACTCTAAAGAAAAGCCCTTTGTTAGTAGATATATGGCAAATCAAGGCAAGAAACATTGGAAGGTAGTGAAAGGGGTTATGCGATATTTGAATGGTACAAAAGACATGTGCATTTGCTTTGTAAGAAAGGCTTTGTAAGAAAGGAACATATGTAATGGGTTACATGGATGCAGATTATGTAGAGACTTGGACAAGATAAGATCCACTTCAGGCTATGTTTTTGAATTCACTGGAGGTTCAATTTCATGGCCATCTCTTGTGTTACCTTGTCTACTACAGAGGTTGAGTATGTTGCAACTTCAAAATCTTGCAAGGAAGGGAGACTTGGGAATCAATGTTGAGATACATGTCTTACATTGTGATAGCCAAAGTGTTATACAATTGGCAAAGAATCCAGTGTTTCATGCAAAGAAAAATCATGTGGATGTGAAATATCACTTCATTCGTGAGGTGCTTTGTTAACTGAGCCGATGTCAGTTAACAGGAGCTGCTAAAGATCAAAGCTTTATGAATGCACATCGAAGATGAATATGAAGAAGCAGTGAAGATTAGAGTTACACACTTTTCACATTTTTTCAAAATGGCTATATATTGTACTTTTTTTATTTATTTATCCATTGTGATAATTGTAACGTGCTAAGGGCTCAATAAGAGTTCCAAGATGTAAAGAATAGGTCAGTTAGTGTACCTAGGTTGCAAATATAGTAAGTTGTAGAGCCTCAAAGGTTTTGGGGGCTGAACTTTACACATTTTAAACCTTGGCTAAGGTATAAAAGACAATTTTGTAAAGTTAATTCTACGTTTGTGGATAAGAAATACACAGTGTGAGCTAACAGCGCTCACTTCTCTCCTTCCCATGCTTCCATCTCCCTTGTTGGTTGTCACATTGCAGTGTCGTTTGTTGTGTTGCAACCACAAGTAAGATCTCTACGCATTGATGTAAACATATCATAGTAAATTGTAGCTTTGGGTGTCATCAACCCGCACCCTAATTTCATCATAAGTAGGAATTTAAGCTAGGAAATCACAAAATAAGCATTCGCGAGGTATTGGGGCATCATTGCTAAGCATTTAGACACATTCGGGGTCAGAAATCACTAGATCAAAATCTCACTGCTGTTAATAATCGTGTTTTTTTCAATTCATCAAAAATGAAATTTAAGACTATAAGCACGTGTGCTTAGCTCTTATATACTTGTCCTAAAAGTTTTGTAACATTTGGATGCCGTTTGATGTTGTAACGGTCATGGGTTGTTTGTCAATTAGTGACTAGCTTTTGATGACTTAGGTCATTTGAGTGTAGCTTGAGTTATATGAAAATTGTCTATTGTTTTTTAAGAGATTGACACCCTCTTATAGCCTCCATGAACTAGTCTAGTCAGCTTTGTCCCATGGATTGACAATTATGTTTGTGGTTTTTGCTATGTCTGCAATAAAATAAGAGTGAGGTTAGGAAACCCGTCCACATTTGGCACCATTGTTAGGGACGAGTAGACCTAAACTAGGGAAAACAAGCGTGTCTTGTGTAGTTGTCCTTTAACTTCCCTATGGTTAAACTTTCTCTTTAAACCGCATAGCTTAAGAGTGTCGTCTTTTGCTATGTAGAGGTAGCTTGGGAGTAAATTATTCTTTCTAAGTACCTTGTAGGATTATAGGATTAGGTTGGGATTTTGAGAATGATTGATGGACAAGACAACTCTTAAGTTCAATGCTTAGGAAACCATAAAAAAAAAAGAAACAAGTGTTTGTGGACACCTTCCACAACCCAATTGCAGTAGAACCTAAGAGTAGGGTAAGTAGAATATGAGGTGGGATCTCAAATCATTCCTCGCTCCAAAGGAGTGATCTATGAGTTGTTTATGTGAAGTTGCATAATTTCAGGTGTACGGCTTGAAACAGCACCAAAAGACTATCAACCATTGAATCGTCTGGATATTATGCTCATAAAAGTTGTATGAACCAGTGGGTAAGCATAAGGATGTATTTAAGCTTTCAATTAAGTAAGTAAGGATTTCAAGTATTGTTGAGGTTTGTGACTACGTGTCTGTGAGACTAATACTTAGTTTTGAGTGCTTAAATCAATTTTTTTTATGTTTTGACCATAGGAGAGTGTTATCTATCTGGATTGTTCTGTTGTTGTAGTTTTTGTGACTTGGATCGTGATGGATCACGATCCATGTAACTTTTCATAATGCTATTAGACATTGTAGACTTGTCCCTTTAGGCCAAATGAATCTTCCCTTAAATTTTTGTGACGATCTGAGTCCATTTAGTCAACAAAATGGTGTGATGACCTAGAGTGGTGAGAAAGGACATAGGTAGAATATTTGATGAGTGAGTTGGTGACTTTCTTGTTGAGTTGATATGTTTGATTTTTAGGTTCACTTCTTCAGGATTGACAACCTCAAACAGTCTCCGTTCCCCATCCGATTCACTTTCTTGAGTATTGACATTAAGTTAGTGCCAGATAGGCTACAGACCGCATCCATCATGATGACCCACTAAGAATTTAGTAAAATTCATACATGCAAGTATGCAAGCAAATGTTTTTCAAGATTGGATACAAAATTGTATCCTCAATGAAATAAACACAAATAGTTCAGATAATTTTGAAAACTAGAACTCTCCATGGTGTATATATATGGTTTGGTAAAGAACAATATGATGATTGTTTCTCATGATGAAAGTTCTCATGGTTTTATTTCTCAAAAACTTGTTAATAAACTAAAGTTCACTACTTAGCCATTTGTCAATAAAGATGAAGTAGATGTTCAAGATAGGATGTACAATGCGACACAATAATTAAAAAACTAAAATTGTAAATATGGGAATTTAAAGAAGCACAAAATTTCTATATTGTACCTCTTTATTCCATAAACATCATTCTAGGTTTGTATTTTTCATCAACAAATCCTACAATTGATTATTTCATGCAAACAATGACTTTAAAAAAGGTTGAGAAATTAACGACTCTCTAGGATTAAATCATCTAAAACATGGTGTGCTCAATCTCACATAAGCCCCTTGTGCATTAGGCATGCTTGGAAAGGAAACCTGGATTTAGTTTGTAAAGTTGAAGTGTCGTCCTACACCAACTACTTTATTACATCACTTGTATCTTTTACATTTTTTTATTTTTTATTTTGATTCAAGCTACTCTCCACATCTACTTTCTTCTAGACCCTATAGACTTGTTGCAATGTTCATATGAATACTATGGGATTCACCAAGGGCACTTTTCTCCCATTAGGTCCCCCCCTAGATATCCAATTTATGACGCACCTTATATCTTAGGGTTTCTTATATTGTAGCCACTTATGTGATTATTCTTCAATAAAGATTTTATAAATACCTCTTGAATGCACATGCTATAGGTATTTTTGAAAGGTAAAGGCCCCAGGTTGTAATACATGTATATGCATTCTTTAATTTGCACAAACTAAATACCCAAATAATAATGCATAAGACCAAGATCAGACATCTCAAAGGTTCCATCTTGCCTTCATCATTCCTTATCACAAGCATATCATCCACATAAAGTGTCAATGTAAGAATAGATCCATATGTCCAATTGCTGTTCACATGGAACCTTTCCTTCCTTGAAGTGATCTGACTGGATGCACCACTATCAAAGTATCAAACCATTTTTGTCTCATTAACAATGTAAGTAGAAAATTATGAACATACTAAGCACGCATGAGAATCTTGCACAGAGTCCATAGACTCTTGCTTAGCTGTAAAAGGTGTATTATAATTCAAAACAACTAGTTGTTGTTGTAGGCCAGAAGCCCATCCACTACACTTATTCTTTTATGTACAAAATATAATAAGGTTCTTACATATTCAAGGTGAGTTTTTGCCCTTGCAAAACACAAGACTCCTCTTCTTCTCTCTTCTCCATTGCTATGCGCACGTGCGCACACACACACACACACACACACACACACACACGCATGCGCTCTCGCTCACACACTTCAATTGGTATTAGAGCTGGAGTGAAGGTCTTGCATCATTGCAATCTTGTGGTAGAGAATGCGGTGAAGCTACAAAATTTCCAGCATTGTTTAGCAGCAAAAGTATAAATGAGTAAAAGGTCAATTTTGAGCTTGGTTCCTACTACCCTTACCGGCAAAAACGTTGTGGTCTACAACTTTTCAATTGAAGGATTTTCCAAATTCCCGCACCAATTTTGTTGTATGTTTGGTAGATTGTCTAAAGTTCAAGGGTAAACAACTAAAATATTAATATGAATTTCTTTTAACCTGTAAAAACAACTCATTTTGTGCCCATTCACCGTTTGTCCACGATCTACAACTTTACAGAAGGAAGTTTCTGCAAATTCTTGATGATTTGAGAGATATTGTCTAGCTAGCTTGCAAGGTAATCTGGAAGTTGCAAATTGAACTCTACACACACTTCACCATGTGATCCCTTCTTATTTATAAACCTGTAACTTTTTTTTTCAAATTTCCATTTTCCAATCCGTCTTTTACATGTAATTCTATAACTCTTGGATTTTAAGGAAAAAAAAACCCTTTGAATGAATCGCATGTGCTACACTTACACTTTTTGAGGTGGACCCTTGATTATTAGACAAAGTATATGCATAAGATTTTGGAAAAGCGTAAGCCAATCTCCACACCAGTAGAAACAGGGCAAAAAGTGAGTATGTATGATGTTGAAGAACTATTTGATGTATGCATACTTATGCAAAAGTTGTAGGTATCTTGATTTATTTCACGGGTAACACACATTGAGATACTAAATTTTGGGTTTCACAAGTTATCAAGTTTATGCAAACTGTAGATACAAAGCATTCGCAAGCTGTGAAGTCCAACTTTTTTATCTTGCAAGTACCTCCGATTATGCTTTGTTTGTTCCAAGGGGAGATAGTTGTGCGAAGAATGTTTCTATGCAGCTACATGGTTACAACAATTCAAACTCGACTAGAGATAGTTGTGCAAAGAATGTTTCTATGCAGCTTCTTGGTTACAACAATTCAAACTGGGCTGGAGATTTGGACACGCACCATTTTACAAGTGGAAATTGCTTTTTGTTGGGAAATGCATATATTTTATGGTTGAGTAAGAAGCAATTCATTGTGGCTACATCGACTTGTGAAGTTGAGTACAAGGCATCATTCATAGCAATAATTGATTTTATGCTTTCATATATCTTCTTGTAGCCACTTATGCAATTATTATTCAGTACAAAGGGAAAACACCGAGAGTTATCGTGCTAAAGCTATGTGTCTTCTCCTTCTTCATATTCTCCCTACTCTATGTTGTTGTTTCCCATTTGTTTCCTATTTCATCATCTTCAACATACGTGGGTATCATATGATTGGATTTATTATCGGTAGTCAACTTGTCCATAAGGCATTTTTTTAAGCAAAGTCCAATTCAATAAAAAGAAAATTAGGGAAAAGTAATTGAACTTATTAACAAAGGCTTCATACAACCTTCTAGACTCCCCTTTGGAGTCCCTATCTTGTTGATTAAAAGTATATATAAGAGCTTCAGAATGTGAGTAGACTATTGTGCTTAAAGATGGTGACTATCAAGAATGGGTAGCCCATTCCTTATACCTCAAGGAAGCCTTTTTTTTTTTTTTTGGTAAGATTAACTTAACTTTTAAGTCACCACAAAGTAAGGAAGCCTATATTTTTCACTCAAAGTGGCCATTATGAATTTCTTGTTATACCTTTCAATATCACTAACATGTTGGGGTGGTAAAGCCCAATGTGCCACGCCTAAGTGTTGGGTGGCCAGAGACTAACCGAGAACTGACACTGGCCATTCATTCCACATAAAACAATAAGGACTTATAACCCTAACACTATTGTGTTTGGAGTCCCTTTATTTAAATAATCTACATGTATTGTTCAAATTATTATTCATTTATAAAAACTACTTGTAGATTATAAATTTGAACTATGTTGTTGCACACACACATGCTCATGGTCAGTGGTGTGAATCTTGGCAAGCTGCAATCGGTTGTCCTCAAGCATGTAGATGGGTTTCCTAACCTCACTTTTATCTTATTGCAGACATAGCAAGAACCACTAACATAATTGTCAATCCATGGGACGAAGCTGATTCGACTAATGCATTGAGGCTACAAGAGAGTGTCAATCTCTTGGAAAACAACAAACAACTTTCATCTAACTCAAGCTACACTCAAATAACCTTCTCTTCAACAATTGATGTGGGTAGCCATTTCCTTATTCATGATGTAGATGGAATATATACAAGAAGATAGTGATGAGTATTTCTAGCTTAGAGTCTAAAACCTGTATGACCAAAGGGGAAAGCCCATATGAGAAAAAAGTGCCTTTGGTATATACCCTTTTTGGAGTTGAGCAGTCTAATTTTAAGTACATATTCATGCAAGGTGAGTGCTTGGAAGAAACAAAGAAAGAGTGTCTATTACAAGTGTCGATTATGTGAGACACTATACATGCATAGAAGAAATATGTCAAACAAAAGCATGTGGTGTGAAAGATGGAGTTGATGGGTGCTTGAATGAACAAATGTAGCGCATGTGACATCAAAGGATTTTTCAATAGCTTCCACATTTCCAAGAGTATTTTTTATGTAGAACCTTCTCCACTCATACCTCACTGTGCTCTGTGCATGAGTGTCTTTTGGACTTCCTCCTTCACTTCACCAGAATTAAAATACATTGACTTTGACTTTTATGATCACCCATACCAACATAAGTGACACAACATAAATTTGCTCAACTCTTACAGCTTGAGTAGTGCCTCAAATAGTTAAGACTCTTAGACCACAAAAATATTACTTGAAGCTTTGGGATTAATGCCTCACTCATTTAGTGGCTTAACAACTTGACTCTGAGTCTTATGCCATGTAATTTTAATGGCAACTTGGAGGCACTATTCAACGCCAAAAATCCAATTCCATAGGTTCTTGAGATTAAGGCCTCTTTGATTGTTTTTGTAGCTAGATGCCATCATTTTGTCCATTAGTTTGGCATACTTTTGCTCCGCTTGATTTGTTTGTTGTACGTCAATACTACTTTGTGACATAGATTCTAGGGTTGCAATAGGGATTGATGAAGCCTTTGCTTTATCTCTTGTGTAAAGAAATTATAGATGTGTGTGGGTTCCCTGAGGTTGAGTTTCCACTAGCGATTTTGGAACCCACCTTGACTTTGGTCCCCGTGTGACCGTCATTTGCATTTTTCCCTTTTGTTCGATGACTTGATGGATACTAAGATTCAGTATCCATACCTAATTATTATCATTGTAAAAGCCTTGCTTCTGTAGAAGAAGACAAGGTGTTCATTTGGAGGTTGTATCACTCTCTGTTGTGAATCGATTCCGTTATCTCTTTTTTACAATTGCTTGCCTTTGGGTGGAGCATTGTGCTCAGGGATTTAATATTAACGTAATTACGACAAATTTTGTGTCTTATTGACACATTTACATGATTACACTAAACATAATCACACAGAATCCGATAATTAAGGGCAACCTGCATACCCACTAAATTCCCGCCGGGCTTTTCAATTTCCTTGGCAAGCCCACTGGGGATTTTCATTTTCCTTGCAGGCCCGTCAAGAATACTAAAAAGCCCGTCAGGCTAGCAAAATTATATATTTGCGGGCCCGATCACGTCCGCTGGGTGTTATTCTTGCTTTCATCTTCTGTGTGTGTGTGTGTGTGTGTGTGTGTGTGTGTGTGTGTGTGTGTGTGTGTGTGTGTGTGAGAGAGAGAGAGAGAGAGAGAGATCTCGTCAACCACCTTTGCAGGTACGTAGAGAGGAGAGAGGGAGAGAGGGGATCGTGTGGAAGCGTGCTTTGCATCGCAGTGCACGGCAGCAGCAAAGTAACTGACCACATGATCCAGGTATGTGTTATGTGTGTGTGTATGCGTTGTGTGGTAGCGTGCCTTTTGTCGTATTGCACGGTAGTAATAAGGTACCTTACCACACAATGGGAGTGTGTATGTAAGCTGATCTACAGCACAATGCTTATCACGAGGGCATCACCTCGGTGACGCGGGGAAGATGGTGTCCTTGTGGTAAGTATTGGCTTACTGTCTGGGTACTGCATCGATAACACGGCAAATCTAGTATCCTTATGGTAAGTCAACTTCCGTTTCCCCTTATCCAAAAAACATATGGGCATTGATCGGTAACGCGGCTATATGATGTTCGTATGCAAGCCATTGTTTCTCCTTAGATTCAGGCGACACTCGATCAGTAACGCGACTAATAGAGTGTCTTTTGTTAGAAGCATCTGTTTTTGCATAAATGTGGCATTCAGGTCGTAAACCCAGCCGTACGAACGTCATATAATTTGTATGTACATGTGTAGTTAATTTTTAAAGTATTAAGTATATGAAATACTTGGTCCGTAACGCGGCTGTGAAGAGTATTTCATATACAAAATGTATGAATTGTTTGATTTTGTTGTTTTTAATTGTCCACTTGAAATTATATACTAGCTAATCATATTCAAAAGAATACTTTATTCATCAATCATTGCTATTTTAAATGCTCCATTTATATAAATTATATGTAAAAAAGTATTTGCACACAAATTGCATGTTAAATATTCCTTTTTAATCTTTTTAAAGGACTCTCAAGCATTGTGGCTATTTTTAATGCTTCATTTACATAAATTCTCTGTAAAAAAATCTAAATGCATACAATTTGCATGTTAAATATTCTTTTGTATCTTTTTAAAGAGCATCAATTATCATCGCTTTTTTGATTGCTACATTTACATAAATTCTATGTAAAAAAGTGTGTGAACACAATTTGCTAGTCTAATTTGTATACTTCCAATGTTTTAAATGTTTTTTAAGTTTTTAAGTCGTTGTGTGCTTTGTTTGAATTAGTATGTATGCACGAAGAAAAATCTAAGTTAAAAATTCAATATATGTTGAAATGTGCCAGATTGTTAACATGTATTGTTTGATTTGAATTAAGTTCTTATAAACCACTTGTTTGATCTGCATTTTACACGTGTATGCAATTTTAAGTGAAGATTGTTTTCAATTTTTATTAATATTTTCCTGCACATTTCTTAAAGTCTTCAAGTGGTAGTTAAGGGTTTGCCTGAAATAGTGTGAGTGTTAGTGTCATTCGCAACCATGAATTTGTATTTGATATGCTATTTTTTATTGTCCAGTGCAAATATGACGCCAAATCAAAAGAAAAGTATTATGCGTGCCATTCGTAAAGAATTTATTTTGGCAATATCATCATGTGCAGATGATCGCATACAGCAGATTAGTGAAAGTGATGTCTACATCAAAGACCTCACTAGCACTATATGGGAGAACACAGAGCGCAGGTTGCGACTTGAAGGCCAATACGAGTTGTTGATTTCAGCAGGGACTCGAGAATTTGACCCCCACCACAAGGTTAGGACAGTGTTGGGCAATATGAAAGTATGCTGCAGAGACTTAAAGGAAGATATCCCACCTTCCTGCAACATGTCAAAATTAGAGCTCTAGGATAAATTGTGGAAAGAACAGAAGGTAAAAATGAAGTGTGTGAAAGCGTAGGACCAAGCAGCCTTACCCAAGAGATTGAAGATGGCCCAAGATGCGCAAGCAGCTTTGGGAGGTTGATCCGATGCCAGCGGCACCGGCACAATCATGCGTATGGCTTTGAATGCAAAGTGCACTCATCTTGTTGGCATCCCTCACAAAGCCTTGGTAGAAGGTATGAGGATTGGAGCAAGCTCCTTTGGTGTGTGGATATTATACACCATCAAAGGCATCTCATGTTTTCTAGAGCATATTACATATGTGGAAAAATGTTACAAAAGAGGGAGTGAGGCAAAAGTTGACAGCTTTCAGACAGAGCAAGGAATGCAAATGCTTCACCCCTCCATTGTAAGGCGCATTGGGTTTACTACCAAATCTCCTTGGATCACAATATTCCCATACTACAATGGGGTTACCATGGGCGACATGATGTTCCGCTTACCATTCGCTCACAGATTTTTCAGATGACACATGCACACGCTACAATACGACTGGAGATCATTGCCTGTAGCAAATCTTCCTATAAGCGAGATAGGCACGATGTGGATCAAAGCAGTGATTGAGCAGATGCCAGCCATTTGTCATGCCTTAGTCAACGGCGTTGCGGCGGCTGCCCACTTGGCCAGTATAGTGCACAGTGAATTGCACCCATTCAAAATAATGTTGGACTTTACTTGCACCAATAAACCCTGCGTCGGCATCATTGATTGGGGTATGATGCTGAGAACACCAGCTAAGCATGCAACAATTAATTATCTGCATCCAAGCGCACAGTCGAACAAAGTAGTTTTGGATACATAGAGAGCAGGGAATGCCAAGATGGCTAAGCGACCGTGGATTGCTCCCGAACTATACGATCCACGGTGCACAAATGCATACACAACAGCGAGCGACATTTTTGCATTGGGCTACCTATTCAACATGTTGGCAGATTTTTGGAGTGCAATAAAAAACGTTTATTTTCCAAAAGAAGTTTTTTTTCACCCGGACGAAGATGTTATGAGGGCCATTCGAATTAAAGTAGATTGTTGGATGAAGTTAAAAAAGCGGGAACAAAGAAGGAATGCTTCTGACGTGTTGATATTTTTCAAAGACCATTTAAAGACAAATCCTAACCCTGTCCAACGTTCCCTTGTTGAACTTGCACCATCATTTTATTCGATTTAAACATTTCTATGATATACATATGACTTGTCCATGGTATTCTATTTTTTATTGAAGTGTATTATCTGGTTTGAAGTGGTTCACCTAATTAAGTCAATTATCTTTAGTCATTTCAAATTTGTCATTTAACTATCAGTATTTCAAATTTTCCTTGTGGTTCAATTAGTCGCATTTGTTGTGGTTTGATTTAGTGGATTCCGCTCACTTTCCCTCTGAACGAGAAGTTGCTATATTCTGCATCTGTGAGACTGTTGAATCGTGAGAATATATATTTGCCAATGATATTGAATATTTCTCTATCTATTGAATGCAGCTCTAAGAGAAAATGGCCGATGAAGAACAAGATATTGGCACCCAATCACTACTCGATGATCAACAACAAGCGGTTGTTAATGCATTTTAGTGCATGAAGTCTCTGGCACACGTCATGTCGGCACAACAAGCGATGCGTACTGCTCGATGACTCTCAAAATAAGCAAATCCAAACCACATGCAATGGAAAGAGATCAATAAAGAAGTGATAAAGGACATGATCAAGACAATATGGCCATGTGAGGACGCAGAGATCAAGAAAGGAAGGTGGAAGGTTTCAAAGTGCAACCATGATGCGATCAAAGAAAATGCTGAGAGGATTTATTTGGAGGTTTATGGCCATCCCCTGCACAATGTAGATTGTGCGCTATATTTTGCAAAAATGTTATATGTTCACTTTGTGCAACAGTGACCAGTAGACTTCTCGTCAAAGGAGACAACTGTTTTTACTCATGATTTAAGGGAGAGTTGTGTCACTTTCACTCGAGATGATCTGGCATTGATAGTGGAAGGCACCAACTTACACTTAAAAAGAGAGAAGAATATTTACATGACACAGTTGGTAGAGAAATATGTAGAAATAACACGGCTTTCTATAGCCACCCAGACACCCCAACCCTCACAAGTCCGGATGGAGAAAAGCATTCACCGCTTAAGTCAGGACGTTCAAAATCTGACACAGTGAGTGAATCCAACACATGTACAAGGGACACACATTAGCCACCTTGTCACGCATCCAGATTTGGTCCCCTCGTCTACTTCAGATGCATCCTCCTCTTCCCAATGTCCAGTTTTCTACAAAAAATTTGATGGATGGAGTGAATATTAGACATTGACATGTAGTCATTATTATCATTTAGTTTGTCGTATTCATTTAATGCAAAATAGTAGTCGATGTGCAATCTGTTCACAAGATATTTCACAAGGAATATATATTATGTTTGGTATGGAAAACGAGTATAAATTCAAGCAAGCCTGCCAAGATACCCCTAGCACAATTAGAAATCTGTTTGATGAGCAAGATGCTGCTTCAGGGCAACACAATTGTGATCGACAAACTATGTACTATCGCATATATGAAGCATTGTTATTACTCAAAACACATTTGAATACAAGGTCTTGTACAATGGTTTTTGACATTTACTCGTTCTAATCTCAAGCTATATTAAATATGTTAAGTCGTTATCTCGTTCTAAGTCTGAGTGTTGTGGTTCTCCTTGTAATTCAACCTCCACATCTATTATCAAATTCTCTTCTATTTCGTATACGGTGCATTGAGATACACCAACAATGAACTCTTGTTCATCTTCATTTTGACAATCATACAACCAAATTGGAATTTCCTCCTCGTAACCAGCACTTTTGATGTGATTCAATATCTTTTCGTTGCTAAACGTCATATACACTAATTTTTCTGCTATGTCTGCTAATAGTCTATTGCGAATAGTGTTGTGAACATACTTGTACATACTCCAATTTCTCTCTGAACTTGAGTTTTCTGCACATTGTGCGAGTACTTTCATTGCAAGGGGACGTAAGGTAGAGTAATTCTCTCGACCATTCATCATCCACCACTTCCATGCAGGTTACTCTTTTGCCATTACCTGTATAAAATCATTCACAAAAGGACCTTCTTTTAATCTAAATGCACTCATTTCTTTGATGCAATCAATTCGATCCTGAACGTTGAAGTAGAATGTGTTGACCATGTGATAGAAATCGCTTACCACCTCTGTAGTGGACATCAAATCTAAATTCCAATACTCTTGATCGAGCATGTAAGCAGCACTATGGAGTGGACTATGAGCACTCTTCCACCTTGCATGAAAATACTTAGCCAAAATTTTTCGTTGTTTGCCAGAGAATGGTAATCGCCACTCCTTCTCTACTACAGACTCTTTCAGCTCTTCGGGATTTTCAAGACTCTGTTAGACTGACCACCATGTCATCCACACTTTGCCCAAGTTTGGTGCCTTTTGATCAAGATTGCGGATTGCAAACATAACGGGCATCATTACATGGTATGCATCCACTACACTCCTCCATCAAGAAGCCTTGTTTACATTGCCATGTAGACATGTAATTTTGTCTTTCACTATTTTTTTATGCTCAAGCTGCCATTCATCAAATGCCGCACAATTGAATGTGTCAATCACAACGCATTTATTATGGAGAAGTGATTCCAAGGAATAAAAGTGTGTGCAGAACGGAGTTTCAGTAGGAAGTTTCAACATCACTGACATGCACATCACATCCTATACAAATCGAGCACTCTTTGTTGTTTCAAGATAAATTTCACAACTTGACGTGTTGTATCAATTATTTTGGCAAACCATGTGGTTTTTTCGCTAGTGTACCAATCTTTCAGCACCAAGTTTAAGTTGTGCGTATTACAACCATTGGCAAAAATGTGTGGAAAGCACTTCTTTATTTACAGTTCTTTGCGTTGTTCATGACTACTTGAACGACATGTTCAGCACCGATTTCTTTAATTACATTAATCAAGACCTCAGAAATGTATTTGTCACTTTTAATTGCACCAGAACTATCAATCACCTTTATAAACGTTTCTCCCCTTGGAGAAACCAACATTACATTGAACATCGGTCTTCTCTGAACATTTGACCAATCATCACTCACAATTGTACATCCTGAAAGTGAAATATTCCCAAGTATTATTTTGCCAACACGCTCTTTGACTTTGATGTAACATTTGTCCAAGAAAACATTACTTATCGTGTGATAAGAAAGGAGCTAAAAATCATGGACCAAACTCACTGATTTTCTTCCAAGAAGCCTTTCAATGATTGCTATCTACCATGACCAAAGCACTTCTAGTAAAGAATATTGCTTTGGCGAGTGCAATTTGTGCTTCTTCTAGAGACTGCACTCAAAAGCTTTGATGTAATGATTTTTGACGCATTTGACTAAGTCCACCTTCAATGTGACGTTTAAAAGGAACATTGCCTAGAATTTCCTCTCCTTGCGTAGGTTGTTCTCCAAGGTTAGTTGGCGCCACTACAGGATCTATGGAGTTAATATTTGGCTCTAGGAACTCTTGAATTGAAGCCACAGAGCTATATATCTGTTGTCTCTTGCCACCCTTTTTGGTGAGCTCTTCTCTCAAACGCTTTGCAACTGCAGGTGCCTGAGGATGTTCACATTTTCTACAACTCTTTTTAGTGCTATCCAAAAAATGATCCCTGATATGTGGTGCACTGCCTGATTTTGTTGTGTGACAAGATTTACATTGCCACTCCATATATCGGCCACATATATTGTGAGCATAATCCCACTCTTTGCCAGGATCTTTTTTATTCTTTGGCTTCTTCGTACCACTTGTGCCCACATTTTACTCCATTGCTTTTAAATTAAAACTGAAGACAAAAGAACCAGATGTTCAGTTTTTGAAACATTTTTCTTATTTTCAATATATATTAAAATTTAAAAACCATTCAATATGAAAGTAACCATGATACACAATAGGAGATTTTCAATGCACACTAGTCAATCCACATATCGATCACCTAGATTGTGAGCAACCATACACATTGCAATGTAGTCTATGCATGGTATAATAACTATAACAATGCTATAAATCTCTCTATGCAATTATTATTATAATGATTATTTATATGTCCACTTTGATTTGCAAACAATAAGACACATCCAATTTCAATTTCTACAAAAAAAACAAATTAACGAAAGTAATAAAATATATGATTGGTCATTTCATGCACTAACAATCTATCATAATACATAATGCACTCTCTGTATAAACCAATGCATGAACTAACACAAATAAATCTTCAATATAATCACTCAATTGAGGACTACTTGTACCCAGTTAAAGATTGTAGCCCACCCATGCAACCAATTCAATATATAAAAGCTATTTTAATCCAATTAACGATTATAGCTCTTATATTGTGGAGTGACAAGTGTAAATCAACTCAAATGCAAGACTTCAAGGATCTTTATATGCCCGTACACTAGTATAGGACATCCGACCCTTGACTATCAACTCGTCATTTACATATGCTCATCTTCTAAAACCAATTACAGCCCTCATTTGGACCAATGGCTTCTTCGCAATGAGCATGACTCTCCAAGTTTTCAGTTGTTTTGGTTTCATACCTTTATGTCGGTAAATGAATTAAAAAAATTTAGAAGTGGTTACCGAATTAAGAATCACGTTCGGCCCAAAAAATGGATATGTGACTCTGTAACCTCAAGTCAATTCACAAGGAGATGACTATACCCGGCACTCGGATACACTCCCCAAGGATTTGCCTAGCTAAAAGACTGCGGTTAGCACACCGTTTACTATATATAATTATTCCCGCCGGGTTTTTTCATTTTCTTGGCGGGCTCGCCGAGAAAATAAAAAAGCCCGGCGGGCCCCGTAGGGAAAATGGAAAACCCGGAGGACTAACCATCTATATAGGTTTTTGCACGTCATAATCAAATTCACGTTAACAATTAACGTGATCATGTGATTTTTTTGCGTAAATACTAAAGTTATTGACGTAATCACCCGATCGTGATTACGTTAATGAAATCCGTGGTTGTGCTACATGACCGATCTTCATTGTTCTAGGTTGTGTTGCTACTTTTGGTAACTATATTTGAGTGTTACCTTTGTAACATCTTTGTGCTTCAAGTAGCTTAATCGGAATCATATGTTGCTTCATTTGTCTTTGTTGGGTAGCTTGTTTGAAGTCTGACTTTGGTACCCATACTTGTCACATTGCTTGTTTCTTTGAAGTCTTGTCTTTTGCCTTTTGTTGTTGTTCTTTCCCTCGATTGTGGTGTTTATCTTTCATTGATAGAGTGGCTTTCCCTTTGTAAAACTTTTGTCCTAAGTTGAGTAGCTCAAGGCTATTACCTTAGGTTGTTTGGCCCAAACATTAGTGCTTCCTTAGAAGTATTCTTGAGTAGTGATTGACACATTTGATGCTACCAACCCTATTACCTTTGGTTATTGAGGTTGATCTTGTGCTTGGTATATCCAAACTAGATCTTTGACTTTGATGTGAACTTTGGATATTGACACTTGGTTGATTCTCTTTATCTTTTTTTGGAGGCTTTGTTGTAATGGAAACTTTTGTTGATAAACTTTCTGCTTACATTTCCATTGCATTGTCAATGGTTTGGCTTTTGATGTAGAGGCTACATAGAAAGTTTTATGGAGACTCATTGAAGATAAAATTGACTTGCGAGGTTGATATGCTTCAGTGTTTTCCTAATCTTTACCTTTTTTTGCTATGGTCGGTTGTTTCTTCTCTACATGAACTTGATATGCTTCTGAGAGTGCATCTATTGTTGTTGCTGAAGCTTTTTATTGTTGTCAAAAGAAGATGCTCATTTAGGTGCTCTTCAATACAGACTCTCTCTCATGTAATGGGAGTTGATTATGTAGAAAGTATCCTTGAACTATCCAGTACTCAACTTGACTACAGCTTCTATCACACAAAAGTTAAGGATTGACATTTGTACACTACTATTTCTTCTAGCTTCTTGATTGGTGTCTTTCCCATCATTATCCAAGTTCCATAAGACATTACATTTTTTCTAACAAAAGGATCCACCCATCAAAGACGAACATGTAATTTTGAGTCTTGTTTTTTCACATACGCTAAATTTTATCATAATAGAAGACAATTGATCTTTTTCCTTATTCTTGTTTTCCTCTTGATCTTAAGTTTGTTGAACACTTAATATGGACCTTGGGAGCATTGCTTCTTCATCTACTTTCAATTGTGTTGTTTCTAAAGTCGGCTTCTTTAAAACAACTTTTGTCGATTATTTAGGTATCTCAATGGTGACATATTCTTTTGGGTGCTTTTCTTCCTTTGTTTGTGCTTTTGCACCATGGTTCATGACATTGTACTGTAGTTGATTTAAATTACTCTACCATAGTTTGACTAACATCTCTATAGTTGCGGTCTTTTATGATGATGATCCTCATTGTAACATCCTTGTGGTGCAAGTAGAAGTGGTCACATCCCCAATATTGTACCATTTTAAGTTTCCACATGAATGGACGCCCCAAAATGAAGTCAAATTGTTGCTCTTTTCAAAGTCCACTATGGCAAAGGTATGCTCTTACTCAATTCCGCATGAGGATACTACCACAAGTCTCTCTGTAAATCCATCTATAAGTTGCAATTTCATTCTGATTTTTTTGAGGGATGGTCTCTCCCATTTTTTCCATATTTCTTTGGTGGCAATGGTTACTCCAGGCCCAATATCAAGTATAGCAATCATTTCCACTCCTTGACATTTCAATGGTAAGTTGGTGTTCCCTTCTTCTTCTCCTTCACAATAATTTCCCACCTTGTTTAATGGTATTGGTTTTGCCTTTGGATTATCTTGTGTCCTTTTACCCATTTGATCATTGAATGGAATATCTTGAAGAGAAATTTTTAATCCCATCTTCTCTAGATTTTTGCTCAGCTATCCCCATAGATGTGGTCAAATTTTCAACAACTTTGAGAGAATATTTGTGAATTGTATAGGAGCAGAGATCAATTCATGCAGGCTCTTAATGTCCATCATTTTTGGTGTGGCTTTCCACTGAGATGGTACCACTTTAAGCTCAAACTTTGTTTCCTGTTTTCCTATAAAAGATGGAAATTTTTTTAGTGATTTAGGTTCTCCCCAGACACTTCGGTTCCTGCAACACCGTATATAGATTGTATATCTCCAGGGTAGAACTCATGATCCATGATTTTAGTGATAGGTGCAAACTTAAAGGTTGCACTACCATCCTTTGCACTCCTAATTGCTTCTCCTAAGGCTTGTGGCTATGACTCGTCTACTTCTAGGATAAGTGCCACAAATTGTGATCTTGCATTATTTGTGGTGTTGGTTGCTACTTGTTCTTCTAATTGAATCTTCAGTTATTGATTTCTTGTGGTGCATTTTTTTCTTCCATGTCCTTATATGGTTGTGGTTCTTGTTTTGATTTGACATTATTTTGAAGAGACGTTTCTTGCCCTAGTATATGTTGCAGCCTCAGCTAAGTATTACACTATGGAGTGGGATGATCCCCTCCACAAGTATCACATCTCCTCAATGATTTTTGTCGTACATTTGGGTTCTATCTGTGGCCTTGGTTTATTCTTCTCACCACTTCTTCGACCACTTGATCAATGCTCGACACGATAGGATCTTGAATGTTTTGCTTCGTTGTGGCTGCACTCATCATAGAAGAGGCACTACTAGCCATGTTGTCTACATCGTCCATCACCTCTCTGTAAGCCTTACAATTGTCAACTAGATATAAAGCTTATTTAGTGACTTACTCAAATGTCATGCATGCTTTCAAATGCAGGTTCTTCTTGAGAGTCTTGTTCCTCAAGCCCTCTATAAAGAGAACTCATAACCTCTCATCTTTTGGTAACTCTCATGTGGGACATCTCTCAATGTATTTCTTGAATCGAACCAATGCTTCCTTCACCTTTTCATTGTTCCTTTGCTTGAAAGCATAGATCTATGACACCATATTTTTCTTGATGCCCCTTTTGGATCTCCTTTGCAAATTTGCACAAAAGTTGTTCTTTGTGTGGATAATCATATTTGTTAAGTGGTCGAAACCATGTCAAGGCCGTTTCTTTCAATTTTAGCCAAAATCCTTCATATTGGGTGTGAAAATCCGCAATTTGTTCAGCTTTCAAAACTTTTTTGAAGAGTGAGGCACGAGCCTATGGATCTCTTGACCCATTGTACTTTGTTTTGACACATTTGGCCACTTGAGATGGTCTCATTTGTTGTGGTTTAGTCACCAATCTAGCCAATTTTGGTTCTCTTAGAAAGACGTCTCTCACTCTCTCTTCTCATCTAGAAGAAAATCCTAGTGGAATCCTACCTTATATATGCTCTTACTTCATTTTTGGAATCTATGTCTTGGTGCACTCTCATTTGAGTGAGAGTAAGTAGAGATTGGAGAACCCTTTTATGTATATCTTTCTCAGATCAATTGGATCAACAAAATTGTACTCTCTTTCATACTTATCTACCATCAAAACACTCCTTGGGCATTTGTACACGTGAATGCATAGAGGTTATTATGGTTGTTTAACTCCACAGCATTGGGTTATACACACTTGTAGAAAGTATGTTGATCCCCAATTGTGAACCTATACAAGCCCTCATGAGTGTAATCCATTGAAACTATCATGGTTTTGTTGGGTTTTATGAATCTCACGTTGAGTTTCTTGATCAGCGGATGCTTCTCCTCTAGGTAAGTAGAAAACCCTAGTGGTGGATGATTTGTCATGGTTAAGGCCCACTTGACACTCTCAAGGTAGTCTTTGACGATCTCTCCTTGTCTTACTGAAACTTATCCCTTTTTGTCCCTGGTAAAGTCTCAAAAGTTGGGTCTTTGTAACCCTTTGGTCTATGGAACCAATTTTGGTGAATTGCACTTGAAACAGAACTCAAAACAATGTCAAGACCTTGACAAAGGAAGTTTTGATTGTATCTTGGTCTCCAGAGGATATTTATCTATAGGCTCATCAAGTCAAATACCCCCACTATAAAGAGGTACATGGATCACGATCCATGTTCCTCTGTCGAATTTTGACTTCAAATTTTGATAGTAGCTAGACAAGGTCATGCACAGGCTTTGTACCAATTTCTGAGGTTGGGGTACATGGATTGCGATCCATGTTCCACCACATCTGGACTTGATCTCTGGAAAGCTTGTTACACTCTATGTCTACAAGCTACATCTTAAATATTTTTAAATTTGGACTTGTTTTGATAGGTCAAATATCCAGCTTTAGGTTTGCTCTGTGGTTTTGAGTTAGTCTTCTGTTTTTCTGCCTTTTGACCCAAATTTGCTCTAATTTTTCCAAAGTTGGACTTGGGGATATGTTTCCTTGTATATGCACTACATTTTGGAAAAGTCTCAGGTCAAGCTGACACCATAGAAACATGGATATAATTTCCATGTTTAAAGAATAAATTGACTTTCCTTAGTACCATTAGGATTAGCATGATTACTAGATGCTATGGTATTAAATTTTTTGGGTTTGGACCTCTGGATTGGAAATTGGGTCAATTTTAGCACTTTCTTATTTTGGGATTTTGATTTGGGTTTTGATGTCCAAATGAGATGAAACTTTGGGATTAGGCTAGAAATAGTATGTATAACAAAGAGGCTAGGTTCTTGGGGGATGCATCTATAAGAAACTATTCATATAATGCGCATTCAAAGGGTGTTAAAGAAACTCCTTTACTTATATGCTTAAGGTAATATAATGACCCCTTTTAATTCAAAAACTTACAAATTTTACTCTAGAATTAATTGAAAATCCCCTGTTGTTAGTATATAATCATATTAAATTTTTAAATTTTGGCAATTAAGAAATCCATTCATTTGAACTCACGTGGTAACTTACATGTCTAAGAGGTGAACCCCTAAGGCTAGGTTTTAACTCAAAAATTTGGGAAAGGAACTTGGATTGTGACCTGTGTTTGGAGAGCTTTTCATCTCAAATTTGAACCACCTATCAAAGGCTAGTTTTAACTCAAAAATTTGGGAAAGGAACTTGGATTATGACCCGTGTTTGGAGAGCTTTTCATCTCAAATTTGAACCACCTATCAATGAAGGTATTTCTAGGCTATCCTCAAAATCTTTTTGGATTTGGAGTTTTTAGCGTAGGAGTTTTTTGTCCCTTTTGAACCAATTTTTGAACTTGTTTAGGGAACTAATGCTCACAATGGTCTCTGCTACAAGTTGGTGTAGTTTTTGTCCAAAAACGTAGGTGAGGTACACTGATCGGGATCCATGTTCCATCACTTATGGACTTGGGATTTGGCCACCTAATAGCTTATGATGTTGGTAACCTACTCCCAAAATATTTTTGAATTTGGATCAATTTTGGTCAACCAAAAGCGAAATCTTGAGTATAGTTTGGCGATTTTTGACTATCGTTTAATGGCTCCTTTAACCACTTTTTTCAATTTTTTTATAAATGCTTCTTTTGGGAAAGGTGTTTCAAATAGTCTCAACTAACTTTCTAGATTGCTTCTTATGAGTTTACTAAGGCTCTTGAGCACCAACTTTTTGGTTTTAGATCAACTTTTAGGTCTCTACTTTCAGAATTTCAGAGTTATGGCCGTTTCGTCCAAAATATGGTTTTTTGATAGTTTTTGCCTTGATCTTTCAGCCTAAAGTTGATGGTATTGGTTTCTACTTACCCTGATCCTATGTACTAGAAGGAAACATCAAACAAAAATGAATAAACAATGCAAGAAAACTTGGTAATGGAGAACGTTCTAGTACTCTGAAAGTATCAAGAAAATCAAACAATGAAATGCTTCATGGCTAACTTCAATTTGCACACTCATATTGTCTAGATGTAGTGAAAATGATCTTAGTTTTCATGTGGCTCAAGATACATTATATCATATAAACTGTAAGTACACATCATACTTCCTCTTAGCCAATCGACATATTTAGACTAACATAATTCATAGACTGTTGTATATGATTGTACATATGATCAATGCTAGAATCACTACAAGAGGTACTTCACATTAGCGACACTCACAGTGCGACGCTTAAAAGTGAAAATCCACGGCCTCGCTATGGGCGTCGCTCTGAAGCGTCACTATTTTATTTGTTACATAGCGACGTCCATAGCAACGCCAACAAGGGTTAAAAATAAACCTAGAGAACCCAAGCAAAGAGGTAACACGCGCTTTCCCTCTCTCTCTCTTTCTTCTCCACACACACACACACATACATGAGGAGAGGAAGGAGAGCTAGGTATGTTCCTTCCATCTCCTCTCTCTCATGTTCCCTTCCCCTCTTTCTCTCTCTCTCCCACACACACACACACACACACACATTGTATCTTTGAGAGAAAGAGAGAGAGAGAGAGAGAGAGAGAGAGAGAGAGAGAGAGAGAGAGAGAGAGAGCACATGCATAAACAAAACACACACACACACACACATGCATAAACAAGGAATGCATACACACACACATTGAGAGAGAGAGAGAGAGAGTAAAGAGAAAGACTGAGAGAGAGAAAGATATAAAACACACACACGAAAGAGAGAGGTAAGGGGAGAAAACAAAGAGCGAGAGAGATTAGGTTAAGATTTAAATTAGATTAGGTTAGATTACATTTAGATTTAAATTAGATTAGGTTAGATTACATTTAGATTTATGTTTATGTTGAGTTTAAGATTACGTTAGATTAAGATTATCTTAGATTTAAAATTAGAAAAGTATTAAAGATTACCTACCTATGTTAGATTTAAGTGAGATTACATTTAGGTTTAGGATTTAAGATTGGATTAGATTTAGGTTTATGTTGAGTTTAATATCAAATTAGATTTAGATTTAAGTTTAAGATAAGATTTAAAATTAACTACATTAAATTTAGATTTAAGTTAGATTACATTTAGGTTTAGGTTAGATGTAAGATTAGATTAGATTTAGGTTTATTTTGAGTTTAAGATTAGATTAGATTTAGATTTATGTTTGATGGACTAGCTTTTTTTAGATTTAGGTTAGATTTTAGTGCATGTCAATGAAGGCGCGCTTTGCCGAAAGAGCAAACACTAGTTACACAACAATATGTATATTCCCACCAAAATCTGACACCTATTAACTCACACACTAACCATATTTAATTAGCCGCAAATCACCACATGTTCAATTAGGTCAAATTTAACATTAGATTTTGGATTGAGTTTTTATATTAGAGTCTATCTTTGGGATTACGGTAAAAAAATTAGAGTTAAACGAACGGTGATCCCTCTCTTCCTCTCTACGGATGCGACCTTAAGTTGGAAAGCTTTCAATGGCATGATACTTAGATTGGAGGCCAACATGTAATGTGCTAAGTAATCCCTCGAACAAAGATCTATTGTGAAAAGATGGTAAGATGTTGTGAAATGCTACAGCTAGAGAAGAGGCAATGGGGTTTTGTCCACTACATGCACTATCATGTAGACGTGGATGTGTAGATTTCTTGTACCCACAAATATAGGCATTGACCTATAAAGACAAGATTATAATCCGGTGGCTCTGATCTCCGTGCACCTCTAGACCGAGGTGTGCGGGGATCGGACATGACTAGAGAATGTGAGGTAGTTCACAATGTGAACAAAGAGAGAGAGAGAGAGAGAGAGAGAGAGAGAGAGAGAGAGAGAGAGAGAGGGGGGGGGGGGGGGGGGGGGGGGGAGAGATAAAAGACGGAGGATGCCAATAGAAGATTAAATTTATGTCCAGGTTATAAGATTTTTACCCTCATTATCTGTAGTGATGAGGATGTGGGGCCGTCCAACCGAAACACCTATCTCTCAACGAGGATCTTATGTCCTTGTAATCAATGCAAGCATGCTATGCGACGAACAAGACGCGTTTCTTTGCACCACGTTCGCAAATTTGGCGAGTTCAATCCATCTATTATAGATCAATTTGTTGCCAATTATAACTCGTCGGACTCTACGCTTGCCAACATGCATCAATCTTGCAACCCAATAGACGTGTTTGCAGGCGCTTTGGTCAAGCAGCATATGTGAGGCCACAAAATGTGGCCTCTGACAGCTCAGGGGGATGATCATGCAGACCACATTCCCAACGAGGCAATGTTTGAGCCTGAGATCGATGAAATGATCGAGATGATCATGGATTCAGAAAGGCTAATCTATGATGATATGAAAAGTGAAGCCGATACGCCATTGTATGATGGAGCACGTGTGTCTAGATTGAAGGCACTCCTGGCTCTTCTGAACATGCAACTAAAGTTTGGATGGAGTGACACTAGCGTCACAGCGCTTTTCAGGTGATCTATTAAAATGTGTTTACTTTAATAAAAAAACTTTAGATGTATAATGATCTGATAGATTACTTACACAATTGTACCGCATTTTTTTTGTTGTGTAGATTACTCAAAGAGCACATACAGCCAGCTGATAATGTGAGGCCAAATTCTAGAGAGGAAGCAAGAAATATCTTGCAAAACTTGGGGATGGATTACAATTTGATCCACGCTTGTCCTAACGACTGCATTCTTTTTAGAGGGGAATATATAGACATGGAGAAGTGTCCGAAATGTGATTCCGAGAGATATGGAGTAGATCTCCACGGAACAAAAATTATACAAAAGGTTTTGCGACATTTTTCTCTGCTTCTTCACATCAAGAATTTTTTCGAATGTAAGTCCATGGTCGCCCTAGCATCATGGCATGAGGAGAATAAATCTTCGGATGGTGTGTTACGGATTCCTGCAGATTGTGCAGCCTAGAAACATATAGATGAAACATGGTCAGATTTTGCCAGGGAAGCTCAAAATTTGTGCTTAGTCCTGGCTATGGATGGCGTAAATCCATTTGGCTAAAGATCAACATCTTACAGTGTATGGCCCGTTGTCATGATCAACTATAACATTCTCCGGTGGTTGACTATGAAGAAGGGGCACCTATGGCTAAGCTTGATTGTGCCGGCGTGGTATAAAGTGAAGAATATGGATGTGTATCTTTGTCCACTATTGGAAGAGCTACAAAAACTGTGGATTGGCATAGAAGTGGTGGATATGAGCCAACACACAGGTCGACAGAATGTTTTGATCAGAGGCATTCTAATGTGGACCATGCATGACTATCCCGGACTAACAGAATGCTCGGGTGATTTACACTCAAACTCAAACACTGTAAATCTTGGTTTTTCTCAAGCTTTTCTATTATCATGTGTATATATGCAGGGCTTCAAACAAGCAGATACAGAGCATGTGTCACATGTGGACCTAGACTGAATGCACTTCGGGCGCCCTCATTGAAGAAGCAAATCTACGAAGGTCATCAAGCATATCTTCCAGAGAATCATGTGTTACACGATGGCTTTTTGGGAAGAGAGCTGCCGAGGATGTCTGCACAAGCATGGTTAGAGTAGAAGGAGATGTGTGATGACGGTTTGCCCCCAGGGATGAAGAGACTCTCTCTATGGTACGAGTTACCATATTGGCCCCGAATCATGATCAATCACTTGCTCGATCCAATGCACATATTCAAGAATGTGGGTGATCTGCTATGGGACCATCTGACCGGCAAGAAAGATACTTTGGGAGCCAGGGTTGACCTTAGAAATGTGAATCATATGGAGCAATATTGGCCGTAGACAGCATCCGATGGATTGATAAAACTCCCTAAAGCACCATGAATTTTCACAGGATCCCAAGAACACAAAGTAAAAGAGACCATTCGATCTGTGCGGACCCCCACTGGCATAATGCACTCGCTCCGAACGTGTTTTACAAAAGAAGGAAATCTTACCGGTTTGAAGTCACACGGCTGGCATAAAATGTGTCAGGTATGTCATACACAGCAGCATGGTGTAAAGGTCAAAATTTTAGGGTGGACGGATCGACAAAAAGCATTTTACTCAAGATTGTGGAATCGTGGCAAAATTTGAACAGTCTAGTCGACGACGGTCCTCTGATGCAGATCTTGTGGTGGTGGAACTCACTTACTTTGGCACTCTACAAGAGATTTTGAGGATCGATTATAGAGGATTTTTTGTCGACTTGTTCGACGTGCAATGGTTCAAGATAATCATGGAGGGTCGCAACGCTACTGTGCGTAGAGGAGAGTCTGGTTTCCTTGAGGTGGATTTGACTAAGAAATGGACTAACCTAAGAGACACTTTCGTACTGCCCAAGCATTGTGAACAAGTAAGTATGTGAATAGTTAACATTCAATTTTAGAAGTTATGTGCTTGGAAGCTCTCGTGTAAGTTATGTGCCTCTAGCAGGTGATATTTCATCCTACAAAGTCTGTATCAAACTGGTGGTACGTCATGTAGGTAGCCCCTTGTAGTGCACGAACGTATGAAGGATACCATGTGCCAATCACAGCGGCATCGATGGAGGAGATCAAAGAAGATGCTCAGTCAGAAGCCGCTGAGGTGGTTCCAGACGAGCATCAAGCTGCTACTCTTTATGGGGTGCATGCAGATCAATGAAGATGCTCAGTCAGAAGCCGCTGAGGTGGTGACAGACGAGCATCAAGCTGCTACTCTTTATGGGATGCATGCAGAGGATCTACAAAATGAAACGGAGGACATTTGTCTAAATGGAGAGCTCTCTATAGATATAGGAATTTATGCTGAGCTATGCGAGGATGAGAGAGAGACCTCTTAAAGCCATAAATATTGTATTTGAACAATTTTTCTCCGTTTTATAATATATATTGTATTCACGTGCCTTTTTGTCCATCCTTATCTATATGCATCATTGTGTCATTGTATTTAATGGTCTTTGCGTCCACTTTAGGTACGTATGCTCTAGGTATGTTCTCACAAGCAGGGACGATGAGCATTGTACTCCAGATGTGATGGAGACTAAAGCTGCAATCATGATTGCAGCTTCAGTCTCCATCGCACCCAGAGTGCAGTGCTTTTACAAATTCATAGAACTTCAACGAAATCTCTTTGCACAGGACTCCCTCCCCCTTTACGAGTCTTCTCTCTCTCTCTCTCTCTCTCTCTCTCTCTCTCTCTCTCTCTCTCTCTCTCTCTCTCTCTCTCTCTCTCTCTACTTGTCCATGTTTTCTTCTCCATTCATTTAATATCAAGATTAAATGTTCGTGTGTTTAATGCAGGTGTGGATGATGATGAGTTTCTTTCTTCTTTGTCACCCCAGCAGAGGCAGTGGTACGTAGATCGTCATTGCTCTAGAGCACCATCACGCGTTCCTACTCCTTTAGCGTCTCCCTCTGTTTCGAAGCATTCAACATGGTCCAAAGCTTCGATGTTGACGAGACAATCTTAACACTCGTCTAGGCACCGACGCTCTAGTGGTGGCGACGTTGGTTGTTGTGGGGATGCCACCGCGGATGCCTCGACACCGCCTCGTGTTCGGCGAGGCTCTTTACCCTCCCCTTCTTTGCCCGCCCCCACACCAGCCACGGCATCAAACTCCATGCTTGGAGAAGAAGATAGCAAACTATAATTGAAACCCGTGTTCTAGTGGAAAAATAATACTTCATAAATCCATGGCATCTTTGTCCAAATAAAATTCAATAAGGATAAGCCCTAGGATTCAGAATTGGGAGTTGTACTCACATAATGCTATTGTAAATCTGTTGAAGAATATTATGTTAGTCCAAAGAGGCAAAATATGTTGGAATTAGGGTTGCAGAGAAACACACACAGCTTGGAGAAGACGAAGGAAGCTCAAGGCACACAATAGAGAGTGTGTTACTTAGTGTGCAATGGAAAGATAGATAGCCCTAGAGTGATGGGCGTATATACAATGCACGGGGGAAAAAACCTCCTAAAGAGGGAAAAAATGCCCCGACGGTCCTAGTGTGTTCACACACATCACTACCACATGTATATGGTAACAAATCCCCGCTGGAGTGATGCGGTGAACAAGAGCTGGTACATGAGTAAAGGGAAGTGCCATACCCTGAGGACAGGATCAATCCACAAAGGGGAGTAAGCCCAAAGCAGCTTCTCACAAGACAATGCCTTTGTGAAAAGATCTGCAAGGTTGTCCTGTGTTGGCACATAAGCCAAGCTGATCTCTCCTGCTGAGAGCCTCTCCCTGACATAGTGGCAATGCACCTCAATGTGCTTTGTGCGAGCATGAAAAACGGGGTTCCTCGCAACTGCCAATGTGCTCTGACTGTCAGTGTAGATAGTGTTGGCAGTGTCCTGTCCAACACCCAAATCAGCCATAAGGCGTCTGAGCCATACACACTCAACCGTAGCTGTGAAGACTGCCCTGTACTCAGCCTCACAACTCGAAGTGGCCACAGTAGGTTGCTTCTTGCTCAACCATGATATACAGGAACTGCCAAGCATGAAACAAAAACCACTTGTGGACACTCGCATGTCAAAACAACCAGCCCAATCTGAGTCTGAAAAAGCATGTAAGTCTGGCGGCAATGATCCCCCCTTGGGATAAAACAAGCCAAGATGTAAAGTGCCACTAAGGTAGCGAAAAATCCTCTTGACAGCCTGCCAATACTTAGACCCTTGGCTATGCATAAATCTGTTAACATGTGAGACTGCAAACTGAATATACGGGCTCGTGTTGCATACATAAATGAGGCAGCCAATAGCAGTTTGGTAAAGAGTGACATCAGCAAGATCGCCAGCATCATGTAGACTCAACTTCAAACCTGTTTCCATGGGAGTGGCAATAGGTTTGCAATCCTCAAGTCCAAACTTACATAGCAATGTCTCTATGTAACTTTTCTGACACAAGGCAATACCACCATCACACTGCTTAAACTGTATACCCAAATAATGATGCAACAGCCCCAAATCTTCCATCTTGAAAGTAGCATTCAAATCAGCCTTAAATTCAGCAATATGTCTCTCATTTGGTCCAGTGATCAGCAAATCATCAACATAAAGAACCACAATGAGAAGTACATCACCCTCACGCTTTACATACAATGTGCTTTCTGTTGGACTATTACAAAATCCTCGTTTAACCAAATGAGTGTCAGCTTTCTCATACCAAGTACGAGGAGATTTCTTTAACCCATACATAGCCTTCTTACATCTGCACACTTTGTCCTCTTGTCCTTTTATGACAAAACCGCGAGGCTGCGTTACATAAACTTCCTCAAATATGTCACCATTCAAGAAAGCACTAACAATGTCTGATTGATGTACATCCCAACCAAAATGAGCTGCCAATGCACATAGAAAACGCACAATAGTCATACGACAAGTGGGAGCAAACGTCTCTTCATAATCTATGCCTTTTTGCTGTGCATAACCCTTTGCAACAAGTCGCGCCTTATGGCGATTGATCTCACCATCTGGCTTGCGTTTGAACTTGTAAACCCACTTCGTACCAATGGCCTTTTTGCCAAGAGGCAAATCACATAAAGTCCATGTGTCATTCTCTATAAGTGCATCATATTCTGATTGCATGGCAGCCATCCAATTTTCTGAATTCTGTGCTTAATCAAAACACAGAGGCTCCTCAACATCATGTAAACTAGACACAGCCAAAGCATAACAATCTAATGCATAAGATGCATGGCGAGAGCCTGAATGAGTACGACTAGACAAAGGTGCATCCAATTTACTGTCACACAAAGTGTGCACCAGCCATTTTGGCATACCTCTAGCCTGCTCATTTTTAGCCCTTCCCTCATCAAGTACATCATGTACATCCATAGGCTGCTCTAAAACATTTTCAGAAACCCCCATAGGCTGTACATTTGCCTCATTGGAACTTACATTCGTATTTCCACCAGTGAAAAGAGGCAACAAAGTGTCATAAATGTCTTGTGAGCTTACATTATTGTCTCTAGTACATGACAGCAAGGGCCGAACAGAATCTTCCACAAACACTACATCCCGAGAAACCAGAATACGTTTTGTTTGCGGATGATACAACCTGTAACCTTTGCTTTCAGCACTATAACCAACAAAAATACATTTGACAGCCTTATCATCCAATTTTCTGCGCTGCACTTGTGGCACCAAAGCATATGCCAAACAGCCAAAAACATGCATGTGCTCAATAGAAGGCTTTCTATCATGCCATGCTTCATATGGAGTGATATACTGCAAAGCTTTCGTAGGACATCTGTTAAGTACATAAGTGGCACACATGATGGCCTCAAGCCAAAAAGAATGCGGTAAAGCTTGAGTTTTGACCATACATCGTGCCATTTCCGTTAGTGACCTATTTTTTCTCTCAGCAACACCATTTTGCTGAGGTGTATAAGGAACTGTACATTGGTGTTTTATCCCACGACTAGCCAGAAATGCATTAAATTCATGAGACATATACTACCCCCCTCGATCGGAACGAATGGTGCCCATAGTACATTTCAAGAAATTTTCAACCATAGCCAAAAATTGTTTGAAGCACATGAAAACTTCGGACTTCGCTTTAAGCGGAAATACCCATGCATGCCTGGAGTAGTCATCAATGAAAGTCACGAAGTACAGGTAATTGCCCAAGGACGGAGTTTGCATGGGCCCACAAACATCACTATGCACAAGTTGCAACCTGCATGTGGCCCAACTGAACCATCCTTTGGAAACTTAGAACGCTGCATCTTACCCAAAATACAGCCTTCACAAACATGTTTGACAGGTGCTTCAAGAGGCGGCAAAGAAGCAACCATATCAGATTTTTGCAAACGCAGCAAACTAGCAAAATTCAGATGACGAAAACGTGCATGCCAAAGTTTTGCATCTGAAATAGCCCTTGAATTTGCAACAGCATTTGCAAAATTTTTCCACACTTGTCATACAAAGTGAGCTTATACAGCCCACGGCACAAAAGCCCAGATGCAACAATTTCATCACCGAAACGGAGATCAAGAACTGTACATCTGTCATCCACAAATTTAGCTACAAGTCCAAGTCTAGCAAGTGTGGATACAGACAAGAGATTCTTCTTGATCCCAGGTACATAAAGTGCATCAACAAGTGTGAAGGAACTGCCATTAGTAGCAGTGAGCACAATCTTTACAACTCCCTGAACTAGATAAGAGGCGTTGTTGGCACAAGTGACTGAATTCCCATGAGGGACTGACTCGAGAGAGGTAAACAATTCATGATGTGAGGTAATGTGCTTTGTAGCACCACTATCGAAATACCACACATGTGAATCTGCAGCAACTGACAAGCATGCATCATGGACAGCAGGATTGTAAGTGCACTCTGCACTAAAAGCCCATTCTGCATCAACATTAGCATCACAATCTCCTTTCACAGAAGACTTAACAATGGCTGCATTTGTAGTGGAACCAGCATTTGCAGTGGAACCACCCTCTTTCTTTTTAGCCTCTTTGGCCTTCAACTTAGGACACGACTTGATCAAGTGATCATTAGCTTTACAATAATGGCAACGCATCTTCTTTTTGCCCTTACCACCAGAATTGCCAGACGAAGTGCTGCCAGCAGAAGCATTAGGAACAGAATTTTTTCCACTCACAACAGAACCATAAGAAGTGGCTGCATTAATGCTACCACCCTTTCTTTGAGAAGCAATAAAAGCCTGTTTAACTGCACGCTACCTAGTCCTATTTTGTCTAGAAAGTGACTCTTGCAACAGCAACAATGCATCAAACTTGACAACTTCAGGATTTCCTTGGGTCATCACTCTCCAAGTACTAGCAAAAGTCTGGTAGGAATCTGGTAAGGCATCAAGAACAGTCTGCACAAGGGAACTGTCTGAAATGACTTTACCTACATAAATAAGCTGCTCATTGATATCCTTGACACTAGCAAGAAAAGTTTCCATATCATCTTCCTCATGCATAATCTTCGACTCCAGCTCTTTACGCAGCAAAGTAATTTTAGCCTCATTGCGTCTTGCATAAAGACCTGCTAGAATATCCCAAGCCTGTTTTGCAGATTTTGCTGAACGGATGTGAGGAACAATGGTGCGCTTCACAGACAACGCAATCAATGCATGAGCCTGTGCATCCTTAACATCCCAACAAGCTTGTTCTGCCGTAGGCAAAACAACTCTAACAGCTGCAATCCTTGCAACAAGACCTGCAACATCCTCAACATCGCCTACATCCTCAGAACCATGACGTACATCAATGCCCTATACAATGTTCCAGACACCTTTTGACACAAGAACATGTTGCATCATATAAGCCCACATAGGGTAGTTGTCCCCATCCAACCTGTCCTCAGCAGCAAACATCTTGAACACATCTGTGTTGTTGTTGTCAGCCATGGTAAATGCCGCACCTAATGTGAAAATTGCTCGAAAATAGGAGAGACGGAGCGAGAACAACCTGTGCTATATAGCACAAACCGTAGAAGACTATAAGGCACCTATTATGCAAAAAACGGCACTGACAGAAATTCTGTACAAAATGACGAAATAGCATGTGCAGTACTGCCTGAAGTGGAAACGGAGGCCGAAATGAGCCCAAATCAAAATTCTGAGCAGACCAAGCTCTCCGAGCTTTCCAAAATATTTGTCGACCTGCAAACGCTCACCAAATCTCACTAAAATCGGAGAAAGTGAGCAGGCGTGTGCTGGAGCAGCTGGCGACTAAGCCCGCGAGGACGTGACCTGCTCTGATACCAATTGTTGGAATTAGGGTTGCAGAGAAACCCACACAGCTTGGAGAAGACGAAGGAAGCTCAAGGCACACAATAGAGAGTGTGTTACTTAGCATGCAATGGAAAGATAGATAGCCCTAGAGTGATGGGCGTACATACAATGTACGGGGGAAAAAACCTCCTAAAGAGGGAAAAAATGCCCCGGCGGTCCTAGTGTGTTCACACACATCACTACCACATGTATATGGTAACAAAATAAATGCTTGGAAAAGACATATCTATTTCCAAAGCATAATAGAAATTTTGTATATGAAAAAATAAACACCAGTCATAAATCTTATGTGCACTCTTATACAAAGTTCCTTAAGCATCGTCATGCAAAAATTCATAGCTTAAAACATGATTACTTATGCACCCTTGTTGGAAGTAGAGATGGGGAGAACGGTTGCTTGCTTCCAATTCCCAATTTTGTATGCACCTTTGCTTGTCAACCTTTCACCATCCCTTATAATTACCAAATACTCACAAACAAAAGAGAACAAATTGACAAGGGAAGATTGTAAGAGGGATGTAAGAGATGTAGACATAATTATGGAGTACACAGAGTAACACAACATATCATAGGAGAGAAGGAAGGAAAAATTAAGAGAATCTACACAAGAAAGGCCTAAAGATTGCAGCCCCAAACTCCACAGCACCTCTTGTGGAGTTTGATATTTGATATTTTGATTTATTATTGGTGCCAAAAATTGGAGGCCCCTCTTTTACACTTTAGTCCCACTTTAGTTATGAGTGGTACACACTACTTATTACCTGACCTTCTTAGGGTGAGTTCTCACTGTCCTATTTACAAAGCAGCCATAGTGGCCTATTGATAAAAGATCCAAAATACTATGCTAGGATAAAATGACCTAGAGAATTATTATTTTTTGACGCCTCCTCATCAACTCCCAGAGTTCCAATCTGCAAACCACCATACACTCACTGTTAGTAAAATTCATATAGACAACACATAATTAACCATTAAGCCATCTATCCCAATTATAGTTAATCACATGCAACAAGAGGGTGCCCAATCTCATAACATCCCTCCCACCAAGGATAGCAACTTTCCTCAGTTGCTCGCTTAAGAATCAACTAGACCGTGAGTGATGGAAAGTGTGGAGAAGGTCTAGGAAGTTGTGGAAATTTTTTTCAGGCATCCATTTGGCATCCACTAGAGGGTGGCCTTTTAAATTTAAAAGATAACGGTTATAAATCATGTCAATGCGTGTGGTGGTGGTCTTGTGATCAACTATTTGTGCAGGGATGAGTTGTTCTTCTTGGTCCACAAGTGAAGGTGGATCCTTATAAATGTGATGTGTAGGTAGGGGTCCTTTGAAAGGTCTTAAACGACTAATGTGGAAATCATTGTGAATGTGTCAATATTTTAACTATTAAAATGCACTACAAGGTTAGGCATCTTATTTAAATCTATTTGGGAATTACACCATGACCCAAAATATAGTGAGTATCCAAGCATGAGCTGAAGGGCACATTTTAGAAGTCCTCTTGCCCAACATATCCTGCATTAAACCACAGAAAATGGCACATAAAGTGGCCACAAGGCTGAATATCTGAAAAGAAAACTTCACCAAAAATGTAGTACCTTATAGGGCTAGGAAGCCCAATGTCTGGATGTAAACAATTCAAGAGATGTGGTAATATATGCACTTTTTGAAGAAAATAATTAAATACCATTATGGGACAATTGGTCTATTGCATTATACAGACATTTTTGTATCTTTGATTTAAGTTATGATCTTTGCATCTTTGAATTAATTCATTGCCAAGCAGAGAAGGGCAATGGCGAGTTAAGAAAAAGGTACGAGTAGGGGGGGTTTTGAGCTCGTGGTCACTAGATGATGTAAGAGATGCAAGACTGGTGAACGCTGGTGGGCGGCCAAAAGGTTTGCAAGGGTTACTAAATTTTTGGGCACCCAGGCAAGGGGGGATTTAGACAAGTGCGACCAAGATTGGACGGTTGAGTCTATTGATGATGGCGGTCAATCATTTAATGCTTGTCCACAATGATTGGCCAAAGATGTCAAAAAGGGGGGGGAGAACGGCTCTTAAAAATGGGTGGCCTTATTTACTCAAGGGCAATTGGATAGTTGCAAGTTAAACTAAGCCCCACCTTTTGTTTTTTAAAAGGCGTGTGTGGACACTAGTCGTGGATGGCAATGGACTGACAAAGGTCGATGATAGCGTGCATAAAACGTTGATGGAGGCTTCGGTGGGGCTTCTTGGCGTGCATGCCTAAACACAAAAACGCTCCCAATTTCCAAAGCCAAGGTGCATGCAAATTCTGTAGGTTTCTCAAGCATGCAGGCATTCGTCCTAAACCCGTAGGTGTTCAAATATGTGTGTAGTCAATTGTTCAGCCTTCTTTTGCATTACATGTCTTATTACTCTTCCCACCTTGTAGCTTGACTAGCCCATCGGTTAAGAGCGGCTGATCTACCGTTCCTTACTCTCCCAATTGTATATATCAAACTTCACGATTGAGTATGATCCTGTAAGTTGCACCATTTGCACTATCCTACACTGTTGTTAATACAATCAAGGCTGGACAGCTACCATCCACCTTGTAATTCGTGAGCAAGGGTCTTTGACAACGTGAGAGCACCATCAGGTCTCTAGATGATGGACACCACCCTTTTGAGGCTTGGTCCAAAAGCAGGTAGCGATCACGTAGCATTTTTTTCCCAATTCTCCTATAATTTTGCCCCTATTTACACTAATTTACTAATGAAATTCCTGATATGCCTTTAGTATGCTAAAGCATAATAATATTTTGAGCTATATTAGCACTATTTTTCTTGCAACTCCCACAAGAATTTTCTTCTCACTCTCCTCTATTTCATATCTACACCCAGCTCAACGCTATGCTTAAGACACTTTTCCCATACATTGTCGGTAAGGTTATGAGAAATCCCTTTTGAAGGGTTGAAGGCTTTGCAAGAAAGTTTGTATATATAGTTATACCATTGCAACTAAAATATATATATATATATTCTTACCTTTTGAGAATAATACCTGAAAAGGTTTTCCATGCTGTGGAATTTGCCAAGTATTGATAAAACCCATTCTCTCTATAAGCTCGTCTTGACCTTCTTAATGATAGCTTCTTGATTTCCAATTAATTGCTAATTAATCCGTGGTTTGCAAATTCGATGTTGCCAACTTGAAACTCTTTCAAAACTTTGAATTCGCGTGCCGATTAACTCGAGCCCGATTGCTTTGATACCACTGTTGGAAGTAGAGATGGGGAGAACAGGTGCTTGTTCCAACTCCCAATTTTGTTTGCACCTTTGCTTGTCAACCTTTCACCATCCCTTCCAATTACCAAGTACTCACATGCACACAAGAGAAAAAATTGACAAGGGAAGAGTGTAAGAGGGGTATAAGAGGGGTGTAAGAGATGTAGACATAATCATGGAGTACATAGATTAACATAGCATAGCATAGGAGAGAAGGAAGGGCAAATTAACAAAATCTACACAAGAAAGGACTAAAGATTGCAGCCCCAAACTCCACGGTACCTCTTGTGGAGTTTGGTATTTGATATTTTGATTTATTATTGGTGCCAAAAATTGGAGGCCACTCGTTTACACTTTAGTCCCTTTTTAGTTATGAGTGGTACACACTACTTATTGCATGACCCTCTTAGGGTGAGTTCTCACTGTCCTATTTACAAAGTAGCCATAGTGGCTTATTGATAAAAGATCTAAAATACTGTGCTAGGATAAAATGACTTGAGAGAATTATTATTTGTGGCGCCTCCTCGTCAACTCCCAGAGTTCCAATCTACAAACCATCATACACTCACTATTAGTAAAATTCAAACAGATAGCACATAATTAACCATTAAGCCAGCTATCCCAATTGCAGTAAACCACATGCAATAGAAGGGTGCCCAGTCTTGTAACAACCCTTATGCTTGCTTTGCAAATCTTCGTGAGAATCGCCCTTTTTGAGAATTCAATTATAGGTCTTGGTCCTATACAAACACTCTTGTGCATATATTAAAAATATATACCATAATTTGATTGATGAAATCATTGCAAGATTGTCATGCACCATAGTTAGTAGAGAAATTTTAAGCTCCTTTTTGGGCCTTGTAAGAAATTGCTGGTGTGGCAGAACTTTCAAAAAGTGGGAATCGATAATGTGTTGCAAATGAGATCCAAATTTATCGGAGGTTGGATATACTCTTCAAATGCTATATAATGATATATAGCATGCATGTATTTGACATTGCCTTCATATAGATCTAGAAAAACATGAATTTTTATTACAGTAACGATAACAAAATTTAGATGATTGAAAAAAATGGCATAACTTTCAAAGAACTCATCTAAACTCTTTGGACCTTGGCTCTTTAGAATCCATTTTTCAAGAGCTTTCCAATGATACGTCATATCATGGGGTTCTAAGCAATATTTAGAGGGGTTTACTAGGTTGCTCTCTTTTGTGTAGCTTTGATGATGTGGCACCCTTAAAAGACCCAAAAATGAGCTCAATTTTTTTCTAATGAAAGGCATAAAAAAATCATGCTTATTCAAAGTTAGATCCACCAAAGGCGTGTGCCTTGCATGCAGGTTTTGCATATGTAGTAGCACCCATTTGCCTTCCATCCTTGTCAACTCATAGCCTTGCTCAATTACCATCATGCATCTAGTGTTTGCCTTGCTTTGCACCAATGGAGCCTTGCCCCTTGAAAATCAGCCTTGATATAGGCTTTGCACGGCCATAGCTTCTTGACTCTGAGATTCTTTTCTATGCATGGCTTCGCATAAGCTTTATGTAGCCTTGCTCCTTGAACTTAAACGCTCTTGCATGCCTTTGCATGGACTATGGAAAAATCGATCTTCTTTATCAAAACTCTAAAAGGCCAAAACTATGTTCTTTGACCACCTGCTAGCACAAGGAGAATAACTCAAAGTCAGTGTAGAATCTAAAATCACTGTCTACTATAAAGTCAAAAACCACAAAAGGCATGTTGTTAGAATATTCAGAATCAAATTTTGCACGTAGATGTTTCATAGATAATAAATGGTTGATTTAGAATCTCGAGAGGAATCTACAGTGTACAGAGAGAGATGTTCTCATCCTTCCAGTATCATAGATTTGATACCCTTGAAAGGATACGGTTGACTAATGGATGCTCTTCTCCACCCAACCATTTGTTCTTATAGTTCACTTGACCTATCTTTAGGATCCCTTAAAGATCGCATGGCTCGCCCTTGCCTAGGGGTCGTGCCCCCTTGGTTCTACTCTTGTCCAAAACTGCTATTAAAAACTTCAATTTCAGATTTTTGCTTTATCTTTATGCCATTTACACTAATTTTATGGCGTGTACTTATTGAACATGACGATATCTGAAGAGGAGAGGGTGGGTTTATTCAATGCATAACCAAAAACCTTCAATTTATTGACATAGACATGCAGGTCCCATTTGGAAAAAGCTAGAGAGACCACATGGCATTCAAGAATTATGTGCTCTCATTACATGCCAACATATTCTCAACCCCAACAATATTTCTCAAGAGAAAATTGAACACAATCATAAATAACTTCAACCACAAAATTTCAATACTTTGGGATGAAAACATGGACATTCAATTTGTACTAAATGCTCATGGTCCAACAAGCTATTGTACCTCTACATGAAAAGAATGGACAACATACTAATACAAGCAATCAAGTCGCAAATTGATTCTAGTGTTGCAAGCAATGCAACAAAAATGGAAAGGCTTCTAAAATTAGGAAACCTAATTTTAAACAAGCAACGTATTATGCGCAGTAAGCGGTTTATATTTTTGTTTCCCTTCCCCTACATAGCTCAACAAAAGAATTTACATGCATGATAAACATCAATCCCCCCCCCCAACAGCATATCTAAATCTTAAAAAGAAAGTCTACATTGCAAACATTAGATCCTAGCAACACAGACATTTCTTCTGAATTGATTGTTCACAAGTATGCATGGCAACTAACCAACCAACTCTCTTCCATGTGTTTGCTAGACTTTGTTGCATCAATGAATTGGAAAAAAACCAACATAATAACATGTTCTTAATTTCCAATTCAATTGACAGTTGCTCACAACCATCCATCACTCCACGAGAATTAACACTCAATACACTTACCTTTTGCCCGATAGAATAAGAGCACATGGGCTAGCTTACACTGCACTCTCTAGAATAAGAGATACAAGTAATCTATTCTTAATGGAGAAATTGCATCCCAAGAATCTTAGATTAGACAAAGCTAAATGAGTTGGATCGCCTCCGCAATGACGCCAAATGGATGTTAACTACAAAGCTTCATTGACAACCACTTCATTATACGATCTCTCAATGCAGTGCCCCTCAAAAAACATTTCAATGACCTTCCCTATGGCGAACGTGATGTTATCACATATTATGTTTTAGCAAGAAACACGGAAAACAATAAAACAACCTATATTCATTCACGGATTCATCCACTTGAACTCTAACAGCCCCCAGTGTATCGCTCCTTTACAAACATAATATGGACCTCATACACCACAATATTGTATCTAACTGTGGGATTAATCTTCTATATACAAAACATTCCATGTACCACTATTACCACATTATTCAGACCACCCTCTATAGCACGAAAGACTTCTTCCTAATCGTGTCAACATTCTTTTTTTTAATAGAAAAACTCACAATTTGTGAGTGTACTGTATTAAACACATCATAATATTACAAAACCAACCTCAAGCTTGTATCGAAGCCTTGAGGTGCAAAAGTTTACAAGCTGGATGTTTTGCCGCCTCTCACCACCAAAATTCTAGGCTTTACTTACAGTTTGTTGACAACAAGGCATGAGCAGTCCTAGACCAATCTTCCGAATTTTGATGTTGCTCTAGCATCCATATTAGCACTTTGCTTTCTTGTATAATCTCTGCGAAGCTTGCCACCTCAGGATCTCCTTCAAACACCCGGTGGTTCCTTGTCTGCCATACATTATGGAAGAAGAAGTACCTTACAGTTTGAGTGTTGATGAGGATGGTAGGACTTCCCAACTTCTTACCTCCAAGGAATAAATCAGTCTTGAAAAAATTAATTCCCATGTCCTTTGTACCCACTTGCATATTTTCCCAGCGATGCCTCTAATAGCCGGGCATTCCATGAATAGATAGGCCAGATCCTAATCGTGTAACATTCTTAAACACCCACAATGAAGAAATTCCTTTATTAATATTTGAAGACCTCAATATCAACCCAACTAGTGATACAACACATGGTCCTCACTTCTGCAAGCATACAACCTCAAACAAAAAAATTAGCACCCCACAACACTATATAACTCTTACTTGGACCACATTTGGATAGCCGGTACCCTCGATCATCGGCACAAACCACAATTATTGGTCCAATCACTCCTCAACATACCTTCTCCTTTCAACATCTAACTCTATAACACAACCCATTAAACTTAAATTCCCTCATATACAGGCCATAGTGAGTTCGCACCTTGTTGATGCAAGAGCAAGAGCATGGAGCACGCACGCAAAAGAAAGTAATAGCCAAATAGATTCTTAAGATCACTTCTTTTACACCACTCTTTCTCATGAGTGATGTGTATCTCATTCAACCAGTAAAAGATTTGCTCCAACGAGAAAACCCAAGGAAAAAAATCAAATTAATTATTCCTCAGCAAAAAGGTGAACCTCCTCTATAGCCTTCGCCCTTTGGCACGCCACGGAAGAAAGCTATGTGGGATAGGGCTCTACGAGTTCTGGTTTACAAATTGACAAAAGAAAAGGAGGAGCACAAGTTGTGTCACGTCCAAGGCCTTTAATGAAGGCACCATTGTGGACGGCACCAACCCCACGCCCTCTTCAGCAAATGGTTTGCATGTCAACCCTTGACGACGTTTTTCGGCACATACCTGTATATCAAAACCCTCTTCTCAGCATTCTGTACGCACACTGCACTTCACTTGCCGCTCATCTGCTCATAGAACCAGAGAGACAATGCCTCCCCAGCACTTGAATGCATTCAATCAACATGCTGTGGAGAAGCCCCTCCATAGCCGCATGGGCACCAGCTGCTTCGGTAGGCCGCTGAGGTGTATTTTGCCCACGTCCATGGCTGATCGTGGCAAGCACAGGAAAGGCAGCTATGAAAGGCTGGGTCGAGGCGCAAAAGCTCCCATTACTGAAACTATGGTTCCAGGAAATGGCTCGGCCGGGAAGCCCAGAAGATTGAGCGGCCCCATTGTTAGACAGAAACTGCAGTCTAGAGCTCTTGTCATGATAAATGCAAGGAAAGCTTACAAGCAAGGTCTGGCAATGGCACGGAGAAGTGGGCCGCATTTCGCCGAGCTCTTCAGGGGGAGCTCGTTCATGCTCTGTCCTGTTGCTGCTGCTCCTTTGGCAGCGAGCTCGAACCGCAGGTCCGGTAATCATCATCGTCATCATCATTCTCGACACCAGTGCCATCATCCGTGCTATCAGCTCGCTTCCAGGTAAAGGCTTATATTTTGGCATGGTGGTTGCAATCACACTTTAAACAAAGCCCTCCTGCTGAGATCAAGATAAGCAGGTTTTCTTCGTCAGCTTCTGATCCGTCTGCAAATTTTTCCTCAGATTTGTGAAGTGCAATTCCAGCTTGAAAGCTTCCATAATAATGGTTTGGCACCAAGCCTCCATTGTTCATTTGTCATTTATATTTTTTATGATTGTCAAATTGATTACAAAGATTGATTTGTTTCTCAACTTGTAAAGGGTTCAAGCACCACAATAAGATATAAATCTAATAACTAATTATTATATCATATCGACCCTTATATTGCTCTTGTGCGGATACGGACACTACATGAGACATTTTTACCGACGTCGTGAACATAAAAAGTTCAGTTCAACACCGTCGGTATTTGTGTCTTAAGTCTTTAAGAGTCCCTTGTAATGTAAGACACAAACACCGTCGGTATTTGTGTCTTAAGTCTTTAAGAGTCCCTTGTAATGTAGCTCAAATAGATGGCCTTCTTCGAATTGGCAAAAGTTTGTAAGGTTTAGCAACTCGTTTTCATGTTTCTTTTACACGACAATCATGGTGACATGAAGCTTCTCTTGAATCTCTAGCTTTTAGGTGTTTGAACCTCATTTAAATGTACATTCTTCAACAATGAAGCTAAAATGGCGAAGACTATAGAGAAGTTTTCTTTCTTGAAGAATTGAAGCATCAAGTAGTAGTAGTAGTAGATAGAAGTAGCGTTTATAGAATCGAAAATCGCAAGAAATGTGTATATTATGATTCATTGTACCGTTCTTGATCCAAAGATGGTGATGTCACACTTGCAATTTTTGATGGAAAAGCTAATGGAGCTTGGAGAAATGGCTTAAATTATGTGGGGAAGAAGGCATACAACTACTTTTTATTATGAAAGAATTTACATGCATTGTCTTAAGAAGATCCACACTACTTGTAGGAGAGCATAGATTGCTTGCACTAGCTATAGGAAGTTCCATAAATTTAGCCAACTTAAGAAAAATTAGCTTGATATGGTGTGTATAAAGAGGTGATCAATGTTGATATTATGGTGAAAGAATGAAGCTATTGAGAATTGAGCTTACCATTCAACAAAAGAGAGTATAAGTACATGGTGAGACAAGCCTAAGTTGCTACAAGGAAACCATGCTAAATCTAGGGTTGTAGGATGCACACAAAACTTGGAGAAGAAGGAAAAGCTGAAGTGTACATCACACAAGTAGTATTACTTCTCCAAGTACAAAGATAAGTAATGTCCTAGGGCTATGGGAATATATACAAAGTGAGGGGAAAAATTATTCCTAGTAAGGGAAAAACGTGTCCCAATGGTCTTAACTGTGTTCATGTACGTCACTTCCATATTATCGTAATTTGAAGTGATGCGATGAACATGAGTTTGTGATCATATTTAGGGAACTGTCAAGTCATATGAAATTTAATTAATACACAAAGGGGAGTAGGCTCAAAGATATGTAAAAATCTCTAAATTTTCACAAGGAAAGCCCTCGACAAGAAAAAAAAATTGTTGCATGATTGTTACACATAGACACATAATAGATTGATTTCTCTTACATAGACATGGAGTTCCTCACTATACAAATAGGATCATTTTTTTTCCACCTTATTGATACTAATGAAAAAGTGGGAACTGGTAAAATCTTTGTAATTTGTGTCGAAACTTTGATAAATTGCATTGTATATAGTTGTCATGGTATTGTCAAGAACAACCAATTTTGTACCACAATCCCTTGTTTTTAGCCCCTAATGTACTTGGTGGCAAGCATGAAACTCAGTCTCTCACAGGTACAAATGCAGTGTGATTTTCGGTGATAGCTTGTACGTAGGGCACTTTTGTCATAGGATATCTATGTCATAGCTATAAGGGTTCTTCACACTTGTGATGCTCGTATCGACGCATATGAAGTCGGTACTTTTTTCTTTCTTGGAATGTCAAAATGGACGTTGATATCAGTGTCGCTGACAAAATATTGATATATGTGTCGATACAGGCGTTGCTATGTGCATCCATATATGTATATATCAATGCAGATATCGATGCTTATATTGATTGTGATATATATTGGTGCATATAAACTTGGTTTTATCTTTTAGAAGCGTCGATATCAGTATCGCAAACAAAATATTGATGTATGTCATGTGGATATGAGCATTGATATTTGCATCGATATATGTATATATCGACGTTTATATAAATTGTGATATCAATGCTACATTACCATTTCGGGGGTGGCCACTTGATAGTTATGTGACATCATGTAGGTGCAATAGAAGGGGTTATTTATTTTTAATTTTTCTCGCATTCACATACAAAAGGATACCATTGAATGAAACTGGAAAAAAAAATTATAGATCGAATAAGGAAAGTGTATTCTATTTGTTAAAAATTCACAGTAAGGAGTTTTAAAAATAGTCCTTGAATGCACGCAATATAGATATTTGAACTATATACATTGTGGTAGTAGTCACCTTTCTACCATTGTCATCTGTCTCATCTTTCTACCATTCTTATAAATCTGAATCTCATCGGTGGTAGGGTCTATGGTGTAAGGGAGGTCCACCCACGTATCCTGGCGATATCGAGGGATCATAACGAGAGTCTCAGTAGAGTCTTGACAAAGGCCTTGCGAGAGATGAGGCCAAAAGTGACAAGCAGTGTGAAGCGAGGTGTGTCATATGGTATGAAGGTAGGAGCAAGGATTTAATATTTACTTAATTATAAAAAAGTGATCACAAGGTGTTACTGACATATTTACATAATCACACTTAACATGATCACAAACAAACCGGTTGAGAGCAACCTGAAAACCCACAAAAAGCCCACCAAGAAATGCAGGTTTCTCTATGGGCCCACTAGGAATTAGTATTTTCTCTACGGGCCCGTCGCGAAAACCCAAATGCCCGACGGACCCGCAACATAATATATATAGGGTCCCAATCGATCCCACTTTGAGAGAGAGAGAGAGAGAGAGAGAGAGAGAGAGAGAGAGAGAGAGAGAAAGAGAGAGAGAGAGATCACCTTTGCAGGTATGTTGAGAGACGGGTCGTGTGGGAGTGTGCTTTGTGTCACAATGCACGGCAATAACGGAGTACCTGACTACACGACCTGGGTGTGTGTTTTGTGTGTGTGTGTGTGTGTGTGTGTGTTGTGTGGTAGCGTGCCTTTTGTCGTATTGCACAACAGTCAAAAGGTACCTTACCACACAATGTGAGTGTGTGTGTGTAAGCTATTCTACAGAACAGTGCTTACCACGGGGGCATCATCTGATAAGTATTGGCTCATTGTCTGGGTACTACATTGATAACGCGGCAATTTCTAGTATTCTTAATGGCTTGCATACTAGCATCGATTGGTAACGCAGCAATTTCTAGTATTCTTAATGGATTGCATACTAGCATCGATTGGTAACGCGGCTATATGATGCTCGTATGCAAGCCATTATTTCTGATCTTTAGATTTGGGTGGCACTCGATTGGTAACGCGGTTAATTAGAGGATTTGTTTTTGCATAAATGTGGCGTATAAGCCGTTAACCCGGCCATACAAGCGCCATATAATTTATATGTGCATGTGTAGTTCATTATTTTAAGGTTTAAGTATATGAAATACTTGGCTGGTACATATACGAATGTTTGAATTGTTTGATATTGTTGTTTTAAAGTGTTCTTATGAAAATATATACTAGCTACTCATATTCAAAAGAATGATTTATTCATCAATCATCGTCGCTATTTTAAATGCCACATTTACATAAGTAATATTCTCACTATGTTATTTCTCTATGTCTACAAATAGGTAATATACTTTCAAACTAAAAAAAATGCAAACAGTTTGCATGTAAATATATATTTTAATCTTTTTAAAGAGCAAGACGTTCTTTTCAATTTATGCGTGGTTTGTATACTTTCAATGTTTTGAAATGAGCTGAAATGAAATTGGCAATATGTACATCATGGCATGTAAAATATTTATTTTAATCTTTTTAAAGAGCAAGACGTGCTTTGCAATTTATGAGTGGTTTGTATACTTTTAATGTTTAAAAATGAGCTAAAATGAGATTGACTATATGTACATCACGATGCACGTATTTTCTATTGGCTTTTTTTTTAAAGTGAATCGTGATAACGTGCAAAATATAAACCCACGTCTTATGTTCTATCGAAAATTTTTGAATTGTTTTGAATTTTTAACCTGTTTGTTAGATCTGGATGATTTTCTTAGAAGTTACTTATTTTTATTGTATTTCACATGATTAACCATAGCATTTTAAAGTCAAAATGATTATCCATCTGAATGAATATAATCTTGCACAATTTTTTGAAGTTTTTAAGTCAGGGTATGGTTTGTTTGAACGTGAGAGTGCAACGTGCAAAATATAAACTCACGTCTTGTGGTTTCCAGACAATATGCTGCAATGTTTCATATTTCTAACCTGTATTGTTTGATCTGGATGAAGTTCTTAGAAGTTACTTGTTTTTTTTACATGTAAACATACCAGATTAAAGTGAAAATGGTTTTCAATGTGTATCAATAATAATCGTGCATATTTTTTGAATTCTTCAAGTCGCGGTTTATATGGTTTGTCTGAACTAGTGTAAGAGTGTAATTGCAGTGTGCACCCATGAAATTATATTTGATATGTTCCTTTTTATTGTCTAGTGCAAAAATAACGCCAGATCAAAAGAAAATTATTATGCGTGTCATCCAAAATTTTGGAAATATCATCATGTGCAGATGGTCGTATAAAGCAGATTAGTAAAAGTGGAGTATTCATTAGAGACTTCACTAGTGCTATATAGGAGAACACAAAGTGTAGGCTATAAAGTGAAGGCCGATATGAGTTGTTGATTCCAACAGGAATCCGAGAAGTTGACCCCCACCCAAAGGTTAGGACAATGTTGCACAATATGAAAGTCTATTGCGATATGGAAGATTTCCCTCCTACCTACGATATGGAAAAATTAGAGCTCTAGGACAAAGTATGGGAGGAATAGAAGGTCAAAATGAAGCGAATGAAAGCTCAAGACCAAGCTTTATTACCCAAGAGATTGAAGATGGCCCCAAATGTGCAAGTGGCTATGGGTTGTGGGTGGTTGATTAGATGCCAGTGGCACCAGCACAATCAAGCACATGACATTGAATGCCAAGTGCGCTCATCTGATCGGCATTTCTGATGAGTCCTTGGTGGAAGATACAAGGGTTGGAGCAGGCTCTTTTGGTGTGTGCACATTATACACCATTAAAGACATCTCTTTCTTTCCATAGCATATTATATATGTGGGAAAATGCTATAAGGAAGGGAGTGAGGCAAAATCTGATAGCTTTTAAACAGATCAAGGAATGCAAACACTTCACCCCTCCATTGTAAGATGCACTAGCTTTACCATCTAGGCTCTCGGGATCACAATCATTCCATACTACAATGGGGGCACCTCGGGGGACATGATGTGTCGCCGCTTGCTATTCGTCCACGGAGCATTCAGATGCCACATGCACAGGCTACAACATGGCTAGAGGTCGTTGTCACCAGAAAATTGGCACTTACTAGAGATAGAGACAGCACGAATCAAAGCATTGATTGAGCATATGTGAGCAATCTTACACTCTTTAATCGATGGCATTGCGACTGCTCACTCAGCTGGTATAGTGCACAGCGACCTGCAACGTTTTAACATAATGTTGGACTTTACTCGTGCAAATAAACCCCACGTTGGAATCATTGATTGGGTAATGATTCTTAGAACGTCAGCCAAGTGCGTAACAAATAATTGTTTGCATCCAAGCAAACAGTTGGACTTTGCAGCTTTGGAGGCACAATCAGCAGGGGAAAGAGAGATTGCAAAAGTGATTGTGGCCCTTGCTCCAGAAATATACGATCCACGTGTCAAAGTCGACAATGCGGAAGCGTAGATACTAAGGGGAGTGAGCACGAGAGAGAGAGAGAGAGAGAGAGAGAGAGAGAGAGAGAGAGAGAGAGAGAGAGAGAGAGAGAGAGAGTATCCTGAACCAATCAACCTTGGCAATGAATAATTGAATGTGTATATAATGGAGGCAAGGGATTTCTTATATAGCAATCCTGGTAAATTGCCCTACCCAAGATTTTGACAAATAAGTAAAATAAATACCAAAAAGCCAAACTAAATATTGGGATCACATTAAGTAGTTCACTTGAGATGCCAAAACTTTAAAACCCTCTTTGCAGCTCATAGTGGACATCAATAGTGAGACCAAGTCGATGAAGAAGCTATCATGGACACCCTAGCACCGGCCGGAATACTGGATACATCTCGGTAATGCTCTCCTCAACTTTATACTTGAAAGTAATGCCATCTTGAGCATCAGTTGCCTTTGTAGAAACTTTGAACTGTATCCACACTACGTCCAATAATCCCCATTCGTGAATTGTGAACACATCAAGTCCAAAATATAAAACTCCAAGATAATGAATTGTTGGAACACATCCTGTCCATAATCTGACCAACAACAATGTATTGGCACGCCCATCCATAGTGTTTTAGACTTCTAATTAGTTTCCTGTCAGATGCATGTGAACTCCGACCTACGGGTCCAAACACCAATAACTTGAACTTCTACTCAAGGGTCCAAATCAATTATAGGGAGCATTGCTTGCCGCTCTCTACCACCCACAAGCCTCTCTCCGGCGGAAGCTAGTGGTGACACCTGTCATTTGACTAGAAATCTGACGTCAAGACCACCGTGGCCATTGCCACGAGTGCCATGCGGATCTCCTCTGTCAAAGCTTTATTACTGTAATATATGTCTAGCTTGCCTTTGACTTTGTTTTCAAGTGAATTCTTGCTTTTGCCTTTGGTTTCCAACTCCCGAGTCAAACAAAGCGTTGAATCACAATCATGACTGCTGTGATCGTACCTTGTGGGTACCAAGGCAGCTAACTGAGTACTGGTACTGCCATCCTTGTCCAACTGACCTTTACCGTAGTTCTCTAGCAAACTCTTCCATTTGCTTTTGACTTCACAAACTCGAGCCAAACAAATTGTTGGGTTCCTTGAGAACTGAGCCGGTGCAAATTTTCCGCTAACTGGATGGTTGACGATCCATTATCCATAGCTTTTAGTTGGTTGTGCACACCCTCTTTTGCTGCTCTTCCCAAGTTGCTCCAATAGATCCCTCTTTGCAGTGCCAGGACCATCACAAATCCTCTCACCTTCTCCACCTCCTCTGCACTCACCGCACTCGCCTTCTAATTCAGGAGGGGGAATTGCTTGGATACTGAAAAATAGGCAGCATTTTAAAATGCTGGCGTGTGTGGGATGCACCGGCAAGAGGGGATAACTTTCTGCATTTTAAAACATGGGTGGATAGCAGGGGGGTAGAACACTGCGTAGGCGGGCATAAGGGGCAGCAGACAGCCAGCGCATTTTAAAATGCAGGCTCTACTGGGCACTTTTCTACACAGGCTGGGCGGGACAGTTGGGTGCATTTCAAAATGCTAGGCAGTAGAACGACCTTCTCTTTGCATTTTAGAATGTCAGGCAGCAGGGGGTTTCCAAAACGCTGGTGCAGCAGGGCAGTGACCAAGCAAATCTTTGGCGAGGCCTTCTTCTTCTCCTCCTCCGGGTCTCCTTGCTCCACCAAGGCCCTTCACACACAATGCTTTGATACCATGTCAAAGTCAACGATGCGGAAGCGTAGAGACCAAGGGGAGAGAGAGAGAGAGAGAGAGAGAGAGAGTCTTCTGAACCAGTTAACCTTGGCAATGAATAACTGAATGTGTATACAATGAAGGCAAGGGGTTGCTTATATAGCAATCCTAGTAAATTGCCCTACCCAAGACTTTGACAAATAAGTAAAATAACTACCTAAAAGCCAAACTAAATAATGGGATCACATTGGGCAGTTCACTTGAGATGCTTAACCTAAACACCACGGTGCACAGATGCGTACACAAAAGCAAGCGACATTTATGCATTAAGATTTCTATTCGACGTGTTGATAGACTTTTGGAGTGCAACTAGGAAATTTTATTTCCCAGAAGAAGTATTTTACCACCCCGATCGAGATGCCATGAGGGCCATTCAGACAAAAGTAGACTATTGGATGAAGTTAAGAGAGCGGGAATCTAGAAGAAACGCATCAAATGTTTTGATCTTTTTCAAAGATCATTTAAAGATAGACCCTAATCATGTCTAGGGACCACTTGTCGAACTTGCGTCATCTTTTTACCCAGCCTAAACATTTTTGTACTATACATTTTTCTTGTTATCTGGGTGTTTTATTTGTATTGAAGTCTGTTATCTCGATTTAGGGTGGTTTACCTCATTGAGTCATTTGAAGTATATTTGTATCTATATTTCTCTACTCAATTTTCTTGTAGTTCAATTTGATCAGTTGTCTTGTGGTTCAATTGGATCAACTGTCTTTAGTCATTTGTCTTGTGGTTCAATTGGTTCAATCAGTTGTGATTTTGTTTTTTGCATCAGTTATGATTTGATTGAACCAAGATATGACATGTTGTGTAGTGGATGAGACATATGCAGCAGCGACCAGTAGACTTTTCGTCGAAGGAGACAACTATTGTCTCCCATGATATCAGGGAGAGTTGTGTCACTTTCGCTTGGGATAAGCTAGCATTGATAGTTGAAGGGGCTGACATACAGTTAAAAAAGGAGAAAGATATTTACATGACACAACTGACAGAGAAAGATGCAAAAATAGCACGGCTTTCTATAGCCACCCAAACACCCCAACCATCATAGGTCTGAATGGAGGAAAGTATTCATTGCTTAAGCCAGGACGTTCAAAATTTGACATAGCAGGTGAAGGGACACACATTAGTCACCTCTTCTTGCATCTAGAGTTGGTCCCCATGTCTGCTTTGGATGCATCTTCATCTTCCCAATGTCCAATTTGCTACAAGAATTTTGATGGATGGAGTGAATACTATACATTGGCATATGGCCATTATTATCACCTCGTGTGTTTAATTCATTTAATAAAAAATAGTAGCCGATGTGCAATCTGTTCACAAGATATTCCACAAGAAATATATTATATGTTTGGCATGGAAAATGAGTATAAATTCAAGCAAGCTCGCCAAGATACCCCTAGCACAATTAGAAATCTATTTGGTAACAAAAATGCAGGTTCTGAGCATAATAATTGAGATCGATAGATTATGTATAATCACTATTATGAAGCATTGTACATGATCGAAGCACGCTGAATACAAGCTCTTTCATAATGGTTTTTGATGCAAAATTCATTCTACTCTCAAGCTATATTGAATCTGTGAAGTTGCTATCTGGTTCTCAATTCGAGTGTTGTGGGTCTTCTTGTAATTCAACTTCCACATCTATTATCAGATTCTGTTATGTTTTGACTATAGTGCATTGAGATACACTAACATTGAACTCTTCTTCATCTTCGTTTTGACAATCATACAACCAGATTGGCATATCCTCCTCGTAGCCAGCACTTTCAATGTGATGCAATATCTTTTTGTTACAAAACATATACACTAATTTTTTTGCTCTGTCCAATAATGATGTTTTGCAAATAGTGCTAGTACATACTCCAGATTCTTTTTGAACTTGAGCTTGTTGCACATGGCACTAGTACTTTTATTGCAAGGGGACGTAAGGTCGAGTAATGCTCTCCACTATTCAGCATCCACCACTTCCATGCAGGTTACTGTTTTTTCATTAAATGTACAAAATCGTTGGCAACAAGACCTTCTTTTAGTCTAGATGCACTCATTTCTTTGATAGAAACAATTCAGTCTTGAACATTGGAGTAGAACATGTTGACCACGCACGTGATAGAAATCGCTGACCTCCTCTGTATTGGACATCAGATCTAAATTCCAATACTTCGGATTGAGCATGTAAGCCACACTATGGAGTGGACTATGAGTGCTCTTCCATCTTGCATGTAAATACTTGGCCAAAATTCTTTGTTGTTTGACAGAGAATGGTAATCACCACTCCTTCTCTATTACAAACTCTTTTAGCTCCTCAAGATTTTCAAGATTTTGTTGGACTGACCACCATGTCATCCACACTTTGTCCATATTGGTGCCTTTTGATCAAGGTTTCAAATCGCGAACATGACGGGCATCATTACATGGTATGCATTCCATTACACTCCTCCACCAAGCAACCTTATTTATGGAGCCACGTAGACATGTAATTTTCTCTTCACTTTTTCTTTCCGCTCAAGCTGCCATTCGTCAAAGGCCGTGCAATTGAAAGTGTCAATATTGCAAAAAAGTGATTCCAATGTACAAAATCACGTGCAAAATCGAGTTTCAACAGGAAGTTTCAACATCACTAACATGCGCGTTCTGTACAAATCGAGCACTTTTTGTCGTTTCAAGATAAATTTCCCAACTTGCCGTGCTGTGTCAATTATTTTGGTGAACCATGTGGTTTCTTCACTAGTGTACCAATCCTTCAACACCAAGTTTAAGTTGTGCGTATTACAAGCATTGGCAAAAATGTATGGAAAGCACTTCTTTATTAATTTGCTAGCATTTTTACAGTTCTTTGCATTGTCCATGACTACTTGAAAAACATGTTTAGCTCCAATTCTTTTAATTACATTAATCAAGACATTAAAATAATATTTATCACTTTTAATTGCACCGAAACTGTCAATCGCCTTTATGAACGTTTCTACCCTTGGACAAACCAATATTATATTCATCAGTGGTCTTTTTTGAACATTAGACCAATCATCACTAACAATTGTGCATCCTGAAAGCAAAATATTTTCAAATAATATTTTGGCAACACGCTCTTTGACTTCGATGTAATATTTGTTCAAGAGAACATTTCGTATCTTGTGATACAAAGAGGTTGAAATTACTAGACCAAACTCAGTGTTTTTCTTCTAGGCGGCCTTCCAATGATTTCTATCTACCATGACTAGAGCACTTCCAATGAAGAAACTCACTTTGGAGAGTGTGGTTTGTGCTTCTTTTAGAGATTGCATGCAAAATCTTTTATGTAATGATTTTTGACGCATTTATCCAAGTCCACCTTCATTGTGACCCTTAAAAGGAACGCTGCTTGACATTCCCTCTCCTTGCACAAGTTGTTTTGCAAGGTTAGCTGGTGTCACCACAGAATCAGTAGAGTTAATATTTGGCTCTGACTGTTCTTGACTTGCATCCACAACAAAGCTATATATCTGTTGTCTCTTGCCACCCTTTTTGGCAAGCTCTTCTCTCAAATGCTTTGCAATTGCAGGTGCCTGAGGATGTTCATATTTCTTACAATTTTTATTAATGCTACCCAAAAAATGGTCCCTAATATGTGGTGCACGACCTGATTTTGTTGTGAAGCAAAATTTACATTATCACTCCATATATCGACCACATATGTTGTGAACATAATCCCACTCTTTGCCAAGGGTTTTTTTATTCTTTGTCTTCTTTGTACCACTTGTGTCAACATTTTTCTCCATTGCTTTCAATTTAAACCGGAAGGCATAAGAACTAGACGTTCAATTTTTAAAACATTTTCTTTTCAATATATAAGAGAAAACCAATCACTAAGAAAGTAATCAAATCTGCACAATATGATTTGCAATGCACTCTAGTCAATCCACATATCGATCACATATGTTGTGAGCAAACATACACATTGCAATGCATTCTCTACACGGCATTATAAATACAACAATGCTATGATTTTCTCAATGCAATTATTATTATGATGATTATTTATGCATCCTCTTCAATTTGTAAACAATAAGACACATCTAGTTTCAAATGCTACAAAGAATAATCAACTTCTACACGAAAACGATGTCAATTCTTTGCAAACACACACACACACAAAAGAAAACAATATTTATGATTGGTCATGTTGTGCATTAACAATCTTTCATAATACATATGCACTCCCTATATAAACCAATGCATGATACAATGCAAAGAAATCTTCAATACAATTACACTTATGCATCCTTATGCATCCAATTTAATACATAAAATCTATTCTCACCCAATTAAGGATTATAGCTCTTATATTGTGCAGTGACAATGCATATCAACTCAAATCTATGATGGTGAAAAATGCAAGACTTCAAGGATCTTTATATACCCAGTACACTAGTACAGGGCATCCGGCCCTTGACTATCGACTCGTCATTTACATATTCTCATCTTTAAAACCAAATTCAATCCTTTCATAGACCAATGGCTTTGTCGCAATGAGCATGACTCTCCAAATTCTCAATTGTTTTGGTTTCATACCTTTATGTTCGGTGAAGGATTTAAATATTTTTAGAAGTGGTTTCCAAATTAAGAATCACATTCGGCTCAGAAAAAGGACCTGTGACGCTATAACCTTAGGTCGATCACAAGGAGATGATTGTACCCCTAGCGCTCAAATACACTCCTTAGGGATTTTCCTAGTCAAAGCACCACGGTAAGCACGGGGTTTTGCTTTATATAGTTACGCTCGCCACGGTTTTTTAGTTTTCCCAATGAGCCCGTCGAGAAATGTCTTTTTCCTTGTGGGTCCGTCGAGAAAAAAAAAATCCCGACGGGCTAACCGGCTCTATTGGTTTTTGCAGGTCATCATCAAGTTCAGTTAACAATTAACGTGATCATGTCTTTTTCTTGTGTAATTACTAGTGTTATTAACGTAATCACATGATCGTGATCACATCAATGAATCCTTGGATAGGAGAGGTTGAATGTTGAACAAAGCCAGAGTGGATGTGTAAGATAGGGGGGAGGCAGACCTCTAAATAACCACCCAACTATCCTATATATAGGCCCCTCGCCCTCTGACTCTTAGCTATATATAGACCCCTATATTACAAGTGTATTTGGAACTTTGCCAGGGTTGTGTCCTCCTAATCGTACCCTTGGCATGGCATTACCCCCCCCCCCCCCCCTTGCCCCTTCTTGGAGAAGCGTTTTCTCCTTCGAAAACAAAAGTGGTAAGATCTTTTAAAACACTAATGTTTTCCACATTGGCACCTCTTAGAAGTCCAATTGTTCATGTGACCAAGACACAGTTTAGTAGGAGGTTAATGAAACCAAGAGAAACATCTTGATTTTCCACACATTTGTCCCTGTGCAATTGTTGTGTAACCGCAACATAGTGTGTAGACTCTATTTATAACTCACTTGAGTATTGTAAACGAGTTACCACAACTAAGAGGTGTTTAAGTGAATGACCAAGAGTCAGACTGTTTGAAGATACTGGAACATTTGAGAATACCTCTTCTCAAATTTCCATACAAGTGAACTGTTGACATAACTCATCAGTTTGTATTAAGTCCTTGACTTACTGTCATTTCTATCAAGGTTGAAAACTAGACAATAACATGCAGGAACTAAACTTAGTTGCAGCATGCTTTACATCATGAGAAGAAAATTCCAAGCTAGAAAGGTAACAATTCCAATTGGGATTGCTTTGTGCTAATGTACGCTCTTAGCATATCCTTTAGCACAAGATTAGCACTTGTAAATTGTCTATCCTCTCTGGATAACTGACAGTACTGAGTTGTGTTTTCCCAACCAAGGGTAGGATTAAGAGGACACGGCCCTTGGCATGACAACATAATGACTGTATAGAATATGTGAGTGACAAATGAGGGGGCAAGAATGGATGCTCAATGGATTCAAGGCGATCTGGAAGCATCGTTGGTGCCACCACCATTAAATTTGCTTCTCCATCACTGGGGCATCAGGCCCATGATGTCTCATGCGAGTTCCTGATGGAAATGGATGATTCAAAGCACTTTGATTGCTCTAAAGATGTAGAGTGTGAAGAAAATGGTTGTTATAAAGTATCAACACTACGGTGCTAAGGTGAAGGAGATGGTTGGTATGAAGTGTTAGCACCATGTAATGGTGCTTAGGATGGTATTTGTGATGGGTCAATGCTCTGCGACAAGACAAAGTGAATGTCCTCATACCATCTCCTTTGTGTGGATGATAGAGATATTAAAATCTCCTCCATGTCTCCTTGACCATAGGCCACTAGGGCCCATATATGACGTGTGTGAACAATGAAAAATGTGGAAAAAGAAAGACAAAGAAATTTAAAAAAGTGTAAGAATGACATCTACCCTATATAATAAACAGGTAATAAAATTTTACTTCAAACTCTAAAAACTAACACAACTTCAAATTGCATCAACATTTTTTACTTATTACTAAAACAAAAACTTAAATTTGAAGGTAAACATGTTTGATTAAATAGTGTTTCAAGTACAATATATTTGCAATGTAAGTAGCTTCCCTCTCATCTTGGCACAACTCAACATAAATCTCTATATCTATGAAGATCTGTGTTTTGGAGTACGAATGTGTTTTGGAGATTGGTCCATCTTTTTGTTAAGTCCACCACCTCAAGGCTCCCCTCTATACATAGTAGCAGCATAGCCTCCACGTTTATTTTGAACCATTGCACATCAAAAGATTCCACTTCAAATTCTATGTAATCCCCTCGCAAAATTTCTTGCAGCATTCCAAAATATATGAGTTTTTCTACAACCAACATCGACGCATCGTTGGTTAGATTGCTTGAATTTTGCCATGATTTTGCAATCAAAAGTGCATTGCTTTGTGTCAATCCGCTCTACCCTAAAGTGGTGACCTTTACACCATACTGTCGTGTACGACTTGTACTATGGCAAAATGGAGAAATGAGCATCAATGTCAAAAAACACCACACTACACTAGAAATTAAAAATTTACCTTAGAGACACAACCATCCCACTCCTCTTTTGTCATATACTCACCTTTTTGTGTGGCCCTTTCAGTGGAATCATGCAACCATTTTAGACTCTCAAGATCTTCAAGATAATGCACTGATGGTCGCTTTTTCAATCTAAAGGCATATCATGCAATGAGTTGCTCATATTTTGCATCATCATATTGGACAAGACACTTTTGCATCGTTGGATTGTGAAGCATGCATAATCGATTGATCTTTTCTTGCAAGTCTATGGGCGTTTTCTTCTCCATGCCCGGGCCCACCATCACAATACTAGTCAAGCACTCATCCTCAATTGTTCACCAAAGCATGTCATCTATGTCATCCATATCAAAGAGTCACTCACCAATGTATACTAATGAGTTTGAAACTAGCCAAACGAACGTCCATCTAGAATGCACAGCGCTTGCTATTTCCACCTCATCAACTATTTGCACATGGAAATGTACTTGAATAGTAAGCATGATGGTGGAAATATGTGTTTCAATTGTGCACACACTTTACAACAATCTGTTTCTCACAAGGTATAGAGTCAATGTGGATTTCCTTTGGGAAAAATCAAAGAACCAATAGAGAAAGCTTGTAAATTGTTGCACAGATGTTGAAGGACAGAGAACCCTCAATATCCAAAAGTAAAATAAATTGCAAAACAAGTTACAAGTTGTAAATAGATGAAGCATGCACTTTTAGGATAACTGATTTAAAGAATACCTTACACGTTTTATATCAATCATGTGACTTTAAGCTAGAGAGCATCGTGAATGCCATCTTGAGTGAATGTATTACACTTGTGGACATTTTCACAGTTTGTATGATCTTTTTGACCTTGCATTCTTGTTTCACCATCAAAATCCAAGGCACTTTTGATAGATTTATCGACCCATCATTTGCGGTATGTAGCCAATACTACTTCGTACAACCTTTATGTCTCAGGTCAATCCTAGCAATAATGTCTCATCTCAATCCTAGCAATAAGCATATCTTTATTTTTGGTGGGATAATCCCACAATAAACTGCACATTCTTGAATATGTGCATCCGATCAAGCAAGTGATTGATTCTCAATCTTGTATGATAGCGCAACTCATATCCTCTTTGTACCATATTGAGAATCTCTTCATCCTTGGTGGAAGGCACCCTTCATGCGTCTCCTTTTTTTCTAGTACAAAACTGAGGGATTTAGTAGGCAGAACTTTTAGATTTTCATTCTACAAGGTAAAAAATGATTTGCAAAACAGTGTTACCGTGCATACATAATTTTTAAGGCAACACCTTTACCTAATGCTATCTTCCACACGCTTTGTAGAGCTTTAACAAGAGCATACATCATTCTTAGCTGAGCTCACAAGGTCCCACTACGTTCTCACAAAGATTCCAAGATTTATTACTCTCTCCACCGCAAAGCGAGAAAGTTATCACCTTGGAGCTCTTGACACTGCCATAATCTCCATCATCGTTTTGTGGTCTGATACCAGTTGAAGATTGTGCAATGCGGACCACTTTAAATATGTTAACATGCCATTTGGTCTCGCAAATGCTCCAAGAGTTTTTCAACACTTAATGAATGATATGTTCCGTGAGCATCTAGATGATTTTGTCATGATCTATCTTAATGATACCTTGACATTTTCTAAGAATCAAGAGAATCATAAGCAACATATATGAATATTCCCGAATAAAATTCGGGAGACAGGCTTGTGTGCAAAGCTAGAGAAGTGCTCGTTTCATCAAGAAGTGGAGTTTATGGGGTATGTTACTTCTGATAAGGGGATCTCCATGGACTCAAAAAAGGTTTGAACCATTCTTGATTGGGAGACACCCTTGTCAATGAGATATGTCCAATGCTTCTTAGGATTTGTAAATTTTTGTCGTGTCTTTATCAAGGACTACTCCAAGATTGTCACTCCCATTGACAAGATTAACAGGGAAGGGAAAATTTGCTTGGGAATCACAGGCTGCGAAAGCTTTAAAATTCTCAAGATAGACTTCACAATTGCACCCATTCTATTTCAATCATGCAAAGCCTTTCATCCTAGAGAAATAAGCTTCAAATTTTGCCCTTGGAGCCATTCTATCTTACAAAAATCAATTATGAAATCCATGACAAAGAGCTCCTAGCAATTATTACCTCTATTGAAACCTGGCGTTACCCACTTGAAGGAGCTCCCCATAAGATCACATTTTGTACAAATCACAAGAATTTGGAGTACTTCATGTCATCCCATGTCTTGAATTCTCACCAAGCAAGGTGAGTGGTATCTTATCAAGATTTGGCTTCATTATTTCTTATAGGCCTGGCCATCAACACAGTAAGTTGGTGGTGCCTTATCTAGAAGGTCCTACCTTGCACCTAAAGAAGGAGATGCAACATATGATCAACAAGAGTCGGTGATCTTGAAGCTTGAGCATCTTAAACTTCCCCTTTCTAAGGTGTGGCTCCTCAATGCATGCAGAACTAACAGCTTGCAAAGCCAATTGTAATTGAGAATTGAATTGGATGGGGGATCGTGTTTGGGTAACGACTAGCAAAAGGGGCGTGACACGCGATAAGGCCCTTCTGGACATGCCAGGATAATGAATCGGTTTTAAGTACAGCAGTGGTGTTCGCCCATGGGGCTCAACCTAAAATTAGTTTTTGAACTCGTCACGCCCCTCATAGTCAATGCCCTATTTTGGGTACACTAAACAAGTGGGGCAATCCCTTTTGTGTGTCAACTCAAAGCCTCCGAGAGATACACAATTATACTTGGCCATGTAGTGTTGCACACACAGACCACAAAATAGAAAAAAGAAATGGATGAACTAATGAACTCAAAATGAAGAGGTTGAATGTGTTGCAGAGAGCTCTTGCAGAGGACTTTGAGCTATGGATCCCGCAACACAATATGATAACTTTATCAAGAAAACAAAGAAGTTGCCCTAAAGTGAACCTAATTGTGCAATCAAAGGACCCTACTAGCTTCCTGATCAATTTTCATTAATTATGGAGAGTAGTGGTTCATTAAGGCTGCCGAGAACATGCTCTCACTCAAACAGTTAGAGATGGTTAGTAGAAGATTAACTAGCTAATATGCTTAAACGAAGAGGATCTAATTAGTGATATTAGGAGATTTTAAATCTTATCATAGCTCTGAGAACATATGTTAGGATTAGGAAAAATGAAAGAGAGTTGTTTATATTAATAGCATGCTAATTCCAATGCTAATTGCTCAATGGAATTGACTAAATTGTAGACACAAATGATCTTATTATTTGATGAAAATGAGTACAGAAGGGGTGCTTAAATAGCATAGAAGAGGTAGAATATGCTTACATCGTGCATGACAACTTGGAGTATTCTTTTCCAAAAGCCAAACTACAATTTTCATGTTTGAGGGGTTTAATACATGCCTACATGATTCCTACATGTGATTTTATACTCTAGAAATGGTGACTCTAGGACGAAGCCCACAAACCTTATAGCTTTTGACCATACATTATGCTATCTCCCAAATTGACCTATTTTTTCTCTCCAGCACACTAGCTTGCTAGGAGATATGACATTGTACATTGCCATTTTTTTTCAATGTTAGCCAAAAATATATTGAGACTCTTAAGACAAACTCTTTTCCAAAATCAAAAACAAGGGTGCCCATATTGCAACCACAAACATTCCAATCAACAAATAAACTTTACTTGAAGCGCACACACTTTAGACATTTACTTCAGCAAATATCCCATACATACCTTGAGTAATCATCAATGTAAAAAACACGAAGTATGCATTAGACCACAAATATTATTGTGGACAAGCTTCAATTTGCAAATCACCCACACATAGCCACCTCTTCCAACTAGCACGGGAAACACCTCCTCTATGGTCTTACCAAAAGATTAATTGAAATCATAATTGAAGATTTCGTTTGTATATAAAAATTTAGACTATTGATGTAAAAGTTATGGCTCTTTCTAAACATGGTTGCCTTTGAGGTGAAACATGGCTACCAGGAGAGATTATCTCTTTAATCTTATTCATCAATGTACTCCAGCTACACAAAAATCCCCCAATTACTTTATAAGTATGATGTAAATGACGGATAAGGAGACGGAGCTCGCTGCTGCTCACGCCTTCCCTGTTGCACGTGCAGCTCCCTTGTCTTTGCTCCTGCATCCCTCCTCCTCCCTCGCGCTGCGCGCTCCCCTGCTTGTTGCCTTGCCCGTCGCTGGCCAGCCCCCAGCGCGCTGCTATGCAGGTACAGCCAACCCCCGCACCCCCAGTTGCTGCTACTTCAGTCTCCCGCCCCCTGGCCTCAGCCCTCGTGCACCCCCCCGTCCCCTTTTTTCGACCACTTTTTTCCCCTTCTTCGAGCCTGTAGGCTGTTTTTTCAGCTTGCTTGCATTCGCCTCGCCTCCAACGACCCTATCCTCTCAGCACAGCAGGCACAGAATGGCGGCCTCTACTCCACCTCAGAGGGACTCCACAGAAGCCCCCTCGCCCGACACCGCGCAGCCGACCCTTCGATTTGCTCTTTCGCCAGAAGAGCAAGCGAGCTTGATGGCCGAAGCGGAGTGCTTGCAGGCCACTTCGGTTATCTGTAAAGTCATTGGCACTCGGTCCAGTCGGGGCGAAGTTCAGGATGCAGGCCTGTCTTCTCTCCGATGTGGGCAAGATTACAAATGTCCAGATCCTCGGGAGAGGGTACTACCAGGTCGAGTTCGAGTCTGCAGACATGGCAACCAAAGTGATCTCGATGAGCCCGCTCGGCATTAGAGAAGCTCGAGCTTACTTCCGACGTTAGCATCACAGTTTCGATCCTACTACAGATGTGCTTGAGGCGGAGGTAGATTTGCCGATTTTGGTTTGCTTTTCAGGCTCGAGGCGATAGTAGCATCCCCTCGTAGCTAGGATTGGTTCCATGTTCGGGACAGTTTTGGAGTCTCCATGCACGGCAGCTTCCAAGGCCGCAGGTCTACCTACTGTGCGGGTTCTTGTTCGTGACACACACTCCCTCCCCAAGGTGGTACTGCTGCCTAGGGTGAGTGGGGGATGGATTAGATAGAGTGTGGAGTATTCGAGTCTCTCGAACCAGTGTTTCATTCGCAGACAGATGGGCCATATGGCAAAGACCTGTCCTCGCAAGAGACCTTGACCCACAGCGCATGCGCAGCCGTCCAAGGCTGCGCATGCCAAGCATCCAAGTACACAAGATACACAGACTGGTACTTCGATAGAGACTAGTGACTAGCCAGCTGATGGTTGGTAGCAGATGCATGGCCCCACTATTCCTCCTAGTGGTTGACATGTTGCAGCTCAGCAGCACTGGGTTCCGACTAGGAACCGTTTCGACCCCCTTCAGCAGGACCTACCTGAGGAGTCCCCATCCACTTATGTTCCTCCACCACCGCCTCCTCCTCCCTCAGCCGCTGCCGCCCCACCTCCACCGTCGTCCCCCGCCCCTCCCCTCTCCTCGATAGGGCCCACAACCTCGTCTCCGAACCCCTCCGCCACTCCTCCTCAGACACAGGGTACTGGCCACGCTTCTGCCGCGAGGCGTTCTCTTGGTAGTGCTTTCGCTACGAGCCATGTGGCTCGTGAGGGACAGCCCCACTTGAGGCCGCCTTTTTTGGTGCTCACTTCTCCCTTTCCAGCGATCCCCAGAGGTCTGACCAGCTTCAACATTCATAGATGCTGGGATTTCTTCAATTACAGCTTCACTCGGTTTCTGGGTGATTCCTCTTCCGACTTGGAGGAGGCCAGCTTTCGAGTCCACCCTCTTTCTTGTAGTTAGAGGCAGTGAGGCCCTGGACACAGCGGTGGGTTTCTCCTTTCCGTTGTGTGGTAGGGATATCACAGAGTGGACCCAGCACACAGTCCTGGACTGGCTCCAGACACAAGCTATTGAGTTCTCACACCACACAGAGGACATAGCAGTGACAGATCGGTACAAACACTTTAGCCTCTTGCCAAGTTCAGCGTGACACCTCCACATGCAGCAGATTGTAGGCACATTGTGGTACACTTGTTTGCTGACACTCAGTGCCCTCTGTGTTATCTTTTTGTGCATGAGGATTCCTAGACATGAGGATTCCTTCGGGCTGCACGCTCGGCTTGGGCCTCGGCGGGAAATTCACTTCTTGCGCGCTTGTCTAGAGATCATTCGGATGCGGATTACTCCCCATCCAAACCGGCCTTAAAGATAGCGAGGTTGGTTGCTGTTACAGCATCTGTTTTCTCTCACTGACTCCATGAGGATCATCTCATGAAATGTGCAGGGATTAGGAGGGCCCCAGTTTCAGTGTTAGAGGGGTCGGCTGCGTCAGGAGCTGCAGAGATGCCTTGTGGGTGGTGAGATTGACATTCTTATGTTGCAGGAGCATCATCTTTGTGAGAGCCGCATTCGACGTTGTGGTCAGATTTTGCGTGGTCGCTATGAGACTTTTTGGTCAGCTGCTTTTGGACCTGGAGGCATCCAGGGTGGGGTATGTATGACTATTGCGAAGTCTCTACAAAAGTCCATTGTGGGCAGAGGGATTATTGTGCCAGGCAGGGTTCAGTGATCCGAGGGATTATTGTGCCAGGCAGGGTTCAGTGGATCACTATGCAGGTTCAGGGTTGCCTTGTGGGCTACCTGAACATATATGCGCCCAATGTGGCGAGTGCACGAGCAGAGTTTTGGTCAAAGATTGTTGAGTCTCTATCGCAAGCAGAGCAGTGGTGCATTGGGGGTGACTTCAACATGTTGGAGGACCCTTCTGATAGGATTGGTGGTAGCCACGCTACTGTGCAGGGAGTTGAGCTGGCAGCTTGGGAGAGGTTCTGTATGACTGAGCATTTCGGATGTGTGGCATCACTCTAGCTTTGTGAGGCCCACAGACAGCATGGCCTTCTCTCGTTCGGACCGTAGAGTGGGAGGAGTGAATCTATCGCGGATAAATCGCTTCTACACTAGTGACTTTTTCTGTGACTCGGGTGGGACAGTTGGCATCCTGGCAGGGACTTCCTTCTTGGACCATGCACCAGTGATCCTCATAGTGACAGATAGGCAGAGACGGAGGAGCACAATGCTACGCATCCCTGAGAGGGTTTTGTTGGCCTCTGCACTCAAAGAGCGAGTAGAGGCTCTTTGGACAGAGAGCTTGGACATGCAAGATTCTCCTGCTGACAGAGTGGCCTCAGGACTAGCTCAGCTTAGTCATTTCTTTCTCCAGGAGTCCTTTCAGACTCGCCTGACTGCAGTGAGAGAGGAGGAGGAGCATCTCAGAAGGGGCGTTGCTTCCTTGCAGAGGATGCAGGAGCAGCATCCAGATAGTCCTTGGTTGGAGGAGCATTTACATCAGGCTCGCCAGGAGCTTGGTAGCAGAGAGGAGCGGTGCCATGAGTTTTCTTTTCACCGACAGGCATCTCAATGGACGCAGGTGGGTGACAGAGTGACTGGTGATTTCTTCGAGGCAGTGGGACCTTGGCATACGCATGCCAAGGTCAGTCAGTTGAGGAGGCTCGATGGGTCAGCTGCTTCTGAGCCAGAGGACATGCGTGCAGTTGCTATTGACTTTTACCGTGAGTTACTATTTGCAGAGCCTCAGTCAAAGAGTCAGGATGCATGCACGGAGCAGGTGTGGGCGCAGATGCCTTGCCTTGTGACTGAGGAGATGCGCCAGAGACTTGAGCTTCCACTTCAACTTGAGGAGTTGCACACGGCTCTTAGTGCACTCCCCCGTGGTAGCTGTCCAGGTGAGGATGGCTTGACTCCCAGTTTTTCCTTGGAGTACTGGGACTTGCTTGGCCCTGATCTCTGTAGTGCTTTCCAGTACATCTTGCACACAGGAAAGATGCCTGACAGCATGAGTGAGGGTCTGATCTACCTCATTCCCAAGGAGGGTGGCTCCTTGGATGAGATTTGACAGTAGCGCCCCATCACCATCCTCAACTCAGCCTACAAAATTCTTGCCAAGGCTTTGAGTTTGAGGATCCAACCACTTCTACAGAGCCTTATACATGGGACCCAGATTGGTTTTGTCAAGGAGCGTAGTATCCTTGACAACATCTTTACTTCTTGGGAGGCTTCAGCCTTAGCGAGGCTTCGTGGTGAGGATTTGGTGATTCTTCTTCTCAATTTTGAGAAGGCCTACGACAGAGTTGACTGGGACTTTCTGGAGGGCACTCTACGCAGGATGGGCTTCTCAGATGCTGGATCAGAGGGGTGTCAGCTTTGTACAGACGAGCACACAGTCAGGTACTTTTGTCAGAAGGTAGAGGCGATCGTTTCATGCTCACACATTCGGTCAGACAGGGCTACCCTCTTGCCCCCTTCCTCTTTCTGTTCTATGCTGAGGCGATGAGTAGGTTCTTAGTGTCGCAGCAGGTTGGTTTGCGGGGCTTAGCACTTCCTATTCGGGGAGATGAGCTTCTGGACGCTGAGTTTGCTGACGACTCAGCCTTGTACTTGGATGGCCAGGAGGCCAACCTTCATAGGTGTGCAGGCTCTTGAGACCTTCTGTTGTGCATCTGGCGCACTGATCAACTGGAGAAAGACAGTGGCTTTCTCGGTTGGTAGTGCTCCTGTGCCTAATTGGATGCTAGGAGAGGGTTTTAGGTGGATTCCCCCAGGGACTGCAGTTCGGTACTCGGGCTATCAGATTGGTATGGACTTGTCTCCCGAGCAGCAGATTGCTCCCCTCCTCCTGTCTATCAAGAGGAAGTTGTTACACTGGAGCTCAGCACGACTTTCTTTGGCTGGCAGAGTAGTAGTGGCCAACCAGGTGTTGTTGGCGACTATGTGGTACATCACTTCTTGCTGGATCTTCTCGAGTTCTTGTATCAGCCAGGTAGAGAGGCTGATCAGGAACTTCCTTTGGTCAGGACGTGATACTCAGATAGTCCGAGTCAAAGTGGCTTGGTAGGTCATCACTCTTCCTTGTTCACAGGGAGGGCTTGGGATCATAGACCCATCACAGCAGAGCAGAGCCCTTCTTGGGAAGTTCATAGTCAGAGGACTCCTTCCAGGTGAGGAGCCCTGAAAGGAGTTCTTGCTACAGCGGCTTCATGCTAGGATGCCTCAGGCTGGAGGCCCCTGGCGACCTTCGACCAGATGGATCTTCACAGAGATGCGCAAAGTTGGTTTGAGCAGGAGACTGGAGGACCGCTTCGCTGTGAATTTGCTTCGATCTTGGGGCACTTGCGGTGAGGCCTGGCACAGCGACAGCCTACTTGCACGGAGGAGCACCTACGACAGCTCCTTGTTTGGAACCCCACAGTTAGCACTCAGAGAGGCCACTTGGTTGGTAGTCGGCCTCATGTTTCCTGGGGTCCCATGGCAGCAGGTCCAACGCGCTCTCTATGTGACTGGTTAGAGTTTTCAGGCTTGTCAGAGGAGTTGCAAGGTTTCCAGCTACTGCAGGGCATGACAGGGGTGCAGAGCATGTGCCAGGACATCTCAGAGGCAGTTCCAACTAAGTGGCTCCCACCTCTCGAGCCAGTAGCACCTAGGTGGATGGGAGCCTTCACATGACTGGAGGTTCTCATCTCAGTCCGGCCTGCTCAGAGATTGTTCCATCCCTTTTTTTTGAGTTACAGGGTAAGGGTTGCTTACAGCGAGTTGCAGTAGAGGCCCCGTAGGTGGCAGAGGGCTTTTTCAGAGGATCCGAGTGGTGGGCATCTGTGGGAGGACTTGTGTCATCGATCCTGACCCAGCAGCTCTTGAGACTGAACACTGGAGACTGTGGGCTTGGGAGTGTTGTCCACTGGCACGAGTACAGTGGGATTTTGGAGAGTGGCTTTGGAGGGACTCTTTCTCTTCTACAGACCACCTAGGAGTCCCGTTCTTTCAGTACACTGTTCGATTGGGACGTCACATACTAGCAGCACAGAGAGAGGCTCGCCCCGCTGCAGCACCTCATTGGTAGGAGGAGGGTCTCACAGCTGAGTTCTTGGCTGCCTTTTGGGAGAGGTTGTGGGACTCCAGACAGCCGAGGCGAGTCACCTTGTTTCAGTGGCTGGTCGTACACAGAGCTACAGCAGTTAGGAGTTGGCTAGTGCATAGTGGTCTCTCGGCCGCATGTGCAGCTTGTGACCATCTTATGGAGAGTCAGTGTCACTGTCTTTGGGACTATCCTTTGGCACAACATGTGTGGCTTCGTGTTCTTCGACTGATGCTTGCTCTCTCCACGGCTCGACAGTACACTTGGGGAGCAGCGGCTTGGTCCACCCTCACGGGCCCGGCACTCCAGTTTGAGCTATCTTCCACCAGCAGCATGATAGTGATGCAGGGGGGGCGACCTACACTCCAGCCTGCCACAGAGCCTACTTCACAGGAGTGGTGCATTGAGAGAGAGGAGTGTTGGGAGCTGATCAGTGGCCTGACACTCTTGTTCATCTAGCGGGCCCGTTGCTTCTGCATCTTTGAGGCTCGCCCTGTGCCACCAGCAGAGACTGTTCGTGATCTTTGGCTAGAGCTGATCCACACTCTCAGAGGACAGCTCGAGCGACTACAGGGCAGCTCCGACCGCATGCGGGAGCACAGAGAGGCTTTCCTTCGACTCTAGCGTCCTGGGCCTTTCTACACCATGGTCCAGGGTGTACTCCGATGGCACTACCGACTACGTGTGTGGCTCTTCCCTCCTCCCATCTCTTGATTTAGCCTCATTTTACATATGCTGTTTTTTCATTGGGAGAGTCTCCCCATCATGGTTGTTGTAGCCCTCTCTTGAAAGGTGGTTGTAGCCCTATGGGCAGTTTCATTAACTAATAGATCTTTTTCTCGGAAAAGAAAAAGTATGATGTAAACACAATGTATGTCAATACAAAAAGACACTTTATTGGCACACATGTCGCCATTACAACAAGACAATCAGAACCCATGTGTACATAGTTGTGGCTCTTTCTAAACATAGTTGCCTTTGAGGTGAAACATGGCTACTAGGAGAGATTCTCTCTTTAATCTTATTCATCAATGTATTCCAGCTACACAAAAATCCCCCAATTACTTTTTAAGTATGATGTAAACACAATGTATGTCAATACAAAAAGACACTTTATTGGCACACATGTCACCATTACAACAACACAATCAGAACCCATGTGTACATGTGAGAGTAGTTTGTCTTTCTAGAAGCACCTATTTTGCGACTTTATGAACTATTTGTTAGCTATTCAAGTACGTTTGAAGTGCCTTTAAAGTACCCCCTATATATCCAAAATGTTCTCTAAACCCAAAAACAGCTTTGTTGTTTTGTCTCATATGAGCATTACCTCGGTTGTGTTTCTCAGTTCAGTGTTCTCTTGTTTGTGTATTTACTAGCCTACTCAGCTATCTTCTTCTTACTTATTGCTTGGAGGTACTTATATATTGCTAAGCCTTTGAGCATAAACATTAGATTCGATAAATGCTATGAGAACCTTGCTTTGCAAAAGTACCTAATTCTCTTGAATACTTGCAAAATACTCTATTTTAAGAGCAAGGGATAAGGTTTATCTAGTGGAGGAAGGTCTACATCATCATCCTTACATCGTACTACTGTTGTGGCAAACAAATCAGTATGCCTACAACCCAAATGAAAGCCTTGAAGAACCTTCATTGATAACTATGAAGATGATTGTTCAGGTTTTACATTCTTAAAATACATAGGAAGTTGCGACTAAAGGTACAACCAAAGAAAGCTCATTCTATTGCAAAGGAAGATGAATATACCGGCCCATGTAGATTGATAGCAATGCTAACCACATGACTGGTCAGGATTACTTCCTTCAAAGCACTCCATATGAGGGCTCCACAAATGTTATATACCATTCTGGAAACATTGCATAATAGCAAGAATGCTCATATCATGTTTTGTGTCCCCATTTTCAGCATAAGAATTTATTCGAGTGTTTGATTGAATAGATTGTAGAGCTTAGTGCACATGACGACTCATCAGACGAGAGAGAACTACAATGTGGTAGCCAAGGGCATTAAAACCACCAACCTACCTAGATCGGCTCGCTGCTGCTGCTTCTCTCGCCATCGCGTGAGGCCCCCCTCCCCCCCTTCTTGCGCACGCTGCTACAATGTGGTAGCCAAGGGCATTAAAACCAACAACCTACCTAGATCGGCTCGCTGCTGCTGCTTCTCTCGCCATCGCGTGAGGCCCCCCTCCCCCCCTTCTTGCACACGCTGCTCCCTGCCTGCCTGCTCGCCGTTGTGAGCACTACGGTTCCCTTCCCCGCCCCCTCCCCCCCCCCCCCCCCCCCCTTATGGAGATGGCAACGTTGGAAAGCGGAACATGCCAAGCACATAAACTATCGCCTCTCTATAGCCCAGGGCTTTCACAACACCCCAATCCACTAGAAAACTCAATCACAACTCCACACTTCCTTAGACAAACCACCATTTGCACACAACTCGCTACAACACCACAAACCAATGCAATCATTCCGCATTGTTCAACTCACTGCCTTCCACTCACACACAACCTCAACACACGCATGGAAATGTACGCACAAAAGCAGAGAAGAGAAGGGGGAAGAGGGAATGGACACAAAAAAAGGCAATGATGTCTTCACATAACAACCATATACAAATTCTGCTCCTAGTCGACACACTCCTCGACGAGCTCAATTCACAAAACCTGGCTCATCCACTAGAAACATCTCCTTTGGAGGAGCTAACTGTCACATCTCCTATATTTTGGCCAAAGCTCTATTCACAAGCAACTTTGTCGCTTCATCCGTATCAACCACCCGATCATAACCCCCAATTAGCTTCACTTTCAATGCATACCCCTGATCCAAGAAACTTGTATCCATCCCATCACCCATGCAAGCCATAGGCAACTCCAGCTGCTCCTCCCTTTGGTCAGCATCTAACACATCATGAGCATAAAAAAAAATCCCAACCCGTCAACCACCGGATCATCAAACCCCCAATCAGCTTCACTTTCAATGTATACCTGATCCAAGAAACCTGTATCCATCCCATCACCCGTGCAAGCCATAGGTAACTCTAGCTGCTCCTACCTTCAGTTGTCAACATATAACACATCATGAGCATAAGAAAAATGCCCAATCCCCTTGGTTTTCACTTCATCATTTCCCTCTTGTCGTGTAGAACAGCATGGCTATCCATAGATTCAACCTTATCCTTATTTGCAAAGCAACGAACCATCTGCACTGTTAAAACACTCACTATCGTAACTCCCATCATCATGGTCACCACCATAGCATTGCATGCGCTCTTTGACATCATATCCTCTTTGACAAGCTTCGGCACTCCAACCTGCTTTTCTTTCACATTGTCGATCACCATACTATCAGACAAACAACAAGGCAACTTTACCTTTACCAACATTGGATCATCGGAACTTGTCCCCTCTCCATAGGATGTGGACTCATCCGCTATTCTCCTCGCTTGTCTCCCAAAAAACTCGATCTTGTATCTTCACCATCTTCAACACCACATACTGACTCTCTATTAGCATCCTCATCCTCTTGTTGTTCCATAAAAGCTTGACCAACACCTTGGCTTTTCACACTTTCTTCATCTACTTCCAAGATCTTGGTATCTGCAACATGGCTACACTCTGCTACCTTTTCATGCACTTGCTTCAAAACAACAGGCTTTACCTCTTTAAACTGCTCTTGGAACTTGATATGAGCTAGCTCTATTGCACACTGGTTCTCTTTGACAAGGGGCTTATCCTCGTTGACAAGCTCATCCACCATCGGTGCAGGCACATCATAAATTGGAAACCTCCAAGGAGCGTAATCGACCACTGACCTTTCCTCAACAAGTCTTGTATTTTGAACAACTGGCACCACCTTTGGTTGAATCATGGTACACTCTGCCACAACGGGCACATAATCTGTAAGATTTAACAAGCCCAATTCAAGCTTTCGCTTCACCTTTTTGCTCTTCACTTTGGCCAGATATACCATATCATCATAACTGTCCTCATCGCACTCCACCTTTTCCCTGATCTTTGGATGCAAGCACTCAAGAAACTTCGACAATTTTAAGTATTGGTTATCTTTAACCCTCATAACAATCTCCAACTGCCTCTAACAGGCTTCGAATTGCTCAAGGAAAACTGAAACTCTTTGCTTACATCTTGGCGTAGCGCCCTCAACTTTGTACCAGCCTCCGTCGGGAAATCGCCTTTAGAAACCACCCAAGAAATTGATTCCGCAGCTCTTGCCATGAACCCAAATCACCACTCTTTAGGCCATAGCCATATCTTTACGCACCCGTGCACCAGCAGTGGCACAATATGCAGCTTTTTTGCATCTGTCACCATATGCATCGATAGCATCCATAGCTCAAAATCCTCTACCCGGTCTTCATGGTCTTCAACACCTGTAAAAATGGGACTAGTATGCTTAAACAAGAGGATCTAATTACTGATATTAGGAGATGTTAAATCTTGTCATAGCTTTGATAACATATGTTAGGATTAGGAAAAATGAAAGAGGGTTGTTCTAATAGCATGCTAATTACAATGCTAATTGCTCAATGGAATTGACTAAATTGTAGACACAAAATGAACTTATTATTTGATGAAAATGAGTACAAAAGGGGTGCTTAAATAGGATAGAAGAGGTAGCATATGCTTACCTCATGCATGAAAACTTGGAATATTCTTTTCCAAGAGCCAAACTAGAATTTTCATATTTGAGGGGTTTTATTCATGTCTACTACTACATGTGATTTTATCTCTAGAAATGCCCCACATGAGATAGCCTATGACCAAGGCCTCTTTTGGCAATGCTACACAACGTGCCATATGCCACTTAGAATGCCCAATAGACTAGGGACATGCTCCATGGCGACTCTAGGATGAAGCCCACAAACCTTATAGCTTTTGACCATACATTATGCTATCTCTCAAACTGACCTATTTTTCTCTCTAGCACACCAATTTGCTAGGAGATAATGACATTGTACATTGCCATTTTTTTCCAGTGTTAGCCAAAAATATATTGAGATCTCTTAAAACATAAACTCTTTTCCAATATCAAAACCAAGGGTGCCCATATTGCAACCACATACATTCCAAGCAACAAATAAACTTTACTTGAAGCGCACACACTTAGACATTTACTTCATCAAATATCCCATACATACCTTGAGTAATCATCAATGTAAAAAAGACAAAGTATGCATTAGACCACAAATATTATGGTGGACAAGCTTTAATTTGCAAATCACCCACACATAGCCACCTCTTCCTACTAGCACGGGAAACACCTCCTCTATGGTCTTATCAAAAGATTAATTGAAATCGTAATTGAAGATTTCGCTTGTATATAAAAATTTAGACTATTGATGTAAAAGTTGTGGCTCTTTCTAAACATAGTTGCCTTTGAGGTGAAACATGGCTACTAGGAGAGATTCTCTCTTTAATCTTATTCATCAATGTATTCCAGCTACACAAAAATCCTCCAATTACTTTATAAGTATGATGTAAACACAATGTATGTCAATACAAAAAGACACTTTATTGGCACACACGTCACCATTACGACAACACAATCAGAACCCGTGTACATGTGAGTAGTTTGTCTTTCTAGAAGCACCTATTTTGCGACTTTATGAACTATTTGTTAGCTATTCAAGTACGTTTAGAGTGCCTTTAAAGTACCCCCTATATATCCAAAATGTTCTCTAAACCCAAAAACAGCTTTGTTGTTTTGACTCATATGAGCATTACCTCGGTTGTGTTTCTCAGTTCAGTGTTCTCTTGTTTGTGTATTTACTAGCCTACTCTAAGCTATCTTCTTCTTATTTATTGCTTGGAGGTACTTATATATTGCTAAGCCTTTGAGCATAAACATTAGATTCGATAAATGCTATAAGAACCTTCCTTTGCAAAAGTACCTAATTCTCTTGAATACTTGCAAAATACTCTATTTTAAGAGCAAGGGATAAGGTTCATCTAGTGGAGGAAGGTCTACATCATCATCCTTACATCCTACTACTATTGTGGCAAACAAATCAGTATGCCTACAACCCAAATGAAAGCCTTGAAGAACCTTCATTGATAACTATGAAGATGATTGTTCAGGTTTTACATTCTTAAAATACATAGGAAGTTGCGACTAAAGGTACAACCAAAGAGAGCTCATTCTATTGCAAAGGAAGATGAATATACCGGCGCATGTAGATTGATAGCAATGCTAACCACATGACTGGCCAGGAGTACTTCCTTCAAACCACTCCATATGATGGCTCCACAAATGTTACATACCATTCCAGCAACAATGCATAATGGCAAGAATGTTCATATCATATTTTGTCCCCCATTTTCAACATAAGAATTTATCCGAGTGCTTGATTGAATAGATTGTAAAGCGTAGTGCACATGACGACTTGTTGTCAGACGAGAGAACTACAATGTGGCAGCCAACGGCATTAAAACCAACAACCTCAGCTAATTTCTTTTGTTCCATCTCTTGGACTAGCCATGCGTGCAAGAGGAGACGGCCTAGCTTCAACCAAGTTGGGGCACAAAATGGTGAGCCACATTGCATGTTGAAACTGGAGAAGGAAGACTTGGTTCAATGACACTCGTAATCTTCAAAAACTAGAAAAAAAATGAGTCGTGCTATGGCAAAGTCTCATAGACAGTCCTTCCAAACACCGACCATGAGTTCAATCAGCCCACTTTGGCATTATAAAACAATAAATTGAGAAGGCACTAATTGAAGTCTTTCTAAACAGAAAAGTTAAAAGATACTGACGAGGCTCTTCAATGGAAGGACCCATTTACAAACATAAAATCAGGTCCAAAAATTTGGAGTCTTTCTCCTTGTTGTCTAAGGCATGTTTTAACATGCCAAAAACAAATGTTTTGAAATGCCAAAAACTATTACAAGCATGGAGGATTGACATAAACCAGACAATAATTCAACAGGATTCTGCGCTTCATATGCAGAACATGATTTTCAACAATGTGTACCACCACAATCTCGAGGGAAATCACTTCCGATTACTTTCTGATTAACTGATACAAAGTCAGCAGACCATCCCAAACAAAGAGCGCTCCTAGATAAACAGATTGAATCAAAATCTCACCAGAAAAACCTTGAAAGTTTTTAGTAGAACTAATCTAATTTAGAGAACTTGCTTTCTCATATAATGTTTTCAGAGGAAAAGAAAGATAGCACAAGCACAAACAAAAAAACATCGTGAACTGCAAGTTCAGATAAAAGATCAAAGATTTCAACATGTTCACACATCTTGCATGACAAAATTTTCAGCAAGCAACTGTCATAAACCATATACTTGGAATAACTTTTGACCATGGATGCCAACAGCATAACACATCGCATGCCCTCACTAGGGCTCGAAAACTTGTATCCCTATCACCTCACTGCAAGCAGGTATCTCTTTTCTAAGATCCATAAAAGAGGTTGCTGAACATCCAAAGTAACGTCTTGATAAACAGCTAGTCTACAACTAGCAACAAGTTAAACCCTGTCCATAGTATCTTGAACAGGTGGAACTTGGAACTTGCCCATCTTGATTCTATCCCAAATATTTGTGGTGTTGCCGCTATCAAAAACGGTGTTTTATTCTTCGAGAATTGCAAAAGCAGCCAGTTTTTTACCCATCGGCCAGCTGCAACTTTATTCGATGGCCCACTCTTAACTCCTACCGGCTCTATTCATGGCCCTTTCTTTCTGTAGACCCCTCTATGCAAGGAAAACTTGCAAAAGCAAAATTCATCAAAGAAGTGCAATGCACTCAATTTCTATACGGGCATTCAAAGGAAGAGCAGCAACTTGATAAGTGGATCGTGCTGGAAAAGGTGCAGGAAAATCTGACCACAATATTAAAAGAAAATTGTCACTCGCAATACAAAAAAGTAACAATTCCTTATTGGCAAATCAGATAAAAACTTACACTTTGCATAAATTTCATTGACCATTTTGAAATCGCTCAAATCAGCCAACCTGCAATACAAAAATTGACATGTCTATTAGCTTTGCCTGAAAGAATGCAGTTAAAAATTTGAAGGAAGTTGCCTGGTTTGAGCAACCAGTGGATCAATAATACGCAGGTTCAAATGGGCATGAGAAAAAAAACTGTCGATGACACGAAGCATTGGAAAAACCTACATGATAGTAGTTTTAACAACAGATCCATAGCTGGAACCTGCTGCTTTCAAGATAGCACCCATGTTCTTGAGAACCTTCATGCAAAAATAGCAATCAAGCTCAATAATACTCGCCAGACAAGAAAACACCAGGTGTGACCTTCAATTCAAGCAAGCCTCACCTGTTCTGTCTGTCCTTCTACTGATTCTGAAATAAAACTTCCTGTCTGCAAGCCCAAAAGAAAACTGTGAGCTATCTACACATTTACCGGGCATGGCGACCTGATTCTCTTGATAAAGACAACAATACCTCAGGAACAAGACCCAAGACACCCGATACAAATACAAGGTTCCCTGCCTTTATTGCTTGAGAGTACGGTCCCAAAGCTGCCGGTGCATCTGCTGCTACCACAGCTTCCTTCTGCACTGCTAAACAGTAGGTAAAGTCACATTCTTGTCCGCATGCTAGTGACAAATTAAGTTTAACCAATAACGCAAACATACAATCAGTGGCTCTCATAAGCAATGGATAGAACCTACATATTTCTTCCATTTCCTCCTTGATTCGCAGAGAAAACATTATTGCTCAAAAAAGGTCATTTACGTTGCGTGAAACATCTGAAGCTAGCTTTCACAATCCGACTGGCAAGAATATGAGGTGCTTCACATAAGCTTCTTGCATGTCATGCATGTGTACTTCTGTTATGTGTGACTCCCAACGAGTACAAGCTACAACTTTCAAGAAGGCCTTCAAGAGGAATTGCAAATTCTGTTTGCTTTTTGCCCTTTATCATTTCCTCAATTACCAATCACAGTCTGGCCTCACCTTCAATTTTTTTGCAAGCTTGCATGCAAGTCAGAAATATCAACACCCCATGCCATTGTACACCCGCCAATGTCATGCAGCTATACAAAGAGCAACACTTCACACATGAAGGGAGCCTGCACGTCCAAAAGATTTGTGAAACGCAAAGGAGCACAAAGAGCAATGTGATGCAGCTAGCTGCTATACAAAGTGCAACAATTCACACATGAAGGGGCATGTCCAAAGGTTTGTGAAACGCAAAGGAGCACAAACAAGTGGGTTGGCTGAATTCCCCTTCCACATTATGGGATGTATCATGGTCCCGTGAGAGCCATTGAACATCCTACGAAAGACACGCATGGGCATTTCCCACAACATATAGCTCCCGGCAAAGAGCCATGCTTAGCCATTCCTCACTATACAAAGCAGTAGAGGGATCACAACAAAATATTCTCTTTCTGGTTGAACCCTCATCAAAATCCAGAGGTGCTTGATATCAGATAAACCAGAAAGGGTTTTCAGCGATGGGCTTACACACAGATTGAGCCATGCTTCGGGCCGCACCACTGCAGCAGGCAAACGGGGACGAAGAGAATGGATCCTTGCTGTTGCGATGTGGTGAAGACGTAAAGGCTTGCGACCCTAGCGAAATGCAACAGAATTGAGCGCCCTGTGTGAAGATCTGTGGACCCGATAGGCGCATCTCTCTGATCCGCGCAGACGGTGAAGCCACCATTGCCACTGCCTTTGCTAGGGCACCTGCTGCTCCCGCCATCTTGGCACTCTCTCTGTCAAACCCAACAAGTAGAACGTTCTGTCTTCAGGATTAAATTAACACCTTGGAGACACAATTACTAGACGGTGTTCTCTAGAAACAATCTTCTCTCAAACCATGACATAATGCTTACCTAAGGGGCAAGTGTAGATGGGTGTTTTATCAGATCGCATCTTGCGATATGTTGCCATGAGGATCAAAGAGAAAAGGGAGGGATTGCCAAATGGCGAGTGTGACGAGGAGGGAGAAGAGGAGCAAGCACGTGACAGGTGAAATGGTAGGAGAACGCACACCCCAAGTGGTGCCAGATGGGAGCTAGAAGGAGTGATGACAGCGGGCAAGCACACAGCTACACGCGGACATGAGGAGGGCATCTAGTCCTCTTTTTATCGTATTGTGTACATTGATGAGCACAATGGGCATTCGCCCAAGTGGTTTAGCCTAGCTCTTCTAGGCTCGAACACAGTATGTCCTAAACAAACCATCCAAATAATGGGATCTCGCAAGAGTCTCCATAATGAAGATATGGAATAGAGCGAGTAGGGGCGTATGTGGCCCAAATAGGAATAGTATAAGTTGTTCTTTCAAAAAGGTGTTATGTCAAGCCACACATCTTATGCATACTAATCCAAGAGAGGAAAAAAACCCAATTCAAGAGATGAAACAAAAGTCCCAAAAACTAGAACTTTCGAGCTCAAGCAATAAGCTGCAATCTTTTGTGAGTTATCACACACAGCAAGCAGAGCAATATTTCTCTTAAATAACAACAAGCACTACCAATTCACTTGGGGGTCCCGTACCATGAATTTTAAACAACCGTAAGTTCTACTCAATAGAAGTTTGCACTAGCATGAGATCCCCGACAAAGCAATAAGAAGTTTCGCAACAATCACTTGACAAACTTTTGGTCTTGGGCTTGCTTGCTTAGATTGAGAGGATGTAAAAGTAATGTGGCTCAAGGCTACTTACTCACCTAACTTTAAGACAGAGGTGCTCTTCAATGATGGGATGTGGGCTTTTAATGTATCTCTTATGTGAACCACCTCTCCACCTAAGATTGTGATGTGTCAATAAACCATGTGAAGGCCATGTGTGTCAACTACCTCTTACATGTAGGCAAGCCATGTGTAAAGCATACGCTTTGAATTGTGCATGGCCAACCACATGCATGAAGGTGTTAATAGGCTAACTCTTTGTATATGCATATATAAAATCACTTTATGCTTAATGAATCAAGTCTATTTTGTAGCCATCTAGTTTGTCATAATAACTAATATCTAATTCTTCTAAATGATTTTCTCATGTTAAACTGATCATTTAATATGGGGAAGTACCAGGGCTCCCTAGCCCAGTTGCCCCCAAGGTGTACTCAAATCCTATTAGATGGCCATAGAGGTGGAGCAATGAGAATTAGGCTGGAGTAAATCTAGTTTAATTCATTTAAAAACACTTGATAAAAGAATCAAATTAAGCTCTCTAGAAGACAGTTGGACAGTCTCCCAAGGTGTCCAATGAGCATTCAGCAGCCCAATGGCTTGCCTGCTTCCTATTGGCTAGAAGACAAAGGGGTCCAATGAGAGTTTAGTTGCATTAATTGATTACCTAAAGCTCTCACAAAAGGGGAAATGGGGACACATGTTAGAAGGCTATCACTTATGCTACTTAATTCTTACTGGCTAAGCCTGGCATGGGCCAATGGGGTGCCTGTATGAGTAAAATGCAAGAGGGGTCGATCGAGAGAGAGAGGGCTGAATTTGTCAAGGCATTATCACTTACACACTCACACAATCTCGTGTGTGAAGCAAGAAGACTCTCTCTCTCCTTCTCAAGCTTTAATGGAAAGCTCATCACCTACTCCAAGCTTGTGAGAAGGAAGGCCTACACTAGCAACTCTTGGCTTTGTGATGCAAATTCAACCAAGAGCCAAGCTTCAATGCATGCTCATCTCCTCTACCATGCCAATTACTAAGCTATGCTATGCTAATATGAGTGATTATGTGAGGAGATATACTTCTTTCTCGTAAGACTATTCCTTCTTCCTCTCAATCTACTCTCATACCCCGCTAGCTCTCACCATCTTCGAAGGTGTGTGAGGTCTTGGGTCTGAGACCATGAGGGAATTGATGTTGTGTTTTATAAGTGTTTGCTTAGTGCTTGAAGTTTCCATCTTCATTGCACTAGCTAGTTATTGAAGGAACACAAAGAATTGTGTCATAATAATCAATATCTAATTCTCCTAAATGATTTTCTCATATTAAACTGATCATTTAATGTGGGGAAGTGCCAAGGGAGAAAAAGCTAGAATATTGGTTAAGTTAGCAGACCGGCCACAGTAGGGATCCAAAGGAGGGAAAATAGGGATCCAAAGGGGGGGGCATCTGCAAAAGAGCCATGTGAAACAATGGGCCAAAAAGACCCTAAGGTTCAGCCCATTAAGACTTCCAAAATGCTAAGGTTCCAAAATTCAAAGGTTGTGTCCAAAGGTCAACCCTAGGGAAAATTGGATGCTTAGTGTGTGCCCAAAAAGTCTTTCTACATCCCTACATGGGAGGGGGCGAGCCCCAAAGCTAGGGGATGAGAGAGAAAGCCACACACACACACACAGGCTCCCTTTACACAAAGGGAATGAGGGACACATGTCAGCTCCCTAGGCCAGATGCCCACAAGGTGTGCCCAATTCCTATTGGAAGACCCTTGAAGTGGACCAATGAGAATTAAGCTAGAGTAAATCTAGTTTAATTAATTTAAAAACATTTAATAAAAGAAACCAATGAGAATTAAGTCTCCTAGAAGACTATTGGGCAGTCTCCCAAGGGGTCCAATGAGCATTCAGGAGCCCCATGGCTTGCCTGATTCCTATTGGCCAGGAGGCAAAGGGGTCCAATGAGAGTTTAGTTTAATTATTTAATTACCTAAAGCTCTCACAAAAGGGGAAAGGGGGACACATGTCTAAAGGCTATCACTTATGCTGCTTAATTCCTATTGGCTTGACCTGGGGAGGTCCAATGAGGCAAAGGCCAGACTTATTTAGCAGCTAGGGCTCGCCCAAGAGAGAGGGGGGGCTGATTTTTGCTTGGATTGACACACACACTCTCACACTTGACCATGTGTGAAGGGAAAATACTCTATCTCCTCCCAAGCTTTAATGGAGAGCTCATCACCTACTCCAAGCTTGTGAGATAGAAGCCTACATCAACACTCTCTTGGCATGTGGATGCAAATCCAACCAAGAGCCAAGCTTCAATGCATGCTCATCTTCTCTACCAAGCTAATTACTAAGCTAAGCTATGCTAATATGAGTGATTATGTGAGGAGATGTACTTCTTTCTCGTAAGATATTTCTTTTTCCTCTCAATCTACTCTCATACCCTGCTAGCTCTCACCATCTTCGAAGGTGTGTGAGGTCTTGGGTCTGAGAACGGGGATAATTCAAGTTGTGTTTGATTAAGTGTTTTGCTTGGTGTATGAAGCTTCCATCTTCATTGCACTAGCTAGTCTTGAAGGAACACAAAGAATTGTATTGTACAATGTCTCTCTTGATGGGAGAAACCATAATACAAAGCCTTTTGGAGGGGGGACCGGCTCCATGCAAATCCGGTCCTCAACTGTTGTCAATAGCTTAATTGCTCTCTCTTTTGAAAGTATTGTCGATGCTATCTAACTAGGTGTTATGCTTTTTGTTGCTCTCTCCACCCAAGCACTCTTGTAATTCTCATTAGGAATCAACTCTAATGAAATGCTCACTATGTTCATGCTAATTTCCGCTACACATAAGATTTTAGGCCATTAAATGTTACATTGGTATCAGAGCTCAAGGTTTCTCTTTTCTTGCTCAAGAAGGGAGGTCCTCAAGCTAGCTACAAATGGTTGGTATTATTAATTGCCTGTGAGTAAGTAGAATAGGGATTTTTCAGCCTTGCAGTGCGCCTGCCTTTGTGCAGTTAACGGGGCATCACCGTCGAGAGCTATGGTCTTAATAGTGGAGTCCTACGGGGCTTGCCTACGGCTTAACCACTATTGAGCTATTAGAAGCTTGACAGGAGCCGGTGCTGTTTTGGTGTCGAAAGACCCTCTCTTCTATTCCTTGCAATTAATGGTATTCGAGCCGCGGGTACAGTAGCTTGAGTGCTTTTTCTAAAGGGGTAAAGAGGAGTAGCAACTAGGGCTTGAAGTGCCAAAGTACACCTAAAAAGTTTACACCTAAAAGTTGTTAGAATGGCTGACAATAGTAAAGAGAGTGAAATTAATGTTGATAACTTTGATTTTGCTCATGAGCAAGCTACTAATGATGCTTCAATGCTTGTTAATTATCTTGTTTCTAGGCTTCAACAAGCCATGGGCAATCCATCTCTCCAAAGTGAAGTGCAACGGCAGCTCCGTGCTCACGGGATTCTCCAAGCTCATCACCATGACGAGAGAACACCTAGGAAGCCTCCTTGTGAGACTACCAAAAGAGGTCTCTCTCCGATTCGGGAAGAAGAAGAGAATCCATATGAAGGGCTCAAGAACTTACTTCTTGATGATGCATCTCCTTCCCAAAGGAGAACTCAAGAGCCTCCACCGAAGGAACGAGAAAGAAGCGAGTCTCCCGCCACCTCGGCGGAGATGGCTCCACGAAGACGGCGGGCTAAACGCTCTCCATCACCACCAAAGCGGAGAAGACCATCACACTCTTCTCCACGCCATAATTCAAAGAGGGATGATAAAAATCAAGAGAAGAAAAAGGCGAGAAAGAGGACACCCTCTTCTCCATCTTCTTCATCCTCTTCCTCTTATGAAAGCTATCGTGAAGACGACAAAGATCAAGACAAGAAAAAGGCGAGAAAGAGGTCACCCTCTTCTCCACCTTCTTCAAATTCTTCATCTTCTGAAGAAAGTGATGGTGCAACTTTTGAACCATCAAAAAGAAGAGGCCATAGGAAATCCTATGCCGCATGGAAGAGGTCGTCCAAGCTGAAGAAATTCAAAGAGGGAGGGAAGAGCATCTCTTTCCTTACCTATGATGGCACCTTCGGTGCTACAGACAAAGTTTTGGCCTTTATCCAGCAATTCGATGCGGCGTTGGAGATGAGGGCTTCACGGAGTCCTCTAAGCTACGCCATGTAGCTATGCACTTTCAAAAGTCCGCCAGACAATGGTGGTCTAGCCTACGAGCCAACGGTGAAGCTCCACGAACATGGAAGGCTTTAAGAGCTTCCATTATGAAGCAGTTTTTGGCCACCGATGCCAAAGACAAAGTACTCACCGAATGGCGAAGCTTAAAGCTCTCTCCCAATGAATCCATCCACAAATATGTAGACAAGTTTTGGGACCTACAACTCAAAGCCACTGTCTTCAAAAAGTTGGATTTTGGAGAGCAAAAGCAACAATTTTGTGCGGGCTTAACCGAAGAAATGGCGGAGTATGTCAACTCCCAAAGGCCACGTACCATATCGGCGGTAATACACCATACTATGGTGGCCTCGCGAATCAATTTCCAAACGGGGGGTAAAAGAAATAATAAGCCCCCGGAAAACAAGGGTTCCAATGAGCCTAAGGGGAAGGACAATGTCCAAAAGTCTCCTAAGGGCAATTCCAACAAAGCTAAAGAGAAGGGAGTTTACAAAGGAAAGAATAAACTCTCTCCTGAAGAGCTTGAGCGTTATCGTAAAGATAACCAGTGTTTCAAGTGCGGCGAACAAGGGCATGCGTACCGCGCTTGTCCCAAAAGAACAACCGCCAAGATCCTCCTAGAGCTTCTTTGGTTGAAATCCAAGAGGAGGAGATTCACCAAACTCACCACAAAGGATCTCCTCTATGCCATGCTTGGGGAAAGGTAAGAGAACATGATGCTTTTATTCTCTTTGACCCTGGTTCTACTCACAATTTCATATCTATGGAGTTAGCCACCAAGCTAGGCATACAATCCTACGAGATGGGAGATATCCTACCCGCAGACAGTGCCTTCAAGGGGCAAGAAGCTTCAGTCACTCCCTTAATCGGGAAATTGAGGCTTCATGTCCAAGGCTATGTGGACAAAGAGGACTTCTTTATCTCTCCTCTCAAGCATGAGGATGTAATCCTAGGGGCACCATGGTTTGACCGTCTGGCTGCCCATGTTAAATTTCCTGAAAGGAGAATCTCCTTTAAGTTCAGGGAAAAGGACATGTATATAGATGCTAAGGAGATGGGTAACACCATCCCCATTGTACATACACCAGCTTTCAACAAGTCAATAAAGAGCTCTATTTCGTGTACATGATTTTTGTTAAAGATTCTCAAAATGAACCTAATGCTTTAGCAAAAGAAAATAAAAGCAACCAAAAGGAATTAGAGTTATCCAATTTTCTCAAGGGGTTTCAAGATGTCTTTATTGACGACATCCCTTGTGAGCTACCTCCTAAACGAGGTAATGACGACCATGCAATTGAACTTCTTCCAGGAAGTTCACCGCCTAACAAACCTCCTTATAGAGTTTCTCAAGCTCAACAAGAGGAGATTATGCAGCAAGTGCATGAGTTAGTTGAGAAGGGCATGGTTAGGCCTAGCTCATCTCCATTTTGCTCACCTGTGCTATTAGTGCAAAAGAAAGACGGCACATATCGTATGTGTGTCGACTATAGAGCACTAAATAGGATCACTATCAAGAATAGGTTTCCCGTTCCACGGGTAGAAGACCTATTTGATAAGCTACAAGGATCGACCTACTTCATTAGGATTGACCTAAAAAGTGGCTATCATCAAATAAGGATAGTTGATCAAGACATTGTAAAGACCGCATTTCGTACTACATTTGGTCTTTACGAATACATTGTCATGCCTTTTGGCTTGACTAATGCACCAGCCACATTTAACCGCTTGATGGAGAAGCTGTTCAGGCCTCATCGAACCTTCACTGGAGTGTTCTTTGATGATATTATCATCTACTCTAATTCATTGGAGGAACACAAGCAACACCTCTAGGTAATATTTCAAGTTTTAAGAGAAAATAAACTTTATGTTAATCGAAAGAAAAGTGAATTTTTCTTGCAAGAGATTCAATATTTAGGTCACATTATCTCTCGAGATGGAATCCAAATGGATCCATCCAAGTTAGAGGTAATAAAAGGATGGCCTAAACCAAGGAATCTTCATGAACTAAGAAGCTTTATAGGTATGTGTGCATACTATAGACGCTTCATAGAAAAGTTCTCACAAATTGCGGGACCATTACATGACCTAACAAAGAAAAATGTTAGGTATACGTGGTCTGCTAAGGAGACAATGCTTTCGAAAAGCTTAAAGAAAAACTTATCTCTCAACCTGTGCTTACACTACCGGATCTCTCAAAACCATTTGAGGTCCAATGTGATGCTTGTGGTGATTGCCTTGGGGCTGTTCTGCTCCAAGAAGGGCACGCCATAGGCTATGAGAGTCGAAGGCTCGACCCTGTTGAGCAAGCTCTAGGCATATACAAAAAGAACTCCTTGCAGTTCTACATGCCTTAGACTCATGGAAGCACTATTTATTGGGACTCCTTTCATTCTGCGAACGGATCACCAATTCTTAAGTACTTC